>NC_040909.2:62754005-63419548 GCF_004126475.2 Phyllostomus discolor
GTGGTTGTTAATAATTGTGAGTTTGCTGTCATTTTGCTATACATGTTTTTTTATCTTCTTTTTCTTAGATAAGTCGCTTTAACATTTCATAAAATAAGGGCTTACTGATGACGAACTCCTTTAACTTGACCTTATCTGAGAAGCACTTCATCTGCCCTTCCATTCTAAATGAAAGCTTTGCTGGATAGAGTAATCTTGGATGTAAGTCCTTGCCTTTCATGACTTGGAATACTTTTTTCCAGCCCCTTCTTGCCTGCAAGGTCTCTTTTGAGAAATCAGCTGACAGTCTGATGGGAACTCCTTTGTACGTTACTATCTCCTTATCTCTTGCTGCTTCAAGGGTTCTCTGCTTCATTTTTATCTTGGCTAATGTAATTATGATGTGTCTTAGTGTGTTCCTCCGTGGGTCCAACTTGTTTGGGACTCTCTGAGCTTCCTGAACTTCCTGGAAGTCTATTTCCTTTGCCAGATTGGGGAAGTTCTTTTTTATTATTTGTTCAAATAACTTTTCCACTTGTTGCTCTTCCTCTTCCCCTTCTGGTACCCCTATAATTCAGATGTTAGAATGTTTAAAGATGTACTGGAGATTCCTAAGCCTCTCCTCATTTTTTAAATTCTTATTTCTTTATTCTTTTCTGTTTGATTGTTTCTTTCTTCCTTGTGGTCACTCCATTGATTTGAGTCCCAGTTTTCTTCCCATCACTCTTGGTTCCCTGTGAATTTTCCTTCATTTTTTCATATAATTTGTTACCAAATTCAACCAATTCTGTGAGCATCCTGATCACCAGTGCTTTGAACTGTGCATCTGATAGGTCAGCTATCTCTTCATCGCTCAATTGTATTTACTCTAGAACTTTGATCTGTTCTTTTGTTTCGGTCATTTTTTTTGTCTTGTTGCACCTGTTACATATGAGAGGCAGAGCCTTGGGTGTTCACTAGGGCAGGGCAACCCAGTTGCTGGGTTGTAATGCTGTATGTGGGGATGGGATCCGAGAGGGAACAGTGGGGCTTGCTTCACTCTCTATCAGATTTCAATCCCTTCCACCACTTCCCCCAAGCAAACTGGGCCTTTCTGGTGCTGATTCGCATGTGGTTGACTTCTGTACATTCCAGGATCCTGTGGATCTCTCCAACGAACTCTCCCATGAGGCTGGGAGTCTCTCCCTGCACCTCAACCCCCACAGGTGTCCCCAATCGGTGTCTTGAGGCTTTATGTCCCAGCACTGGGACCCTGGGTTGAGTGGTCTGTCTCACTCCCCAGTTTCACCTGATTTACCTGTGCATGGATGTGGGACAGCCTTGTCAGCCAGCTGCCTTGCATGCAATACCTCACTTCACAATCGCTGCTTCGCTGGGTCTGCCCATTGCCACCCCATGCCCAGAGTCTGCCAGCCACTGCCTGAGCACCCAGGGTCCGCCCACCTCTGTCTTGTACACTTGATGCCACTGCTTTTTGTGCCTCGACCCCTCTCCACCCAGCCACCCGACTCCGCCCAGCCTAGTGGTCTGGGTGAATGTGTCTATTTTAACTCCTTGGTTGTTGGACTTCCATACAGTTCAATTTTCTGTCAGTTCTGGTTGTTATTTCATTTTTAAATTGTTGTTGTCCTTATTTTGGTTGTGTGAGGAGGCACAGTGTGTCTACCTATGCCTTCATCCTGGCCAGAAGTATCAGATTGTTACTTTCAAACATACTTGCTTTCTAACAGTTTTTTTTATTGTTGTTCAAGTACAGTTTTTCTGCCTTTTACTCCCATCCCAGGCCATCCCCCCAGCCCTCCCCACCTCCCTCCTGTTTCCACCCCCCCCTTGTTTTTGTCCATGTGTCTTTTCTACTTGCCTGAAATTCCCTCCCCTCTCCCCTCTGGTCACTGTCAGCCTGTTCTCTAAACACCCAAGTATCTAAATGTATATTACATAAACCTGAAATAAACAGAGTTTCTTAGAGTATGGTAAATTCTAAAATGACTGTGACTTGATCCTGAGAGTCATGAGCAAAAGAATACATTAGATGTGACACTGCTCAGGTAAAGAAGGCAAATATCAAATAGTAGGGGCCATCTGAACACATGCAACACAACATGATGGAGCTCAGAAACATTGTGAAGAACCAACAGAGAAAAGAAACAGGCAGACCTGCAACAAAAAGGAATGAAGTACCGATGCATGTTACAACATGATGAACCTTTGAAAACATTGCTTTATTTTATTATTAAATGAAATAAACCAGTCACAAAAGACTACATTTTATATAATTCCATTTATCTGAAATGTCTAAAATAGGCATATCCATAGAGAAAGTAGGTTAGTAGCCAGGAGCTGGGCAAGAGGAATGGGGAGTCTGTTTAATGGTGTGGAGTTTCTTTTGGTGGTGATAAAGATGTTCTAAAATTAAGTAGTGGTGATGGCTGCACAACTCTGTCAATATAATAAAACCATTGAACTACATGTGTTATGCAAGTTATATCTCAATAAAGCTTTCAAAAAAAGCAGGCAGAGACAGAAAGGAGTCAGAAGGAAAAACCAGGAGACTAAGGCCTAGTGTTTCAGTCACTAAAAGAGGTTCTTTCTTCATTGCTCGATGGACTGGTAAGGTTTTCAGGCAACTGTGATGTGACTAATTGGAAATTAAAAGCAAGATAAAATCAACATGGGATCTGTGCTCAGTTCAACCAGCTAGTTTAAGCAATATTGCCTGAGCACCTACTATGTGTCAGCTGCCTAAATATAAAGAGATGTTGCCCTTTTGCAGTTATGGGCGTTTAGCCAGAAAATGAAATATTTTTAAATAAACAAAGAGGAAAAATATTAAGAATTATTCTTTTTTGACCTGGCTGGCATAGCTCAGTGGATTGATCACGGGCTGTGAACCAAAGTGTCGCAGGCTCGATTCCCAGTCAGGATACATGCCTGGGTTGCAGGCCATGACCCCCAGCAACCACACATTGATGTTTCTCCTTATCTATCTATCTATCTCCTTCCCTTCCCTCTCTAAAAATAAAATAAAATAAAATCTTTTAAAAAAAGAATTATTCTTTTTGTTAGTGGAATTTTGACTTTTCTTATTACCAGTAGTCTAGAATATAATGACTCTTCATAGTACAAAAAAGAGGGAAATAATTTTTTAAGTATTAGAGAAAATATATGTTCTATGAAAGCTATGAGAGCACAGAGGAAGGGGAAAGGAGTTGTTCCTGAGGAAGTTCTGAGAAAGTTTGATGGTCAGTCATTTGATATTGACCCAATGGAATAGGAATCTTGGGCTTGACAAGGTCTGAAGATGTCCTTTCTCTTCATTCCTGATTTGAAGGGCATGAGAAAGGCTGAATCAATGGCAGACTCCTTCAGAGTCTGAAGCCTGCAAAAGTGGCTTCAATACTCATCAGCCCCACACCTACCCCAGGCCTACCATGGGAGAAACTGAGGCCTCTAGGCTCCAAGCCCTAGAAATACCATGTACTCCCCCATCATCCACCCACTATCAGGACCTGCCTTTTGTTTCAACAAGGGCTGGAAGATTGTTAACAAATAGAAGCAACTGGAAAGGAATAAGCTTCTAGATTCTTAGAAGCTTCTAAGCTTCCAGCAGGCCCCACTTCAGACTTTTCTGTTGTCACCAAAGCACATAAAATGATAAGACAATTACTCTGCCAGTGTCCACAGAAATCAGCTTGGTGAACCTTGCTATTAATGTGCACACAGTATGTGGCAACAGGTAGGTGAAAGCCTCTGTTTGTTCAGTTATTCTGTAGGAGAGATGATTGCCTTTCAAAAGTTGATTGGATAGAGTTCACTTATTATTATGAGCTGTTCATCACCACAAATGCTGACCTCATCATCCTTTGCATTTTAGTAGTTATCTCAGCCTTCTATGGAACAAAAGAAGATAGCAAAAACCATACTGGCTCAAACTCATGGTCCATCCATCCCAGCACTCTGAGTGCGACAGGTGGAGGAAGCCTATTACTAGAAAAGAACATGGCTTTGTGTTTGAATCCTAGCTCAATCAACCATCAGCTAATTGACTTTGGGAAAGTCATTCCACTTCTCTTGTGCTTCATATCTTCCTCTGTAAAGTGGGTACAGTATTAACACTGCCCTCCCAGGGTGGCTGTGAACACTATCTGAAATGAGATACACACCTGGTGATATTGAACACATTTGAAGGCATTTTTAAGCAACATCCCCAAAAGTTTAGAGAAATTACCTATGCATTCTATCTTTTTCCTTGATTTCTTTAACTAATGAATATACATTTATGTATATATAAATATATACAATATATATACTATATATACATATCTAAATAGCATCTACGTTATTAAAATTGTCTTGGTTGCAGATGGCAGAAATTCAATTTAAATAGCTAAGAACACCTCAGAAATTAGGAAGTATTTATACACATGTGAAAAATCCAGTGGCAGTTTAGATGCAAGAACAGCTGTGTGCAGACACTCAATACTAACACAAGCTTGTCTTTCTTTGGGTTTTCATCTTTGCTTTTCTATGTGTGGTTAAACAAATCAACATACACTAAACACTTAGAATAGTATTGAGCTCATAATAAGCACAGTATAAATATTTTTCCTTTAACCTATTATATCATTCAATATTCCCACTATCCTGTGAAGCATGTACTACTATTGTCCTGCTTTTGCTGATAAAGGAACTGAAGCATAGGGTGGACGGTGGGGGGATATGTAGCTAGTCAATAACCAAGCCAACCCAGCCCAGGAAGTCTGATTCAAAAGGCTTTTTTCACCCTGGCCAGTAGGCTCGGTTGGAGCATCATCCCGTAAACTGCAATGTTGTGGGCTCGATGCCTAGCTGGGAAGCCTATGAGAGGCAACCAATGTTTCTCTGTTACATCAACATTTCTCTCTCTCTCTCTCCCCCCTCCCCTTTCTCGTCCTGCCCCTTCTCTCTCTCTCTTCTCTCTCTCTAAAAGCAGTGAAAAAATATGTCCTCAGTGAAGATATTTATTTTTAAAAAGGCTTTTCTTGACCAATTCTCCAGGCTGTCCCCTCACTGGACTAGAATGGGAAGCTGAGCCCTGATTATGGAAGGATAGGAAACATAAACCCCAAAAGGCAGATGCTTTCAAAATAAAGCAAATGAGCAAATAAGGTTGGGTTACTTGCCACCTGATGGGATACGGCAAGTTGTTGTTGTTTTTTTTTTTCATTTGAAACAGAAAACAAGTTTTTTTTCCTTCTATAATTCATGCATAGATCCCATTAATCCTACACAAAGGCAAGAGATATACCTACTTGAAAATTCGAGAGATAAGGAAATGTTGGATTGTGAGTCCTAGTCTTCATTATTTTTTGTTGATGACCCTATCATCCACCCTAATCTATCTTTTGCTCCTGTCTGCCCTACTCTGTGACATATAAGTCTGGCCCATATGGGCTCAACCTCTGGGCTACCTTACCCTATGGCTTCTGATTGGATTTGGCCAATGGTTCCTTGCCTTGTCAATTTAGGCCCCAAGTTGATGATGGATCCCATGGTGACTGGGCCCTGGGCGCTTCACTATTTCTTACTGGTTTTCATAACTCAACTCACACATTTGCAAAGAGCCCCTTTGATTCATACTCTTTGGTTAAAATCTTTGAGTTGCATCAGTTTCCAGGTTCACAATGATGAGATTTGTGTCTGATCAGCATTTCTACCTCAGTGAGCTCCTTCCTGCATAAAAAAACTTTAAAGATCATACTTGATGACTGTGTTGGTAGAAAAATGAACAAAATCCAGGCCAGACTGTATACATGTTTTACTTCTGATTTTAAAAGCAATGAAAACATTCTCATGGGCTCCTGAATGTAGCATGGACCCCAGGCACTGAACCTGCTGCTGTGCATAATTGCGAAGTCCACCCTGGTTGTTTTCTGCCAGTACCCTGACAGATGCCATCATCTCCTCTACCCACATGCCTGACAGACAAAAACACTTGTCCATGCCTGGACAGAGGGGGCTGCTATCAAGTTAAAATCATGATCTGTGGTCAAATTTCACAAAAGCCTGTTCCATTTTAGTGAATGCAGCGCCCTTGTCCCTAAACAGATGTTATTTCCAAGTCACAGCTAAGATGACAAGATAACAATCTTGTCATGGGGGAAATTAGAGTATCTAGTGTTGAATTAATATCTGATTCATTTACTACTCACTACCTTCTAGTGGCTGAAGACACAGAAATCATATACCTCATTAATAATTCTCACTTTCCTTTAAGTAAATATATCACTTCACAGCTGTCAAGGAGATAACATTTTTTTTCTGCATTTTTGGAAAGATCTCATTTTGGCTCCCAGTATTGAAGATCAAGGTTGGAATTTGTTTTGTTCTGTTTTTTTTTTAAATAAGAATTTTAACAACAAATTCTGGCTTTAATTGGCAAAGTGTTAAGTATTGATGATACTAAAGGTTGTATTTAGGATTATTCGCTCAGCCAGCTCTCAGTTTTTGACTGTCACTGGAAAGGAACCAAGATCAAGGCAGCTCTGTCCTGGCACAGTATGGAATGTGGGAAAGATTTTACAACATAAGTCCAGGTGATTTTGAGAGTGTGTTTATTAAAGCTGTGAAAGTGAAACAAAGTAAGGGCTTAAGACAGAAGAGGCAAGATTTAGCAATGGGAGTGTAGACTTGGCCACCTATACTCAGGAAAAGAAGTCACAGTAACAGAAGTGAGCCATCTTGGCCGCATGGACTCAGGAAAGGAAGTTATAGAGGCAAAAGAAGGATTCTTGGAGACAGGTTCAGAGGGTTGGCTTGGGATGAGCTGCCAGTGCCAGCTGCTCACCTGGTTGCAAGTCTCAAGGGACACTTAGAACTTAGGAAAAAGAGAGCAAAGATACACTCCTAAAGAGAAGAGGCGGTACAGGTATGCTTGAGAAAGCACACACTTTGTCTGTTGTCTGGAGGGGTTCTTACCTGCTTTCTAGCATTGAAAATTTTAGGGGAGGTTTCTGCGGAGGGTCTCAACAAAATATTCAACAGCTTTCCAGGTGTATCCTTTAATATGCTATTGCATCAAAATGAGCATATAGCAGAGTTTGGGATCAATCTCTGGTCAGCTTCAGTGCTTTACTTTTATCTTGTCTGGTTTTAAATGGGGTTTGTTGTTCTTGTTGTTGTTCTTGTTGTCTTTATTCCCCTGACTTCATCCATTCTGGGGTTTGACTAACACTAATGGCACCAATTTGATCTCTGTTATCTTCTTGACTAGGGAGATTTAAGCTGCTCTCTCTATTTAGGGAGGAGAGGTAATAAACTACCTGCTCCTAAGTGTCCTTTGGTTAGGGAAGATAATATCTTGCAATTTATTAGCAGGCTGTTAATTGATTGGCTTTGTTTAACTAAGTTCTCTCAGTTTTCCTCATTCCACTTGCCAAGGAATTTTCTTAGCTTCTTACTATCCTGACTCATGACCATCTAATAGACCAGGTGGAAAGAAACGGGAACTATAACTTATGCTGGTAAGAAAATACAGCCAGACAGAGGTATTTTTGACCCTAAAACAAACAGTTATCGATTTTCTGTGGGAGGTAAGCACTTCATACCTATGTAAATGTGGAAACCAATGCCACTGAGATTCTTTTTTTGACTTTCTTTAACCTTCAGTTCTAATGTCAGATTATGCCAATTTGAATCTCTAAGCCTCTGGATATCTCTGTACCCCCTGTGACTGTTGGTTCTGACAGACTGGAGGAGTGAAGTAGGTCCCACAAAGGACAGGGGAAGCTGAGAATTTTCCCCTAGCACCCTAAATATCAGTCATAAAACTAATGAACTGTGCCAACTGAATTTGTCTGAGTTCATTCTAAATTACATCCTGGTAAAGTTCATCTTTGTTTTCAGTTACCATCCTGGAATCTTAAATGTCAAATATGAGGCACAACCTCCCAGCTCTGTGATTTCTTTGCGTCTTCTTACTGTTATACCCATCAGATAAAATGGCCCACTTTACTGGATATCTAGGGCAATGGGTCCTCTCTTAGGGGTTAAAAAAAAGCTATTTTATTCTTTAAGGAATTAAATCTGAAAAGATTGCCCTGATTCAATAAATCTGAATTTTGATATGTTGCTGAGATATTGTTTTTAAGTATATCCCCCTTTCATCCAAATTCCAGTTATAAATTCATGTTTATTTTATGCCTTTTTGTCTCCATCCTCTTATGACTATATAACATTTACCCTGACAAGTTTATAAAGAATATTGAAGTTCATACTTGTTGGTCTTAGTAGAAATTAATCAAAATCCATCTGTTCCCTTTTAGCCTGGACAATTTAATTACAACTAAACTAGGGATTATGGGATTCTTACATCTTTTTTTTTCCAACACAGTTCAGTTAATTAAGAAACAATGATTAAAGATGCTTTACTTTAAGGAAGATTGTGTCCCATCTTTCCTTCTTGCAAGGCAAAGAAAGATGAAAGATCTTAATCCTGAAATATTTATATCTGAGACTAGAAATCTGTATTGAAGGTGTGATGAATGACTGAACCCAAGACTTTATTTTAAAAGTCATATTTCTTGTCTTTACACTTTCCCCACAAAATGGAGGAAATAAGCTCTAAATACATTCACTGCCCCCTATTCCAGGTAAATTTTTCTACTTTTACCTAACTGCAAATTCAATGTAGCATAATAAAGGGACTCAAAGATAAAGATTACCTTTCTGACACTGACCATTTAGGTGTAAGTACCAGTTCTCCTTATATGGCCTTAGAATGGCTGCTTTCTTTCTTTCTTTTTGAAAGACTTTATTTACTTTTTTAGAGAAAGGGGAAGGGAAGAGAGAGGGGAGAGAAACATCAGTGTGTGAGAAATACATGGTTGCCTCTCGCACAACCCCCAACTGGGGACCTGACCCAGTTGTGCCCTGTCACCCAGGCATGTGGCCCTGACTGAGAATCAAACCAGTGACCTTTCATTTTGCAGGCTGGCACTCAGTCCACTGAGTCACACCAGCCAGGACAAAAGGAATGTTGAATACAAATTAGAGGGAATGTGTTTAAGCCTCTCGCCTGGAGATACCTTGATCAGGGATTCAAGAAAATCTGAAGAATTAGAAGTGATTACTAGGGAGTAATTCTGGATTTAACCAGCCTCAGACAGGTGTTATAATGAACCATTCTCTTTGTTTAAGTCTATTTGCCTACATTTCCCCCTTTAAAGCCATTTTAACTGAGGTAAAATGCTCAGATCTTAAGCATACAATTGAATGTGAAGCAGGAGACAGCATAGGAAGAACTCTGAGACTGCAATACTGTCACTGCACTGGCCAGAATTTAGCACCCTGGTTGCCAGGAAACACCCTTTACCAATTAGGTAGAATAAATAGTAAACCGAGGCAGGGAGGAGGAAGGAGACAAGTCTCACATGCTAATTCAGCAGTCCTAAGCCTGGTCTGATAATATCACCAGGTGTTCCAATACCACAAGAAACACTATGTTAGCAAGGAAGAAGACAAATCCTTTAAATTCTATGTAACATTTCCACTATCTGGGAAAGAAAACCTTGAAACTGTGCTTTCATCCCAAGGCCTGAATGTGGGAGAGGGTCCCCGGTGCCCAAAGAAAGAGCCCATAAATAACTTTGGAAATTGCCCCAATTTTAATTAACTGCCTCCTGTCACATATTTGTTTTACAACAGGATGACCAAATGGAGTCTGGAGCATGATAAGAATTCGGGCGAACAGACTCCCATTCATCCCTAGATTTGGGTAGTCACATTTCCCCAGGAAAGCTGGCACCACATTTCCCCGTTAATCAATATCAATATGTAACTTTTTCCCTCCTATCCCACCAACTATATAAGTTCTGAGAACAAAGGAATCTCTCTCTCTCTCTCTCTCTCTCTCTCTCTCTCCTCTCTCTCTCTCTCTCTCTCTCTTTCTCTCTCTCTCTCTCTCCCTCTCTCTGTCTCTCTCTCTCTCTCTCTCTCTCTTTCTCTCTCTCTCTCTCTCTCAGGGGCTCTTGGCTCTCGGGCCACAGGGCTTCTAGCCACCGGCCTTAGGTTGCCCAGGAGCTTGCCACCTGGTCTCCAGCCTCTCTTGCTTTTCTCACCCTGCTTTGCCCTAAAACTTTGCCTTTCACCCTCTACTCTACCCAGTCCTGTTCTCTTCCATGGAAGTGAGCCACTATAAACTGATTACATACTACTAGATTTGCTAATATGTAATTCTTTACATGTGTCAGCAAGAAGAACCAGGTCTCTCCCGTCAACAAATATACTTTGACAAATGTATTCACTCATAGAATTATCACTCCAATCAAAATCCAGAACATTCCATATGTTTAAGTTTTTCATGTGGCTTGTTTTTTAAAAATGAGAATTATTACAGTCCTCTGCTACAAGGAATGAACTCCTCTCTAAATCCAACAAGAATGAAGTAAACCTGTGAGCCAGTGCCCTGTGGAGCCAAATGCTGTTTGAAACCACTGCATGGCCTGGGCTTTTAACACTGTAACACAGAAAGGAATAGATCCTGATGGCCAGGCAGAGGTGATGGTGTCATGGCTCAGATCTGAGGTTAGAAATACAATGATTCCCTGGGGGCTGGACGACAAATCCTGGCAGACAGTGCAGCCTTTCATCTTCTGAATGGAGAAACTGAATGAAGCAAGGCCAATTCTGGGCTAGCCTGTTGGATGAGATTGTTTTCTTTTATTTTAAAAGTCCCTAACTGTTCTACATAGACATTACAAGTTCATTTATAGCAGAGCTAGAAACTGTCCTCTGTCCTTGACATCTCTTCCACATTAGCCCTGTGTAGCAGGAAATTTGTTACCTACCTTTATTCCTAGCTCACAAGACACTGCCTCCTTAGGGGTGGCTTCCAGTGTGGCAGGAGTGCCACTGCATAAAAGGAGAATTATAAACATTCATCCTTAGAAATTTTTAAGGAAATATAGACAAAGCCAAAGGAGTGGGAAATGCTCTTTACTTCATTCAGTAATTGCTGCTGGGGGGACCTAAATACAAAAAACTTAAGTGAGGGTGTATGAGCTGGCTGTAAAGTAGAATAAAAGAGCTGAGCTCAGTTGGTTGGAGAGTAGTCCTGTGTACCAAAAGGTAACAGGTTCAATTACCCAGTCAGGGCATGTTCGGAGGCAACTAATCAATGTTTCCCTCCCACACTGATGTTTCTCTCTCTCTCTCCCTCACTTCCCCTCTCTCTAAAATCAATTTTAAAGAACTGAATTATGGGGGTTGTTTGCTGGTTTGTTTTAAAACTACAAGTTCTGAACTGGCAAGTTTATCGTCACCATAATTGTGGCACCACAGTGGAGTCAAGGTTCTGAACCCAGTCTGAGTTCAAGCCCCAGTTCTGCCACATGTTGATGATGACTTTGAACAAGGCTTGCTTCTCTGTACTTCCATGTTCCCCCTTTTTTTTTTTTGCTATTTGAATTCTTTATTTTATTTTATTTTAATCATTGTTCAAGTACAGTTTTCTCCCTTTTATTCCCATTCCAGCCCACCCACCCAACCCTCCCCACTTCCCTCCCATTACCACCCTCCCCCTAGTTTTTGTCCATGTGTCCTTTAAATTTGTTCCTGTAAACCCCTACTCCTTCTCCCCCGAAATTCCCTGAGGAATGATTTTTAAAAATCATTGCTATCCATTTTTGGCACCTAATCCCACAAACAGATTTATTTACAACATTAAATCAATTCCTTGCTGCATATCTATATTTTTAACTAGTAAAAATATTCATCAAACACTTTAGGACTTAACACCAAGAGTTTTATGACCTCTTAAAGTATGGCTTCCCTCATAAAAGTCATTTTCAAATGGGAATGTCAATTGCCAATGGGTCTAATAAAGAGTGGTCCATTGTCAAATATCAAGGAAATAAATAAGAGATCATTGCACTGGAAAAGATTGCCAGAGGTGGACTGATTAAACACAAATGTGTGTGAGGAGCAATGCTATTGGTTAGGGAGGTAGGGGTGAGAAGTAGAGAGGAATCTGAGGCCAAATGTGTTTGTTTACCTAGTATGAAAAATATTCTGTTGTCTAGACAATGGTTCTCAACAGTGAGCAATTTGGGCCTCCACCAGACATTTGGCAATGTCTATAGGCATTTCTGGTGTTACAGCTGAGTTTGCAGTGTGGGGGTTCCTACTGGCATCTAGTGGGTAGAGACCAGAGATGCTACTAACTATTATAAAATGCACAGCATAGCTCCCCCACAACAAGGAATTTTCTGATTCAAAACAGTCAACATTGCCAAGGTTGAGAAACCTTAATCTACAGAAACCATTCCAGCTGACCCCCACCTCACATCTGCCTTTATTTTGCTTTTACTTTGAATTGGCTGTTAAAAGCATGGGTCAAACAACAAAACACTGTAAAGCATTCCTCCCCATGTTTCTATTAAGGCTCACAATTCATTTTGAACTCTCACACACCCACTCTTTCTAAGACTTTGTGACAGAAAATTACAAGATTAGTGTTCATTTAAATTACATAAATTAATTCAATTACCCTGAAGAAAACTGGCACCGGATCACCAGATTTCTGAGCAACTGATACTAATTGGGTAATTCAACTTGCTAAAGAGGTAATGTCACAAATGTTTAAAAGCTAGTTGACTATAGCTAGCACCAAGCCATCCAAGGAAATATGTCCTGCTGTGTATCAATTTAGATCCGATTCTACTTCTTGTTCTCCTCCCAAATGAATTTGCTCTATTTCCTTAAATAAAAGGCCCTGTTTAGACCAACACAAGGTGAAAGAAGATGTGACCATGAACTCCCATCCTTTACAAATAATCAAAATACAAGAGAACTGATTAAAAAAAAGCTTCCAAATTAATTTTATGGAGGGTTAGAGTAATTCTTTTTCAAAGTATATTTTATTGATTATGCTATGACAAATGTTTTTTTTTTCTTCCCCTTTATCCCCTCCACCCTGCACCCCCTCCCTCCAGCATTTCTCCCTCCCTTACTTCATGTCCATGGATCATACACATAAGTTCTTTGGTTTCTCTATTTCCCATATTGTTCTTTACTCCCCCCCAATCTATTTTTTAACCTACCAGTTGTGCTTCTTATTCCCTGTCCCTCTTCCCGCCCTTCTTCCCCTTCCACCTCCCCACTGATAACTCTCCATGTGATCTCTATTTCTGTGATTCTGTTCATGTTCTAGTTGTTTGCTTAGTTTATTTCTGGTTTTTTTTTTAAGGTTAGGTTGTTGTTAGTTGTAAGTTTGTTGTTATTTTGCTGTTCATATTTTTATCTTATTTTTCTTAGATAAGACCTTTTAACATTTTATATAATAAGGGCTTGTGATGATGAACTCCTTCAATTTGACCTGATCTGGGAAGCACTGTATCTGCCCTTCCATTCTAAATGATAGCTTTGCTGGATAGAGTAATCTTGGATGTAGGTCCTTGGCTCTCATGACTTCAAATACTTCTTTCCAGCCCCTTCTTGCCTGAAGGTTTCTTTTGAGAAATCAGCTGACAGCCTTATGGGAACTCCTTTGGAAGTAATTGTCTCCTTTTCTCTTGCTGCTTTTAAGATTCTCTCCTTATCTTTAATCTTGGGTAATTTAATTATGATGTGTCTTGCTGTGTTCCTCCTTGGGTCCAATATCTTTGGGACTCTCTGAGCTTCCTGAACTTCCTGGAAGTCTATTTCCTTCACCAGATTAGGGAAGTTCTCTTTCATTATGTTTTCAAATAACTTTTCAAATTCTTGCTCTTGTTCTGCTCCTTCTGTAACCCCTATGATTTGGATGTTGGAATGTTTAAAGTTGTCCCTGAGGTCCATGTGCCTCGCCTCATTTTCCTGAATTCTTGTTTCTTCATTCTGTTCTGGTTGAATGTTTATTTCATTTTTCTGGTCCAAACTATTGATTCGAGTCCCAGTTTTCCTTCCCAAAACTGCTGGTTCCCTGTACATTTTCCTTTATTTCACTTGTCATAGCCTTCACTTTTTCCTCTATTTTGTGACCATACTCAACTATTTCTCTGAGCATCCTGATTACCAGTGTTTTGAACTCTGCATCTGATAGGTTGGCTATCTCTTCATTGCTTAGCTATATTTTTTCTGGAGCTTTGATTTGTTCTTTTATGTGGGCCATATTTCTTTGTGTCAGCATGCCTGTTACATAGTAAGGGTCAGAGTATTAGGTATTTGTCAGGGTGGAGCAACCCAGGTCGCTGCCTTGTAGTACTATATGTGGGGGAGGAGTCCAAGAGGGAACAATGCTGCTTGCTCAGCTCTCAGCCCACTTTCAGTCGCTTCCTTTCTACCCACAAGCAAATTGGGCCCTTCTGGTGCTGATTCACAGTTGGGTGGGTTTGTATATGTTCTAGGACCCTGTGAGTCTCTCCAATGAACTCTCCTGTGAGACTGGGAGTTTCTCCTGCCATCTCAACCTGCACAGGTGTTTTCAGTCAGAGGTTTTGAGGCTTTATTTCCCCACACTGAAACCCTGAGTTGCACAGTCTGTCTCGTTCCCCATTTGTTCCTCCTGGTTTATCCACGCCCAAATGTGGTACTATCTGCTCCACCAGCCACCTCTTCACCCACCCCAGTCCTTCAACCACCACCTTGTCATGAGTCCTCTGCACCCCAGCTGCCCATCTCTGCCCCTCTTACTGAACTGAATAAGTGTTTCTTCTTTAAGTCCTTGGTAGTCAGACTTCCATACAGTTTAATTTTCCTGGCAGTTCTGGTTATTTTTTGTTTTTAAATTTGTTGTTGTCCTTCTTTTGGTTGTATGAGAAGGCAAAGTGTATCTACCTATGCCTCCACCTTGGCTGGTAGTCCTATTATTTGAAATTTTTCAGATAATACTACTCCCTTTAAGTTTATCTTATTTCGTAGATGAACATACTAGTACACACAATATTTCTATATTTTATGGTTTTGTTTAATATTGAGATGACCATTTTTGTAACCATATTTTCTATGTATTCTATAGATTCAATTTTTTAAAATGTCAATTTACTCATGTTCATTCAGTCCTCTTTTGTCTATCTGCCTTGATTTCTTGTGTTATCTGAAGAATGTTTCAGTTTAGACATTTTCAGCTTAAAAAATACCCTAGTTACTTATTATTCATGCTCTATTTATTATACTGGAAAAAGAAGACCCCATATTTTCATTTTATTTTGTAGATGAGCTTCATATAACACAGTTGCAGACCCACTGCTACTTTAACAACTAACTGCTTAATGATAAATTTCCTGACTTACAGAGTATTTAGAAAAAGCAACAACATACAGTTAATCTGATAGTAATAGGAATGGAAGTTAATATTGGCCTGAAGCTAAACCTCTCATTGTACACATCTAGCCTGAATAATTGATAATCAGAGGGGTTCATATATGTCCCTAAAGAAGTCTTCTCATTGCTATCTGCACAAGTCAACTGAACCCCATTCTTCAAACAATTCTACCCACACTTTACCAGGATTCTGTCTTAGTCGTTTGCATAGCAGTGACAGTGCCTCTCTCTGACTTTCCATGGGCTCCTCTTCTTTTTGTAATGAGCAACTCCTAAAGCATCGTGGTAAAGGACACATCTGGGTTTAATCTCAGCTCAAGTCTACCAACCAATGACCTTAGGCAAGGAGTAGGACCCCTGGGGCCACCTTTTGGGGAAAGCTACCTTAAGGGACTGCTGTATGGGTCAGAGAATAATACCTGGCACATTGTAGAAGTTCTAGAAAAAGCTCTGGCACTCCAAAACAAAGATAGAAAACATGCTACATTGTGTCACTGGTTTGAGGGCCACATCTCACTCTGAGCTGTGAGTTGGGATATTGGTATCAGTTGCAAAGTAACTCTTCACTTTACTCTTGGCTCCTTTTCCTGTTACCTTATCCATCATTTCTAGTCCATAATTAATACTGAGAGGCTTTGCTTTACTGGTACAATGCTCCCAAAAGCTTTTCCACATCTTCTCCAGGTTATTTCATTTTCTTTTCATCTGACCACCCAAAATACATTTAGACAGAGTAGGATTTATCTGTATATATATTTTATTTCTTATGTAGCTACTTTGTTCTAGGAATACATGAAAATACAGACGGGGAAAAGAAAACACTTGAAGGAAACCATAGTATTTATCAGTGAAGACCTATGCTGTGAGCACATATCTACACTCCTTCACACATACACACAAATTTTATACACACACATACACAGAGATAACATTTTTATGCTAAGAGATATATCTATCTATATCTATATATCTATATCTATAATATGTATGTACATATATTTATATAACATATAACCATTATATATAAGTACATATTTCTGCATAACCTGTTGATTATTAACAGAATTTAATGGAACATCTATTACCATAAAAATATCTATATCAATATTTTTAATGCCTTCAGATAATTTCATTGAGCTAATCTCATATTGTTGGGCAGTTAGACTGTTTCTAACTACTTAATATTATTTATAAAAACAACCCCATTGTCCTGAATATCCTTGAACACATATTGTGCATCTGCCCAATGACTTTCTTAGGATAATTTCCCAGATACAACACTGCTGGACCCCAGGGCATGCACATTTTTAGAGATTTCATGACATACTGATGAATTTTCACCCAGAAATGTGGCCCTTTTATCTAAGCCTTTTGCAGATATGCAAGCATCTAATTTCCCCAGTCACCCACTAGATATATGAGTTGGCAAAGGGCTTTTAAGGGAGAGTTGTGGAGTAGCTTTAGCACAGAACACTGAGTAAAGAGGACATATTGGTTGATCTGTATTTCATATATTGAACAATTCTAAGCAATGTGGTTAGTAAGACCCGTTGTAACACTGATACTTGTGACACAGATTGTGGCTGAATAGAATGTATAACCAACACTGGAGAGGTGGACCATGCACTGGGAATTATTGTTCTGCTTGAATAGACCTGATAAAGAATATTGGCAAACATTATTTAGACAGCCCAGGTGGCTGTCACCTCTCAAACTAGGTCAAGTAAAAAAGGCTGCAAAAGGATGCAACTAGGTTAAGTAAAAAATATTAACCAAAAGGTAACATCATGCAGTTGGACACAATGCCTGGGTAATGTTTCTTCCATTAAGACAAGTGTGCAATGTATATTCCAGAGTTCTAACATGTGTGGCAAAGATGAGGCATTTGTATCTAAAGCTGAAGTAGATTACCATATCCCCATTTTAGGTATTTTTAAGCCAGAATGCATAATGGAACAGTTTGAAATTATCTACAAACTCTGAATGGCTATCCTGATCGGTACACTTAGGTTGTTTGTAACTGTATAAAAAAGTGACATTGAAAAAATCCCACATTCTATCTGGTAAGTTTCAAGTCTACACAAAGGTAGAGTGAAGCAGTACAATAAGCCTCCATCACTGCCCTACCATGGTCATCCATTCATGGCTGCTGCTGTTTCCTCTTGCAGTCCATCCCCTTCTGCATTGGATTATTTAGAGACAATTTTTGAGATTATATAATTTTACTCACAGTTATTTTAGTGTATAAAAATGATTTTGAGTGACAGGTCCTATTCAATTTAATTTTGGGATTCAGCATTATCAAATGTCTTTGCAAAATATTGATTTATTTATAACCCCAGGACAATTATTTGACCTCTCTGAGTCTGTTTCCTGTTCTATAAAAGAGACACTAATAACATGTGGACACTGCAGTGGTATTGTGAGGATTACAGGAAAGAGTTTGAGATAACATAGCATCAAAATGATGAAAAATGTTAACCCATCCTCATTGCCAATATCATCACTGGAATTAAGATGTTATAGGCAAATGACATATGGGAGTTTTGAAGAGTTGAGTGGTAACATGTAGGGGCTTAAGAGGCTGTTGGGAAAAAAGATGGAAAGTGTGGCAGGTATGTCAGAAAAAAATGAGTGAAGCAGAAGATATATGAACAAGGGACACCAACAGAAATGGCCAGCAGTCCTGGCAAATAGGACAGCAAGGGAATGGGTATTGGGACAGCACTGGCCACATGTCAGTGCTCCATTTCCCAGTGACAGGATAGAAAATTGGGGAAGTGGAACATCAGTGGAAGATGGAGGAGAAGGGGACAGAGAACTGGAGTTTCAGGAATGTTAAATTCTATTAAAGGCTAAGTCCTGTCATAGTAATAAATGCTATTAAAATGGAGTTTAACTATATATGGAAACAATTAAGTCTTCCTTGATAGGACCCTAATTCCCAGAAATGATCAATAATGCAAATTTGTGACCAATACCACTCATTCCTTGAAAATTTAGGGGACTTAATTGGTTCTCTAGCTATACTAATCTTATCAGATGAAGATGGTTAGATGATTCCCAGATGATTTTGAAATTTTTGTATTTAAAGTGGCTATATTCATCATTGTATTCATTGGATACCTTGTTTACTGCTTTAGTAATGTTAGTCCATATCTCATTCATCCAAAAATGTCATACAGGATAATTTCATAGTATTCAAAAATCCCTCCAGATCCTTGAATATTTTATGTATATCAGTCAATTATTTTAATTTTTGTGTATCAGAAATAGGTCCAGACACTAACTTAGACTATCCTTGCTTTTATCATAGCTTACCTGTCCTGTGGCCCATCCCAAAGTATTGAATAGCCACAGAGATACTTTGATGAATGATCCCCAGTAAAGGAGTGAATAGTTGATAAGGTGTTGGGACTAATCTTCTTAGACACCATTTGCCAATAACAGAATCTCCAGATGCCTTGGCTGGAAGGAACGGATACCATGAATGTTTTATTGACAAAGCCAGTGAGAGCAATGTGTTTGGGCAGGAGGGCATTTGGTGTCTTCAAATCACACAAGAACAAAATTTATAAATTACATTAAAGAGTTTGGATTTAACCCTCAAAAGTGTGCATCCCAACTACAATGTTAAGTGACATAATCATATTTGAATTTTAGAAAGGTCACTCTGGATCATATGGAAGCAAGACAGGAGGCAGAGGACATAAGAGGGGGTGTAGAAACCCAAGAACTAGGACAGTGGCAGCAAGAATGGAGGAAGTTGGGAGACTACAAACATTAGAATCTGTAAGCCATGGTATCAATTTAATGCAGAGGGTGAGGAGGAAGGAGAAGTCAAGGATGACGCTCAGGACACAGATCTGGAAAACAGAGTAACTGATTGCAGTAGCAAAGGCAGGGAGAGAGTCAGGTTTTAGAGAAAAGATGGTGGGTTCCATCTTGGATATAGTGAGTTCAATGTGCCTGTGAGGTATCCATTTGAAGTTACCTGGTGGGTACAGGAGTCTTAGAGCTTAGGAGAAGACATGTCACTGGCATAGAAATGGTTGAAGCCATGGAAATTGATAGGATCAAAGACAGCAGTCAGTCAACAGAGAATAGAGGTGGATTCACAGGTTCTGAGCATTGCTGACATCAGCTCTTTTAGGTTTGCAATTCCCCAATATAATTAGTTCTTCGAGGAGGACCAGTTTTTTCTTTTTGTTTTTTAATTGTTGTTCAAGTACCATTGTCTCTATTTTCATGCAACCAAGCTTCCCTTCCTCACCCACCCCCACCTCCCACCACTGCAACCACCCCCTTTGGCCTTGCCCATGTGTCCCTTATACACGTTCTTTGATGACCCTTCCCCTATTTGCCCCCATCATCTCCTTTACCCTCCTCTCATGTCACTGTCCATTTGTTCCTTATTTTAATGTCACTGGCTGTATTTTGCTTGCTTGTTTGTCTTGTTGATTAGTCTTCACTTGTAGGTGACATCATATGGTATTTCTCTTTCACCACCTGGCTTATTTCACTTTAGGAAAATGCTGTTCAGTTTAATCCATGCTGTTGGAAGGATAGGCGCTCCTTCTTTCTCTCTGCTGTGTAAATTGTGTAAATGTACCAGTTTTTTTTCACCCAGTCATTTACTGATGGGCACTTAGGTTGCTTCCAGCATTTGTCTATTGTAAATTGTGCTGCTATGAACATTGGTGTGCATAGCTTGTTTTGAATTGCTGTTTCAAGATTCTTAAGGTATAATACCAGCAGTGGAATTAATGCGTCAAAAGGCAGTTCCATTTTTCCTTTTCTGAGGAAATTCCATACCAATTTCCATAGTGCTTACACCAGTCTGCATTCCTACCAACAATGCACTAGGGTTTCCTTTTTTCCACAACCTCACAAGCACTTGTTCTTTGTTGATTTGTTTATGATGGCCATTGTCACAAGTGTGAAGGGGTATCTCATTGTGGTTTTAATTTGCATCTCTCTGATGGCTGGCAATTCTGAGCACCTTTTTTTCCTTTCTTTCTTTTTAATTTTTTTTTATTTTAATCATTGTTCAAGAACAGTTTTCTCCCTTTTACTCCCAATCCAGCCCACCCACCCAATCCTCCCCTTTGCCTTTCCATTACTACCCTCCCCCTAGTTTTTCTCCATGTGTCCTTTAAATTTGTTCCTGTAAACCCTTCTCATTCTCCCCTGAAATTCCCTCTTCTCTCCCCTCTGGTCACTGACAGCCTGTCCTCTATTTCAGTATCTTTGGTTATATTTTGCTTGTTTCTTTGTTTTGTTGTTTAGGTTCCTGTTAAAGGTGAGATCATATGGTATTTGTCTTTCACTGCCTGCCTTATTTCGCTTAACATAATGCTTTCCAGTTCCATCCAAGCTGTTGCATAGGGTAGGAGCTCCTTCTTTCCTTCTGCTGCATAGAATTCCATTGTGTAAATGTACCATAGTTTTTTGATCCATTCATTTACTGATGGGCACCTAGGTTGCTTCCAGCATCTAGCTATTGTAAATTGTGCTGCTATGAACATCATGGTGCAAAGGTTCTTTTGTATTGGTGTTTTAGTGTTCTTAGGATATAGTCCCAGCAGTGGAACTGCAGGGTCAAAAGCCAGATCCATTTTTAGTTTTCTGAGGAAGTTCCATACCACTTTCCACAGTGGTTGTACCAGTCTGCAGTCCCACCAACAGTGCACTAGGGTCCCCTTTCCTTCACAACCTCTCCAACACTTGTTGTTTGTTGCTTTCTTTATATGGCCATTCTGACTGGTGTGAAGTGGTATCTCATTGTGGTTTTAATTTGCATCTCTCTGATAGATAGCAATATTGAACATTGTTTCATGTGTCTTTGGATTTTCTGTATGTCCTCCTTGGAGAAGTGTCTGTTCAAGTCCTTTGCCCATTTTTTAATTGGGTTGCTTGTCTTATTAGAGTGGAGTTGTGTAAGTTCTTTATATATTTTGGAGATTAAACCCTTGTCTTAGGTATCATTGTCAAATATGTTTTCTCATACAGTTGGTTCTCTTTTTATTTTGATACTGTTTTCTTTAGCTGTGCAGAAACATTTTATTTTGATGAGATCCCATTTGTTCATTCTTTCCTTTATGTCCCTTGCTCTAGAGGGCATATCAGTAAAAAAGTTTCTCCATGAAATATCTGAGATTTTCCCACCTACATCCTCCTCTAGGGCTTTAATGGTGTCACAATTTATATTTAAGTCTTTTATCCACCTTGAATTTTTGTATAAGGTGTAAGTTGGTGCTCAAGTTTCATTTTTTTTGCATGTAGCTGTCCAGTTCTCCCAACACCATTTGTTGAAGAGGCTATTTTCACTCCATTTTATGTTGCTTCCCCTTTTGTCAAAATTAATTGACCATAGAGACGTGGGTTTATTTCTGGGCTCTCTGTTCTGTTCCATTGGTCCATGTGCCTGTTTTTATGACAGTACCAGGCTGTTTTGATTACAGTGGCCTTGTAGTATAGTTTAGTGTCAAGTGTTGTGATCCCCCCTACTTCACTCTTCTTTCTCAAAATTGCAGCAGCTATTCAGGGTCATTCATGATTCCATATAAATTTTTGAAGTGTTTGTTCCATGTCCGTGAAATAAGCCATTGGTACTTTAACAGATATTGCATTCAATCTGTAAATTGCTTTGGGTAGTATGGACATTTTGATGATATTAATTCTTCCAATCCATGAACACGGTATATGTTTCCATTTATTTGTGTGCTCCTTGATTTCTTTCCTCAGTGTTATGTAGTTTTCTGAATACAGGTCTTTTACCTCTTTGGTTAGGTTTATTCCTAGGTATTTTATTTTCCTTTTTGTTATTTAAATGGGTTTTTTTCTTGATTTCTGCTTCTGTTGTTTCATTGTTGGTGTACAGAAATGCCTTTGATTTCTGGATATTGACTTTGTATCCCGCTGTTTTGCCAAATTCATTTATTAGGTCAAGCAGTTTTTTAGCAGAGTCTATAGGATTTTTTATGTACACTATCATGTCATCTGCAAACAGTGACAGTTTTGTTTACTCCTTTCCAATTTTGATGCCCTTTATTTCTTTTTCTTGTCTGATCACTGTGGCTAAAATCTCCAGTACTATATTGAATAGAAGTGGTGAAAGTGGACAGCCTTGTCTTGTTCCTGAACTTAGTGGAAAAGATTTTAGATTTTTCCAATTGAGTATGATGTTGGCTGTAGATCTCTCATATATGGCCTTTATTATGTTGAGAAATGGTCCCTCTATTCCCACTTTGCTGAGTGTTTTATCATAAATGGATGCTGTACCTTATCAAATGCTTTTTCCACATCTATTGATATGATCACGTGATTTTTGTCTTTGCTTTTATTTATGTGACGTATTACATTTACTGATTTGCGAATATTGTACCATCCTTACATCCCTGGAATGAATCCCACTTGGTCATGGTGTATGATATTTCTAATGTATTGTTGGATGCAGTTTGGCAGTATTTTGTTGAGGAATTTAGCATCAATGTTCATCAGCGATATTGGCCTGAAGTTTTATTTCTTTGTTGTGTCTTTATCTGGTTTTGGAATTAGGATGATGTTGGCCTCATAAAAAGAGTTTGGGAGTCTTCCATCTTTTTGGATGTTTTGGACAAGTCTGTGAAGGATAGGGGTTAGCTCTTCCTTAAATGCTTTGTAGAATTCTCCTATGAAACCATCTGGTACAGGGCTTTTGTTTGTTGGGAGTTTTTTGATTACTGCTTCAATTTCATATGCTGTTATTGATCTGTTCAGGCTTTCTGCTTCTTCTTCATTGTGTTTTGGAAGATTGTATTTTTCTAGAAATTTGTCCCTTTCACCTAGGTTTTGAAATTTCTTGGCATACAGTTCTTCGTAGTAATTTCTTACAATCCTTTGTATTTCTGTGGTATCTGTTGTAATCTCTCCTCTTTCATTTCTGATTGTTTATTTGGGTCTTCTCTCTTTTTTCTTGATGAGTCTGCTTAAAGGCTTGTCGATTTTGTTTATCTTTTCAAAGAACCCACTCTTGGATTCATTGATCCTTAGAATTGTGCTTTTAGGCTCTATGTCATTTAATTCTGCTCTGATCTTCATTATTTCATTCCTTCTGCTTCCTCTGGATTGTCTTTGTTGTTGTTCCTCGAGTTCTTGTAGGTGCAGGGTTAGGTTGTTTGTTTGAATTGTTTTTAACTTTTTTAGGTGGGCCTGTATTGCCATGAAATTACCTCTCGGGACTGCCTTTGCTGTGTCCCATAACTTTTGGGTTGTTGTGAGTTCGTTTTCATTTGTTTCCAGAAACCTTTTGATTTCTTCCCTAATATCATTCTTGACCCAGTCATTGTTTAATAGCATGCTATTTAATCTCCATGATTTTGAGTGTTTGGGGGTTTTTTCCTTCGGGTTGGTTTCTAGCTTCAGTCCCATGTGATCCGAGAAAATGCCTGGTATGATTTCAATTTTCTTGAAATTGTTGAGGCTTGCTTTGTGTCCTACCATGTGGTCTATCTTTGAAAATGTTCCATGTACATTTGAAAAGAATGTGTATTTAGCCTCTTTGGAATGGAGGGCTCTATATATATCAGTTGAGTCCATTTCATCTAGGGTATTGTTCAATGCCACTCTATCTTTGTTGATATTTTGTTTGGAAGGTATGTCCATTTTTGATGGTGAGGTGTTAAAATCCCCCACTATAATTGTGTTGCTGTCAATATCTTCCCTGAAGTCCTCTAAGATTTTCTTTATGTATTTGGGTGCTCCTATGTTGGGTGCATATATATTTACAATATTTATGTCTTCTTGGTGAATTCTTCCCTTGAGTATTATGAAGTGACCTTCTGAGTCTCTCCTTATGGCCCTTTTTTGGAAGTCTATTTTGTCTGATATGAATATTGCTACCCCGCCTTTTTTTCTGTCCATTTGCTTGGAAAATTTGTTTCCAGCCCTTCACTTTCAGCCTGTTCAGGTCTTTTATCCTTAGGTGGGTCTCTTGTAGGCAGCATATGTGTGGGTCATGTTTTTCTTATCCATTCAGCTATGCTATGTCTTTTGATTGGAGCATTTAATCCATTACGTTTAAGGTTAGTATTGATAGGTACTTATTGATTGCCTTTATGTACGTGTTTTTTTTCTCTCCCTCTCTCTCTCTCTCTCTCTCTCTCTCTTTTCCTTCCTTTCCTTAAAGCAGTCCCTTTAGAATCTCTTGCAGAGCTGGTTTGGTGGAGGTGTATTCTTTTAGACTTCTTTTATCTGGGAAGCTTCTTATTTGGCCTTTTATCTTGACTGAGGGCCTTGCTGGGTAAAGAAGTCTTTGTTGCAGACCTCTGGTTCTCATTACTTGGAATATTTCTTACCATTCTCTTCTGGATTGGAGTGTTTCCATTGAGAAGTCAGCTGTTAGCCTTATTGGGGCTCCCTTGTATGTTACTTCCTGTTTTTCCCTGCCTGCTTTTAATATTCTCTCTTTGTCTTGGTATTTTGTCATTTTAATTATGATGTGTCTTGAGGTTGGCCTCTTTGGGTTCCTCTTGATTGGGATTCTCTGTGTTTCCTGGATTTGTGTCACTTTTTCTCTCATCAAATTAGGGAAGTTTCCCATCATTACTTTTTCTAATTGGTTTTCTATTCCTTGCTGTTCTTCTTCTCCTTCTGGTGTCCCTATTATATGGATATTATTACATTTCATATTGTCTTGCATTTCTCTTAATCCATCTTAATTCTTTCTGAGCCTCTTTTTCTTTTCTTGCTCTTTCTGGGTGTTCTATTCTACTGTGTCCCCTAGCTCGCTGATCCAATCTTTTGTTTCATCAATCCTGCTTTTCATTCCTTCTACTATGTTCTTCAATTCAGAAACTGTATTCTTCATTTCCTCTTGACTCTTGTTGATAGTTTCTATATTTTTTCATGTTTATGTAGTTTGCAGTGAGATCGTTGTAGCTTCTCTGTCATTTCTGGTAGCTCATTGTGAGTTCATTGAGCTTCCTGATAATCATTGTTTTGAACTCAATATCTGATAGTTGAGTTGACTATTTCATTTAGCATTTTTTTTGAGGCTTCCTCCTTTCTCTTCATTTGGGGATTGTTTCTCTGTCTTCTCATTGTTCATGAGACTCTTCTTGTTAGCCTCTGTTTCTTAAATTGATCTGTTCTGGTTCCCTGTGATTATGGTGTGAACGTCTGTGGTAGAATACCTGTGAGATTCAGTGGTGCAGTCTCCTTCATGTATCCTGGTGTTCACAGCTTCCCCCTACTCTTTTTTGTGATCATTTGGAGGAGTAAGGCAAATGGTTTAAGACAGCAAGACAGTATTCTATGATATTTACATTAGCAGCCAGTAGAGAAGAGACGGGATATCCTTTGACTACTTTTAGTGTTAACCATGATCTTTCACCCCACTAGCCACATTTTAGAAAGGATGGAAAGAAGATAAGATTCATATTGGGGAGGAAAGGATTGTTAGTTGGATCTAGAAAGCTGTGAGGCTGTGGGAGATCAGATTCTGAGGTAGGGTGGGAATAAAGATTAGTAAATTGGAGTAGTGTGTAAAAGAATAGAGACAACCCCCACAATAATATAGTTCAGAAAATTGTGAAGTGGGCTGAGATCAGGGAGGGGTGTTGAGTAGTATTTACAATTGTATGAACTAGGTCTTATTTACAGTTATATTAAAGCAACAATCATGTGGCAGAATCTATGAGATCTAGATAAGAAGAATAAGGAGTATAGAACCTTGAGTGGTGTACTAATGGAACACAAATGAAGGACAGTAAATTATCAACACACTGTGACTGAGATAACAGGGGAACCTATCAAATGACAGTATAAGCATCCAAGCAAAGAAGATTAAACAGAAAGAAAAAAAATACCAAAATACTATTAAAATAAAAAATGTCATAAAAGTGAGAAAAAGATAATACAAATTTGTAGTAACTTGAAAGCTCAAAAAAAAGGGAAAAAAATGCAGAAGATGGAATGCAGGAGAGATAAATTTGGAGTGGAAGGAATAATAGTAGGATGAAAGGAAGAGAAACCTAAGGAATTGAGAGATATAAAAATAATAAGAATTAAAAAATAAAAAGTCACTTAAAAAACAAGATGAAATCAAACAAGCAACAACAGCCAAAAGAAAAGAAAAGAAAAGAAAAGAAAAGAAAAGAAAAGAAAAGAAAAAGAAAAAGAAAAACCTGTTGTTGGTTTCTAACTGGCCAGACCAGTTTTTCTGGCCTTGCTGGCTTCAGCATGCTGAGGGGTGTTTGGAATGCTTATCACTCTTCCCAGTCAAAACTCAGTCAGTCTCTCAGGTACTGTCCCCAGGGCCAGCAGGGCGCTCTCCCCAGAGCCAATCCGACTTCCCCCTGCAGGACCCTGGGCACTCCCGAGTACGCTCTCTGGAGCTCACTGCTGCGGTCTCCCAGGCTCCAGGGCCCTGAAGAGCACCTGCGTCTTTTCCAGGTTCACAATGCAAGCTCCAGGGATTGCAAGGAGATGCGCCCTTCCCCCAAATTTCACTGTGGCGGGCTCTATGTTCTCAGAAAGCACCCTCATCCTTTCTGGATTCACGGTGCAAGCTCTGGGGATCTCGAAGGGGCACACACTTCCACCAATTTCCCCGTTACAGGCTCCAGGAACCCCCAAAGTGCTGCATCCCTTCCGGTTTCACAGCACGAGAGTCAGGAATCCTGAAGGGGCACGTACTTCCCCAAGTTCACCACAGCAGGCTCCAGAAACCCGAGAACCCCCACGCCCTTTCCTTGTTCAGGGCTGCGAGGTCTGGGCTTTCCAGAGATCCACACTTCTACTGGGCTGGGAGCGTGGGCACACATCCAGGCCGCACCTGGTCGGGCAAGCTGGGGGCACTCACCCCTTCCAGGGCTATGTGTGGGTGCTCGCAGCCCTGTGCGACTGTCTCCCAGTCCATCTCCCCTCTCTGTGCCTTCAAGCAACAAGGTCTTCCCTGGTGTTGCTCAACCCCTTTGTCCCAGGAGGGAGCAGCGACTCTGCTCTCCTGGGTGCTCTGAGGCAGACCCAGGAGCACCGGGCCTGGGATCTGCAACCCTCCTGGTGCCCAAGTTGATCCCTGGGTCCCTGTTGTCCTGAAGCAGTCTCCTTACTGTCTGGTTTTTCAATGTCCGCTATAATTTTTGATGTTCTGTTTTCATAAATGTTTCGATAACCCAGGCCCCTTGCTCTGTTCCTCTGCCGATCCTCGAGTTTCTCTTCCCTGCCTAGAGAAAGGGGATCATGCTTCCTCAAACAAAGCCACCATCTTCAAGCTTTGTTTTCTGAATCAGCGCTGAGCATCTTTTCATATGTCTCTGGGCCGTCTGTACATCCTCCTTAGAGAAATGTCTGTTCAGGCCCTTTGCCTACTTTTTAATTGGGTTGTTTGTCTTCCTGGAGTGGAGTTGTATAATTTATATATTTTGGAGATCAAACCAGAGGAGGACCGCTTCTAATGTCAGGGAAGGTGTCAGAGTCATGGGCCATATTTCAACATTTCAGTTGGATCTAGGTTAAAGATGGCCACACAGTCTTTGACATTCTACTCATCCAGAGGTATAGTCTCTTCCTCCCTGCTTCCCCTAACTTCTAAAACCTCGATGGGTTCTTTGACTGCTTGACCAATTCAACATGGTGGAAGGGACCATGACCAGGCTTTGAAAGCGAGGCAGTGCCTGATTTCTGTCTCTCAAAGATCTTGCTCTTGGCCACCATGAAAGAAATATGACTACACTGCTGGACAGACCTGTGGAGAGAGCTTGAGTCAGCAAGAAGCAGGAGAAAGACCTGGCTGGGCCTACCCTTCTAACTGTCCCTCCAAAACACATGCAAGTGCAGTTGCCTTGCACCCTCCAAACCAGCCCCAACTGATGATCACAGGCAGATCCTGTGGTCCTAGCCAGCACTACATGGACCATGAAAACTGCTCAGCTGAGCTCCCACTGAATTGGGAGATACAATGAAATGCTTGCTATTTTAAGTCACTGAGTTTTATGGTTGTTTACTCAGCAATAGAGAATTGGAACACTTGTTTGTGCCACACTCCCTCCTAATCCCACTCTGTAAAACACAATGTCTTCAGTTGAGTGTGCTGTTAAGCCTAAGTGAATTCCACATTAGACTAAAACCTGTGTTTTCATCTGTAAGTTGAGATGATAGTAACTGCCATCCCTTCTCAGAATTATTTTAGGGTTCAAGTGAGGTCATACATGTGAATGCACTTCATAAATTATACAGCACTCTACAAATATAGATGAATTTCAATATGACTGGAAAGCACTCTACAAATACAGTTTAAATAGAATTTTATTGTAAAAAAAGTTTTAAACTGATATTACAATTTTTAAAAAGAGTGTCAAATGCAATGTTAATTAGTGTATGTATCATTTTAAATTACATTAAGATCAATTAGAATTACTGTAACCCAGACTTCTGGCCAAGATGGAGGCATAAGTAGATATTCTTTGCTTCCTCACACAACCAAAAGAAAGACAACAAATTAAAAAAAACTACAACAGCCAAATCTGCCAGAAAATTAAATTGTATAGAAATCAGACAATGAAGGAGTTAAAGAAGAAACATTCATCCAGACTGGTAGAAGGAGCACAGATAGACAGCCAAGTGGAGAGGACTTGTGGCAATACAACAGACTAGGCAAGGTGAGGCCGTGGCTGGTGGACCAGGTGGTCCCACATTTATGTGTAGATAAACAAAGAAGAACAACTGGGAAGCAAGAAAGACAACATAACCCAGGGTTCCAGCACTGAAAACTAAAGCCTCAAAACTTCTGGCTGTAAAAATCCGTGGGAGTTGCAGCAGTGGGAGAAACTCCCAGCCTTAGAGGAGAGTTTATTGGAGAGACCCATGGGGTCCTAGAATGTACACAAGCCCACTCAACTGGGAATCAGCACCAGAAGGGCCCAATTTACTTGTGAGTAGAGGAGGAAGTGACTGAAAGCCCACTGAGAGCTAAATGAGTAGCATTGTTCCCTCTCTGACCCCTCTCCCACATACAGTGCCACAATGCAGCAACATGGGTTGCCCAACCCATGGGTTGACCATAGGTTGAAAAGTTACTTGAAAACTTAATGAAGGAGAACTTCCCTAATCTGGTGAAGGAAATAGACCTCCAGGAAGTCCAGGAAACTCAGAGAGTTCCAAGAAGTTGGATCCAAGGAGGAACACACCAAGGCACATAATAATTACATTAGCCAAGATTAAAGATAAGGAGAGAATCTTAAAAGCAGCAAGAGAAAAGGAGACAATTACCTCCAAAGGAGTTCCCATAAGTCTATCAGCTGATTTCTCAAAAGAAACCTTTCAGGCAAGAAGGGGCTGGAAAGAAGTATTTGAAGTCATGAGAGCCAAGGACCTACATCCAAGATTACTCTATCCAGCAAAGCTATCATTTAGAATGGAAGGGCAGATACAGTGCTTCCCAGATCAGGTCAAATTGAAGGAGTTCATCATCACAAGCCCTTATTATATACAATGTTAAAAGGTCTTATCTAAGAAAAGTAAGATAAAAAATATGAACAGCAAAATAACAACAAACTTACAACTAACAACAACCTAACCTAAAAAAAAAAAAACCAAAAAACAAAAAATAAAACCAGAAACAAACTAAGCAAACAAATAGAATAGCAACAGATTCACGGAAAGGGAGATCACATAGAGGGTTTCAGTGGGGAGTTGGCAGGGGAGAATGGGGGAAAAGGTACGGGGAATAAGAAGCATAAATGGTAGGTACAAAATAGACAAGTGGAAGGCTGAAAATAGTGGGAAATAGAGAAGCCAAAGAACTTATATGTATGACCCATGGACATGAACTAAGGTGAAAGAATGATGGTGGGAGGTAGGGTACAGGGCAGAGGGCAATAAAGGGGAGAAAAAATGGGACAACTATAATAGCATAAGTAATAAAATATATATATATTTTTAAAGATTTAATATTTTTTTAAGATTTTATTTATTTATTTTTAGAGCAGGGAGGGAGAAAGAGGGTAGGGAGAGAGAAACATCAATGTGCAGTCACTGAGAGCCATGGCCTGCAACCCAGGCATGTGCCCTGACTGGGAATCGAACCTACAACACTTTGGTTCGCAGCCTGCGCTCAATCTACTGAGCTATGCCAGCCAGGGCTATAAAATATATTTTTAAAAAATTTGAAATACTGAAGTACTGAAGGACTTCATATACTGAAGGACTGTTCCACAGCTGATCAATAAAACACAGTTTGCATCAAATGACCAGTGAGTCAATGGTTTTTAAATCTGATATCTTGTGGATTATTAACTTCAAAGACTTGCATTAAGAATATTAAGCAAGTAATAATTGATTTACTTTATAACATTAAGAAATATTTTCTTTGAAGCACAAATTAAAAGGTCATGGAGGACCAGATTTTTCCTCAGGTTGATAGTCAAAACATGCAGAATAGATAATTTTGCTGGCCATGAAGAACACATGAAGGGGATTTGAAGTAACTCTTCTTTCTGGGAAAATTCCAATGAAAGGCCTAATGTTCTGCAGTGGATTAATGAGGCTGTTCTCTATTTTCAAATAATGGGCAAACAATTAAGACCCAGTCCTGAGAACAAACTGGTGTTGCTGTTATTTTGTGAGGATGTTTAAAATGACCAGTGCTGTAACAATGGGACATTAATAAACAGGACAGGAAATAATCATTTACACCCAGTAATCCAGCAAAGATATCTCAGAGACAAAAAAAATGTATATGGCAGCTACTGTTCCTACAATAGAGTTGACATTTTAGGATGAAAGCAGTTAGACCTAAATAGCTGAAATCTAAACATGGTTTGTGCCATTTTCAGAAGTCACCCAAAATGCATGCCAATGTGCCAGACGGTCCCCATGAAGCTAGCGACCTGTGCACTTTCTCACCTGGTTTCAGAACACTTATGGAAGAAGAGATGTATGCCAATCTTAGAAGAGGTCAGACTTGACAATGAATGGAATTAAGTAGCCACATGAGTACAAGTAAAACTATACATTTAGTGTAGAAAAATAATTTATGTTACTTTGATCTTTCCACTAAACTCAAAGTCAAGTCCAAGAGTGCCCTAACCATCTGTGTGTCCTAAGTAATTAGGAGCTTTATTGCTCAGCAAGGTTGCATCACAACATAAACAGAACAATCTCATTTCCCCTGTGCATTGTTATGGAAAATCAGGATGAAAGTCTGGTGTCATTCTACAGGTAGCCAATGAGAATAAACTATTTTTTCATTCCTGATAATCATATAAAATTAGGGAACTTTTCCTATACTTTTGTGAATTGTAATTGTGTTTACCACAACATCTTCCCTGAGGAACACTCTTTCAAATTCTACTTCTCATATATAAGAGAATATTCTGTGTGGCGTGGACCCAGCTCACACTCAGAAAGACCAGTGGAAAGTGAGGTCTGACACACAGGACCCACACCTACAAATATGTTCTCCCGTGGGTAATCAGTCCTGCATTGTACCTAGGTGGCTTTGAGACTTGTTTTTGCTAAAACCCCCTCACCCTGAATTGAGGCATCAAGTGCTTACTATAACATCCTAAAGTCTATGCTAAACCTCACCAGTATGGAGTGTAACCGGTTCAACCACTTTTTCCCTTGGTCTGCAACATCCTTCTCTTTCAACTAATTAGCAACACTCTCCTTTGTTTTCTGTAAAAGGTAACTACCTAAAGCGAACCTGTGCATAGTAAATGAGGACCATCATGTAGTGTGCCCAGAAAAGCAATAAAAGCTTGTCAAGGCAAGGATCCAGGTGCTCTCCCCTTGAGAGAGTGGCTGTGCCATCCCTTTTCCTCCACAGGACTCAGTAGTCGGTGTGAATGTCTCACATCTCACCCATAATGCCACAGACTCCATGAGCCGTGGTCCGCATCACTCGTACCTCCCGTTTTTCTTCCCCGATTGCAAAGTTATTTTGCTTGCTCTTTTAGATAACTTCTGTCATTCAGTCCTGCTTCTCCCCCCCAAAAAGAAAAGTCTATATGGCCAAACTGATGTGATAAAATGATAGGTTTAAAGAAAAATTCATTTTACTGTCAAGATCTTGGCATGCCAATCCTGAAAAGATATTTTGCACTGTTGGTTCTCAAGCACCTATTTTTTCATTGACTGACACACCAATTGCTTGATGGAATAATGAATTGTTCCCATTGACATCACCATCACACAAACCTTGGGATCTGTGCAGGATTTTGCAGCATGATAAGTAACGTTGCTACTCTTTCCATGATGTGTAAAATGGAGGGTGAAGTCAGGTCCAGGGACTTGCTGAAGAAGGGGATGGAGGGAGAAAGGGGTGAAGGTCAGGGGCAGGATTAAGACCAGCCATGACTGTGGTGCATGTCAGACACTCACAATTAAAATATACATGAATACATATTTTAGCATGATTGCAATACAACACCACCTACCAAGTATTTTATTTTCTGGCTTGGGAAAGATTTTGTGGGTTTGTTTTTTGTTTTGTTTTCTTTTTTTTTTGAACTTGAAAGCTATTTGCTACTATTGCATTCAACCAGGAACTCAAGTCCTCTGACTCAGAAAAAAAAAAAGAAGGCAAAATAAGACACCCAGATCCAAGCCACTGGGCACTGTCCTTAGTGCAGGTCATAGACATATTCCCAAGTTCCACTTTGCTCTGAGGGTGTTGTCATCAACCTTGTATCTCCAGGGTTGGCTAAAGCCAAACCCATCTGGCCAGGGGAAGGCTTGCTAAAGGCCTGAGATCCTCAGAGCAAACTTGTCAGGAGTCTTGGGTACTGTTAAAAGCCAGATTGACACAATGCTGAATTTTGACAAGAGTCACCATCCACAGCAGCCTTAATGTGTGAGGCACTTCCCATTCATGCAAGGACCTTCTGTGTTCACAGGCCTGTCACTGAGACCAACCTCTGATATCTAGGCCATGACCTTGGCATCACAGGCCCCTCAGCGAGGAGCCTCGATAATAACACCTGCCCCAAAAGTGCCCCTCCCCTCCACCAACAGCAATTTATTCATTTCTTTTTTCACAAAAACCAGCTTTGCTTTGCTCCCTCCTGGAAGTCATTTTCCTACATGTGGTTGGAAACTTTGGGCTATAGCAGGATATCTGTAAGTCCCTGCCCAACCCAGAACATTCAAGAAATGAATGAACTCCCTCAACCCTAAGGATCAAGAGTGCAGACATTTTGTAAAAAGGCTTTAGAACCACCCTCTCATCAGAGCCATGTGACTGACAACCTTTCATGACTGAACTGTGGTTTTATATGTGTACATATATTTGCACGTATCCACATGTAACTTGCCATGTATTCACAGACTTAATGAGCAGAACATAGGTTAGATATTGGTCCAAACTCTACATTTACCAGCTGAGAATACTGAGGCTGGGAGAGGGAGGCTTGCACAGGCATTTCCACTTGTGGGGTACTCAGGTGATGCTGACAAACATACTCAGTGGCAAGCAAATTTCAAGTTCCTCAGCCTTGGGCCTCCACACCTTCAGGCTGGGCCACCTGGTCTTCCACGGGCTTCTCCTGAGGTTTTCTCTCTCTTAAACTGTCCACCCATTGCTGAACACGCTTTCTGGAGTTGCACACTTGGGTGGCCCTGTCCCTGGGGCATTTCAGCTAAGTAGTCACCTACACAAAGGCTTCTCCAATGCCCACAGGAAGGGGACCCTGGCTTCCTAAGTGTCTATAGCTCCTTCCTCTCCCCCACCTTCTCTCTTTTCTACTCCCACAAGTCCTTCTTCCCTGCTTATCAAGGCCTCACTGTGTGCAAGTATCAAGTGCTATCTTACATTTCCCTGGAGCAAACTTGCCCCACTCCTCTGTGCTGTCTGCAGCATCTCCTTTGGTTACAGGCTATTCCTTCTCTTCAAGACACCGACCTCAGGTCATCTTCATACACCCTCACCTGTGTGGTTACCTGGCAAACATAGTCTCCCTGTCCCCACACCATTGCCTTCCCAGCAAAGTGCCTTGCACATAGAAAGATCAAATAAATGCTCATAACCCTGAGCCTGGTTCCCCATTTACAGATGAGAAAATGGAGGCTCCATGAGGGTAAGTGACTTGGGTAGTAAGCAGAGGTGCAGGACTTGTTTGAGGCCAGAGCTGGGCAGTGTTACCACCCTACTGGCAGTGTCTGGTCATGCTGCATAAAACTCCTCCCATTTTTATAAGGCTCTGTATTCCTGCACTTGGCCTTACCCTCCAGAAGAATGTGAGTGGGTCTCAGGAAGTCTCTGAGGGTAAACTAACATTGTCCACAGGATACTTACTATAGGTTCTCTTCCACAGGACAGCCATAGGACAGCAAAGTCCAAGATTGTCTCCAGTCTCTTCTTGCCTTGGAACAGGATGCAGTTAACCAGGAAACAACTCATCAAGATGTTTCTGCAGGATTCCCACTGATAGGTGCTATTGTCTCCCATCAAGAAAGCAGGCTTTTAAAGGCTAACATCAGAAAGAAGACAAGGAATTGTTGTTGGAGGGGAAGAAAGACAAAGAAAGGCAGGCTATAACATCTTTCCAGCTGTCAGCCCTTTCACTAGTTTAAAGGCAAAATCACAAAAGAATGGGTACCCTTTCCTACATGTCATCTTTGTTCCCTGTCACCTTTGTTCCCTGTCCCCCAGATTCACTGTTTACACCAAGTAGCAGCCACCATAAAACTCTTCTCAGCAGAATGCTATTTGAATTGCAAAAGCAAGACTACCCAAGAACATGTAATCTAGTAAAAGTAGATATGATAGTGTTACAAAGCAGTTTCTGAAAAGCCAGGTATTTGCATAGAGATTCCTCACAGACAGAACAAAAATGCTATCTCTGCTCCCTGCTCAGTTAGGGGACAATACCATGAGGGGCTCTGTCTTCACATGTCCCTGCTAATTTTACAGAAAAGAAGCTCTAGTGACATTTTTTGAAACTGGAGGAGGGAAATTCCTGGTCCCAGTTCCACAACATGAACCATAAACACTTCAAAAAGCAACTTATGTAAATTTTCTCCTGGGATGTTGCTGAATATTTTGCTTTTGGAAAAAAAGTGATCTATCTATAGACCAAGACATTTCTCTAGGGGACTTAACTTTTTCTATCAGTGCAGAATTGTTCTTGCTGTGAATCAGTGCTTTCTTGCTTTCCTCACCATTTTCCATCTGCCTTGAGGGTTACTACAGTGTGTACTTGTCTCCTGAGATTTGCTATCTCCCCTCAACTGGCTTTCAAATGTCTGTCCATGCTTCTTCCTGCCTTGCCTGAGGTCTGTTTAGTATGTGTCTAGGTCTTCCCTCACTTTGCTCCTGCCTCTGGCTTATTTGCATGCCCTTACTACTGTCACTGCAGGCTCCCTCCTGGGACTTGCAACAGTCACCTCTAACTTCCTCTCCTGCTTGCTGATTCTTCACCCAACTGCTTCATAACAAACAGGCCTGATTTCTCTGGCACCTTATTTAACACTCAGCCCAGCTTAGATTTCCACACAATGCAGTATGCATTTCAACAGAACTGTGTCCTTGTAATTTATTTTCCTAATTTTTTTGGAAACTACAATTACTTTTTACCTCCCTGCTGATTTGCTGGATGGCATTAAACTTTGGGTAAGAAGATCTGGTCTCAGCCCTTCCATCTCCATGAAGTGGTGGGGAGAAAATCACACCTGCAGTATGTGTGTGGTTGTCTTGGTTAGGTTCTTTCAGGCTGCAAGGAAGAGAAACCAGTTCATGACCTGAATGTACACATGGTTTCATGGATAACTGAAAGGGACTCATAGTCTCTGATATGAAAGCAGAGTAGCTCAGTGTTGGAACCAGGGACTTCAGCATTCTCCTTGCATCTCAATCCCAATGTCTCTGCAGAAAGGATCTGGGCGGTCCTTTATTTACCCTTTATCTAGCAGCCTCCTGATTGGATAGGCCAGATAGCACAGTTGGCTTAACTCACAAACAGGTGCAACTGACCAGAGCATCTTCCTGGGAAAGCACTGCCTGGTTCCTTTATCCCCAAAAGGGAGCTGTGGCCATAGCCAATGCTTGTGGCAGTCTGCCTGGAGGGGATTCTTGAAACAATGACCCTCATCCTCCTTGAGACAAAGACCCAGTTATCCAATAAGTTAGGAAACACCCCATATTTCACCTTCCTGTTTAGAGATGAACAGTGCACAGTGGTATACGAAAGGTGCAGAGAAACCCCATAATAAACAAATCTGTTTGGCTTGGCTTGAGGCAGCATTGTCAGGTATTTATGTGACATTAATTGATACCTAGTGGAAAATACTTTGACAAGTGCTGACTTAGACCTCATGAATTGTCTAGGCCATGACTTTTGTTGCTGTCTACTAAACCAGTAGCTCCCAATTCCTATGGATCAGAACCACCAGGGGACATTCAACTAAATAGAGTCGGCCAACTGTAACCCTGGAGATTCTGATTTACTTGGTCTGGGGAGAGGCCTAGGGATCAGAATTTAAATGCTCCTCAAGTCTATAGTTTTAAATAATAATAGTCCTATATTATTATTTAATAGTCCTATATGTCATCGTATATATAATAAAGCATTTCTTGAACATATACTATGAGCCAGGCACTAAGTCAGTGTAAATTCATGTTTTTAAATTTTATCCTTAAATCTTTCCTGCCAACCAGATATTACTATCACCAACTTAAAAGTAGGAAAACTGAAGCTGCATGAGGCTAGGCAGCAAGTCCATGATCACACAGCTTATGTGTTGTAAAGCTGAGAAGCCAGGGCCTTTTGACTTCTACACCTGAATTCTTCAGTCCACACAACATGTTTCTCCTGGGAAATTCATTTCATTCATTCATTCATTCATTCCCCTCCATCCCTGAGTGCTGAGGATGTTGGCTGATGGCTCTTCCAAAGGAATTGCCCTCAGCTAAAGGCGACTGACTATCTGCCCCACATCACAGCCCTCTGTGGGGATGGCTGTATTAGAAGATTCGTTGATATGAGTAACTCCCACCTTATTTGGGGACCACCTCACTCTACATCTCCCCTGCTGAGGCCTTACCTGCTACTGTATGGCAATTCAATTTCTCCCTTCGCCCAAGCCTGGGCCCCTTACTAACTCACAGGTTGGTTAGTTGTAATCATAAGCACCTCTCCCAATAAATGAACTGCATACAAATCTCCATCCCAGAAACATTTCCAGAGAACATTTCTCTGCAGTATATTCCCAACATAGATCATCACTCCTTTGTTGAGATCCCTTCAAGGGTTCCCATCTCATCAGAATCAAAGCTTTGGCTTGGGTACCCCACACCTATTACCTTCTGGACCTCATCTTCTACTCCTTGGCCCTTAATCATTCCAGCTGCACTGGCTTTCTTGCCGTTCCTCCAACATGCTGGGAATGCCCCTGCCTCAGGGTCTTTGCTGGTACTCTTCTGTCTCCCTGGAACGTGCTTCGCCCAGTTATCAGCATTGCTTCCTCCCTCACCAACTTCAAATCTTATCTTAAACGTTACCTTGGTGAGGACTTCCCTGAACCTCCACTTAAGTCTATCCAATTTCACTCTACCCCAGAGCTCACACCATTCGTTCCTAATGAGTTTCCTCAGTGGTTTGTATCAGGATCTCACAGAGAGCACATTTACTTATTGATGTTGTTCATTATCAGTCTTCTCCCCCAGAATGCAAACTCCATGAGTGCAATGACTATCCTTCCTGCTCTTTACACTGCTGTGTCCCCATAACCAAGAATAGTAGCCAGTACATAGTCACTCCACAATCAATCTGTATTTAGTGAGCATGTGAATGAATAAATGTGAGAAAGGAAGACTATGGGTGGGCACTCAAAAGACCTGTGATCTTTAGGGAAGTCCCTTGAACAACATCTGCGTGTCTTCAAAAGAAAAATGGGAACAATTCTTATGTCATTTTTGTAAGGATTATGCAATACATTTGTGAAAGCATCATATAATAAACTACTAAATAAAGGTAGGGTGTAATTTTATTTAACCTGAATTCTTCATCAGTGAGCTACTTAATTTTTATAATCTAGAGCTAACAGATTCCCAAAAAGTAAACATATAACATTCAGACACAGAAAACCTTGAAAATGTCTGGTATTCAAATAAAATATAAAATGTATTACAAAGCCATACCCCAAATGTACAAACTATGAAATACATCTTTTAAATACTTAATGAAAAGAGCAGGATTTACACTGTAAATTTTATAACATTTGAAGACTTCTTTTGCTACCATAAAATTCTGATAAAAATTAATTCCATAAAGTATCAACTATACTTTCTTTATATAAAACATATTCTCTCTTTAAATGCAAATATCATGTCTATTACTAGCAAGTAAATTGAATTACATTTCCACACACTTCTTAAAATGAGGTAAGAAAATAATCTTTTCAACTGTTTACATCTCTCACTAAAAGTGCAATGCTGTCTTGACCATTCCTTTCATATGCATACTTTCCCACCAGGTACTCAATATTCTGCACAAAGAGCAGTAGCAATACCACTCATTTAAAATTCATATGTTGTCCCTGTTTTTTCACAATTTCAAGATCCAAATGAAAGCTATTGCTATACTGATTCACTATATATTATTTTGCAAATATTTTAACAAATATTCCTAAACTCTAGAAGATTGTTCATAATCCTTTAAAGCAAGGGCAGCAAACTTGTTCTGTGAAGGTCCAGATAATAACTATTATAAGTTTCTTGGGTCACTTCTCTGTTACACATTCTCCTTTAAAAAGCAAAACAAAACTCTAAAATGTAAAAAAAAAAATTCTTAGCTCTGCTGTAATCTGCTAATTTTTAAGAGTGGACTTTAAAAAACTAGAAGTCCCTAATCTCTAAATTAGACTAGTCAAGTGTTAAAATGTAAGCATCTTTTTCCAGTGAAATAAATCCATGATTTTTGACTGCAAAATAGAAAGTTGATAAACAGTAAGACATGAATCCCATTCAAAGAGTGGGCTACATATCAGGTATTCAATAAATAGTACTTCCTTATGGCTTTCATTTTGAAATGGATTATGCACATGTCCTTTAGGGAAACAATGCCATGCCCTCTTCCAACCATGTTTTTTGACAAGGTCTGAACATGGAAAGAGGGCATTCAAGGAATCCATCTTCCTGGAAGAGAGCGTGGCATACAAAGGGGGGTGGTAATTTTTCTGGGGATTGCTTTTAATAATTTCCTTGCTAATATTAATCATGGTCTTACTTTGTACCCTGATTCCCATAAGAACAGAACATGAGAAGAAAGAGGCTCTAAAAGAGTCAATGATTGATTTTGAGGGAAATTCTGAAGGGACAACTAGTTCTCCCTAGACTATTGAATCATGCCCAGATTGTTTTAAATAAGGTGTTTATAAACCTGAGTAAGAAATTATCCCCAATTGTTCCCATAAAAGAATTCATAAATCAGTTACAATAGGTTGAATTATTGACGGACTTTCCCATGCCTGTTCCTTACCCATAGATACAAAGAGTCTTTCTAGAAAATGAGAAAAAACTATATAGACCCCTACCCACAGCCTAAAGATACCCCTGGGTAGCATATTAGTTTATTGGCAAGTTATGGTATCCCCCAAAAGGAGCTAATAGTCTCCAGAGGATTCCAGATCTCCCATTGCCTTATACAGGAGCATATGAGGGTGGCATTAGAATGGTCAATAAGGGTGAAGTTCAAGTGCCTTATAATAGTCTAAATTTCATGGAAAGGCTAGCTCAAAGCAGACCTCCCTGGTGTTTATTAATTAAGGAATAAAAAGGGTTTATTGTAGCTGAATTTCCTGTTTATCTCTCCTTACATGTTTGTTTTGGAGATTAAAAGGTGGTGGGATTGTCAGATATCTGTATCTCAGGTTTATTGATTTGCATAATTCCAATGAAGTTGTATAAAATAATTTCTTGACCAGAGAATAAAATCCCCTCTAATGAAATAGCCCCTGAATGTCTAAAAGTTGTTGGAGTAACAGCCCTGCCTTTACCTTGAATAGGAATATATACCAAGTAGAATTAGACAGGCAAAGAAATAAGAAAAGCTGGCTAACTATTATAAATTAAGCACGTAGAAACAGTTACCAGGGAGTTAGAGTCCATGGTACATAGAGAAGTATTTTAGACAGAAAAAGTAAATAGGTAAGTTAGATATTACAAAGGCCTTATAATAAATTTCCTTATAATAAATTTCCTATTTGAATTGAACCTCTATTCAATTTAGCGTATCCTTTTGCCCCATGACAAATTCTGAGAACTTTAATAAACAATAAGACATTCAAACTTTGTACGTACAGCTATTTCTAATTGTCTGATTTATGGCTCTCCTGGTCAAAATAATCTTTGTTTAATATAACTGAATCTATGGGAATTTTTGTACTTTTCCTGGTTACCTTTGTATTAATTTTTTTCTGCTTTACCTAATCGCAAATGTCAATCGCTGCTAAAAATGAAAGTATAAAAACCTGCTTGTACTTGCAATAAACGGAACAAAGCATCACTGTCCTCTGAGGCGTGTTGTCGTCTGTCTCCCATCGCCAACGCCTTACCCACCTTTCAGGAAACCCTGGACCTAGCTGCGGCTGGACCGCGGCAATTCTTCTTACATAGCTAATCTAAAGTTTGCAAAAATACTGCCATGCCTCTTTGTGAAAGAGGTGGGTGCATGCACAGGCACCGCAGCAGCAAGTGCACACACTGGAGGCCACGGTTTGATGCGGAAGTGCTCTCCACAGCTAAGGAGCCAGTGCAAACCAGCTAAAAGGTACACAGAACAGTCCTAAAGAATATTCTAATTTGTCTTTATCGTATGTAGTGCATTGGGGGAAACTGATTTGCATATGAAATATGTGAATACATATGAATATAGCAGCATGATTCATTCAGGCTCTTGATTCTATTAGCTGCCTTCAACTGAAAATATACAGCAGAGAATTCAGTGGGAGCTAATTTGGACTCTGATAGAGTAAAAAAGGATCTGGTTACAGCACCGTTTGATCTATTACTTGATCCTATAGCTTGGTACTGAGAATCAAAACTGTGTGTTTGTTGCATGTCTTCCTTTCCTACTACAAACAGTGCTATGAATAAATTATGGCAAATAGAAGCTGTTGTGAACTTAAATATATCATAAACAAGTTGAAAGTCTCTGGAATGAGCAATCCCATTGTATTCTACAAAAACATTTACAAATTCTAAAGCTAAGAAAGTTGACTACTTAAGAGGAAAGCTCAGTTACTCAGTGAGACCATGCCCAATTTTTGAGCTACAAAAAGTAAAAGTTTTCAATACAAAAAGAGTATCTTTATAAATAGCAATGACACAAAAATCACATGAAACAGCAAAAAGCCTATAAGCAATCTCCTGAAGGCATATTTTGGTATAGAACAGATCATTTGAGGGCTAAGAAATACCATTTGTTTTACTGACTAAACTGGGAGTGGCAGAGCTCAAACACCCGCTTTCTGCAAACAGACTGAGCACATTCACAACTCATCATGTTTTTTCTTAAATGGCCACTTTGGGTGTTGCAATACGTGGTCTGCAGCCTGAAGGACAAGGTACATAAATTCTTCTACATCAAAAGAGTAGTTGGTAAACTTTGGATGTTCCCCCAGAGTTGGGTGGTGACCCTGCAAAAACAAAGCAAAACATACATCCATAAGTCACTGAAAACATGTTTTTCTACACAAGAAAAATTTTACTTTACTTTGGCCAAAGTAACTATTTTAATTCATGCTCTACCTCAGAGGTCAGCATATTTTATTTTGGTCAAGTCTGATAACACATTTTCAGTTGTGGACCATACAGTCTCTGACACAGTTACTCTGCCATTGACAGGCACAAGCAGCCACAGCTAATGATACATAGAGGAGCATGACTGTGTCCTAATAAACCTTAGTTATAAAAGCAGGTGGTGGGCCAGAGTGGGCCTGCTGGTATATAGTTTGCTGGTCCCTCTTATGTGTAATTTAATAGACTATTCTACCCCCAAATTTCATGTTTTTTTTCTTTACAGCATTGTTTATGGCATGAACATGACAAAGAACATAATGGGTTTACACAAACACAACAATTGTACATCAGCATCTTTATAATATTAAAGGAGTCATATACAAGTCTACAGGCATTATATGCAGGGCAATACCAGGTGAGTGCTCTACCCACTGAGGAGCTGTCTGTGGTTTCTCAGAGCTCAGTCAAGTATGACAAGGCTGGCTGTCCATCCTTGGGCCTGTCATCTAACAGGCAGCAGGTCTATGGGGACCCCTTGAGGCCACTCCTTGTTGGAATCTGAGTCCAAGGTATACTCGTGTCCAGGTCTCATCAGTGGGCTAGTGTTGGGAACCACCCTGACTGGTTTCAGGAGATGTAGCCTCCCACGGCTAAGGCTGAATAGAAAAAAAAAAGCCTTAGGGACATAAGCTGCTAAGGAGACAAAAACCTATCCCCTCTATCATATCCCCCTGCTTGGCCCAAGCAGATGAGTGGTTAGCCAACGATGGGTAAGATTCCCCAAGGGAGGAACAACCTAAGACAGGCACAGTTGTGAAGGGACTATCAGGGAAGGACTTAGGGGACTTTAGAGAAGGGATGAGGAAACTTCACCCCTAGGCTTTGTTATAGCCTGAGTCCTCATCCTATCTGTAAAAACTCTCCTGATGTTTGGCTGCCTTGCTTTCCCCGCCTGACTCAGACCTGAAATAATGCCTTTAGGGGGCGCAGCCCTGCGCTGGAATGGGTGGTTTCCAGGGGTAATTAGGCCAGAGAAAGAATGCATTAAATCCTATAAAACCTGCTTTGCTAAGAATGCTCTCAAGCTCTGCATACTAAATGTTTAGGGTCCAAGCACAAAATGAATTTATTTCCCCAGGTTTTATGGCCAATTGGCATCACTCTATCTACCAGACCCTGACTGAAAAAGACCCTCAGATCCCAGAAATATTATTTGTAAACCATATGTCCTTTCTTTGATATGTATTCCTACAAAAGCTAAACTCAAAAAAAAGCCCAAGGAAAAAGGTGCTCAGGGCTCTTCTCTGAGAGATTAGCCAGCCTTTTCTCCCCAAGCAGATCTTGTCTTGGCAGTCTTATTTCACCCAAAATGCTGGGGGACACTGCAGGACAGGGTCCCCCTCAGGCTACTATAACAATGAGCATTGTTCCACAAAGCAAAAGCAAAATGTCACTGATTCGACTCCTGGTCAGGGCATATGCCTGGGTTGCAGGTTCAATCCCCAGTTGGGGTGCATACAAGAGACAACCAATCGATGTTTCTCTCCCTGTTTCTCTCCCTCCCTTCCATGCTCTCCACAAATAAATAAATAAAACCTTTTAAAAAAATTTAGTGTGCATATTAGTGTAGGAACATCAGAGCTGGGGACAGCTTCCTGAGATGGGTACCCAGAAGATGTTGCTGACAGGTGGGCCTTCACTGTGGGGCCCCTTCCTGAGGTAAGGATGCCATGTGGCCCTGTGGCTGGTCTGGATGGGGAGAGACTTCTCCAGGAGTCCAGATGTGAGGACACACAAAACGGACTGGAAGCCCTGGGACATCAGTAGGTCAGGTGACCCACCAAGTGTGGCCTGTGTCCCAGGTAGCAGTAAAGGTGAAGTAGTTCCACAGCCACCCATCCCCCACCTCCCAGCAGCCCTGCTCCCTGGGGACCCTGTTTCAACTCCTACAGTATTGCCTTCCCCACACCCTTAGAGAGGGACCAGATCTCTCTAAGCCCTACTTGATGGGCACCTGGACCAGGGTGTCCAGCAGCTCTCCCACCCTGGGGGTGGACGTGCTGCATGTCTGACTGAAAATGGAGTGCCAGATAAAAAAAGGTTGGTCCTTGTCCGCATCTCCGGCTTGTGCAGTTACAGTTACTTCTGGTTTAAATACTGCAGAAAAATAAGCCATCTCTGATGCATGGAGACCCACTAGAGTCTGCTGTGTATGGAGAAGGGTGAAGAGCTCCTCTGCAGTGGGCTGGGGAGGCTCCGCTGACCTGGCCATTATGGCCCCAGGGCCTTGGAGGACACTGCGGGGCTGGGGAGCCCAGCCGCTGGGAAACTAGTGGCAGAGTTCCCACTAAGGCATCTTTGGGTCACAGCAACAATCCTTCAGTAAAGCATGCCACCAGCACCCCACATTCATGGTGCCTGGGGCCCTGGGGCACCCTGGACTGGCCTCAGACCCTGCAGCACCACTCTTGGCCCATGAAGGCCACTAAGCAGGTATAGGCAGAACTGTTTCCAGGTCCCTGGGCTTCCCCAGGGCGAGGAGCCTCAGGTGGGCACTAATACAGGGCCCACTCTGGGGATTCTGGCTTTACCGGGACAGCAGTAGGTGTGGTAGCCACTCCTCTGGGCCAAGCACTACTATCTCAACTGGGAGGAGGCCACACCAGCCCCACAGGACACACCTAGCTGAAACCCCTTTGAACAAAATCTCCAAGATGACATGGTCCTGGTTCCAGCCAGTGCTGCCAGGACTGCACAGACGTCGCTGGTCTCTGGGAAGACCTCCTCACTAGGGAGGGTGACCCTCTCACCCAGGTGCAGCTGTGCTCTCACTCAAGCACCACCACTCACAGCTGGTAGCAGTGTGCCTCCTCCAACAGCAGGCTGATAGCCTTGAAGTTACCACGAGCAGCAGTTTTCAGTCTGAAGAGAGCTTAGGAGACAGCAGAAAATCTCCCCATTTTGGTCAATGAAACAGTGTTGCTTAAACTATCCTGAATGCTGGGCTCAGTGCCAGTAAAGAGGTGGCTCATTCTGGAGTCAGGGCACGTGGTGAGCAAGACCAGGATGCTGCTGGGCCTTGGGCTATCCATGTGCACAGGTTCCTTGGACTTGGTGAGCGGGGCTGGCAGTGGGATCCCCCCGGCAGCCATGGGAGACACAGGTGACCAGGTGGAAGACAACGGCAGCAAGCTTCTTCCTTCCTCAGTAAGGCACTGCCTTGGGCTCAAAGCGAGGACTCATAGGCTACTCCTTGCAGTGAGGCATCTAGGCTTCCATCGCTGTCTGCTGCTGGGATTATCATTGGAGCCCCAGGCTTTACACTTGGACCAGAACTTCCTGTGCTCCCTGTGATGAACCCACCAGCGTTGAACAATGACCCTTTCCCAAGACCACTCAGAAAGAAAGCAGAGCAGATCTGGCTCAGGTACAACCCTGCACCCCCCAACCCCCACCTTTGCTTGCTGCTACACTGTCTGGTCACTCTGGTCTCCTCCTGGAGTTACTTTCTGGCCCTGAACCCCCCTCTACCCCTCAAGAGATTAATTTCCCCCTTCTTCCAATTTGCAAATATGAGCGGTAACAATTCACTATTCCACAAAACAATTTATTCTTGGATTGAAGTTTAATAACAGTTTTTCATAACTAGACACTTAAAACTTATTAAAAAGCAAAACCAAGGTGAGCTTGCCATTTAAGTTTACCTTATCTTGAGGAAAGACTTTGTTCTGTCTTTGCCAAGTGATATAATGTATGCCTCTGAGCCTGGCCAGGTCCAGGTAGCAACGCTCATCTCCACAGTTGTACCTAAGGGACCAAAGGCATCCACACGTGAGACTGAAGTTTTTGCCCAATCCACCTTCCAAATAGGTTCTTGCAGAAGTTTGTGTAAACAGTAAACAAGACTGAGGGAGACTATAGGGTGGGGCAAAAGTGGTTTTACAGCTGTATGTGAAATAGTTTATTCTTATATTATTATTTTAATTATTGTATTATTTTTCATACAAACATCAATAAACCTTCTTTTGCAAAACCCTGTATTTTTATAATATTCTCATAACTAGATTACCTTAACTTTATGAAACAGTATACAATGGAGACTGACCTTTATCAATAGGGCTGACTATGAATTTCATATTTTGTCATAATACCTGTCTTTGCACTGTGGACTTGGGGTAGGTAACACTTCCAAAGGTCAGAGAGCTAGTGAATCAGAAACTAAACCCAGGCCTGCTGAATTCCAAGGTCTAGGCTTTCTCAATTACATTTCTTTACTTCCTCCTTCCTTCCTTTCTTCTCTCTCTCCCTCTAAGAGAAATAAAGACGAGATAGAATTCACAATTATCTGGCTATTTCTCTAACATGTATATTTTAAAATATTTTTGCATGGTGTGGAAGTTCATGACAATGTTTTTCTACAAAAGTTGCCAATTTAAATACTGAGTCAAGTCATTTTTAAAATGGAACCATAACATCAAGATATTTGGACGCAAAGCGGGGAAACCTGGTAACAAGTGGTGTGTCAGAACTAAAGAGGAGGCAGAGTGTAGAATTATTAAGGGTGAGAAGGCCACATCTCTATAACCAGCCACTGAGGTGGAGGAGCCTTCAGGGCAATCACTTGCACCCTGACACCTCACTTCCTATGTGTGAATCAGTGAATACTAGGTGAAGTGGTCAGCTTGTTTTGGAGCTCTGTTCTTCATGAGATACACAGGTTCTCAAACTCTACTTTTTTAAAATTGTGATAGAAAATATAAAATGTATCATTGTAACCATTTCTAGTATAGAGTTCAGTAGTGGTAAGTATATTTACATTGATGTGTAACCCAATCTCTAGAACTTTTCATCTTGAAAACTTACACTCTGTCCCCATTAAACACTAACCCCTCCTCTGCCCCCAGTTCCTGGCAACCACCATTCTGCTTTCTGTCTCTGTGAATATGACCATTCTAGGAACTTTCTATGAGTGAAACCATATAGTATTTGTCCTTTTGTGACTGGCTTATTTCACTTCACATAATGCCCTCATTGTCCAGCCACGTAGTTTCATGTGATGGAATTTCCTTCCTTATCAAGGCTGAATAGTATTCCATTGTGTGTATAGACCACATTTTGTTTATCCACTCATCCCTTGACAGACATTTGGGTTGCTTCCACATCTTGACTGCTGTGAACATGAGTGTGCAACACACAGCTTCTCTTTTAATATAGTAATTACAGTGAGTGTGGGAGATGCTCAGGTTAAGAGGCACACAGGAAGGAACCCCAAGTAAGAAATCACCGAGTCACATCTTCTGCTGAGATAGAGGAGGAAGGGGCAGGTTTCCTTGCTTTGTGAAATGGCAGACTTCATATTTTTAGCTTTAGTTCTTTTTTTTCTTTCCAGATGTCTATATGATATAACTTCCCTAGAATGATTAAATATTGAGCCTTTTGATTCTCTTAGTAAAAGACTCAGCATGCATGGAAAGATCATTATGAGGTAGCTGCCTCAATGTAAAACTGCCCCCAAACACTTACAGCTCAAATACTGCAGCCCAGTCTGGCAGGAAAAGTAAATGGGTAAGACCAGCTCCGTGCATTCCAATAAATATATCTGTGTTGTGGGTGATCCTTAGCTGATCCAAAAACCCAAGTTCCCTGTGTACATACAGAACAACAAAAGACAGATAGAAAAAAAAGAGAAAGCACTAAGTTGAGTTGAGCTCATGACTCATAGTTAAAACATTTATGAGTGTCTTTCCCAACTGAAATCACATTCACCATATGTTTTTTTGCCATTTCAAGCCTACTCCAGTATTTAATAACTTAATACTCAATAATTTAACATTTTTCTAAAGTAAACTCTCTTTTTTAAAAACCTAAGTGTATTTAATTTAGAAGGAAACTTTTATAGCCATCTTAGATGGAAAACCATTAACATATGACATAAACAAAACTATAAAAATTGATATAATCAAACTAAAAAGTATTATTCAAACCTAAGTAAATACCATTGTAAGGTAAAGCTCTAAGCCTGATGCCTGCTTTCTCTTTATGAAAAAGTGAAACTAGCAAGGGTTGAAAAGATGTTATGGTATACTTGCACTAAATGAGAAATTATTTCCTTAAGATGATAAAGTGGTTTTTTAAAATAGGAAATTAATTCCTCCTTGTGTGAGTTGACTTATTCAATGCCATCTGAATAACTTAAATTATCTCGATACAACCAAGCAGTTTCTTGCCTTTGCAACAGACTAATCCACAATTTTATGCATGCTAAGACTGTAAAAGTGCTCTTTGAATTCAAGACACTAAAAGATGTGAAAATCTGAACTAAAATTGATGCCAAAAAGTTCACCAAAGTGAGTCTGGGAAGAAATCCTGGAATGAGAATAACACAAACATAATGGGATTAGACCTCCCAGTCCCACTTACCCAAACTAGAGAAAAATAAATAATCAAGATTTTTAACTTAAGAAGGGAAAGTAAATTTCTTCTTAATCAGTTCCTTCTCTTTAAGATCTGCCTCTCAAAATACAACAAAAATCCCGCACCCACACAAAGAAAGGAAGACAATGATACCATGTGTCTCACATGAGGTACACATGCATCAGTTTCCCTAGGAGTGCCACTGATGCAAGGGAAAGATAGGACACCATCCAGGTGAATATAGGCAGAGAATTGCCAGTTATGGAAAATGTCTATGGCTTGGGCATCACCAATATCCATGTGATTACATTACTAACATGGTCCTCAAATTGGGAAGGTCTGAATTTATTATCATTTTCCTTCATCTGAGAAACCCAGTCAATAGCAAAGCCTCAGGGGCACATCTCTGCTCCTCCATTCTGTTAGCCCGATGCCTGGCCACTTCTTGCATGCTATATTTCTTCATGTGACAATGAGGGTGGTCACCAGGGCACAGTAAAATTCATAAAACAAGAATAACTTTGCCAACCTCACAGGACTGTTGGAAGAGTGAGATAAGATAAAGCAAAGCATAATAATAAGTCTCAATATAGGGTCACTGTTCTTAATAACTTGTAGGAGACCATTCTGCATGGTGTGGGTCCAGCTCCCATCAGGAGATGCACAGGACCCACGACACGGATAGGTTCTCCTGTGGGGAATCAGGCCTACAATTTACCTAGGCCACTGAGTCTTGCTTTTTGCTAAAACTCCCTCACCATGAATTGATAACATTTACTGCAAAGCAACTTCCTAAAAACCATGCTAAACCTTCCAAGGATGAGTGTAACTGGTCCAACTACTTTTGCCTTTTCATTTGCAAACATCCCTCTTCTGTGATGTGATTACCAGCATCCTCTCCTTTGTTTTCTGTATAAGGTAACCACCTAAAGTGAGCCTGTGCATATTTAATGAGGACCTTCTTGTAATGTGCCCAGTAAGACAATAAAAGCTCATTGGAGTGAGGACCTAGGCTTTTGCTCCCCTCGAGAGAAAAGCCATGCTGTCCCTTTTCCTCCACAGAACTCGGTAGTCCGTGTGAATTTGTCTCATATTTCATCTATAATGACGAGGACCCCGCGAGGCAGGGTCCGCATCAATAATTGTTACTTATTTTTATTTAGTGTCTAGAGTCCTCAAGACAAGAGCCATACTAGCCACATGACTGCATTCCTACTTCAAAGCCTGTGACCAGCTCATGGTAGGACCCCAATAAAGATTTGTGTGAAAGAAAGAATGAATGTGTGATGAGTGAGATGCAACACTGATAAGTTTAAACCTGTCTACATTAGATACCCTTATGCTGGTAAATGTACACTTGTTCTTTTTTAACACAGAAACTGTTCATAAAATTCAGTTTGGAAAACAAGATGATGATTGTGGGTGGATGAGGGTGGGAGACAAAGCTTTCACCTTTCCTTTGGACCTATGTAGCTTTGACTTTCCATCCAGATACACACACTGCCTTTGTGGCATTACTGTTTTTACATCAACAGAGGTTAGCTAGACAGTGACAGGCATATTCGGTCTTGTGAAGCTTTTTACTTGTATTGTTACATTACAACGCGGTGGGGGGTGGGGCTTGGACAATATACTATTACCAAAAGGAACCCCCCAGGTTTGTTATGTCCGCTGCCAGAGGAAAGATGTCTCTCAATGCCAAAGATTTGTGAGAAGGAAATGTTTATTTAATGCTATACAAACTTAAAGTAGTGACCTAATGTCTTCATCAAAATCCCAAAGTCCCTTAAAATACCCACAAACACACACAGTCCTTCCTTCCCCCCTTTGGCCAGTCTGGGGTACCGTATCTCAGGAAAAGAAATGGAAGTCCATGGCTAAGGCAACCCCCGGTTCTTCCCAGTAATCTGTCTTGGCTGGTAGGCCTCCCTTGGTTCCCGGCACCATCAGCTCTATCACCGGGATCTCTACTAAAGCCAGGTGGTGGTTCCCCCTTCTAAAGCTGTGGGGGTCTCCACTCTGGCAAAGCCGAGTGGCTCTCTCTCTCTCTCTCACAGGGCTGTAGGGGTCCCCACTCTGCTAAAGACCGAGTGGTTCTCTCTCCTAGGGTCATGGGAGAGAGAACCCACTCTGGCAAAGCCATGTGGTTCTCCCTGCACAATGGCTGCCTCATCTGGGTTTTAAATCCCTCCACCAATCCTCTGCAGCCCCATTTCTGATGCCTCTCACCATTGGCTATACTTGCCAGCACTCCCATATCCTTCCAGCTTCACTGGGTTGCCATCGTGGGTCTGGGCATGCGTGGCCCCGTGTCATGGAGCCAATCCTCTCTAAGCTCCCATGCAGGTGCTGTAACTTGGGGGACCTGCCCCCCAGTTACGTCTTGGTGGGGAAGTTATTTCCATCACCCACTGGCTCAGAGCATGGCCACAGCTATTTAATACCAGTTAAAGGTTATAAACATGTTAAATGACCACACCAGAGGTTAGCTGCAAAGTTGTTGCTATGCAAAACAGCTCTCAATGGCCCTGCTCCATGTGCCCCTTCCTCCAACCCACACCTGTGCAGGGAGAGGTGAGGACATCCTAATATTTCCTGGACACCCTGAGTTCTGGACCCCATTCCAAATCCCTATTTGGGGCCCCACTCTTGGCTGCACCCTGTTACAGTATCAGAATTTTAATAGCAGTGTAAATGTTTTATAAGATTGTATAAAACTTTCATATTGTTCTATGACCCTCAAATTATTCACACATAACTAATTTTAGGTCAAAAGTTGAAACCTGGCAGTTAATAAGGCAAATTTATAGGTCTACAACATTTTTTAAAAATTCAGAATTAGTTGCCAATGTAAAAATCCAGACATTTCACATGAAAATACAAATTCATCATTCCTCTTGAAAAATGAGATGGTAAACAACATCAGGCCCCTAACAGCCAAAGAGCAACCATGCCTGTGCCCTGACCTGCCCACTTCATTCACTGCTAGTGTCTGCTTGTCCCTTCCAACTAAAACGCCAACAACTCCAGTTTGAAAAATCCTTTCTATTTTCCATTAATTCATCTAGAAAAAAAGGTGACAGCTTCTGCCCGAGGGTGCACAATTACTTACTTATACTTGTAATCGACAATCTGGACTTCAAATGTAGATACCGTTTTCAGTGCGTTTACAAGCTGGGAAAATAACAGGAACATTTAAAATTTCTTTTCCTTCTCTACAGTTTTACTTTTCTTTGAGTCCTCACATTTCTTATTTCTCATACAAAATATTTTCCACATATTAAATATCCTTCAGGTCTATTGCTCTACTAACCCTTTACTGAGTTCAAATGTTGGCTCCCCCCCAGGACACACTGCCTCCCAAAAATTATGCTGCACTCGGATGTCATGAGGCTGAAAGGAGAAAGTTCAGGGGAGCAAAGTGCTCTGGACAGAGACTCACTAAATGTTAACTGTTATTATTACCATTTGCTACTTATTCCCTCAAGTTTCAACATGTAATTTCCTGGGCACTTTGTTCCACATGATGTTAAGAATTTTTTTCTATCCATTATCTCATTTCAAATAAACCACTAGCACCTTGGGCCTCATCCTCTGAAAATACTGAGTTCTTAGCAGGAAAACATTTTCAATATTTCTATACAGAAAAACAATTATTCTTTTAGCATACAGAAAGTAAAAAAGCAAATTAATCTATTATTAAAATCATAGCCATGGCTCTCCAGTCCTTCAGAATTAGGCCACCTTAACCCAACACTGTGGCTCCTGCTCTTCAGAAACATACGCGCCATGTCCCGCACCTGTGTCCTGTGCTTGTGTCCTGCGTCTGTGGCATACAGAATGCACAACATTGATGGCTACAAAAGCATCACTGATTGTGCACTTAAATTATGCTGGCATTTTTTAAGGGTTAGGTTACTTAATCTTCATAAAAGTCCTACCAAGGAAATATTACTATTATGTGCATTTTGTAAGTGATATACCAGAAGCTTAGAGAAGTTAAGTAATTTTCCCAGGATTGTAACTGCAAAGCCCCTACAGATCCTTTCCTAACAAGGCCCGGAACCAAAGTTTCAACTTTGGAATGCCACTATGACTAACACTGTGAATCCTTAATTGACCCCATGGAACCGTTCAAAGGATCAGATGTGACTGGTACCTGAAGACTGGGACCTTTCAGAAGTTAAGGCCCATCTTCCAAGAAGATCCAGTGCTGAAACCCCTTAAAATCCCACCCCAAACCCGGAGCCTTCCCTCCCATCTCTTTGCCTTTCTTTTTCTCCAAAGTAGATGTCACAGTACTGGCTCCTGTGTATGTCAGGCAGCATCCCTGGCTCAGTGACAATTTGGGCAGCAGAAAGCAAGAGGCCTTGTGACCACTGCCGAAGGCCCTGAAAGTGACCAGAACAGCCACTTACAGGCTTTCTCAGCTGATGGCAAGCTCCAGCCCCAATGGCCTACTTTCTACTTTCACTTTTGGGTAAAGAAATAGTGGCTGAGTCACCTCTTTGTCTAAAGCTTCATGGACTGTGGAGTAGAGCCTCACCCTGGGAAGCTGTGTCCGGCACAGTCCCAGGTCTTGGATGTCTGTCTGGAAGAGTTCTTAATCTACTGCACTATTCTGTTTCACAAAGTTTGTGGAGATTTAAGGCTGTGTATGCTGCCCTCTTCAGCCTTCCCTGAGGGAGGTGACTGCAGCAATTATTGGCATCCAGTCCTGGCCCTGAGCTACTATGTGGTGATCACTGAAGCTCAGCCACAGGGTCCCCGCTATAGAGTGCAGCCTGAGGTGCAGTCATGTGTGTATGTGTGTGTGTGTGTCGCACCTACTCCCTCAAACCCCCTGCAAGGGCACTGAACTCAGTCCCAAGCTCTGCAGTCAGTTCAGACAGGAGCCCCATATTAATTATCTTCAAAGTGGAAAGTCATTAACCCTTAATCTAAGTTACCAATATGTTTGATACCTTTTATTGTCACTTTGGGTAAATGGGCAATTTAATATTGTTTCATAGTGATATACAATTTTTTGGTCAAGTATGTTTGACAAACTTCCCAGGGCCCAGGTTTTAAAAGGAGACATTTTCTTAACCTGAAAATGGATTTCGGTTATTCCCCTGTAATGCCTCAAAGATTTGTTCTCTTTCTCCCTATAAAAATTTTTCTTAAACTAATTTGGCCTATTTAATATACTAAAATTACATGGAAAGATTTGTCAAGTAAAGAAATAATTCTAGTTGCTATCTTAAAATGTTAAATATTATTGCAATATATGTTTAAATTTCACTGTCAATTGAATACTGAAGACATGACTCAGAGAAAAGCCTGCCAGGTAAGAGACATGACAGAAAGTAGAGCACTTGGACAGCATCAGGCGGGGTACCTGCTGTGGCTGGGGTGTTGCCAAGGCCAGCCCCAGGGCAAAGCCCAGGCTGTGGGCTCCAAGCTCCATGCAGGAATGGGAGCGGCAAGAAGGCCCACACCAACCCCCTGGGATCCACCAAGTCATGCCATCCCTGGCTCAGTGGAAGTGGATGCCTGGTAATGGGACTTAATTGAGGGGCCCGAACAAGGGCCCAAGAAGCACCCATGCACTTTCCTTGACAGAGTTTTTGAGGCTCACAACATGACATGATACAATAAGCTGCAGTGCTCACCTCAACACTTACCAGCATACAATCAAGATCCAGTAAGGCGCTTGCTCAAGAAACAACCATGGGCAAAACCCCAGGAGCCTGCTGACTGAAAGGGTTGTCCCCATTTAGGGCCACAGCATTGTACATATTTAAATAAGAGAATCACTGGAGATGAGAATGTCCTAATCGCAGGAAAGGATGGGGAAGGAAGTCCCCACAGGTAAGCCCATTACTAACCAGCTATGGCAGGCCCTGGGGAGCCTCAAGGTTCTTTCATTTAAACAACAAACCCTGGGTGACAACTGCTGTGGGACAGAGATTCATAGACTTTCTAACTGATACTGAAGCTACATGTTCTATCCTAAATATCAAACAAGGCCTCCTCCCCCAAAACCATAGCTATTACAGTTGTTGGGAGGGAAATACCCCCACGGACCCTTCCTTCAGCCATTCAAATGTCATGTAGGGGAAATACTTTTTTAAAAAGATTGTATTTGTTTATTTTTAGAGAGAGAAGAAGGGAAAGAGAGAAATATCAATGTGCAATTGCCTCTCCCGTGCCCCCTACTAGGGACCTGTCCCACAGCCCAGGCATGTGCCCTGACTGGGAATCGAACCAACGACCCTTTGGTTCACAGGCTGGCACTCAATCCACTGAGCCACACCAGCCAGGGCAGAAATCACATTTAAAACACAACTTTCTACATATGCCTGAATATATTCTCTTGTTGGGATGAGATCCACTAACAAAATTAAATGCCCACCAGATTTCCTCACCAGAAAAAAATCAACATTAATGTCCTACCAGATCAAGCCTGTGCCCTCCAAGTTGTGCAATTACAACTGGAAGACAAGCCTCAACCAGATATCCATGAATAAATTCTACAAAAAGTAAGAGAAATGTTTGGGCTGACAGAGGCCAGGAAAAGCCAAGCTGATGACCCAGTAATAGTAAAACTTCATCCAGGTAATAAAATTCCAAATTTGAAAAATACCCTTTGGAGAGACCTGCAAAAGAAGGTATAAAGCCACAGATAGCGACATTTCTTTTTTCCTTTATTTTTTACAGAGGGGTAGAAGGCAGGGAAAAAGAGAGGAAGAGAAACATCAGTCAGTTGGCTCTTTCACACGCCCAATCAGAATCAAACTGGTGACCTTTCACTTTATGGGATGAGGCCCTACCAACTGAGCCACACTGATCAGCATAGATCACCACCTTTCTTAAATGCTAATTAATCTGACCATGTCACTCCCCACATACCACTCTAAGCCTGCCAGTGCAAAAACACCCAGCACAGGGGATAATAGTTTTGTATAGGACTTGAGAGCCAAACTATAGAGGATATATATATGATGGCACCAAATCCTTTTACTTTGCTTACAGCTTGATCTGGAGACCTCTGCTAGTTTATAGTTCTGGACTAAAAAGATGTCTTTTATTGTATACCCCAGAGTCCTGTTTGCCTTTGAATGGGACAATCCAGAAACTAATGGGAAACAATATTGCTGGATGGTACCTCCACAAGGCATAGCCTAGAAAAGACAGAAAATATGCAAGGCCCTCAGAAATTACATGCTTCATGAACTTCTCAGTGTACAGAAAATACTGAAAAGATGAGTAAGTCAGGAAGCCAACTTGCCCTGGCTGGCATAGCTCAGTGGATTGAGTGCGGGCTGCGAATCAAAACAGGTTCAATTTCCAGTCAGGGCACATGCCTGGGTTGCAGGCCAAGCCCCCAGCAACCCCACATTGATGTTTCTCTCTCTTTCTCCCTCCCTTCCCTCTCTAAAAATAAATAAATAAATAAAATCTTAAAAAAAAAAAGAAAGTGAAAAGACAACCCATGGAATGGGAGAAAATATATAAAAAAAAAAAGAAAGAAACCAACATAACTTGGAATAAGGTTCTATCAGCTGCCCTGCTTAAGGTAAGAGTAGTCCCCTACAAGCAAGCTCCATTGATTCCTGCATGAAATATTATATGGGAAACCCTTCCTTAAGCATATTGTAAAAAATTAGATGCTATAAAATGTGTGCTATCTCTAGATGCTGCTTTATCTGGCCCTCAAGACTTGGAAAAATCAACACCAATGGTCATCTACTACTTAATTAGAACAGTCTGTGAACTCCCTCTAGTTAATTACTTTTCAAAAGAAACAGGGCAACAGACCCCACCTGGCCAAGAAGAGAAGACACAGACACCTAGAAAGAAGACTACTTCCTCCCAGGAGTTTGTACCAGGCCTGTATAAACTGAATTATCTATCCTAACTGCTCTTATTTGGGTTTGAACCATGTTTTACTTTCCTGGTTGTGATATTTGCTTATATGGGCCTAGTATTCTAAGCATATTTCTTATGCTTCCTTCACTCTCCCTGACTTACTGTCCCCTTATCAGCAGGAAATGGCTATAGCAGTCATCACCTATGTTCCCCCAAGACTGAGGAATGAAGAACAAAATGAGGAATTTGTAAACTGGTCCTATTCTGTTTCTAGCAAGTCCCGGAACCATGACCCAGCACATGAAGTTCTTGATACATTTTTGTGGAATAATCTTACTGTTGTGACATCTTCCAGCCACATTGTTGTACACATGCTGATCTTACTGAAGTTAAATATAATTTATGAGTTGATGCTACTGAAATCAGTTTGGGAGTTTAATAAGTGGTTGGTGCCTTTCAATAAAAATCTAATAAATGAAGGCCCTGGCTGGCATAACTCAATGGATTGAGCGTGGGCTGTGAACCAAAGTATCGCAGGTTCGATTCCCAGCCAGGGCACATGTCTGGATTGCAGACCCTGGCCCCCAGCAACCACACATTGATGTTTCTCTCTCTCTTTTTCTCCCTCCCTTCCCTCTCTGAAAATAAATAAATAAATCTTAAAAAAAATTCAGACTTTCATTAAAAAAAAATCTAACAAATGAACTGGACATAACCTTTTCTAAAGGCTAATAATTGAATCAAATTGAAACATTTACTGCAATGTGAAAAACTAAAGCATACCAGTTATAGAAAGTTAATATGATGACATTAAAAATACAGAGAAAAACTAACCTCATTTTGGTTAGTATTTTCCGGTATTCTGTGCTCCGTGCAAGAAGGGTGACTCTAATTTTTCCATCCTGTAATCAAAAGGAAAAGGCAAAATGATGCTGTATGTGCCTAGACAGATGAATGAACACCTGAACCTAAAGTGGGATTTTCACAAAGAGATGAAACACAATAAGAATACATTATGAAACATTTTTTAAGGCATTACTCCTTCACAGTTCTCTTAGGGAATAAAAAAAATACATTTACTTTAGCCACAGGAGACAAAACTTGTTCACTACACTTGTGTTTGGATGGTTGGGTAGATTTTTTTGAGCAGATGTTGTGTGACTCAGATGGGGATTTGGCAGTGGAGGGGAAGTATGACAAAGGAAAAGGTACGGGAAGAAAAGCACATTCTTCCACTATCCCTAGTTTATCTTCATATAGGTGGTAGACATTTGATTTCAGATCACTCTGGTTCAGAAGTTGTTAATACAGGAAACACTCACTGTCTTCTGAGTATTTCTTTTTCTGCAAAGGTGGTATTGATTTTTATTCAGGGTAAAAGTCAAGCTCATGCCCTGGCTGGCGTAGCTCAGTGGATTGAGCGCGGGCTGCGAACCAAAGTGTTGCAGGTTTGATTCCCAGTCAGGGTACATGCCTGGGTTGCAGGCCATGGACCCCCAGCAACTGCACATTGACGTTTTTCTCTCTCTGTGTCTCCCTTCCTTCCCTCTCTGAAATAAATAAATCTTAAAAAAAAAAGTCAAGCTCACCTTGGAACCTGTAAATCAGTAAGTCCTCACTTAACATCATCTCATAAATTCTGTGACTTTAAGTGAAATAATGTATAATGAAACTAGTGTAAGTATAGGCTAATTGAGTTAAGTTCCTATGGCATCTCACCAAGGTTATAATGAAATGACATTGAGTAAAACAACATTATTTGATCTGCTGTGTATTCATTACCTTGGGTCCCTCTTGTGTGATGTTCAATCTGTGTAGTATATGCTGGGAAAATGCCCTGAATAATCCAGTATTTTGACAGCCAGATATCTACAGTAAAAAATGAATATTTATATATTACTATTTCAGAAGTTAGTTATATAAGTTATGTTAAAACATTTCAAGAATAAATTTTATAAATGTGAATGTTTGCAACAGATAAGATTCTTACCAGAGGGGTATTATAAAACAGCCCATATCTCATCCGAGGGAGTAGTGAAAAAATCACTTCTTTAAAAACAAACCTAACAATACAGGTATATTAAAAGGTTAGAAAAGACAATATGTACCCTTCACACCAAAACAGCACTTATAATTACAGAAAGTAAATTTTAATTAACCTCTATTTTACATTAAAATATGTTGAAGAGCAAACTATTTCACTCAAGTGAAACTCATGTTTTTGAAAAAGGTATGAGAAAGTATTTTTAAAAGCTGCAAGTTAATAACAATGAAGATCCAGTTACCAAAAAAGAAACTAAGAGGTAAGAAATCAATAGTAATATTGGCTGGCCAAAAAGTCTGTTATGTTTTTTCCTACAATGGCTCTAGTAGTGTTTAGTTGTCTTTAACTTCATTTGAAAAATTTTGTTAAATTGCATTGTGACAGCTGTCATATCAGCATCTATTTTTGTAAAAACATCAAAATTGGTGAATTTTTGTGTAGCCATTTTAATATTGAAGATGGAAGAAAATACACATTTTGGTATATTCTGCTTTATTATTTCAAAAAAGGTAAAATGTAACTGAAATGCAAAAAAGGATTTGTGCAGTGCATGGAACAGGTGCTGTGACTGATTGAATGTGTCAAAAGTGGTTTGAGAAGTTTCTTGGTACTATTGACATTTTGGCCAAATAATTCTTTGCTGTGGGGTTGTCTTATGCACTGGAAGACATTTAGCAGCACCCCTGGCCTCTGCTCACTAGAAGCCAATAGCTGGAGGTAACTGACACAAAGTCAATAAAATTATTAGTGAAAATGAAAAATGGGTCTTTTATATTATGGAGAAAACTAAATGGACTTTTGGCTAACCCAATAGCTAATAGGAACTCACACTAAGTATTTATCTGATGTGTGAGTCATCTGTAATGACAATTATTTACAGACATTTCAGTAAAGTTTCCCATACCCTTTGGAATCATAAGTTTTCAAATGTATCACATCATAATCAGTAAATGCTTTCCATGTGTCAGAAAACAGGTCACCGTATCCATAGGAGCTCTGAAAGTGGAAATAAAATAAGTTAGAGCAATAAAGCCATTCAACATGGTTTTCCAAGAATGCAACAATGTACCTACCTTGTTAGTGCAAAAACTAATGATCCTAACAAGTCCATAAAATTCACAGAAGACAGATTTTTCACTTTGGGTCTTATTTGGTGTAATTTCATCAAAAATAATCATCACAATTATAATCTTAGTCTGCTAAAAGTGGTTTGTCTTTCCACCCTAACCCTTTGTATTTTCATGTCTAAAACTAGTTGTGGGGTTTTTTTCCTGTGAGTTTTCTATCCAAATTACAGATGCACACAACACATACATACACCACCATTAGTACACACTCTGATATTTGGGTATTACTTTGGAAAGAAATTCAGAACAAGAAAATGTGTAACTGTATGAAATCAACTACCCATTGTCTAATACTTAATAATTCCCCATTAACATTAGAATAAGAGTAAAATCATAATAATAACAGCATTTTGCATGTTCTTATGCTCCAGGCATTATTCTAATCACTTGACATTATTTAATACATTAAACCACTCTACAAACTTAATGAGTTGTATAATATCATTACCCCCTTTTTACAATTAAGGAAACTAAGACACAAATTTAAGTAATTTGCCTAAATCATAGAGCTGGTGTGTTTGTAGGGTTGGGATTAATTCAGTCTGTGTGGTTCCAGGCTCCATGTTCACAACCTCTGCACAGCAGTTGCCTCTCAGAGGGAATTAGTTCCTTCTAGTACATTAACCAAATGCATTGATTTTTAAAAAGCAGAAATTAATAACATGCTCCATCAGTTAAGTATATCAATTTATTTTATTTTATTTTATTTTTTCAAACTATAAGAATAATTATTTTAAAATGGTATAACTTAGATTGAAAATTCAGCCAATGGAGGAAATAAGAAATATTAAAGTCTCGGTATAGATGATGATTATGTTTATGTCTTTATCTTTATAGCACTTTTTCAGATTATAAAAATTTTACATCATACATTTTAGAGTTATTTCAAAATTACAGAGAATTGTTAAATGTGGTGATAAAAATAGTTCCTTCAATATCTCTCCAGTGCCATTCTAAGAAAGGCCCCTGAGAACACCACCAAAAGTGCAATCTTCTGGTCTGGCTCAATGAAATAAAGGACAATTAAAAGAAGTGACTAGACAGTTTCTTGAGATAAAATACCTCAGATAAAACAAGACACCTTTGAAAAAAATTTAATAATAAAATACAGAAACCTGACTCATCCCTTTCCAGGGAATCATGTAATATTCAGTAATAACCACCTCTAAAAGCTGCTTTGCCATGTCCCAAATTCAAATTCTCTGCCACAGGGAAAGGAGAAACTTTTTTCTAGTCTCATAGTGAAGAACATATCCTCCTGTGTTTGTCTCAAATTTAAACATACACATAACCTATGACTTAGAATTTCTACTTACAAGAATCTGTCCTGCAGAAATACTAGGATGAGGTATATAGGCATGTGTCCATGGGAAGGATTTTCACTGCAGCATTTCAGTAAATAGCAAAGAATTGGAAACAAACATCACATGATCCAGATGGGGACAGAGATGAATGCATGTACTGAGGCATGCAGCCAACAGAATATCAATGGAAAATGATAACCTTAAATGTCCATGACATATTAAGTTAATGTGAGAGAGCATATTTCCTATAAAGGTATAGGAAAGTCTTACAAGGCATTCTCATGTGTTAACTGCAATTACCTTTAAGGGAAATGGAATTAGAGAAGAGGAAGAATTTTTTTAATCATTACATACTTCTGTGTTGTTTTGAACTCATTATAACCAGATACTACTTACCTAATTAAAAATATAATAAAGCTGTAGTACTTCTCAGCACAAGAAAATATGGAAATTCTGCAGCAATCTCCTCTTTTATTCATTCTGTTAATAAGAGCAACCCTGTTATGCCCAGAAATTCTTCTGTAGAAGTGTCCCTTAATGCGTCTCAGGAGGTTGGTGGCCTTACCCATCCCACAGAGGAAGCCATGTGACTCAAGGGAGAGGCCAAACTGCTAAATTTTGTAAGGGACAAGAGGGAAGTCCTTATAGGGCTTCTTTATGAGAAGTTTGTAAAAAGGTCAGTAAGATCTGAAGTGCAGCCACAGCCACCACTCTGCTCCTTCACTGGGCACACTGCTCATTCCAAGGCCTTCAGAACTGCTCTGAGCATTGTCCTCTATCAGGGCTTCGAGTCACAGTCAGCCTGGGCCACAGTGTGGCTTCACTGAAGGCCTCACCAGAAAAGAGAAGTATCAGTGGTCACACACACCTTACGACTGTCCCCAGGAAACCTCCAGTACTTTGTGGGCCTCAGTTCTGTAGCAACCCAGCAGATTTGTCTGTCCTAGGAATCTGAATGAGCAACCAGCTAAGACCTCACTGATAAAGAAAACAACTTTAAAATGGATGCACAGAGAGCAGCAAAGGAGGAAGATAACAGCAGGGCACACAACATGCTGGGCCAGGCCAGTCCGGGTCTGAATGCCCTGCCACACGTGCCCAGTGACCTGAGTGACCAAGAAGCTTCTGGTGGCTGAACAGCCTACTCCTCCCAGAAGGACACAGAGAAGGGTGGGTGGGAGAAGTCAGCTCAGCTTAACTCAGTCTACTTGAGGAAGGTATGGAAAAGCATACAAGATACAAGGAAACTTCTGGGAAGTATCTAGAAAACTTTCATCCACTTAACAGGTTCTGCAGGGAACTCTAGGGAGGCACTAAAGCACTGCAGTTTCTGGGGACAGATCTGGGGTCAACCGGCCTACACAGGAACCCTGACTCCACCCCTTGCTGACCATGTTCTTGGAGGACAGCCACCAGCTGCTCAGAGCCTTGGCTTCCTCATCTATGAAATAAGCTAATAAAAACCTTGTCCACCAAGGGTTGTGAACATTAGATGAGATAACAACAGGTGTAATTTTTTTAAAAAGCACCACACTCTGAGTTAATCATTCAGGGCTGCTGATGCCCAGTGACTGTGGCCTAGAAGCACACAAAAAGAGGAAAAGAAAGGGACTATGTGCCCTTTGCTCACAGAAACATTTTGAGGAAATGAAACTGGTGGCAGCAAAACTGAAGATATGAAAACGTAAATCTATGCAAGAAGGAAACTAAAGACAGCATTCACCTCCAAGAATAAAAAAAAACGACTCTCATCAAACTTCACATCAAACCACAGGTCTCGCGGCAATAATGAAACCTTTCCTACTCAGCTCAACTATGAGCTTCACATAAATGAAAAACATGTCAGGAAAACAATTTCCCTCCTGCACAAGAAATGGAACTGCAATCAGCTGTCTAGCTCTGCTCTATGAAAATGAATATAGCATGTGTCCACTGTGCTTCTAGGTAACACTGCCTATGATTTTTAAAAAAAGATATTTAATAGGTAAATCACTGGGAAAGGGTGTAATGACTCTCATAATTGGCTGTCTCTCTTCTCGGTTCTGGGGTCTTTGCCAATGCAATTGTCCCAGGAGACATTAGGGACTATCCTGTGGGACATGAGGCACCTGAACCTGCCCAGGTGGATCCCTAGTCCTTGCACCTGAGCTGTACTATGTGAGCTGCTAGAAAGACTCTTTCCAGAGAAAATATCTGATCCTGTCCTACCAGCAAGCTGTGGTTCCCTGCAAGATCATTCTAAACAGACTTGTGCCAAGAGGGGGGCGAATGGTGTCCTGTGAGTTGGAATGTTTAGTTGAAACTTACATGACTTCTCAGTTGGTATTTCAACTTCCCAGTTTAGGCAGCCTTTCTCATGTGTATTATTGGGTTAACCAAAAAGTCCATGTGTTTTTTTCCATAAAAGAAAAGACATAGCTTTCATTTTCACCAATAATTTATTGATTTGGATATTTTGAGTATGTTGGCTATTTCCCACATGGTATAAAATTGATTATTCTCAATTAATGTCTGGATTCAATCACTATCAACTTCAACTGGTCTACCTGACCAGTTGGGTAGCATCATCCAGCAAGAAATCTCCAGCATGAAACTCACTAACCACTGTTGATATATTCAGTCAGTCATAGCACCTTCTCCATATACTGCACAAATCTTTTTTGCATTTCAGTTGTGTTTTATCTTTCTTGAAATAATAAAGCAAAATACCAAAAATATTGCATATTTTTCCATCTTCAATATTAAAAGGGCTACACAAAATTCACCAATCTTGGTAAGTTTTTTTTTTAAAGATTTTTATTTATTTTTAGAGAGGGAAGGGAAGGAGAAAGAGAGAGAGTGAGAGAAACATCAATGTGCGGTTGCTGGGGACCATGGCCTGCAACCCAGGCATGTGCCCTGACTGGGAATCAAACCTGTGACGCTTTGGTTCACAGCCACACTCAATCCACTGAGCTACGCCAGCCAGGGGTTAGTTTTTTTAATACACCTGATATGACAGCTGTCACAATACAATCTAACAAAATTGTTTTGAATGGTGTTAAAGGACAGCTAAGCACTACTAGAGCCATCTTGTGGAAAAACCAAACTTTTTGGCCAACCCAATATAAACCACATGTTCTTATCACTATCTTTGTCACAGTAACATTCAAAGCACATGTGCTATGTGTTGGGTACTCTGACTATTCATATACTATATGGTTTATTCTCAAAATGACACTCAAGTAGAGACTACAACTGTCCCGTTTCACAGTTGTGTGTATTTGGGCAACTCTGGTAGGAGTAGATTACCTTGGCAGGTACATAGGCCAGTATTGAAAGAAACAGGGAAAAAAAAGGAAAAGAGTGAGAAGGAAAAAAGACAGCACTAAAAACACATAAGCAAATAGCAGGTACAGTATTTATGTGCACACCCAGGACTCAGCATGTATAGTGAGTGCATCCATACGGCACAGCTGTCATCAAGCAGGCAGCAATGGGAAACTGCAAGTAGGCAAAGTCAAATGGTAAGACAAGGGTGCTCCCCACGAGGGTCATGCAGGGGTCACAGGGGTCAAAGGAATGACAGTCTTCTTATGTCTCCCTCAGAAAAACACAAAGGATGGGACTTTGGTCTTTGGAGATTCACCTGCCCAAAGGAGCAAAGAAATCTTCCATGGCCTCACTCTGAAGTTCATAGAATGAAAGTATAAACCTACACATGTATTGAGTTGGCCAAAAAGTTTATTTAGTTTTTTCCATACAATGGCTTTAGTAGTACTTAGTTGTCTTTAACTTCACTCAACACAATTTCTTACACTGTATTGTGACAGCTATCATATCAGATGCATTTAAAAAAATGTTATCAAATTGGTGAATTTTGTGTAGCCATTTTAATATGAAGATGGAAGAAAATATGCAACATTCTCAGCATATTATGCTTTATTATTTCAAGAAAGATAAAAATGCAACAAAAATGCAAAAAAAAAGATTTGTACAGTGTATGAAGAAGGTGCTATGACTGACTGAATGTGTCAAAAGTGGTTTGCTAAGTTTCTTGGTACTATTGATACTTTGGCCAAATAATTCTTTGCTGTGGGGCTCTCATACATCGGAAGATGTTTAGCAGCACCTCAGCCTCTACCCACTAGAAGCTAATAGGAGACAACCAATCTACTCAAAATATCCAAATCAATAGGTATTCATGAAAATGAATAACATGACTTTTATTTTATGGAAAAAACTAAGGTGGACTTTTTGGCCAACCCAGTATCTCCCCATGTATATATGTACATGTACATACACATAGACAGATCCCACTCATCTGCACATGCATAGATGTATGTGTGAGTCTTTAAGTGTGTGTGTCTTAGAAAATTACACTTCACCACATCAGAGTCACAGATTTACTGAGCAAGGACAGAGCTGAAGCAGAGAGCAGTCCTACTCACCGTGTCCCACATCACAATGTACACATCTGTAGTAAAGGAATTTGTTGACAGTGTTGAGTGATGTAAAGATTGACAAAGTCACAGAAGTGGTGATACATGTTAACACCTAGCATTGTGAAAAGAAGTCTATGTTAATTAAGCCTGAAGAACAAATAATTATACAATTTTATTCTATATCTACTTATCATGTGATGGGCTTTAGTTGAAATAAATGAGAAAAAACTAGTTTTTTCCAAATGTGAAATAATCTACGCTCAGGTAATCCTCAATTTACAGATGGACTGGGTTCAAAAATTCACTTTAAAATTGGTTATTTAGCCTTGGCTGGTGTTGTTCAGTAGATTGAATGCCAGCCTGAGAACCAAAGGGTCAGTGGTTCAATTCCAAGTCTAGGGAACATGACTGGGTTGCAGACCAGGTCCCCAGTGCGGGGCACATGAGAGGCACCCACACATTGATATTCTCCCCCTGTTTCTCTCCATTCCCTCTGTCTAAAAATAAATACATAAAATCTTCAAAAAAAATAAAATTGGTTCTTTAGAAATCAGGAATGGATTTCTCCATATACACTAACTAACAATTGATCATTAAGTTTCCAGAACAAAAAATAACAGAAGTCTATTTAGCTCAGAATTAGGTAGAACTATAGGGCCATGAAGACTAATTGTTATTTTTTTAGGACCATTTAGTTTTAAAAATAAATTAGGTGACACCTGTTCATCACAGAATTATTGAAAATGACAGCAACTATGAAGGTTTTGGCATTTTTTTTTCCATTCCTGTATTTTCTTCCTATTTAAATACTACTATAATGTGCTTCTTGGGAAAATAACAGGGTCTGACACAAATAACACCCCTGTTTTATTACAAAATCATAAGCATGTATTTCTGTGTAATAACAGTATCATACTCAAGCACACTGTATGACATTTTAAGTGAAATGTTCAAATTAAAACTATAAATTATTACACCCATATTATTACCCTACCAACCACACTCAAGCAGGCATCTTCTGTTGTACCTTGTATTAGCCAACTATTGTTTAAAAGGGCTGAATGGGTATTTAGGAACTTCTGGCCAAGATGGAGGCATAGGCAGATACACCATGCCTCCCTAGCACAACCAAAAGAAGGACAACAACAATTTAAAATTAAAAAATAACCAGAACTACCAGAAAATAGAACTGTATGGAAGTCCAAAAAACCAAGGAGTTAAAAGAAAAATATTCATCCAGACTGGTAGGAGGGATGGAGGCAGCAGCTGGGGTGGAGAGGACTCATGGCAAGGCATCAGTTGGCAGATAGGGCAGTCCCACATCTGCGTATGGATAAACCAGGAGAAACAACTGGGGAGCAAGACAAACAACACAACCCAGGGATCCAGTGAGGGGAAATTAAGCCTCAAAACATCTGGGCCAAAAAACCAGTGGGTGTTGAAGTGGCAGGAGAAAATCCCAGCCTCACAGGAGAGGTCATTAAAGAGACTCACAGGGTCCTAGAATGTCACAAAACCACTTACCTGGGTATCAGCACCAGAAGGGCCCAATTTCCTTGTGAGTAGCGGAGGAAGTGACTGAAAGCCAGCTGACAGCTGAGCAAGTGGCATTGTACCCTCTCAGACCCCTCCCCCATACACAGTGCCACAGTTCCACAATGTGGGTTGCCCAGCCCTGGCAAATACCTAAGGCCTTGCCCCTTACTATATAACAGGCACACCAAGACAAAAAAAATATGCCCCAAATGAAAGAACAGATCAAAGCTCCAAAAAGAATACAATTAAGCAATGAAGAGATAGCCAACCTATCAGACGCAGAGTTCAAAACATTGGGAATCAGGATGCTCACAGAAATGGTTGAGTATGGTTGCAAAATAGAGGAAAAAGTGAAGGCTATGATAAGTGAAATAAAGGAAAATGTACAGGGAACCAACAGTGACAGGAAGGAAACCAGGACTCAGATCAACGGTTTGGAGCACAAGAAAAAAAAAATAAGCATTCAACCAGAATAGAACGAAGAAAAAAGAATTCAAAAAATGAGGAGAGGTTTAGGAACCTGTGGGACAACTTTTAACATTCCAACATCTGAATTCTAGGGGTGCCAGAAAGAGAAGAGGAGGAGCAAGAAATTGAAAACTTATTTGAAAAAATAATGAAGGAGAATTTCCCCAATCTGGTGAAGGAAATAGACTTCCAGGAAGTCTAGGAAGCTCAGAGAGTCCCAAAAAAGTTGGACCCAAGGAAGCACACATCAAGGCACATCATATTTACATTGCCCAAGATTAAAAATAAGGAGAGAAAAATAAGGAGAGTAATTACTACTTACTCAAAAGCAGTAAGAGGAAAGGGGACAGTTACCTCCAAAGGAGTTCCCATAAGACTATCAGCTGATTTCTCAAAAAGAAAGAAGTATTTGAAGTCATGACAAGCAAGGACCTACATCCAAGATTACTCTTTCCAGCAAAGCTATCATCTAGAGTGGAAAGGCAGATACAGTGCTTCCCAAAGGTCAATTTAAAGGAGCTGATCATCACCAAGCCCTTATATATGAAATGTTAAAGGGTCTTATCTAAAAAAAGAACAAAAATACAAACAGTGAAGTGACAATAAACACAACTAACAACTGAACCTAAAAGAACAAAACCAAAACCAAAACCAAAAATGAACTAAGCAAATAACTATAACAGTAACAGATTCACAGAAATAGAGATCACATGGAGGGTTATCAGTGGGGGGTGGGAGGATGGGGAAAAGGTACAGGGAATAAGAAGCATAAATGGTACATACAAAATAGGCAGGGGGAGGTTAAGAATAGTATGGGAAATGAAGAAGCTGAAGAACTTATATGTATGACCCATGGACATGAACTAAGTTGGGGGAATGATGGTGGGGGGAGGGTACAGGGCAGAGGAGAATAAAGGGGAGGAAAAAATGGGACAACTGTAATAGCATAATCAATAAAATATATTTAAAAAGAAAATATATAAAAGGGCTGTATGTCTCATGTTCTAATTGAAAGAGCATGCACTTTGTAAGTAGAAGAACTAGGTTGAATCCCAGCTCAGCCATTCATGAACCATGGTCTCAGGTAAGTTCTTAAAATCCCTAAGCTTCTCTACTATACTTAGGTGCCAGCTTTGTTAGTAGAAATGCAAAGATTATCTAAAATTGCTAGCTAGGGCCTGGTACACAGTGAAGCAATAAAGACTAGCTAGATCCTGCTAGGTCGGACAGACAGAGAAGAGCCAAAGTTCCCCAAGGTCATCATTAAAAAGAAACCAAGCAGTCCGGCCCCACCTCTGTTCCCAACCCCTAATTCAACCCCTAGATTTGCAACCTAGAAATATGCAAATCTAAACAGGATGAAATTTTAGGAACTGACATTTAAAACATGCACCTTAAAGATGAAAAAATGTTTATTAAAAGAAAAACAGTGTTCTTAAAAAAGCAGGTATCATGAACTACTCTGACATTATTCTCACAGTGAACAATCACACTGTGTACAAGAAATAAGAGCTAAAAAATACTCAGTTCTTTTTAGACAGGTACCTTAGATGGTTATTTGGAGGGGCTCCTTTTTTCATCCAGAGAGATCTTGACAAAGAGTGCATTTTTAAATAAACAAGAAAGAGAAAATTCTATTCTAGCAGAGCCTTTTTCCCCTGTTAGCCCATGGTGCATAGTAGCTCTCTCAGGTGTCATGCAGCAGGTTCACAACATGTACTGAGGGATGCAGCACACATAGAAGAGCACATGCGGTTAAGAGGACTTCTAAGGGAGGGGAAAATTCAGGCTCCACCCTCAAGAACTGTACTCCCTCACGACTCTTGTTCTTCAGTATGCTCATTCTCTCAATGTAAGAGTTATTATGAAAAGGAAACTGGAAGACAGCATAAGGCAGAAGAAAAATGTAGTTATAACTATAGGAAAGAAATGGAGCATGTCTACCCTTGCCAATTACTCCCCTTAACATACATTATTGCCTAGGTATCTCCACAAGTTTAGCAATTCACATATATTCAACCCTTTACAGGTGGATCAATACTTTCTTTGACCCTTTTTAATTTGTATATTTTAAAAATGAGGCAGGACAGCAAACGTAGCATTTTTACTTGTTCATTTCAAAACTTAAATTCGTTGATTTCTGAATGTAATACTTTGTGATATAAGAATTAGGACTTCATAAAACCACAATGAGATACCACTTCACACCAGTCAAAATGGCCATCATAAACAAATTAACAAGTGTTGGAGAGGATGTAGAGAAAAGAGAACCCTAGTGCACTGTGGTGGGGAATGCAGACTAGAACAGCCACTGTGGAAAACAGTATGGAATTTCCTCAGAAAACTAAAAACGGAACTGCCTGATGACCCAGCAATTCCACTGCTGGGATTATACCCTAAGAACCCGAAACACCAATTCAAAAGAACCCATGCACTCCAGTGTTCACAGCAGTGCACTAGGCAAGTGTTGGAAGCAACCTAAGTGCCCATCAGTAAATGAATGGATCAAAGACTATGGTACATCTACATGATGGAATACTATGCAGCACAAGAAAGAGGGAGCTCCTACCCTTCGAGACAGCATGGATGGAACTGGAGAGCATTATGCTAAGTGAAGTAAGCCAGGTGGGTGGTGAAAGACAAATGTCATATGATCTCATCTATAAGTAGAACCTAATCAAGCAAGCAAAATATAACCAAGACACTGAAATTGAGAACATACTGACAGTAACCAGAGGGAGGTGGGAGGGGTAATGGGGGGAAAAAAGAGGAAGGGTTTTCAGGAAAATGTACAAAGGACAAATGGACAAAACCAAAGAGGGGTAGGATCAAGGGTGGGGAGTAGGGATGGCTGGGTAGGGGGGGTAATGGAGGGAGTAAAATGGAGACAACTGTACTTGAACAACAATAAATAAAAATAAAATAAATAAAATAAAAGAATTATGACTTCAGAGGCAGAACACATTAAAATATGATCAATAAATTATATCAATTCTAAATATTCACTGTAAGCCCAGCCTCTCAAAACTTTGATATGATGTGGCATTGTAATCCTCAACCTATTGTAATGAGCAGGAGTATAGCCAATTTATGTTTCTTCTCTGCAGGACAAATCGTTCACAAAGTTAAAACTGTGCTTGTAGGTTGGAATAAGACGGTATATGCATAAATGGGAAAACCATTGTAATTTCTACTCTTTCCCAAGAATATATGGCAAATCCATCTTCCAGAGGAATGTTAAGTTCATATCAGTCATGGAAATAATATCAGAACAGTTTGTCAATGAGGTCATGGACATTCCTTTCCTGCCCACAGTATACAAATTGCTTTATTTTGAAACAAGTTCTAATGAGGATCAATCTACACCAAGAGATTAGAGAAAGATGATGGGATAAATTTAGTTACAGCAGTATATATACACATTCTTCTCTCACCTTTTGATTCCGATTGAGTTATCTGATACAAATATAAAGGTTTCTTCTAAAATACTCAAGTATGAAAGCCCTTCAGGGAAAGAGAGAAAAGATGGCAGAGGATGTGAATGGAAGTCACACTGACCTCCTCCCAGGACCAATCTTGAGTTACAATTTCACTTTGGCGAAACCATCCGGAACAAACAACTGACCAATGGCCAGAGAGAAGCATAGAACTTTGGACATACAGAACCGGCCTTCGGCACAACCGGTTGTGGTAAGGAGCTTGGCAGAGACGCGAGAGGGCTGGCTGAGCCCTCACAGGTGTCAGCGCCAGTGGGATAATTTAAGCGGCCTGTTGGATCACCAAGAAGATTGGGGTCTCTAAACGCTAAGCTAGGATACCCAGCCTAGAACACCAGAGCCAAAAAAGTACACAGATAACAACCAGTGGAAAAAGCAGCAGGGTTGCTCTCTGCCAGAGACAGACAGTTGGAGATGTGCAAGGGCTGTGTTAAAGGGCCCCTACCCACAAATTTTCATTTGCAGCCCACTTATCCAGGGCTCAGGCAAGGTAGGGGCAGAGTGGACTAGAGATGCTTGAGGAAAAACTGAGTACAGAGGCCTTGGGGAGAGAACTGAGAGAATAGCCCCCTGGGATTCCGGTGCTGAGTCATGCCCTAGACAACAGGCAGCCTTTGTGCTCAGGCAGATCACTCCCTCCCAGTGGCAGTAGCCCAAGAGAAGCAATGGCCTCAACCTAAGGAGGGTCTCTGCCCTGGCCCTTTGGTGCTTAAGCCTGACCTGCTGAGTTCTAATGACCAAACCAACCAAGGAAATAGCCAGAGACAGTAGATCACTGGCAAAGGATGGACAAGAGGGGACTACAGAAACTTGAGGAGGAAAGACTGGGGACAGAGGCTTTGGGGAGAGAACTGACGAACGTACGAAGTAGCGCAGGGCTCAAGTGCTGAGACAACAATCATCCTGATACACAGCAATTATCCTGCTCAAGCAGCAGCAGCTACCTGAGGGAAAACATCTGCAGGAGGGACTCAGCCCCACCCTACGGGGCTTAAATCTGACTGCTGAATGCAGAGTTATCATATTAACAATTGAAAGAGACAGTCAGTGACAGGCAGATCACTGGAAGTATCCAACAGGCTAAGGCCAGACAGGGTCAACATCTGACATCAGAGGCAGATACAGAAAGAAAAAAAAAACTGGTAAACACAACGAGACTACCGATACAGAAGCCACTATGGTATCCTTCATGATATGTGATATTTTCTTTCCTGCACAGCTTATAACATTCATTTCTTGTCCAGCGAATTTGTTATACAATAAGTCACTAGATTTATACTATAGTGTATTTCAATCCAATATTTTGCCCCTCCTTTCTCTTAGCCCATCTTACCTTCCTCTTTCTTTGTAATATTTCATTTCAAATTTGGTTTTCTCTCTCTAGCTACAACTTGTTTCCATTCCACACTCTTAGTATTTCTCCCTTGACCAGACACTAAAAATGAATTTCTCTTCTCAAGAGTTCATTTCATATCCTTTTGCCAGCTATTAAAATACCAGCATTCTCTCTACACTTATAACAAACTGCTAGTTGGTTGTGTGGGTAGGGTAGTTATACATGTTTTTTTCAAGGTTATCCCTAGAGCTTCACTAATTCTGTATTTCAAATGACAAATTTTATTGGACCACCTCTCCTATTCCTTTTTTCTTTCTTTACTTAAATTTTAATTATGCCATCATAGCATACTTTTTTCTTTTCTTTTTTTGTAGTTCTTATATTTCTCTTTTACCCTGCCCTTTTATTTTTCTTATTCTCCTTTTTTCTTTTCATTATACCCCAAATTTTAATTTTTCCTTCACTTAGTCTAGTTTTGTCCCTTACTCTTGGTATTCCCTCTCCCTCCATCATTACAAAACCACTGTCCATTCTGCTAAACATCTCTTACACTTTTCTTTGTTTCTTTTTTCCCTCTTATTCCATACCACCTATATTAATTTAGCTTGTTTGTTGTTGATCGGTACTCTGGTGGATCTTTCTCTCCAATTTGACTCCTATATTTTTATTAATTATTTAATATTTTTCCTTCCTTTTTCTTTCTCTGTAACACTTTATTTTATTTTATACTATTTTAATTTCTGTTAAACTAACATTATACACTTCCCTCTCATACTCCATTCCACACTCATAACTCCCTTTCTTTATACATGAGGTACAACTATACCTTCTCTCCTTCCATTGCTCCAACTCCCAACTCTTATTAGTGCTCCTCCCTCTACCCTCTCAAAGTAATTTTTCTTTAGTAGGGTCATCTCATATCCACTCTCTTTTCTTATAATAGTCTTAGTCTCATTACACCCTTATTAATGCTGGTTCATTTGGTATTGATAGTGGGATTGTTGGGGGGGAGCTATAGTTGTTAGTGTGGGTTTGTTTCTTGGGCTCTGTGGTTTCATTCAGGGCTCTGTGCTTGCCTGCACAACAGTGCACAGACGTGGTGGGCAAAGTGATCTTAAGTCAATCAGCAAAAGAGAAGGACCCCAAGAAAGACCGATCCAACAACAATCAAAATCCAATTATATCCAAAAAACAAGCATAAAAGGCATAAAGGAGATCCCAAGAACATCAAGTTCAGGTGATCAGGGAGACTGAACCATGTATCTAACAGGCTTCTCACCATAGAAGTTCACACCACCAAGTCAGAAAACTCAAAACAGATCAATTTAAGCAACAAAAGCAAATAAGAAGAGTACTACAAACAATGGGAAGACAAAGAAACAAACCCCAATCTAAAGGAAAGGAGGAATCCTCAGAAGGAATGCTAAATGAAATAGATGTAACTCAATTATCAGATATTGAGTTCAATACAATGGTTATAAGGAAGCCCAATGAGCTCAGTGTGAACTACCAAAGCTACAGGGAAATTATCAGGAATTTACTGCAAACTATGTCAGAAAAAAAGGGACACAGAACAATCAACAAGGGCCAAGAAGAAATGAAGAATATAATTTCAAAATTAAAGAATACAGTAGAAGGAATCAAAATCAGGCTGGATGAAGCAGAAGATCGGATCAGTGAGCTACAGGACAAAGTACAAAAAACCTCCCAAAAATAGCAAGAAAAGAAAAAAGACTAAAAAAAATGAAGAGGAATTAAGGGAAATGCAGGACAACATGAACGAAATAATATCCATATAACAGGGATACCAGAAGGAGAAGAAGAGGGAGCAAGGCATAGAAAACCTGTTTGAAAAAGTAAGGATGGAAAATTTCCCTAATTAATGAGAGAAGCTACACAAGTCCAGGAAGCAGAGAGGGACCCAATTCAAGAGGACCCCAAAGAGGCCCACTGCAAGACACATAATTAAAATGACAAAATTTAAAGACAAAGAGAGAATCTTACAGGCAGCAAGGGAGAAACAGAAAGTAACATACACGGGAGCCCCAATAAGGCTAGCAGCTGACTTCTCAACAGAAACACTCCAAACCAGAAAGAGAGTGGCAAGAATATTCCAAGCAATGAAAAACAAAGGCCTGCAACAAAGACTATTCTATCCAGCAAAGCTTACAATTAAATGGAAGGCCAAATAAAAGTTTCCCAGACAAAAAAAGCCTCAAAGAATACACCTCCACCAACCAGCACTGCAAGATATGCTAAAGGTACTGCTTTAAGAAGAGGAAGGAAAACAGTGAAAAAGAAAGGAATGGAAAGTACAAAGGAAATAAAATGGCAGTGAATAAGTACCTATCAATAATACCTTAAATGTAAATGGATTATATGCTCCAATCAAAAGAAAAAGGGTAGCAGAATGATTAAAAAACATTACCCACACATATGCTGCCAGGAGACCCATCTAAGAACAAAAACCTACACAGACTGAAACTGAAGGGCTGGGAAAAATATTCCATCCCCCACCGGCAGGAAAAAAGTCCAGGGTAGCAATACTTATATCCGACAAAATACTTCAAACAAAGGCCATAAAAGAGTCCCAGAAGGACACTTCATAATACTCAAGTGAAGAATCCCTTAAGAAGACACGAACATTATAAAATATATGCACCCAACACATAAGGAAAATTTGCAGGACTTCAAGAAAGATACAGACAGCAACACAACATATACTAGAGAATTTCAACACCCCCACTGTCAAAAATGAATGGAACTTCCCCAAAAGTATCAACAACGATATTGTGGCATTGAACAATGCCCTGGATGAAATGCACTTAACTGATATATAGAGAGCCTTTTATCCCAAAGAAGCTAAATACACATTCTTTTCAAATGCACATGAACATTTTCCAAAGATAGACCACATGACAGGACACAAAACAAGCCTCAACAAATTCAAGAATATTGAAATCATAGAAAGCATCTTCTCAGACCACAAGGGCCTGAAACTAGAAACCGACCTGAAGGAAAAAACTCAAAAATACTCAAACTCATGGAGATTGAATAGCATGCTATTATACAATGAATGGGTTAAGAATGAAATCAAGGAAGAAATCACAAAGTTTCTTGACACAAATGAAAATAAACTCACAACAGTCCCAAATGTATGGGACACAGCAAAGGCAGTCCTGAGAGGGAAGTTCATAGCAATACAGGACTACCTAAAAAAGATAGAAATATTCCAAATAAACAACCTAACCCTACATCTACAAGAACTGCAGGAACAACAACAAAGATAGCACAGGTCAAGTAGAAGGAAGGAAATAACCAAGATCAGAGAATTACATAACATAGAGACTAAAAAAACAATTCTAAGGATCAATAAATCCAGGAGCTGGTTTTGAAAAGATAAAAAATATCAACAAGACTTTAAGCAGACTCATCAAGAAAAAAAGAGAGAGGTCCCAAATAAACATACTCAGAAACAAAAGAGGAGATATTATAACTGACACCACAGAAATACAAAGGATTGTAAGAAATTATTATGAAGATCTATATGCCAAGAAATTTGAAAACCTAAGTAAAGTGGACAAATTTCTAGAAAAATATAATCTTCTAAAACTCAGTGAAAAAGGAGAAAGCCTGAAAAGACAAATAACAGCTGATGAAATCAAAGCAATAATCAAAAAACTCCCGCCCTGGCTGGCATAGCTCAGTGGATTGAGCGCGGGCTGGGAACCAAAGTGTCCCAGGTTCAATTCCCAGCCAGGGTACATTCCTGGGTTGCAGGCCATAACCCCCAGCAACCGCACATTGATGTTTCTCTCTCTCTCTCTCTCTATCTCCCTCTCTTCCCTCTCTAAAAATAAATAAATGTAAAAAATTTAAAAAAAAACAACAAAAAAAACCAAAAAAAAAACTCCCAACACACAAAAGCCCTGAATTGGATGGTTTCACACAATTTTACAAAACATTTAAGGAAGAGCTAACCCCTATCCTTCACAGACTTCTCCAAAAACTCCAAGAAGACTGAAGACCCCCAAACTCTTTTTATGAAGCCAGCATCATCCTAATCCCAAAACCAGATAAAGACACAACAAAGAAAGAAAACTGCAGGCCAATAATGCTGATGAACATAGACGCTAAAATCCTCAACCAAATATTGGCAAACCACATCCAGCAATACATTAAAAAGATCATACACCATGACCAGGTGGGATTCATCCCAGTGATGCAAGGATGGTACAATAGTCACAAATCTATACTCATAATACATCAAATAAACAAAAGCAAAGACAAAATCACATGATCATATCAAAAGATGCAGGAAAAGCATTTGATAAGGTACAGCACCCATTTTGATAAAAACACTCAGCAAAGTGGGAATAGAGGGAACATTCCTCAACATAATAAAGACCATACATAAGAGACCAACATCATGCTCAATGGGCAAAAACTAAAATCTTTCCCACTAAGATCAGGAACAAGACAAGGATGTTCACTTTCACCACTTCTCTTCAACACAGTATTTATTGGAAGTCCTAGACACAGCAATCAGACAAGAAGAAGAAATAAAAGGCATTCAAATTGGAAAGGAGGAAGCAAAATAGTCAGTTTTCAGATGACCCGATAGTGTACACAGAAAACCCTACAGACTCCAGCAAAAAACTACTTGACCTGGTAAGTGAGTTTGGAAAAACAGCAGGATACAAGATCAATATTCATAAATTGAAGGCATTTGTGTACACCAACAATGAAATATTAGAAACAGAAACCAGAAAAAAAATCCCATTCGCTATGGGAACAAGAAAAATAAAATACCTAGGAATAAACCTAACCAAGGAGGTAAAAGACCTGTACTCGGAAAACTATACAACACTGAAGAAAGAAATTGAGGAAGACAAAAATAAATGGAAGCATATCCATTTTAATCCACGTTCATGGATTAAAAAATTAACATCATCAAAATATTCATACTACCCAAAGCAATTTATAGATTCAACGCAATCCCTATGAAAATACCAATGACATATTTCACAGATATAGAACAAACACTTCCAAAATGTATATGGAACTATAAACAACCATGAATAGTTGCAGGAATTTTAAGCAAGGAGAAGAAAGTAGGTGGGATCACCATACCTGACATCAAACTATATTACAAGACCACTGTAATCAAAACAGTCTGGTACTGACATAAGAATAGATGCATAGATCAATGGAACAGAATAGAGAGACCAGAAATAAACTGAGTCTCTATGGTGAATTAATATTCAACAAAGCGGGTAGAAACATAAAATTGAATCAAAATATCCTCTTCAACAAATGGTGTTGGGACATCTGGACAGCTACATGCAAAAAAATGAAACTCATACACCAACTTATGCCATACACAAAAATAAATTCAAGGTGGATAAAAGAATTAAATATAAGTTGTGATACAATTAAAGTCCTAGAACAAAAGATAGGCAGGAAAATCTCAGATATTCCACACAGCAATATTTTCACCAATATGTCCCCTAGAGCAAGGGACATAAAGGAAAGAATAAACAAATGGGACTTCATCAAAATAAAAAGCTTCTGCATGGCTAAAGAAAACATTAAATGAAAAGGGAACCAAATGTATGGGAAAACATATTTGCCCATGATATCTCGGGCAAGGGTTTGATCTCCAAAATATACAAAGAACTCACATGACTCCACACCAAGAAGACAAACAATCCAATTAAAAATTGGGCATAGGACCTGAACAGACACTTCTCCAAAGAGGATACACAGAGGATCTGGAGACATTTGAAAGAATGCTCAGCATCACAAGCCATCAGAGAGATGTAAATTAAAATTACAATGAGATATCACTTCACATCAGTCAGAATGGCCATCATAAACAAATTGAAAAATGATAAGTGTTAGAGAGGTTGCGGAGAAAAGGGAACCCTAGTGCACTGTTGGTGGGAATGCAGACTGGTACAGCCACTGTGGAAAACAGTATGGAATTTCCTCAGAAAAGTAAAAATGGAACTGCCCTTTGACCCAGCAATTTAACTGCTGGGATTATATCCTAAGAACCCTGAAACACCAATCCAAAAGAACCTATGCACCCAAATGTTCACAGCAGCACAATTTACAATATCCATGTCCTAGAAGCAACCTAGGTGCCCATCAGTAAGTGAGTGGATCAATAAACTATGGTACATTTACATAATGGAATACTATGTAACAGAAAGAAAGAGGGAGCTCCTACCCTTCGCAACAACATGTATAGAACTAGAAAGTATTATGCTAAGTGAAGTAAGCCAAGTGGTGAAAGACAAATACCATATTTTCTCACCTATAAGTGGAACCTAATTATCAAAACAAAATGGCAAGCAAAATATAGCCAGAGGCATTGAAATCGACAACAAACTGACAGTAACCAGAGGGGACGGGAGAAGGAAATAATGTAGGAAAGAATGGAAAGGGACATAAATGAACATGAATGAGGGACCCATCGATGGAGTCAAGGGGGGAGTGGGATTGAGGGTGGGAGGTTGGCTTGGGTAGGGCAGCAGAAAGTGGTAGTGGGAAAATGGAGACAACTGTATTCGAACATCAATTAAAAAAGGAAAATAAATAAAAAAAATAATAAAATAAAATAAAGTAGTACCCCTATACTTTATACTGTGCAGTATGGCTCAGTGCATTGAATGCCAACCTGTGAACTAAAGGGTCGCCAGATCTATTCCCAGTCAGGGCACATACCTGGGTTGTGGGCCAGGTCCCCAGTTGGGGGCACACGAGAGGCAACCACACACTGATGTTCTCTCACTCTCTTTCTCCCTCCCTTCCCCTTTCTCTAAAATAAATAAATAAAAATTTTTAAAAAATACTCAAATATTAAATTAAGGGAAATTCAAACAAATGAAGGGAAATTCAAACAAATTCACTTCTTCAGAGAGGAAAGCACAAAGCAAATCCACTGTTTAATATTATACTGCTTCCCAAAAAGTCACAGGAAATCACTACATGTGTATATCAAAAAAGTAACAAAGTCTCATTAATAAATTATAGCCCTAGTTGGTGTGGCTCAGTGGATTGAGCATGGGCCTTCAAACCAAAGGGTTGCTGGTTCAGTTCCCAGTCAGGGCACATGCCTGCGTGGTGGGCCAGGTTCCCAGTAGGGGGCACACAAGAGGCAACCACACATTGATGTTTTCCCTCTCTGTTTCTCCCTCCCTTCCCCTCTGTCTAAAAATAAATAAATTAAATAAATAAATAAATAAATAAAATCTTTTAAAAAATAAAATTAAAATAAATAAATAAATTATAGTCAAATTAACTTCTCACCTGCATCCAATTTCATGAAGTAGGTTGGCTTTTCAATAACAATGTCACATTTAGCATCTTCTATAGGTCTGAAGTTGAGCTGAGTATAGCTTTGGAGCTCCGCAAACCTGAAAGTATGAATTGGGAGATACTTTCAGAGTGATTCTCCTGAACATCCTACTGCAACATTGTCACTTAAGATCTCTTCATTTGGGTAATTTTATTTCTAGAATAGGCACTTAGGAAGACATGTGGAACTTCTCAAACTTACTAACACATAACTTGATATTGATTTTAATGTTGAGATAAGGAACAAAAATGATTTTAAATTTTAGTGCAACATACACTGGTAACTTTCTAACAAACTGGTAACAAAGAAGAAATTTATACATTAAGTTGGCTAAATCATCTACCAGTACAGTGGGAAGATTCAAAAAGGTTTCCCGGAGTCTGAGGAGTCTCAGAAGTAACACTGACCCAGAGGCTCTCTTGGCATAGACTTCTTGGATTCTGAGAAAGACAGCATTCCAAAAATTATCCGGTAAAAAAGAGGGAATAGAGGGAGCATATCTCAACATAACAAAGGCCATATAGGAAAAACCTGCAGCCAACATCATATTAAATGGACAAAAACTAAAAGAATTCCCTTAAGATCAGGAACAAGATGGGGATGTTCACCTTCACCTCTCTTCTTCAATATAGTACTGGAAGTTTCTAGCCACAGTGATCAGACAAGAAGACATAAGAGACATACATATTGGAAATAAGGAAGTAAAACTGCCATTATTCATACATGACATGATAGTGTACATAGAAAACTCTACAGGCTCCACCAAAAAACTGCCAGATCCAATAAATTAATTTGGCAAAGTAAATGGATAAAAAGTCACTACTCAGAAATCAATGGCATTTTTATACACCAATAATGAACTATCAGAAAGAGAAACTAAGAAAACAATCCCATTTACTATTGCAACAACAACAACAAAATAAAGTACTTAGGAATAAGTTTAACCAAGGAGACAAAAAAAACCTGTACTCAGAAAACTATACAATGCAAAAGAAGGAAATAAACTATTGAAGAGAACACAAATAAGTGGAAGCATATATCATGTTCATGGATTGGAAGAATTAATATCATTAAAATGTCCATACTTCCCAAAGCAATCTATAGATTCAATGCAATTCCTATTAATATATCAATGGCACACTTCACAGAATGAGAACAAATATCCCAAAAAATTCATATGGGACCAAAAATGACCCTGAATAGCCTCAGCAATTTTGAGAAAGAAGAACAAGGTTGGTGAGATCACAACACCTTATCAATCTATACTACAAGGCTCCTGTAATCAAAACAGTCTGGTACTGGCATAAGAACACACACATAGATCAATGGAACAGAATAGAAAGCCCAGAAATAAACCCATATCCCTAAGGTCAATTAATATTTGACAAAGGAGGCAAGAGCATACAATGAAGACAGTCTCTTCAAACAAAAAAAGAGAGAGAGACAGTCTCTTTAATAAATGGTGTTGGGAGAACTGGACACTAATACATGCCAAAAAATAAAATTAGGCTACTATGTTATACCATACGCCAGAATAAACTCAAAATGGATAAAGACAAATGTAAGTCACAATACCATCAAAATCCTGAAAGAAAACATAAGCAGTAAAATTTCAGCTATCTCATGCAGCAATATTTTGCTGACAAATCTCCTAGGGCAAGGAAAACAAAGGAAATAATAAGCAAATGGGACTACATCAAATTAAAAAGCTTCTGCACAGCTAAAGAAACCATCACCAAAATGAAAAGGGAATCCACTATATGGAAGAACATATGTGCCAATGATACACTGGACAAGGGTTTAATCTCCAAACTATATAAAGGACTTATATGACTCAACACCAGAATACCAACAATCCAATTAAAAAATGGGCAAAGTACCTGAATAGACACTTCTCCAAGGAGGACACACACAGGGCCCATAGACATATTAAAAAAATGCTCAATATCACTAGCCATCAGGGACATGAAAATTAAAACCACTATGAGATATCACCTGACACCTGTCAGAATGGCCATCATTAATAAATCAACAAACAACAAGGACTAAAGATGTAGATAAAAGAGAATCCTAATCTGCTTATGGTAGGAATGCATATTAGTGCAGCCACTGTGGAAAACAGTATGGAATTTCATCAAAAAATTAAGAATGGAACTGCCTTTTAATCCAGCAATTCCACTGCTGGGAATATATCCTAAGAATCCCAATTTCAAAGAATATATGCACCTCTATGCACTAGCCAAGATTTGGAAATAGCCTAAGTGCTCGTCACTAAATGGGTGGATTACAAAACAGTGGTACATTTACACAGTGGAATACCAGGGAGCAGTAAAAAAGAAGGAATTCTTACCTTTGGGACAAAATAGATGGAACTGTAGAATATTAATGCTAAGTGAAATAAGCCAGTCATTGGAGGACAAATACCATATGATCTCACTTATAAGTGGAATCAAATGAACAAAATAAACTAAAGGGCAAAACAGAACCAAAGGCATAGAAACATAGAAACAAACAAACAAACAAACAAACAAACAAAAAAAGAAACATAGAACAGACTGAAAGATAGAACATAGAAACATAGAGCAGCTGTAAGAGGGAAGCAAGGGGAGGGGAGGACTGGTTGGAAAATAGGGAAGGGATTAGTCAAAAAACATTTATGAATGACCCACAGACATGAACGATGGTGGGGGGATTAACTATGGGAATGAGGGATGGGCTGGACGGAGGGGAGCAAAAGGAGAAAAATTGGGACAACTGTAACAGCACAAACAATAAAATATTTAAATTTAAAATTAAAAAAAAAAGAATTACCCAGTGTCTTGGAAAGATAGCAGACAGCTACATTTCCCAGAAGAAAGGAAAGCCTTTTTCTTAGAAAACATCTTTGAAAGACACATGGCACAGGTTTCTTCCATGTAAAAGAAGACAATCACAAGCATGTGACAAGAGATATTTAGAGTTGCCCTGGCTGGTGTGGCTCAGTGGATTGAGTGCTGGCCTGCAAACCAAAGTGCTACCGGTTTGACTCCCAGTCTAGGGCATATGCCTGGGTTGCAGGCCAGGTCCCCAGTAGGAGGGGCACAAGAGTCAACCACACATTGATGTTTCTTTCCCTCTCTTTCTCCTTCCTTTCTCCTCCATAAAAATAAATAAATAAAACCTTTTTTTAAAAAAAGATATTTAGAGTTAACTTAAAGATCATTTGTAATACTTCATCTTTGAAACCACGTGTGATGTAAAACAAGTATCAAACAGATCCTTTTAAAACACACAATGCTAAATTACTGTGGTTTCTAAAATCTGTCCACAAATTCTTTGATAATTTTCCCTTCAAGGGGAGGAGTTTAATTCCCTTCCCTTGAGTGTGGGCTGGACTTAATGATTCATTTCTAATGAACACAATGTGGCAGAAGTGATGGTGTGTCATTTCTGAGATTGGAGCACACAAAGACTAAGACCTCCACTGGGCATGCTGTCTCTCTGTTTCTCCTTCTCCCCATCCCTCCTCCCTGCACCTCCTCTTCTCATCTCTATCTCTGTATCTCTATCTCTATCTCTATCTCTATCTCTGTCTCTATCATCTCTATCTCTTTCACCAAGGGCTCTCTTGGGAATCCTGGCTACTGGGTTCTGTGAGACTTAGAAGAGGCCCACACAGGCAAAGAAATGACACTCCTAACAATAGCCAGAGAAAAACTAAAACTTATTCAAAGATTAGTCAACAAAAAGCTCATTTAAATTTGAGTTAAGAGGGCCTGTAGGGGGTAGTTTTCATGCCCTACCACTCATGACCAATCATCCCAAACAGGAAAAGATATACTGTCCATTTCCATAGGAAGATGTTCTACTAGCTACTACTACAACAGTAAGAAGGATTTTCTCACTTAGGAACCCACTCAACCAATGAAAGATGGTTACAACTCAGCCAATGAAAAGCTGCTACACTTTGAACTCCCAGTTTCTCCCAGTAGGCTCTTTGTTGACAACAACCCTGTAAACTCACCCTTTTCTCTATAAAATAATGTTCCTCTCCTTTGTTCTCTAGACTTGGGCATAGGTCACCATTAGTCTGCATGTCCTTAATTTATATTTTTTTAATTCCCAAATAAACCTATTTTGCTAAAGAAATATCAAGCCATTTGTTTGTTAGCACTTACAACAATGTGCCTGAGCTTAGAAACAGATTCTCCAGGTCCAGGTGAATCTAGAGATGACTACAGCCCTCGTCAACCACCGAACTGGGACCTTGTAGGAGACCATGAGCCAGAACCACCCGGCTTGGCTGCCTCCAAAATCTGACCATCAGAAACTTCATAAGAAAATGAATGTTTGTTGTCTTAAAATGCTCCATTTTGGAGTAATTTGTCACACAGCAATAGATAATAATTACAATATACTCTACAGCAGGCATATTTGGAGTAAAATATTGCACAGCAATAAATAACTGATACAAATACACCCTAGGAAACTACCATGTGGAACTAGATATCAAAATGGCTAGGCATAAAAATGCCCACTAGAATACAGGAACTCCTATGCAAAACTCTGTTAAGTCAAAGAAGATACTGCATTGTGGACTAAAAAATGCTATACAAATGTATAGTAGATTATTATCCTGAAGGATTTGCTTACAATGAATGTTTGACCTTAAAAGTTAACATAAGAGTATCCTATGTGACTTGTGGTATTGTGAGTTATAATATTACAACATTAGGCCTTACTCTCCATCTTTCTGGCATAGAGCTCATAAAACCTTTCTGATTTCTAAGGTGATGAGAGCCATACAGGTCTCTTTTGTTATGTTAATTAGGTAGCTTTTGGACCACCCTTAAGTTGGGGGCTGATTGCCAGAAGAACCAATGGTGTGATTAGAGGTTTGGAATGTTCAATCCTGCCTCTTGACCTCTGGAGAAAGGAAGAAGGATAGAGGTTGAATCAATGAGTGGTCAATGATTTAATCAACAAAGCCTATATAACAAAGCCTCCATAAAAAACTAAAAGACGAGCTTCTGGGTAGGGGAACACTTAGAGATTTGGAGAGACTGGTGTGCCTGGAGAAGTCGAGGAAGCTCTAAACCCTTCCCCATACCTTGCCCTATGCACCTCTTCCATCTGACTGTTCCTCATTCTATATTCTTTTATAATAAACCATTTAATAAGGAAAATGTTTCTCAAAGCTCTATGAACTGCTCTAGCAAACTAAACCCAAGAAGGGGATCATTAGAACCTCCAATCTATTTCTGATCAGTCAGAAGCACAAGTGACAACCTGGGCTTGAGACTGAGGCCTGAAGGGAGCTGCAGTCTTGTGGGACTGAGCCCTTAACCTGTGGGACAGCGTATCAGAATTGAATTGAGCTGTAGGACACCCAGATGGTTTCAGAGACTTGTTTGGTGATATGTGGAAACCACCCCCACACATCAAAATTGACTGCTCAGAACCTCAGACTATAAAGAAGTGGCATGAGAGTTTCTTTGGGATATCCTGATTGTGGTAGTGGTTACACGTACCTAGACGTGTGATACAAATTTCATAGAACTAGATATCAAAAAAAAAAATGAGAGCATATATAAGCACTGGTAAAATCCAAATGTGTTCATTATTAACATTGCACCAATGTGATTTTCATGGTTTTGATCATTGAGGTATATTATTTATATAAGATGTCATCATTAGAGGAAGTCAGGATAAGGGTACAATGGAAACTCCTTTTATTATGTTTAAACTTCTATGGGTCCAAAAGTATTTTAAAATAAGTTGTTTTAAATTACCCTTGTTCCTTAATTTCTAGAGATGGTAAATTTCTTGATAGACCATAGAAATAGTTTAATTTTGAAAAAGTTTTTAAATCAAAATGTATTCTCCAGTTTATATAAAGTTCAAAAGGTTGATCAATTGGTATCGAAAGTCAGGATGCATTTGCCTTTGGACAGGAGGATGGGGTTGTGACTAGAAGAGAACCTGGGGTGCTGATGAGGGTCTATTTCTGACCTGGGTAACAGTGACACAGGTAAATTCACTCACTCATAATTCAAATGTGTACCTTTCTATATGCCTGTTACATACTTCAATAAATGTGTATTTCTTTTTTAAAAAAGTATATTCCCCCAAACACATATTTCAATAATGAGGAGTTAATAAAAATTCATTTTTAAACTAATTTTTCTTTTATTAGCAATCAGTAAGCACTATATCATACTTCTTAATATTTTATAAACATATAATACTACACAGCAGTAAATAATGAATTCTTATCTTTGCAACAGCATGGATGGAACTGGCGTCTATTATACTAAGTGAAATAAGCCAGTCAATGAAAGACAAATACCATATGATCTCATTTATAGATGGAATCTAATGAACAAAATTAATGACCAAAATAGAATCAGAGACACAGAAACATGGAACAGACTGACAGCTATAAGAGGGGAGGGGGATGCAGGGACTGGTCGAAAGAAGGTGAAAGGATTAATCAAAGAACATATATGCATGACCCATGGAACGGTGAGGGGACTGACAGTGGGAAAGGGGGGCAGGATGGGTGGAGGAGGCAAAATAGGAAAAATTAGTACAACTGTAATAACATAAATAATAAAATATTTAACAGGAAAAAATAAAAACATAAACAAAATAGAAAAAAACATTTAATTCAGATATAACTGGCAGATTCACCCTGTAGCCATCACTCCCCAAATTCATACCAAATTATTCACAAATGAAGTAAATTTTCCATTTGAAAGTCCTTACCAAAATCTGCAAGTGCCAGAAATAAAGGCAAATTTTTTACAAACATAATAAAAACAAAACAAAACAAAACAAAACAAAAAGAACCTCACCAAGACTGTAAAGGGCTTTTGCGCTGACCTTCCGACATTAATGTATGAATGTCAAGTTTACAGTGTCCTCCAATTTCACCAGTCTGGAGAAAATCTTCTTTAAAATCTGATGGGTAATAAAAATTAAATTGAGTTTGGAAAATTTTTTCATGACTCAAGCTCATGAGTTGTAACCAAAATGATTTACTAATTTCCAAAACTGGTTTTCCATCAGAATTTAACTCTTTATAATAGAACATTTCAAATATATACAAAAGTAGCAGAACGGCATAGGAAGCTGATGGACCTACAATTCAGCTTCACAATCGTCAACTCATGACCAATATGAGTCTTCCATCCTCCACCTGTCCTCAACCTCATTGCCATATCAGTACAAAGCAAATACAAGGTATATTCCTGGACTTGAAAATACTACAGAATTTCCATTAGATTTTAACATCAACCACTTAAATACCTGTCATGGTTTCTCTTGATGTTTCTTAAATCAAGATAGAGATTGACTGCTCTGCAATACTGAAGGTAACGGGAACATACCAAACTTGAGTCATTCTAAAATAAGATTGAGAAAAACGAAAAAAAAAAACAACTCTGAGTATTAACATTTCGAGGATACACTCATACTTGCCAGACATGTTGATGGCACGTGTGCCTTCAAGTTCACACCACATAGTGTGGTGAGGGAAGCTTCCCAAAGACTGCTTCTATTTAAAGACTGTCCCCTTCTCAGCAGGCTTCGGCCAAGCATAGGTTTGAAAATTTTCATACTTTTGGGTGACTAAAAACTCCCAATGTTCAATTTAAGTCACCTCAAATTTTAAAGACAAGAGCTGAATATGTGGTTCAGTCCTTTAAGAAAAAAGAAAGAAAAACACCGAGAACCATTCCTACCACAACAGTTGTACGAAAATGCATTTTCCAAAGACAAGACAAATGAAACGAAGAATAATGCACACAAGACATTAAAATAACTAGGCTGAAAGGGCAGCATGTCAATATGATAAGAGGTGCTCTCTGCAAAGCATGAGTTCCTGTCTCAACAGTAACATGAGGGCAATGCTTTTCAAAATCACTGAAATAAATGAGTTTAAAATTCAAGGATCAGAACCTGTTCCTGTCTCTCCTAATCTGGTTTGTGTTGAAAGAGAGAGTTTCAATGATTTGATTTATAGATTTAAATACCATTTCATTGTTTTCCCATAATTCCCATGAATGTAAGACCTTCACCTTGATTCCTATGAACACAAGACCTTAACCTTGAACACAAGACCTTCACCTCCAAATGTTGTTTTGGTATCCATAGTTGTTAAGGGATGATACTCTGTAGCATAGAGCATGTGGAGGTAGATCACGGCCAGGAAAGCATTCTACAAACTGCCTAGGAAGAGGTGAGCAAGGTGGGTTGTGGCTCTTCCCTTGCCCTTTCCATATGAACAACGAGACTCAGGCCAGAGAATTCAACATATGAAACAGCATCTGTTAAAGGCAACCTGCAGCAGTGTGAGTTAATGCCATGTTTACTTGTGAGAATTGCTTAAAGTTCTATTATATGACATCCTCCAAAAGCACTATAGAGCATATGTTCAGTTTTATTAATGTAAGTGCATTTTTTTATTGTTTTTTTATTTTCTGGATTGCCTGGAGACAAAGGAGATGCCTGAGATATCAGAGATTCAGCCAGGGTTTAAAAACAATGAGAGATAAATAGACCTTAATCATAAGTGCTTACAATTCCCTGGACCTTTAAAAATGAACACTGAGCCCTTTGTTGGGACCAGGCTCTACACTGAGCATTTTTATATACAGAATCTCATTTCATCCTTACAATAAGGTCTGAAATAATAACTGCTTAAAAGCAGAATTGAAAATAGGAAAGTTGTCCAAGAATCAGAATATGAACCCTACAGTGTGGGCCCTGTCCTTCTACTGACTACCCCAAACTGCCTCTGGGCAATGTTTTGTTTTACCAACTGTGTGCAAAGTGGCATGCTTGACAGTACACAGAAGAAGAGCTGCATTCTATTCTAGATGTATAATTCTATGTGGTAGTTGTGTGGTCTTAGAAAAGTTGATTAACGTCTCTGAGGACCCTGTTTTCCTCTCTGCTATGCTTTTGGGAATCCAACCAGCTCACAGATAGAATAGCTATTTACAAACTGGGGTGGATCATCTGTCCCAAACTACTTGCAAGGAAATTTGTAAAGATGCAATTTATCAATTTATCTGCTTTAGCACATGTTGGGGGAAAAATTCTAAACCTAGTGATATTTTAACTGCCTCAAAATATGGCCATCCAAAAAAAATATATGGCCATCTGATATATGTGTGAAATAAGGACATGGATTCCAAAGGACACAGAACAACCTGTTTTTAGAAGTTAAATAAAAGTCTAAGCCAATAAATACTTGAGAGCAAGGAGACTTTTCACAGTGCTGTCTACCTTTTCTTTACATTGTGATCTAAAGGGCACGAATATATTTAGTGCACATGTTTGTGATTATGAGGCCACCTTACCATTTGCTCAGGCTGGCAGAGCACATGCAGTTCCCGCAGCCGAGCTCCGGCATATCCAAAGTCAGCTTGCTTCCAGAACGTGTCCTGGGCTGACTCCAGACTGTCTGTCCTATTTGAAAACAAAGACATTCTGTCATTTTTTTCCTACTTTTTCTGAAACTTTAATCTTCTTTCTAAAGGTTAATTTGCTAGCACTTTTTCATTAATTTTTTAAGTAAACTATCATAATTTTCCTAAAATAAATTCTTGCTATAAGAAATTACCAAAGTAAGTTATTTCCAGATATACTCCCTTATAATACAAGTACACATATAAAAGTTAGCGTTATCTGGAACTAAATAGAATTAAATGTCGATTACTATATTTTCCTTACTCCATTAACTGTGCATGTATTGAAAATAATAATATACTTAATTTCCCCTCCAGAATCATGAGGAAAACATCGATTTACCTTCTTAGTGTTTGCTGAGGGAAAACTTTTTTTGTGTTCTATATACTGTTTTCTCCCTCTGGCAGAGAAATGAGATGTTCCTGTAGTGTGTGTGGAGGGGAGGAGTCAAGTTGAACCCTGATATCTAAAGGAATTACTATCTAAAACCAAAAAAGCCCAGCTGGGAATTGAGGCATCAGCATACAGTACAGAAAAAGATAACTTAAAGGGGAGGAATTTTTCCATCTGGAAACTTACCATCCCATGTCGACGTAGGTGCAAACAGGGTAACCGAACCTGAACTCTGGTCTGCAGGATCCCTCATAGCCCCAGCAGTACTTTAGATTTTCTAAGTGTTTCTAGAACATAAAATGTGCACTTAGACTGGGCTCCCTTCTTCTGACATTTAGAGAGAACTCTTAGATTTTTCTACGAAGAAAACAAACCTTTATAGAACTATCACTTTTATATTTTATAATACATACACAATAAAAATAATTAAATTCTAAGAATAAGTAGTCTTAAGTTTCTTAACAACAATATCTTTAATCACCACCCCCTGCTCAGTCTATCACCTAAACAAAGGTCTAGGCTTTACTTAGACTACCAAAGGCCACTTGAATTGAAATTTCTGGAGGCAGTTTCATGAATCGTCTATCTCCATTAAGCAAACTGATTCTAAAATGAGTCTCTTAAGAGTCATCTAAAATGGAATTTCTAGGGGGATAAATAGTAATAAAAAATGCAATAAAAATAAAATATAAATAAAAGAAAATGGAATTCCTGTCACCAAAATAATCAGAGCTAAAGTAAATGGCTCAACAACTTTACTCATCCATCAGATCAGCAGAGACCCCACAGACATAGAAAGCGCTGAAGCCCACGGGGGACACCACAGCTACTGTTGGCCAGAGAACCTGAAAAGCTCTTGTGTGTAGCCCAGGAGCACTGTGGTCTGACTCCCAGGTCTGGGTCCCAGGCCTGCTTCTCAGAAGGCTTCCTGTGTTAGCACCATGGGACAGGAAGTGTCTCATCTACCCAGCTTTGATCTCTAGGGCCTCAAGGGCCCTCTTCATGGGCTCCAATTTGAGGCCTTTCCAACAACTCTAAAACAGAAGGAAAGCTGCAATAGCAATCTTAATTATATGGAGACAGGGCAGTGATACTATCGAAATTAAGTGCTAAGAGACCCTTTTAGGTGCAGTTGAAAGAAAAACAAATTTCACACCTTGAACCAAATATTATCCTTTTGTGCATAAAATCTAACTTGATTCACTTATAGAATATACAAATACTATTGGTTGCCTATTTATTTTAGTATGATTTAGATTTTAAATCTCACTGCTCTGAGTGGAACATAATTTTAAACAAAGTTTGGTCACTTAGAAGCATTACATGAAATACAACAATTGACTCACAATTACAGCCAAAAGATGAAATTCTACCTTCAAGTTATAAAGCAGAATTGGTAAGCTAGTCTAAATTACATACCTCTAATAAATAAGAGGAAAAAAATAATACTTACCTTATAAGGACAATGGGAGTCTTTCTTACAGACCATGGCAATATGCCCATTATTGTACAAAAAGAAGGGAATGTGTTCCTCTGGCAAGCGGATGCTGGCATAGTTAAACAAAGGTTCACCAGGAATGCCATGGGCCCCTGGAAAAGCCTCATCTTGGCTACTCAGTGGGATGTCATGAAGCAATATTCCAAAGACAAGCAGCATTAACATAGCAACCTCCAAACCTACAGATCACATCACAAACATGTTCATTAAGATATATCCTTTAAAAATCAAAGGGGTCAAGGGCTAAGCATAATTACAATGAACTTTGCTCCATCACTGAGTAATGTTCTTTTGTTCAACAAATATTCATTGTGCACCTGTTATGTGCCAGGCACTGTGTTAGGAGGTCTTACACTAAATTTTAACTTCCATGGCTGCAAATTTTTTATAAGTAAGGTTTAATGAAGCCAAAAGTGCTAGCCAAAAAAGAAGATGGGTCTTGGGGCATGGAGTCTAAACTCCCAGCAGTATATCTGCCATCCCAGGGGTTTTTACACATCAAGTAGGGGGAAGAAGGAGGTGGTCTGAAAGAATCTACATGTATAGGTAAAGGGGTGGGGAAGGGAAGCACCCATTCAGAGCAGGCAGAGTCCATAGGAAGAAATGCCAGCTCCTATGGATTGGCTGGGACAGGCCTGGAAAGCGTGCATGTAAACAAGCAAGGCTCCTGGAGTTTGATGATGCCTGGCTGAAATAATCTGCAGAATAACCACCTGGAAATTAATCCAAAATCCCAACAGACAAAACAAGAATGTGAACTGTCCATTGTTAGCTGGCACACAGCCATTCACAGACTAACAGATCTGTCTCTTTCTCTCCCTTTCTGGCCCCTATAATTTAATTGAGAACATCTCAGATTTTTTTTCCATATCAGAGCTAAGATACAGAGGAGAACAAAGCATGAAAGACCCCTGATCTCATGGAGCCTGTAACCTAGTGCAAGAGACACAAAATAAACAATCAAACCAACAACTTCAGATGATGACATGGGCTATTATTCAAATAAACCAGGAGCTGGAAAACTTTTTCTAGAGAGGACCAAGGAGTAAAATATTTTTGACTTTGAAGGCTGTACAGTCTCTGTGACAACTACTGAACAGCACCTTTCTTTGTCAGGAAAGCAGCCATGGCCTGTGCTAAAGGAGTTGGGGGGGTAGGGGCTGTGTTCTAATAAAACTTTATTTATAAAAATAGGAGGAAGGCCTTGATATGATCCAGTCTGTTGATGCCTGAATAAAAACTTTAAAACTAGACCAATTAGGTTTGAATCCAGCTGCAGCTCCCTGAGCTGTATGACCTTGAGCAAGTTATTTAATCTTTCTGTGCCTCAGCTTTTCATTTGTAAAAATGGTATTTATATTAATCCTTCCTTATACAGCTGTTGTGAGTTAAATATTGGTAAAGTGTTCCAATATTTAGAATGTTTAGATGTTCCTGCCATGTTAAATTCAATGTGTTTACTGAATAAAAATTTAAAGCTATGTTGGATGGAGTGTGGGGTGCTCAGTAACATTTGAGCTGATATCTGAATAATGTGGAGCAGGGAAAACAGGTCAGGGAGACAGAAGAAAAAGGAAGTGTCATGGCTCTGAGCAAGTGTGTATGTGCTGAATAAAACTAATAATCACAAGCAGTATGTGAGAATATACTATGTGCCAAGTACTCTAAATAACAAGGATGCAGCAATGAACATGCAGCCAAGAACTAAACTCCTTGCCCTTGTGAAGTTTGCCTTCTGTTGTGTATAATGATAATCTATGAGAATAATAGCTAAAACTTAGAAACTCTAGGAGTGAAATCCAGGCAGTCCACCTCAGAGACAGGATCCTTAACTCTCCCTGTCCTGCTTTAGAATTGTAAAGAGATAATGGTCATAGACCTTAGTACATTTCTAACTCAACCCATAAAGATTAAACCTCTTGGACCAGATTTCCCCTATATATGATAGACAATAATCATAGTATCATAGACAATATATAGTAGACAATAATCATTCTTGGTTCACTTTAGTGTTATCTCTTCTCTACTAAAAAAAAAAAAAAAAAAAAAAAAAAATACCTCCCTAACCAGTATAGCTCAGTTGGTTGGGCATCATCCTGCAAAGTGAAAAGTCACTGATTTGATTCCCCATCAGGGCACAGGCCTGGGACACAAGTTCAGTCCCCGGAACAGGGTGTATTTGAGAGGCAACTGATAGTTGTTTCCCTTATGCATCTATGTTTCTCTCCCTCTGTTCTCCTTCCCTTCCCCTCTCTCTAAGAATAAAAAAATTATATCTTGCCCTGGCTGGTGTAGCTCAGTGGATTGAGCGTGGGCTGCGAACCAAAGTGTCACAGGTTTGATTCCCAGGGTACATGCCTGGGTTGCAGGCCACGGCCCCCAGCAACCACACATTGATGTTTCTCTCTCTCTCTCTCTATCTCCCTCCCTTCCCTCTCTAAAAAAATAAATAAATAAATAAAATCTAAAAAAAAAAAAGAATAAAAAATTTATACCTTAAAAAAAAGGCTTGCCATTGAGGCAACATTTTTAAAAAATTAAAAAATAAAAGTGTTCTTTCCAAAAGGTGATAGAACCCTATTACAGCTTAGCTGCTTCCCAGCACAGTCTGCTGTCATTGGGGCACACTGGAAAACCAAACTTTCAAAATCAGCCCTCATTAACTAGGCACAGGGGTGTTTAAACTTTTGGCATCTCTGCACCACACTAGAAGAAGAAGAGCTGTCTGGGGCCACACATTAAATACAATGTGACATGTAATCACACACACACACAAAAAACACCCATAATGTTTTAAGTAAACTTATGATTTTGTATTGGGCTGCATTCACAGCCTTCCTGGGCTGCATGGGCCATGGGTCACAGGTTAGACACCCCTGTTAGGGTAGTAAAGATTGGGGGGCTTTTAGAAACATACTGTTATGTTCCATTAAGCCTCAAGTTCCAAGGCCAACAGATAATCACTGAACAATGGGAACACCAAGAAGAGATCCTTTCCCCTCCAGAGTGGTAAATATAATGGTTTCACATATAGGTGTAACTAAAGAGTATACTGTTGTCTGTTGTAAAAGTGATCTGAATTAATCTTTTTCTCTAGAACTTTTATTAAACAGTCAGTTGACAGCAATTTTATAAAACTTAAAAGTACATTTTAATAGTAACAGTATCTTATAATGAAAATATTTACCTCTTTAATACTCAGAACCACTCAGAAACTGTTGTAATGTTTCAGATATATAAAGCCTGTCAGAAATGAAACATATTACTTTAAAAAATGGTGAAGTAGATTTTACTCTCCATGTGATATTTTGAATTAATGGATATGTTAAGATAAAAAAATAATTTATGAGATAGCTTGTACACAAAAGGCCTGGCATTTAATATCATAAGGCCTACCCTGGTTCCTGGTGCCCTTCCTTTGCCTTAATGAATACCAAGCTGCAGAGTTACAGGAACCACCCTAAACCAGATTCTAATGCTGAGCAGGAATGAGGCAGCCAATTTTACGCACACATCAACTGGTACAGACAGGTAAAACAGTACTAGGAGCAAACAATTTGCAGGTAGTAATCCTACTCACTGAATCACACTACTATTTGAGCCTCACTGTTCAACAGACAGGACATCTTATCCTTTGACTCATCCTCCCCAGAAATAAAGTCATTGTTATGACCAAGTCCTCCTGCCCTTTGGCTATCCAAGTTCGTTGTCCTGAACGAAGAGCTATAGCCATAACTAAAGCCACAGATCCATGAAGGCATAACGCTTACATCACGGGAAAATCTAAAGGCTCAGAACAGAAAACTGGTTTCTGCAGAGGGCACGTACCCACTTGCATAAACTAGAAGTAGGCAGCTCCTGATATCCCCGGTCTGGCAGAGGCTTTTGTGGTGTCTCCTGCAAGTCCCCCGGGGGAGGGGTGGGGCCCTTCTCCAGCAGATAGAAGCTTTACCAGATGAGGTACTTTTTCCTTCAGCACAAAGCAGCTGGCTCCCTCCACTCCTGCATCTCTTGACTGGATTCCCACAGGCCTAAAAAGGGGTTAGACAAAAGGAAAATGCCTGAAAGATGATGAGGTGAAAAGCCGCGGCTGATGGGGACCACAGTGGGTGAGATAGAGCACTGCTCTGTGACAGACGTGGGAAAGCTTAAAGATGGCAGCATATGAAAAGCTACACACATCTGAGACTTACAACGATTCCTACACAGCTTGCCCCGCGGTACCATAATCCTCATGGTATGTGCACGGCCGGGGGTTGAGGGGACTTGGCTGCTTGAGAGGCCTGGGGGAGTTCTGGAACCAGCACTGCGGAGTCAGCAGTGACCGCCCTTCCGCTGCCACCATGCCACGACCAGGTTCTCCACCCCAGGCTGCCTCAAGGGACGCAGGGATCCCAAGAGCCGCCCACATCCTACCCCGCTCCGCACCCCGCACCTTCCGACCCTAGTCCCTCCAGCGCCGAAAAAGGGCCTAGGAAACCTGGTTCTCTAGGCAGAGGTTGGGAACCCGGAATCTTCCCCACTACTCTTACCGTGAAGGGGCCGAGCACCGGGGGCCCGGCGGGTGGCTGCAGTCTGCCACGGAGCCGCACCAGGAGCGGTCAGGAGCACCCACAAGCGCCCACAGAGCGCCAGGGCTACAGAGGCATACGCAGCCGGACCACCACGCGAAGGGGATGGTGAAGGCACCGCAGTTCACGGGACAAGTCCCACCTGGAACAGGGGGGGTCAGGCAAAGCCACAGAGATGGTAGCTGCCCAGGAGGAGGGAGTTGTCCTGTACCGCTAGAGGCTCACCGGAAACCTACCCCGCAGAAGCAGACCAGGGGGCGCCAGGGAGCCACAGAACCTCCGTCAGCTAGTGCGAGGAGGCGGGGCGAGAGCTGAGTTGCAGAGCCTACCCTAGTGCTATGCTTGCTTGAGAGGCTGGGCAAGTCCGAGGTCCCCGCACTCTCAGCCCGGGTTTGAGTGCGAGCCTCTGCAGAGCTGGCAAGTGCAGCCGGACTTGAAGAAGCCCGACTGTCCACTCAGGCACCGTTGGAGGACACTGGATAGGGTGGTGAAAAACCCAACTCTCCTTCATTCTAACTGAGTTGCAGCGAGGCAAATTTTCACTATTTTCTTAATTGGGGTAGAAGCCGCCCTCTCAAATCCGGAGCACTTTCTGGTAATGAGGCTTTTTAGGAGTCCACGAACATTATATACTAGTGTTCTGGCCTCTCCGTGCTATCCGAAAACACATGCTAATTCAAATGCTACTTCATGGAGTTTAATTTTTATCATTTTTATAATTATTAAATTATAGTGTTTAGTTTTATTATTTTGTTATAATAATTTGCCCATTTCCCACACGGTCTCGTATAGAGCATACTAGAGTTGATCTCAATACTGATTCAACTAGAGCGGATTAAAAGAAGGTCGATACGATCAAAGTAAACTTATGCTCACACAAAAGTCACCAGTATTAATTATAGAATCATAAGGAAAAACAACACTTTATTCCAAAGGCTTACATTCTTTTAAAATGTTTTTAGATGCTATTATGAGAATTGCTACGAGTTCCAATTAGCAACCTTACAAATTAAGATTGTTATCTGGATTTCTTCAAATAAAGCAAACTTGGTATTTGACGTACACCAGTTCATGGTTCAAAGGACTTTATAGTACTAACTCCTTTATTCCTTATGTAAAAGATTTAGTCTATTTCACTACTTCGCACCCCATACGAATGACAGTAATTTTCAAAAACTATTTTCTCAGCTTATTTGCCACCATCCTATTTTTATCATATACAAGAAATGCAGCTTTCCTGTTAACTGACTTGAAATTAATTGAAGTCATTAAAAAGGGTTTTTTTAAGATTTTATTTATTTATTTTTAGAAAGGAAAGGGAGAGAGAAAGGGAGAGAAAGAGAGACAGACAGACATCAATGTGTGGTTGCTGGGGGTCGTGGCCTGCAACCCAGGCATGTGCCCTGACTGGGATTCGAACCTGTGATGCCTGGTTTGCAGCCCACACTCAATCCACTGAGCTACACCAGCCAGGGCTACAAAGTTTTTTTAACAGGCTGGTTTGCCAATAAGTTATGTAAAAAAGAAACTATATGTAAATACATATAGATTATTGATATATGTAGTTTAAAAAAACAATATACCAGAAAGGCTTATAAAAAATAGGCTGGACTCCTTGTAAGGACATTCAAGCCCATTAAATTGCTGTGACATGCATATACCACTATTTTAAATGACTACATATTAAGCTGTGGTCACTCAGACTCAGAGGAAACATGATGGGGATTGAAGAACATGAAATTGAGTTCTGTATTTCTGCAACAGCCATTCTCAACACAGAATTCCTCCCTAAAATATCCATGTTAAACTTTAATTTTAAACTTTCTTCAAATTAACATTAAACTCAAATGTCTGAGAATAGGAGACTGATTGAATAAACTATGGCATATCCATACAACGTTGAGCTATGCAGTTGTGAAAAAGGATTGAGGAATATCTCTATACATTGCGGGACATATTGAGTGGAAAAGTACAGTGGAAGGGACATGTATATAGAATAAGATAACTTCTCTGAATATGTATTATATAGATGTGACTTTAGAATCATGTAAAAATTTTACATTATAAAACAAAATTAAATTTTTAAAAAGCAATTCTTGACCATTGAAAGTAAATGAATCTAAATGCTCTCCAGTTGTAGCATATCATATCAGAACTATCCCAAGTGACTTATCGTAGAAATGACAGAGATCTAATCAGATCAGCTGGGGAGAAGAAGGAGGGGATGTGGGAGCAGTTTGCCAAGGCAATGGTTATAAACAGTCTAGGACTGGCTTGGATGAGAAGCTGAATGCCTCCAGAGCTCATTTTGCAACACGAAACCAGATCTTTTTTAAACAATACATATTTTTTAAAAATTAAGATGTGCCCTGACTGATGTGACTCAGTTGGTGGGCATCATCCCGCAAAAGGTCACGGTTGGATTCCCAGTCAGGGCACGTGCCTGGGTTGAGGGTTCAGTCTCCACTCAGAGCTCCTGCAACAGGCAGCCAATCACTGTTTCTCCCACACATCAGTATTTCTCTCCCTCTTTCTCCCTCCCATTCCATCTCTCTAAAAATAAATACTTAAAAAAATTAAGATTGTCATTCAAAGAGACAAATGAACATAGCATTGTATAAAACTGCCATTCTTTCGCCCATATAGAGAAACTTTAATATAAGCAAACAGAAAACCTTCCCATTACCTCTGTGATGTAAGAACATCCAAACTACAGAAAAATTTTATAAGCATTATTAACGTTTATTTCAGCAAAACTGAGGACATGCGCAGAAGCACGATCTCAGTGGATTGAGAAAATGGCAGTTCTCACTTGATATATTTAGAAGCAAAGAAGGGTAAAGAAGGTTAATAAAATCCATCATGGTCAGATTAAGGAGGTGGGAGAAAACAAAGCAGGTAGGGGAAATCTCTGGAATTCAAGAAAAGCAAATGGAGAGCTACACACATCTACATTGATGGGTACCAGAGAGTTAACACTTAACATATAGAAAACAGAGATGGTATTCAGGCAAAAAAGATACAATGAGGAGTTCAGTGCTGCTCCTGTGAGGGTGGTTATACCTCCAAGAGGTCTAGAAAAGATTACTCGAGCATTTCAAAGGTATGTTAACCTAGATGCACAAGAATAATGGACACTCCGAACAATACTCAGCATCCATCCATATTGTCACAAGTGGTAACATTTCATTATTTTTATGGCTGAGTAGTATTTCCCTGTATATATGTGCCACCTATTCTTTTAAATCATTAGTTGAAAAACACTTAGATTGTTCCATGTCTTGGCTATTGTGAAACAGTGCTGCAATGAACATAGGGGTACATATATCTTTATGAATAAGTGTTTTAAGATTTTTCAGGTAATACCCAGAAGAAGGATTTCAGGGTCATAGGTAGGCTCTATTGCTAATTTTTAAAGGAAACTTAATACTGTTTTCCATAGAGGCTGTACCCACTAAGATGGTACAAGGGTCCCTTTTCTCCATAACCTCTCAACACTTGTTATTTCTTGTGTTATTGATAGTAGCCATTCTAACAAGTGTGAGGTGGTACTCACTGTGGTTTTAATTTGCATTTCCCATAGCTAGTTATATTTCAATCACATGTAGGATATAAAACAGAAAGCAACAGATGAGCAAACAAAACAAACTCATCGACACAGATAACAGTATGGTGCTTATCAGAGGGGAAAGAGGGTGAGGGGATGAAGAGGGAAAAGGGTCAATATATGGTGATGGAAGGAGACTAAATTTCAGGTGGTGGGCAAACAATATACAGATGGATGTATTATAAATTTGTATACCTGAAACTTATATTATTAACCAATGTTATCCAAATAAATTTAATTTTTTAAAAAAACAATGTACAGGGCTCACTTAAGGCAAAGATAAACATTTTATTAAGAGAGCTATAGGTGTGACTGTCCACTGTGACTTACCCAGTTAGGAATTTTGGATCACATCAGCCTGTGAGGTTATTATCTTGTCATTGTCAGGCCTACTAAGTAGCCCCCTGAGCTTGTCCAATTTTCTACATGGCACTTTTTTTGTTCATACCTCTTATTTAGTATTACTTGAGGATTCTAAAATTAAATTTATCTTACTAGGGAATGGGGCAGTATGATGAATAAATTCTGGACAGCAGTAAGAGTAAATTCTCTACATTGCAAGTGTGGTATATGGAAGCATTGGGATTTTGTGTGTTTTGAAAAGGCATTTAAATATTAAGAAGAATATACTTTTAATTTTCATGTATCTTGTTGAAGGATCTTGATGGTTTTAAAAGGTAACATGGATGCATGTAAAAGCAATAGCTTAAAAGTACTTTAGGGATTAAAGATGCAGAGTTCAATGGTACAAGCTATATGAATTTAAAAATAGAGGATAACATATCTATAGTCTTTAAATACAGAAATATCTATAAGACTTTTAGAAGAATACTTTGATACTATTTAAGATTTTTAAAAGATACAATCATCCTTACAATTACCAGCTAGTTACAATCAGTAAGTCTTAAATTGTTTTCCAAACTAAATCTTCATCAGATAAAACTATGCTTAATACTAATAGTCTTAATAACTCATACAAATTAGGGTTATACTCCTTTTTTTATAATAGACTTTAAAGATTTTATTTATTTATTTTAGAAAGAGGGGAAATGAGGAAGAAAGAGGGCAAGATGATGTGTGAGAGAAACAGAAATTGGTTGCCTCTCTCACATCCCCAACCGGCCCACAACCCAGGCATGTGCCCTAACTGGGAATCAAACCAGCAACCTTTTGGTCTAAAGGCCCATGCTCAATCCACTGAGCCACACCAACCAGGGCTATATTCATTTTCTTCAAAACATGAATTCCAAATTTATCCAAGTTATATTATCTTCATAAACAATACTTCCTCCTTTCACCGATACTGAACACTTTATGTTAAAAATGAAATGCATTATTACTATTTTAAAATCTTTATTCAAATTAGATCCGTGCTTATTATTTACATTATTTCACTTAAAATAGTTATATCAATCTGTAGTTTAAATCATACTTTCAGCCCTTTACAAAATATATAATTTAACACTGAATTGAAAAAATTAATTTTAAACATGAAAATGAAATATTATGGTACATTAGTAAAATTTATGCATACTAAACAAATAGTAAACAAGATTCAAATATCTACACTCATTTCTCTTTTTTTTTCTTGTGGCTACTTTCTAAAAACTATAAATCATATATATTTAATAAACATTTGAATAAAACCCTCAATAAATCAAATGCCAATTGAGGGATCATGAGAACAAAATTTTTCCTGAACATTCTTTTTACTTAACTACAAAAACTAAAGTTTCCTTAGATCAGAAACTACCCATATTTGGGATATCTTAAATCACAATGTAGATACATTTGACACATTCCCATTTGCTAAAAACACTGTACCACTGGATGTTCTCAAAAAACAGGCAAAGGAAAAGAAAGAATTGGTATTCTCAAATCCACTTCCCAAGAGTCGGAAAGATAACTATCATACGTGCTTAGATGTCTATACATTTAAAAAAAAAAGTTCATATCTCTTTTACTTTTTTCTCATATTTTTGAAATTAAGATTTATAGTATCTTTCTGTTTTCTCCCAAGAATGGAAACCTCTCACTGCAAACTATATTATCTATTAAAATGTAAATATTACTTTCCTAAAATTTGCACAGAGAAGTCTTAATGACAAAGCAAGATATGGCAACCAATATTAATATGTATTCTGTTACTTAGTGGAGTTTTATTAATGTAAAAGACTAAGAGAAAAGAATGTTTAGTATTATAAACCTGGAAGTTATAGGAATTGTATTTAAATCTTTTCTTCGCAACTAAAGGGTTCTTTTCCCCTTCACTAAAGGACATTTTAAAAGAACAATTTAATAATTCCTCAACTTCTAGATTCAAACCCTTGACAGAATTTTGAAAATTAATTTTCCTATACCTTCTAATTCTGTACATTTTCTTATTGCTATCAGTTTTGTCATTACCTGTCAACCCCTGATATTAAAAATAATAATAATAATAAGGTGACAAAAGCTATTACACTGACTTTACCATTAAAATACAGAAAATTAATTTTATGAATTTGGCTCACACTGAAAGAATATTTAGTAATGCTAATCATTAGAGATCCAGCAGCAGAAATACTGCCTGGAATACAAAAAAAAAAAAAAAATAGTAACTTGAAATGCCCTGAAAAGCATTCAAATTCTTCAAGATGATTTAAATAATACTACATAATTCTAGTGTTGAAAATTTAACTAAAAATTAAATGAGAGTTTTTTATTTGCAAATAAAGGCAGCTAAATGACTTGCAGTAATAAAAAGTATTAAAATATTTTACAAATATAAAACACAGCCTGGTTTACTTTTGAACAAAATAACATTTAAAAGAAGGCATAGCTATTTTTTAAAGCTATCCTGCACTATTTTTGTTTTTAAAGGTTCAAGAAAAAATAAATAATAAATTACATACAAGTGAAAATGCCAAATTTAAACTTCTATAATTTCTCTATTTTTTAATGAATGTTCTGCAATATCAAACATTCATTTTTATATGCCAAAAATAAGGCTTTACAAAATGTAAAAAATTTTAAAGAGATTATGTTAATAATTTTATTACTTTGATTCATTTTACAGGATATTAAAAACAAAACCTGTTCAAAAACAATTGTTACTGAAACCGTCACAAATTGTGTTTTTTAAAAGATTTTATTATTTTCAGACGGAGGGGAAGGGAGGGAGAAAGTAAAAGAGAGAAACATCAATGTGTAGTTGCCTCTTGAACACACCCTGCTGGGGACCTGGCCTGCAACCCAGGCATGTGCCCAAGACTGGGAATCGAACCAGTGACCCTTTGGTTTGAAGGCTGGCACTCAACCCACTGAATCACAACAGCCAGAGCCCATCATAAATCTTTATAAGCACATTTTTTCCATTATCTAACCATGCCTAGATAACTTTGAATAGTTACAGCTTTCTCCAGACAGGTAACAAATTGCACAGACTTAATTATGGTATCTGGGTGAAATAAATGTTCAGACCACAAAAGTTTTTAATTCAAATTACCCTTTCAACTTCTAAGTCAGTATGACTTCTACTTTAAAGAAAAAAATTAGTTGAAAATTTAATAACTAGAAGTTTAATACTTTTTTATACTTGGACACTTAATGGTTCCATTTTCATAAGTAGTAATTAGAAATGTTGAAGATTTAAGTGTGAAAGATTTCAAAGTATAACTATGCTAATAATCACTCATTAAATGTTCTCACTATATACAAACACATCTAAATTATAGATACAATTATTTATCTATAATACAATGTATGAACACCATTCTCCTTCCTTAACCATATTGATATAAGGATAAAGTAATAAATCTCTGTGCTATTCATGGCAAAAAAATGCTTTAAAAATAAAGCTTTAAAGATAGTTTCAAAAATAAAGTTCAAATATTACACAAAATAATTTAACTGCAAATATTACTTTATATTATAAAACAAATACTTTTTTTCAATTTTTGACATCTGCAATAAATTCCACTTTCTAATTATAAGAGAATTTATGGAAGTTTGTATTTAGCTATTGAATATTTATATTCAGTTTAATGGGAATGTAACTTTCAGAAATTAACTGAGCCTTTGTCTTAAAAGTTCATCTATTTGAGTCTTATACATATTTTTTACATCTTCAAGATCTAATCGAAGTTCTTCCGCCTCTTCTGCTTTTTCTCCATACATCTGCAGAATAGTATTGTATCTTTGATCCAAATCCTACAAAATACATGTGTTTACAATTTGTAAAATAACTCTATACAATGTCTTGATTATATTTATATTATCATAAACAAGTCACCAATAAACACACTATAATCTAAATAAAAGTATATAGTCAGCTCTTATAAAAATCAAACTCATACTCCAGCAGGTTGGAATAAATAGCAAGTAAAGGAATTAAAAAAAAAACCCTAAGCAAAATTGCTATCAATCTTATCATATCTTTCCACTAAACTGTAATTTCCCCCATATATAGCTTAATCAGTGTTTTCTCTCATTAAGTTAAGCACATTTGACGAAATTTAGTCATTTTGGTTCATTGTAATATTTACCTGACATTTACCCTCTTGGAAAAATAAAAAACAAAAATTTCATATATGGCTTAACAGTGACTACTAATACAAAAGTACAGTATTATAAATGAGCCTTGGCCAAATAAATCTAGTTATTTTCCTATATGAGATTAAAAATGATTGTGAAAATACTTTGAATGTATAATGTGATAAGCATAAAAGATTTACCTTTAAAATTCTTTACTCAAACACTAACATTGTAATTTTGAAAGAAATCATTAACGTATACATCATTTTATGTACACTATAAAAATGAGATTTAGTAACTGGATTAAAATATCATAGATCCATTCTTAAGTGAAGAATACTTACTCTTAGCTGAGTTCGAAGTTTGGGTATCTCCTTTACTTTCTCTTCAAGTTCATCATTTTGATTTGTCAATTTAACTAGTTCTTCAGCCATTATTGAGCGTGTTTTTTCTAGATTGCCAATTTCTAGCTGTGACACATTACCAGAAAGTAATTTAAATCAAAATATATCTTCCTTAATGGATCAGCATATAACCATGAGGTACCTATTTCTTAAGTAAAAGGAAATAGTGGCAAAAAAAAAAAGGTTTCAACTTCCTTCAGAGGTATACCATTTATGGAGTTTACTATGAAAAATATAAAGAACTTAAGGGAATTCAATCATGTGTTTGAACTCGGCAACCCCATATTTTTCTCTAATCTAAGGAAACAGCATATATTTTAATGTATCTCCAACTGTGTAGAGAATATTGACAGACTACCAAAGAAGTTTAATTTGGTCCAAGTACAGCATGTTGGGCTACATAAACATAAGTATTAAGATTATTCTAATCTATTTTTTCCTAATTCAAGAACATCTTCGCAGCCTGGCTGGCGTAGCTCAGTGGATTGAGCGCGGGCTGCAAACCAAAGTATCACAGGTTCAATTCCCAGCCAGGGCATATGCCAGGGTTGCAGGCCACGGCCCCAAGCAACCGCACATTCATGTTTCCTTCTCTCTCTCTTTCTCCCTCCCTTCCCTCTCTAAAAATAAATAAATAAATCTTAAAAAAAAAAAGATCATCTTTTCCCCGGCTGGTGTGGCTCAGTGGATTGAGTGCCAGCCTGTGAACTGAAGGGTCGCTATTCAATTCCCAGTCAGGGCACATGCTTGGGTTGCAGGCCAGGTCCCCAGTAGGGGGTGTGCAAAAGGCAACCACACATTGATGTTTCTCTCCCTTTCTCTCCTTTTCTTCCTCTCTCTCTAAATATAAATAAATGAATCTTTTTTTAAAAAAAGGACATCTTTAATAGAGTAATATTTTCAACTCAAGTCATACGATGGGAAGAAGAGATGCAAGTTTTACATTTACTTCTATACTTTTTCATTTTTCATTTACTTTTATAGTATACTTAAGTTTTCCAATACCTGTAAATGAGTAATTTCTCCTTCCCTTAGCTTTAGCTGAGACTGTAGATTTTCAATAATGCTGGATCCAGCCCCCATCCTTACAGTATCATAAAGATTGCTTCCATTTGCTGATAGGGACATTTGTCCAAGGGAATGATCATGAGGCTCATCCTATGTTAATTAGGAAAGCACATAGTTACTCAGTTATTATAGATCATATTCCATTATAAGGTTCAAACAAATGATTCTGTCAATTCTTGCCTTATACAGAGAGAGAAAGAGAGAAAGAGAAAGAGAGAGAGAGAGAATCACCTGAGACAGAAAAGATGCTTGTAGCCCTGCCATCTCAGCTCCACTTATTGAATTTGACCGTGACATTGTGGGAGTGGTAGAAACAGAAAATGGCTTCCATTCCTTAAGGAGTAAAAAAAAAAAATTCAGTTGAGATTAAAGAGCAAAATGGTAAATAAAAAAAACAGGAATGTTTTCTAGGATTAATAACAACAGAGACTCATTTTAGCTTCTTCCTAAAGTTATACATATAATTTCTAAAGTATTAACCTTGCAAGGCACAACATTTAGCAATTTAAAAGTATAGACAGACTTGATCAAATCATCTCAGGATTCATGTACATTGTAACAACATAATTTGGTTTATTTTTAATGAATGAGAATGTTCTTGTTGAAATAATTATATAAACTAACTGTTTTACATTGTATAACATAATACCAATTAAACCTATTTCTTTAGAATAAAGTTAGAAATGAGTTTTGTAGGAGACCATTCTGCGTGGGGTGGGCCCAGCTCCCACTCGGAGAGGCACAGGACCCACGCCCATGGATAGGTTACCCCGTGAGGAATCAGGCCTGCAATGTACCTAGGCCACTTTGAGACTTGCTTTTGCTACAACTCCTTCACCCTGAATTGAGACAAGTGCTTACTGTAACTTCCTGAAATCCATGCTAAAACTCCGGAGTAAGGAGTGTAACCAGTTCAACTACTTTTCCTTTTTCATTTGCAAATATCCTTGCTCTGTGATGTGATTAGCAGCATCAGCTCCTTTGTTTTCTGTAAAAGGTAACCACTTAAAGCAACCTGTACATAATAAATGAGGATCACCAAGTAAAGTGCCCAGAAAAGAAATAAAGGCCTGTCACAGCGAGGGCTGTGGCTTTTGCTCCCCTTGAGAGAAAAGCCATGCTCACCCTTTTCCTCCACAGGATTCGGTAGTCCATGTGAATGTCTTATGTCTCATCCACGTGGCGGACCCCACTAGCCAGGGGTCCGCATCAAGTTATATAAACCATAAAGTTTCTGACTTATCCATTTTATTTTTAGTGTATTTTTAAAAATTCCAAATAAATTCAAGGTATAATTTCAATATACATATAGGTAGTTTTAATATATTAACTACCAAGTCACATCAATGCTTTAAATATAGGAAACTCCCTTTAGAAAAATTACCTTCATTAACCAGAAAGAAAGTTAACAAGTTTTATCCCAAAGTACCTACAGACCAAATGAGGTACATTAATCTCAGTGAGAGACCACATAATTCATTTAAAAAGAGGTTTTGTAATTCAAATCTTAGAAATCACAGATCTCTTTGGATAAACTCAAATTACTTTGGATCCACTCTGTACAGGACACTGATTATCCTACTAGAATTAGTACATCACCCTATTGATTATAGACGTAAGATATGGTATTTATAACATGTAACTAAAAATTACAAAACAATGAGAGTTACTAACTGCTTACACCAAAAACAAAATGAGACAAAATTCAATACCTTTTCTTTTATTGCTTCTTGAGTAAAAACCGCTTTCTTCCTTTCTTGTTCAACTTTCATTTTCTCCATTTCTAATTGACTATTTAACAGTATCTAATGGAAAGAAATACAGTTAGACAATTCCTATGACACTAAATCATTATCATAAGTCAATCTCAAAGTAAGGCACATAAAGTATATACTCCTATTTGTTTTACTACTAAAGACCAAGTTCCAAAAGCAGTAAGCTCACTCATTTCATTTTGTCATCTCATTAGTTCACTGCCATCCCCAAGCATTCACTAATGGAAGCCCTAAGAGGTGAGCGAACACTAACAACAATACCTTTTCTTTCCTTGTCTCTTCAAGTGTTCTTACATATTCATCTTTTAGGTTTTCTATTTCAACCTGGAACCTATTAAGTCAAAGGGAATGAAACAAAACAAAAAAGATGATAGTACAAACTATTACAAACTCAATTCTTTATTAACACTCCAGTTATGTATTTAGTAGTCATTTTTATTACCAGATTGATTTTCCAACTATTTTTTTCCAGATGACTTGCATTTTACTCAGAAGCCAAACTACTACTTTTGTGCATTTTATTTATTAGTTCTCTGAGTTAAGATTTCATTTAAAAAGAGAATTTCCAAAAATAATTTCAAATACCACCATTCTATAGTAGGTTCAGCTTCTGCAAAAGCTTGTCAGGGGTTCTATGAAAATGTTTGCAAAAGTTCAGATATTTTACTTTAAAAATCATTTTTACTTGACAACTTTTTTTAAAAGTAAAATTTCTAATAAAGAACTAAGGGTATCAAAATAAAGTTATGGTTTAAGGAAAAAAAAAGAACGGAGGGTAAAAATACACTAATCATAGCCTCGACATAATTTCAGACGGATGGATTTTATAGCTTGTGGTTTCCGAAGAACCAGGACATTTATTTAGAAAGATTGAAACATTGCTAAAACCCTTGTAATATAAAAATAATGTCAATGAATGGTTTCCAAACTATTTTGTGGTTATAGACTCCTTTAACATATTTGATTAAAATAATGAATCATTTCCCTACAAAATGCAAACATATACAAAACATGCCACACAATTTCAAGAATACATGTAAAATTCAATGAATCCAAGTACTATATCTTACTATAATATCCTATTACTAATGACTCTAACATTAAACGCTACAAGTATATATTTTACAATAGTTCTCAGTGCCAAGAAGCTAAAAGCCAACAGCATATTTTTAAGTGCTTTAAAATGTCATAAAGCTACCAAAAATAACAATCAAGAAATATGCTCACCTATTATTTTCATCTTCCAGTTTTCTTAACCTATTTTTCTCTGCTTCTAGCTGGGCCAGAAATCTACTATTCTCCTGTCTTAAGAGAGAATTCTGTGACTCTATGGAAGACACCTGAATTCTGTTGGCAAGGAGTTCTTCTGTAGCTGCACGTTCTCTTTCAACTGCTGCTGCCAACAAGGTCTGAGATTCACCTGAACAGAGAATATGAATATACCCAAGAGGACAAGATACCAAGTCAGTTCTCACTTTTAATGATGCAAGTAGCCACACTTAAAACTGTAACTGTTTACTGCCTAAGGCAGGACTGCCTGCAGAGACAAAGGAACCAATCTTAATTTCTACCTGCTTTCCCCCCAAATATTTTAATTTGAAAGTGGAGTTATATATGCAAAGAGCAATGGCCCTGGCTGATATGACACAGTGGATTGAATGCCAGCCTGTGAACCAAAGGGTTGCCAGTTCAATTCCCATTCACGGCACATGCCTGGGGTTGTGGGCCAGGTCCCCAGCTGGGGGCATGCAAGAGGCAACCAATCAATTTCTGTCTCGAACATCTCATTTTTCTCCCTCTCTCTCTTCCTCCCTTACCCTCTTTCTAAATATAAATAAAATCCTTTAAAAAAAAAAGAAAAGGGCAAGGGATCAACAAACAATGCTGGGGCAATTAAACATACATCTGTAGGCCCACCCCACACAAAACACCACAAACTAAACTTCTCACTGTATACGAAAATTAACTGAAAATGGATCATAAAGTTGAGCATAAGACAAAACTGTAAAACTTTTAATAAAATATAGAAATATTTAGGATCTAGGGGTAGTTAAAGAATACTTAGATCTGACGCCAAAAGCAAGAGCCATAAAAAGAAAAATTAACATTCCCAGGCAAGAAAAAAAACCCTAAAGGAATTTACCACTACCAAACTGATATTATAAGAAATGTTAAAGAAACTTCTTTAAAAGAAGAAAAAATAATAAAAAGTATGAATAAGAAAAATATCACAATAAAAATGTCTCACTGTCAAAGGGAAATACATAATAAAAGCAGATCAGCTAACACTAAAGCTAGTACAAGGGTTAAAAGGCAAAAGTAGAAAGACCATGTGTAATTACAACAGTAAATTAAAGAATGCATGCAAACACACACACACACAAGAAAAAAATAATGACAAAAACATAAATGTGAAGGGAGTGCACAAAAACAGTAGTGACTTTAGAATGTCTTTGAATATAAGTGGCCATCAACTTAAAATAGACTGCTATAAACATAGGTTGATATAAATGAAGCACATGATAACCACAAACCAACAACCTACAAGCAATATACAAGCAATAAAGAGAAAAGAATCCAAACACAACACTACAGAGAGTCATCAACATATGAGAAGAGAAAAAGAAGAAACAGAGAGAACTACAAAAATAATCAGAAAACAATTAATAAAATGGCAATACTACATAGCTATCAATAATTACTTTAAATGTAAGTGGATTAAAAGCTCCAATCAAAAGACAAATGGATAGAGGATGTGGTCCATATATATAATGGAATATTACTCAGGCATGAAAAAGAATTAAATCTTACCATTTCTGACAACATGGATGGGCCTAGAGGGTATTATGCTAAGTGAAATAAGTCAGAGAAAGACAAAGGCCATATGACTTCTCTTATGTGTGGCATTAAAAAAAATAAATAAATGAACAAACAAAATAGAAACAGACTTATAAGTGCAAAGAACATTTTGATGGTAACTAGACAGGAGGGAGAATTGGGGGACTAAATGAAAATGGTGAAGGAACTGAGAAGTGAAAATTGGTTGTTAAAGAATAGTCATGGGGATGTAAAGTACAGCATAGGGAACATAGTCAATAGTATTGGGTACAAGACTTATTAGGGGATCTCTTTGTAAGATATGTAAATGTCTAACCACTGTAGAACACATGAAAGTAATATATAGAGAGGATGTTAACTACAATTGAAAACTAAAAACTTTTTAAGAAAAATGGAGAAAATAGACTTTTTCAAAATTTTAAAATTTTGCTCTATGTAAACAGGATGGGAAGAAAAGTACAGACTTGGAGAAAATAAAGGCAAACCACATTATCTACATCTAGTATCTAGAATATATAAAAAAGTCTCAAAACTCAACAGTGAAAATACAAACTATCTGATTAGAAAATGGGCAAAAGATCTGAATAGACATTTCACTGAAGGGAATGTACAAACAGAAAATAAACAAATAAAATGATGTTCAACATCATTATGCACATCAAATCATAATGATATATCACTACACACCTGTGTAAATGACTAAAACAAAAAATAGGACAACACAAAATCCTAGCAAGAATGTGGAGAAACTAGATTATTTTCATACATAGACACCTGGGAAAATAGTTTGGCATTATCTTTAAAAGCAAAATATGCAACTACCTATAAAACCCAGCAATTGCATATTTGGGCATTTATCCAGAGAAATGAAAATCTATGTCCACCCTGAGACTTGTACATGAATATTCATAGCAACTTATCTGTACAGACAAAATCTAAAATCAGTTCATACAGCCTTCAAGTAAACAAAATGTGGTACATACATACAATGAAAAACAGTAATAAAAAATTTAATCATTGACACACACAATAATTTGGATGAATTTCAAGGGAATTATACCAAATGAAAAAGCCAACCCCAAAATGTCACATATTATATAATTTTATTCATATAGCATTTTGAAATTCTAAAACTTTCAAAATACAGGACAGATTAGTGGTTGCCCAGGATTTGGGATAGGGAAGGAGGGCCATAGAGTTGGCTAAGTGTGGTCATAAAAGGGCAACATGCGGGATATTTTTGGTGTTGCAACTGTTTGATATCTTGACTATAGTGATGAATACATGAACCCACAGATGTGGTAAAATTGTGTAGAACTTAATATACACACACAGACACACACAAACACACACAAACAAGTACTAGTAAAACTGGGGAAATCTGAATAAGATCAGTAAACAATTATCAGTGTCAATACCCTGGTTATAATATTACAGTTCTGCAAAATGTTAACATTTGGAGATACTAGGGAAAGTATTATTTCATATAAATGCATGTATATCTACAATTAACTCAATAGAATTTTCCAATTAAAAAAAGATTAGTGGATAAGATTCTGAAATTTAGCCAAGGTAAGAATTTTCATATTTCCCCTCAAGAACCAAAGTAGACCTAATAATATCTCTATTATAGATGTTATAGTCTGTTCCATATTGCACCTATGGTCCTTTTAATAGCATTATATAGTATGCCTGTCCTATAGCTTTGCCTGCGGTATATTCCACAATACCACATATCCCCAACAGTGTGCTGACTACACTTTAAAAACCACAACATGAGAGCTTCCAGTCTCCACTTATGCTAAACAGACATCCATTTCAGAGGCTGTCATTTTCAGATATGTCATATTACATAACAAATTGGCCTCAAAAAATGTCAGAAATAGCCTTGGCTGGTGTGGCTCAATGGGTTGAGTACCAGCCTTTGAACCAAAAGGTCACCGATTCAATTCCCAGTCAGGGCACATGCCTGGGTTGCAGGCCAGGTCTCAGTTGGGGGCATGAGAGAAGCAACTGATAGATGTCTCTCTCACACATCAATATTTCTCTCCCTCTTTCTTCCTCCTTTCCCTCTCTCTAAAAATAAATAAATAAAATCTTCTTAAAAAAATTGTCAGAAATAAATGACACACCTAAAATGTATACATGTAAGTTAAATAATATGTGAAGGTTCATCTAGTTCAGTGATTTTTCTTTTTAAGCAGCTAAATCTTTTTCAGAGAATATCCTACATAAAACTTAAAAAAAAAAAAAGGGGGAAGCACTACTTTCATTAAAGCTGCCTGGAGGGAAAGCAGCACCCTATTTGTGGAGCTTCCCTCTCACCATGACAGGCAGCCAGCCCTGAGACACATCTAATGAGTCTGCTGAAGACTGTGAGAAAGCCACTAATCTAGTTCACCCCTTAGGATTTCCAGTGAGTAGTCCAGAAAAGGGAAGTGACTTGCTCCAGACTACCTGGCTGGATGATTAAAAACAAAACAAAACAAAGCCTTGCTCCCAGGTCTCCTGATACCCAATCAGGCCTGCTTTCATCACTACACCAAATTTTGTATCTGTGGAAGCAATGGTCTTGTTGTTGATGTCTCTCTAATTACATGGATTTTTCATGAATTGCTAGCTTCTGGGATATCTAGTAATACTATCAGTCTGCGCTTGAATAAACATCTTAGGAAAATAATTTCCTTTTTATTAATAGCACAGAAGGGCAAACTGGGACATTTCCATAAAGAAGCAGAATATAAAATCTTAAGATTCTATAGCATCTGAATACTCATTTAACCTTAGACCTAGATCCACCTTAGACCTAGCTCTGCTCTTGGAATTCTGCCATTAACTAGAATCATATCTGGCGTCTACCTTCAACATTATTGAAGACAAGCTAAAAAAAGGTCAGATTTAGCACTGAACAAGGAAAATATGAGTGCAATAGTCTGTAAAAATGAATGAAAAAATAACGTGGATATATTTTAGACAGTATCTGATCCATTGTGTTAGGGAAAACAAGTGGTTTTGAGAGTCAATTAAGATATTAGAAAATAAATATAAAACAGGAGAAGTGAAAATCTACAAGTAAGACAAAATATAACACCAGATAAGTGATTTTCAATTTCAGACCATTAACCTAATTCCATAAGCAAAGTGAAAGGGCTTCTGCATTGAGCTTAAGAACTAAAGCAATTACCTAGCCTATCAGTGAGACTCTTCTCTAACTTCTCCCACGATGATGTCTGGGACCCTAGTGTTGCTTGCAAATTTTCTATCTGTCGAAGCAATGGCCTTGTTGTTGATGAAACACTTTGACTGAGTTCCTGGTTTCGATTCTCTGCTTCCTGGAGTCTCTGAATCATGAAATTCTTAAGTTATTACCACCAACAGCACCAATAAAAACAGAAAGAAAAAAAACTAGCAAATAAACTTTATGGGAGATTTCTGGAAAAAAATTATTTCTCTAAGATAGAATTACTTTTTAAATAAAATTATTTCCAATTGTTCAACCCTTAAGTTATAGTTAAGTTGCATAACTGAGTATCTAAATAAGTGCTTCTTTACAAAGCATTTCCTAAGATAAGGATAGCCTTCGATCATCTTAATGTAAAAATGAGTATCATTCAAGCCTCTCTGTAATTTCTTCTTCATCCAAATACTTCTAAGTATTTATAAAAACATAAAGATCAATTTAAGTTGCATTTCTCTCCCTTTTCCTACTCATGTTCACTTATTGAAAATTAATACAGCAGTTAAAGTAAAAACTGGGCACTCATAATCTGCCCCACAGTAATCAGACTGATAATTAATAAACTAGGTATTATAAATGCAAAAACAATACTAAATGTACAATAAATCTACCATGATCAAGTTATTTTCTATAAAATAGAATTAGGATTCTTCTTCTACATTTTTAAGGTTCCAACTCTGATTTTATTGACACAAGCCACAAAAAAAAAAAATCAGCAAATGATACATATGATAGTAATCCTCTCAGTTCTATAAGCATTACCCAACTGAGTCATCTTTTATTTCTAGAAAAACACATCTGGGATGTGTATTCAGGAAAACTGTGACAGCACCTGCTGGAGTTCACTGATCTCATGGCGTAAATAGTCCTCTTTTCTGGCAGCTGCTTGTTCTGCTCGTTGCAGGGCCAGCCTCAGGTCCCCCACCTGTATGAGGAGAACCAAAACACTATCACAGTCTCAAGCATTGTCTATTACTTCCTGCTAACCACATATTTTGTGTTGTGTTGACTTATAGTTCATGTATAATACTTTACACTATCCAATGAGTTTTACATAGGATTATCACACATCCATTCATCAAGCAATTCCAAAACTGTATATATGTTCAATATGTACTGTTAGGCACACACAAAAAAAAGAGTATAAATATGTACAAGGCCCAACCACTGCCCAACCTCACAAGATAGGAGGAGAGGTAATGCATCCATAAATGTCTACAGTGCAAGCAGAATGTGATGGCTGTATCATCTCTGAAAACTAGACCTGAGAATTCACTTTATGGAAGCAGTCTCTATAAACACAAAGATGTTCCCTACATGGTAGCTAATTAGCAGTCTAAATATCCATCATGAAACAGTCTAAATATCCATCAGTAGCAGTTTAGTTTTGCAAACCTTAATACAACATGAATATACCCATAAAAAACATATATGATTTAATCTTAAATAAAAAACTCTAAAATATATAATATATAATATCAAATATAAGGGGTGGGGAGAAATACAGACAACCATAATTGAACAACAATAAAATAATTAAAAAATATATATGTAAATATGTACATGGTAATAAGAATAAGAAGGTAATACCCAAAATTGACAGTACTCATAAGGTGATGATTTTATGAATGATAATGCCCTACACTATTACTTCCCATCCCCCCAATTTTTCTTTGTTATTCTCCTAGTGTATTTTTAATTTAAAACATTAATAATTTTTCTATTCCAGTGATAGAGTAGCAGAAATACAAGAGGTATATGGACCATGGCATGATTTTTAATATCAAGGTATTGATTAGTATTATAAACAACCTAAATATCCATCAATAAGAATTGGCTGAATTCAATGAAGTATTTATTATAACTGTAAAAAGAAAACTTTTAAAAAGCAATATGTTTTATTATGAGTATCTAAATAAGTGCTTCTTTACAAAATATTTTCTTACATAAAGATAGCCTCTGATCATGTCAGGGAGAGATTATCAAGATACTTTATTGCTGGGGACCACTCTGTGTGGTTTCGGAGACAGCAGCCCCTTAAGAGCAAGCCTTGAAAGAGGACAGTAAATCTCACTGGAAAACCAGGAAACATAGGTGGCAGCCATGACTTGAGGCCAACACAGAGGGTTCCCATGGGAAAATCAGGCCTGATAAATAAATACATTGTGTCCTTCTAAGTTTTCCTTACTTGGAATAGCCCTGTTGATATAAACCGGAGATTTAAGTTCAAGGCATAAGGAGTAAACTCCTTATCTCATGAAACACGTCTTAAAGACCATCTGGTGTCAGCATGACTAACAGACACAGACCCTGAGGCAGATCTCTGTGTTCCTTCAATTGTTATCTTCAATTGTTATCCTTCAATTGTTGCCTGTTTTTCTATGACTATAGCCTTCTGACATTGACTGATGAGCTATGCATGTATGCTGTATACACCTACACATACCATTCCCAATAAAAGCCACTTGGGAGAAGGTTCAGGTCATTCTCTTCTAGAGGGAATCGCCATCCCCTTTCCGACCAGAACAATAAGATTGTATCCAGGAAAACCATTCTCATCCATGGCAGCCAGGAGAGATCCATGGAACCAAGTTCTACCACACTTCATTTTGTAAATAAAGAAAATTACGTAAGTAGGAAAACAGTGTAAGTAGTAAACTATATTTTATGCAAGAAGGATGAGAGAAATACAAATAAATATGTGTGTGTGTATGGGTATGAAATATATAGAAAAATGTATATTTCCTTGCATTTACAAATAGAAACATTGAAAAAATAAGCCAAGCACCAATAAAACGGTCATTTATAGGCAAATAACACGAATGGGGAGGGGCTAAATTAAAAACAAATATCTCAATATTCTTGTTATATAGGTCTCACTTCGGAATCATGTAAATGCTCTAGATATTCATGCAAAATTAAATCAAAAGTGAATTGGGTCAATGAGGAAAGAGTCTTTTTAACAAATGGTGCTGGGAAACTGTATAGCCACATGCAAAAGAACTAAATGTGAAAGTTAAAACTATAAAACTTTTAAAAGGAAACAAGTCAAAATCTTCATAACCTTAAATTAAGCAACAGTTTCTTAAATGTGACACTCAAAGCACAAGTGACAAAAGAAAAAAAGGTAGGTTGGATTTCATCAAAATTAAAACACTTTGTGCATCAAAAGGACACTATCAAGAAAGTGAAAGACAACCTATAGAATGGAAGAAAATATCTGCAAATCCTACATTTGATAAGGGAGTAGTATATAGAATAATAAAGAACAATAAAGGACAACTCAATTTAAAAGTAATCAATGGGTTTAAATATTTGAATAAATTTCTCCAAAAGGATATATAATGTCCAATAATCACATAAAAAGATGCTCAATGTCATTGGTCACTGAGGAAATGTAAATCAACACTACCATCAGATACTACTTCACACCCACTAAAAGGGCTACACTGAAAAAAAAATCGAAAATAACAAATACTAGAAAAGCTGTAGAGAAATTAAAACTCTAATATATTGTTGGTGGGAATGTAAAATAATGAAGCTGCTGCAGAACACTTTGGCAGTTCATCAAAAAAGTCACAGAGTTATCATATGACCTGAGGGTACATATCTAAGAGAATTTAAAATACAGATGCACACAAAAACTGTAAATGAAGGTTTAAAACGGCATTTTTCAAATTAACAAAAAGTGTAAAAAACACAAATATCCATTAACTGATGATTCTATAAGACAAAGTGACAAATTCTGAAATTCTTCCTTCATCTCAGGTCCATGGAGTTACACAGACTCTCCTTAGATTATATGCAATGTTTAGTATTTATCTGCATTTGTGCATTTCACAGTTATAGGGCCCTTAGCTTTCATAACATTTATCCTCAAATAAGTATGAAATTCACAAAAAAATTAAGCAATACTGGCATAATGTAAGCATAATTTAACAATAGTTCTAAAAAAACATACAATTAAGTTTGGCCAACAAGATTATAAAGGAAATATAACACATGTACCACTAAATAAGGTTTGACTAAAACGAACTAACTAATGGATTCTTTAATCTGCACATGCACAAAGATTTAAAAGACAAATTTAATTCATATTCATTGCTTACTTGAATGGCTAATGCTTCTTGCTGCTGACGGGCTTCTTCTTGGACCTTCTCTAATGCTGCAGAAAGTTCTTCTTTAGCTTTGATTTCGTGACTCAAGCAGCTTCCTGTGCCTCACTATCCTTTGCAGCATTGGCTTTGTGGAGATCAGTAAGTTCTCTTAAGAAATCAGATAGATAAGTTTTATTTAAAAAATATATATAGCCCTGACTAGTGTGACTCAGTGAGTTGAGCGTTATCCTGCAAACTGAAAGGTTGCTGGTTCAGTTCCCAACCAGGGAAGATGCTTGAGTTGCAGGCTAGGTCCCCAGTTGAGGGCATGCAATATGCAACTGATTAATGTTTCTCTTGCACATCGATGTTTCTCTTCCTATTTTTCTCCCTCTCTTTAAAATAAATAAATATGTAAAATAATATACAGTAAATTACATGGCCAAGGTTACAAAGTTTCCATGTAGATTTCTATGAAATTTACAGAATGAGGGGGCATTCATACATAATAAACAGTGACTGACGGACTCTCTGGCTGTTGAACTTGCTTTGAACAATTACAAATTCATTTATAGTTAGGTTTATGTGTTGTAAGTGATCAAATAATAGAAAAAAGGATTTCTTCAACTTCCTGCACTTAAATGATTTTAAATGAGTTGCATCTTTATTCATTTTCTTACTTGTATGCACTGTCAAGAGCAGCTTGAATACTTCGGTTTTTTTCTTCAAGTTCATCCATGTCCACCTGAAGTCGGCCAAGATCCTTCTCTTGGTGTTCCACCACAGAATTTAGCTTTTTAATATTTTCTCTATGTTGTTTCTCAACTTCTTCTTTGCCATCAAGGATCTGTATTATAGAAACAGGCAAAAATATTCTTCAATAAATAACACCATGGTAAATAATTGTATTCAGGAATCTTGAGTGTTTAATAACAAAGAACAATCTTAACATTGATTTATTAAATTGTGAAAAAAGTCCTTCCATGTGATATACCCCAAAATCATTCCAAATGTTTTATTTATAAACTATAGCCAACTGTTCATATAGTAATAACAATTTATATGTAAACAATGATTAACATTCACCTGTTTTAAATGTTGCAAACTCTTCCTCTAGCTCTTTAACTTTTTTCTTCAGCTTTGCAATAATATTTTCATTTTCTTTGTCTTTAGCTCTTAATTTCTTAATGATGTTAGAACTATGCAGCTGCTGTTTTGAAAGTTTTTCTCCTGGCAATGGCAAAAAGTATAAATTCAAATAATGATGATTTCCTTAGAATGTAAATAGAATATTTACCTAACCAGTGTAATAAAATGATGGGATATTTTTTAAAAATCACAATGTTGTAACCACTAATGTTAAACTGATTTGGACAAGAATAATCAATGAACACTAAAATTACTAGGTGGAAGGGTGGTGGAGAACAAGATATTTACAGTCTTAAAGAAGCACTCCCACATATTACATATGAGTTAAAAAGGGAAAGATTTACTTTTACAAACAAAAAAAATTCTGGCAGTAATCACCTTAACCATTCAGTTTTGGCATCAACGGTTTTGGTACAGCTTGACATTATGTGTCTACTGACGTGAAGCGGTAGGTGCACAATATCACAATATTTCTTATTAGAAATTTGATCTGAATCTAATCATGAATAAAGCAACAAATTCCTGAATATAAAGTATTCTGTGGGACAACTGGCCTGGACTCTACAGAGTCTTCAACATCATGAAGAAGACAGAGCTATCCTAGAATGTTGAAAGATTAAAAAACAAGTGAACTACATACAATCCTATCAAAATTCCACAGGCAATTTTCACAAAAATAAAATTTAAAAAATCTTAAAATTCAGATTTAACTGCAAAAGATCTCAAACACCAAAAGCACTCTCGAGCAAGTACAAAGCCAGAGAGATTACATTTCCTAACTGCAAAACATATTACAAAAGTACCATAATAAAACAGTATGGCACTGTCATAAAAACAGACATATGAATGGAACAGAAAAGAGAGCTTAAAAATAAATCCACACATCTACAATCAACTGCTTTTCAACAAGGATGCCAAGAACACTGAATGGGGAAAGGACAGTCTCACTAAATGGTATTGGGAAACTGAATTTCCATGTGCAGAAGAATGACATTGGACCTTATCACACACCAAATATAAAATTAACAAAAAACAGATTAAGACTTAAATGTTAAGACCTGAAACTCTAAAACTACTAGAAGACGAGAAAAAAGCTTTTTGACATTGGTCTTGGCAATGATTTTTTGGATATACCAAAAGCATAGATTACAAAAGTAGTAATAGGCAAGTGTGATTACATCAAACTAAAAAATACTGCACAGCAAACAATCAGCAGAGTGAAGAGACAATCTACATATGGAAATAGCTGCCCTTTTGTGTCTAGCTTATTTCACTTAGTATAATGTTTTCAAGATTCAACCATGTTGTAGATTGTATCAAAATGTCCTTCTTTTTTGGCTCAGTAATATTCTACTGTATGCGTATACCACTTTTGGTTTATTCACTCATCTGTTAAGGAACATTAGGGTTTGTTTCCATCTGTTGGCTACTGTGACTAATGCTTCAGTGAACATTCATTTACAAATATCTGTTTGACTAGGGACAATTCCTTTGGATATATACTTAGAAGTAGGATTGCTGACTCATATGAAATTGTATTTTCAGCTTTTTAGGAACCTCCAAACGTTTCCATAGTAGCTGTACCATTTTATATTCATACTAGCATGTTATGAAGGTTCCAATTTTCAATGTTCTCCCAATATTTGTTATTTAATGTTTTTGTATTATTTTTTAACTGAATTTATTGGGGTAACATCGGTTAATAAAATCATATAGGTTTAGCCCTGGCTGGCGTAGCTCAGTGGATTGAGAGTGGGCTGCGAACCAAAGCATCGCAGGTTCGATTCCCAGTCAGGGCACATGCCTGGGTTGCAGGCCATGGCCCCAGCAACTGACATTGATATTTCTCTCTCTCCTCTCCTCTCTCTCTCTCTCTCTCTCTCTCTGTCTCTCTGTGTGTGTGTCTTTCTCCCCTCCCTTCCCTCTCTAAAATAAATAAATAAAATCTTTTAAAAAACATATAGGTTTCAGGTTTATAATTCTATAATACATTGTCTGTATACTGAATTGTGGGTTTACTACCCCAAGTCAAGTCTCGTTTATAAAACTTAAAGCTTATTGATGATGCAATTACAGTTGCCCTTATTTTCCCCCTTTGCTCTGCTATTCCCTCAAACAATCCGAACCACTGTTTTTCATGTCCATGAATCATGTATATAAGTTCTTTGGCTATTCCATTTCCTATACTGTACTACATCCCCATGGCTATTCTGTAACTACCTACTTATATTTCTTAATCCTGTCACCTCTTCACCCTTTCTCTCTTTCCCCCATCCCATTCGGCAACCATCTGAATAAAGAACTATTTTTCTCTTGCCACTTTTAAGATTCTCTATCTTTAACCTTTGGCATTTTAATTATGATGTGTCTTGGAGTGGGCCTCTTTGCATCCATAACTGGGACTCTGTGCTTCCTGCACTTCCATGTCTATTTCCGTCACCAAATTAGGGAAGTTTTCTTTCACTATTTCTTCAGATAGATTTCCAATTGCTTGCTCTTTCTCTTCTCCTTCCAGCAACCCTCTGATGCACCTGTTGGACCTTCTTCAAGTTGTCCCAGAGACTGCTGATACTACCCTCATTTTTTTTGGATTCTTCTTTCTTGGTATTGTTCTGATTGGTTTGTTTTTTGCTTCCTTATGTTCCACATCATTGATCTGATTCTCGGTTTTATGCACTTCTACTGCTGTTTGCCTGTAAATTGTTCTTTATTTCAATAGTGTAGCCTTCATTTCTGATTAGGTCTTTTTTTATGCCACTAAGGTTCTCAATAGGTTCTTTGAGCATCCTTACAACCAGTGTTTTGAACTTTGTATCAGGTAAGATTGCTTATCTTCATTTTGTTTCGTTCTTTTTCTGGAGTTTTATTCTGTTCTTTCATTTGGACCATGTTTCTTTTCCTCATTTTGGCAGCCTCCCTGTGCTTGTTTCTATGTATTAGGTAGAGCTACTTTGACTCCGTGTCTTGGTAGTATGGCCTAACATAGTATGTGTTCTGCAGGGTCCAGTAGCACAGCCTCCCCTTTCACCCAAGCTGGGTACTCAAGGTGTGGTCTTGTGTGGGCTAAGTACACTCTCCTTCTGTAGTTGAGCCTTGGTTGCCGTTGGCAGATCAATGGGAGAGATTTACCCAGGTCAGTCAGCTGGGAGGACTGGCTATGACCACTGACCTCCAACCTCCACTATCCATGGAGGATCAGCTGTGCAGGGCAGGATGGTGGTGTTCCAACATGGACTGTAGCTGTCCACTGGGTGCACTGGCCCTGGGGTTTCCTGTGTGGTACAGGCCAAGGTCAGACCCCATCTTTGTTATGCCCAGGGCACCCTGCCTGAGCTGTAAAGCAATCTGATATGGCTGCTACCTGAGCTGGGCTTAGAGATACCCAGGCAAAGCCAACTGTGAATCTAACATGGCTGCTGCTAGGGCGCACTGAAGCCAGATCTTGCTTATTTAATAGGATTTAGGAGCCAAGACCAGCAACTGATATGGAAAAGCAGCTTGGGTGGGCCCTAAGCTGAGGGGTACAGAGCCTCTGGGGATCTCCAAGTTGGAACAAAGTGTTAGCCAGGTTGATAGAGTCTCAGGTTTTGCACTAGCTTATTGGCTCTGTTGGGGGGAGGTTTCAGCAAAAGGACAATGGCTTCTGCTCGCCTTGATATCAGCCAGACACTTCAGTTTCACCCTATATACCACTGGTGCCTTTCAAGCTGCTACCCCAGTGCTGGAGCTCAAAGGGAGAGAGTCTGTGTAGGTGAGTCCATGTGTGGGTTCTTTAACACATTGCATACCAGATAGAAATCTCTAAGACATATGCCAGGGACCCGCACATTTTTGTGCAAATTACACGTTATTTAAATCATCATAACTACAGATCATAATGCATTTTAGGTGTTGTTTTTCAATAATTATAACATTTTTATTTACAAAAACAATTAAACAACTAATTAGACAGTTAAAGTTCCTAGTACTTTTTTTAACATATGGTACTGCATAAAGCATTTTCCTCTATGAAGAGGGACCAAACAAAATTTACATAAGTATCTAGATTTGTTCCTCTTTCCATGGGTGGCACAAACTCTGCAGCCTCTCCTAGAAAATGTTTTCTTTCCATTTGCTGGATACACGTAGGTTCATGCTGCTTCATATCACCTGACACCTTTTGGGTGGATCTTTATAAGGTGCTCTCCTTGAACCCCCAGGAGAAGGGCTGGACAGATTGTCTCTGGTTCCAGAGAGCCTTCATTACTGTCATCCATTATCCAGTCCCTTGCCACCAATAGCAAAAACAGTTCTTCATTTCCTCTTGGCCCTTGTTGATAGTTTCTATTTCCTTTTCATGTTGATATCATTTGCAGTGAGCTCATTGTAGCTTCCCTGTAGTTTCTGGTAGCTCATTGTGAGCTCATGAGCTTCCTGACAATCATTGCTTTGAACTCAGTATCTGATAGTTGAGTTGCCTCTATTTCATTTAGGATTCTTTCTGAGGCTTCCTCTTTTCCTTTCATTTGGGAATTGTTTGTCTTCCCATTGTTTGTGAGACTCTTCTAATAGCAGAACTGTTTATACTTCATTTTTGCTTGTGGGGTTGAGGCGCGCAAAACACGAGAAAACTCGTGAGCAGTACACAATGTGTTAAGAACTGCTTGGCCCTCCAGCAGTTTTCTTCTACCAACTGAATCCCCACTGATTTTTGCAGCCATACATTGTGGGGACTTATCTTCCTGGCACTGGAATCCTGGGCTGGAGGACCTGGAGTGGGACAGGGACTCCTCGCTCCCAAGATATCCCTCTCAAATTTTTACCCACATCGGTTTTACACCAGCCCATGAGGTGTCTCCATCCCTCTGAGCTATCTATCCAGACTGCATCCCTAACAATCTGGATAGATGGTTTCTTTAATCCGTAGTTGTCAGACATCCACTCAGCTCCATTTCTGACATTCCTAAGCAATGGCTCTTCTATATTTTTAATGGCTGTTCTATATTTTAATTTTCATTTGCTTGTGTGAAGAGAAAAGCCATATTGCCTACACTGCCATCATGACCTGCAGTCTTAAGCCTCTTTCCATTACCATTTATCCCCACTTTACCCAACTTTACCTGCCTCTCCCTCTGGTAATCACCATACTATTGTCTGTGTCTATGACTTGGTTTTCCTTTTTTTTTTTTCTTAATCCGTGAACCTTCTTCAACCAGGTCCCCAACCATCCTACCATCTGAGAGATGTCAGTATGTTCTCTGAATCTATGAATCTGTTCCTATATTTTGAGTTTATTTTGTTCATTAGATTCCACGTATAAGTGAAATCAGTATTTGAATATCTAGAATAGCAAATTAATAAAGACAGCAAGTAGATTAGAGGTTATTCATGACTAGAAGTAAAGAAAAATGACAACTGCTTAATTGTTAGTTTTTGTTTGGGGCAATGAAAAAAGTTTTGGAGATAGTGGGAATGTCTGCACAACGTTGTGAACGTAATTGTACACTTAAAAATGAAAATGGAAGATTTTGTTATATTTCATCACAAACTAAAAATAATACGTCAAAAATTTGAATTATGTACTTTATTTTTATAACTTTTTAAAATTTTAATTGTTGTTCAAGTACAGTTTTCTTTTACTCCCATCCCAGCCCACACCCCAGCGCTCCCCATACCCCTCCCATTTCCAGCACCCCTAGTTTTTGTCCATGTGCCCTTTATACTTGTACCTGTAAACCCTTCCCCTTTTCTCATGAAATTCCCTCACCTCTCCAATCTGGTCATTGTGAGCCTCTTCTCTATGTCAGTGTCTTTGGTTATATTTCACATGTTTATTTCTTTTGTTCTTAGGTTCCAGTTAAAGGTGTGATCATATGGTATATGTCTTTCACTGACTGCCTTATTTCACTTAGCATAATGCTTTCCAGTTGTATCCATGCTGTTGCAAAGGGTAGGACCTCCTTCTTTCTCCCTGCTGCATAGTATTCCATTGTGTATACATACCATAGTTTTTTGATCCATTCATTTACTGATGGGCACCTACGCTACTTCCAACACTGGCCTATTGTAAATAATTGTGCTGCTATGAACATTGGGTGCAGAGGTTCTTCTGAATTCGTGTTTCAGCATTCTTAGGATATAATCCAGCAGTGGAATTGCTGGGTCAAAAGGCAGATCCAGTTTTAGTTTTCTTAGAAAATTCCATACTGTTTTCCATAGTGGTTGTAGCAGTCGGCAGTCCCACCAACAGTGCACTAGGGTCCCCTCTTCTCCACAACCTCTCCAACACTTGTTGTTTGTTGCTTTATTTATGATGGCCATTCACAATGGTGAAAAGTGGTATCTCCTTGTGGTTTTAATTTGCATCTCTCTGATAGCTAGCGATACTGAGCATCTTTTCATGTGTCTCTGAATCCTCTGTATGTCCTCCTAGGAAAAGTGTCTGCCCAAGTCCTTTGCTCATTTTTTAATTGGGTTCCTTGTCTTCTTAGAGTAGAATCATGTAAGTTCTTCATATATTTTAAAGATTAAAACCCTTGTCTGAGGCGTCACTGGCAAATATGTTTTCCCATACACTTGGTTCTCTTTTTGTTTTGATACTGTTTTCTTTAGCTGCGCAGAAGCTTTTTATTTTGATGAGGTCCATTTGTTTATTCTTTCCTTTATGTCCCTTGCTCTAGGGGACATATCGGTAAAAATGTTGCTGTGTGAAATATCTGAGATTTTCCTGCCTATGCTCTCCTCTGGACTTCAATGGTGTCACTACTTATATTTTAATCTTTCATCCACCTTGAATTTATTTTTGTATATGGTGTAAGTTGGTGCTTGAGTTTCATTATTTTTGCACGTAGCTGTCCAATTCTCCCAACACCATTTGTTGAAGAGTATATTTTTACTCCATTTTAAGTTGCTGCCCAATTTGTTGAATATTAATTGAACGTAGAGACTTGGGTTTATTTCTGGGCTCTCTATTATGTTCCATTGGTCGATGCGCCTGTTTTCATGCCAGTACCAGGCTGTTTTAATTACAGTGGTCTTGTAATTCACTTTGGTACCAGGTATTGTGATCCCTCCTACTTTGCTCTTCTTTCTCAAAATTGCATCAGCTATTCAGGGTTGTTTATGGTTCCAATAAATTTTTGAAGTGTTTCTTCTATGTCTCTGAAATATGCCATTGGTACTTTAACAGATATTGCATTCAATCTGTAAATTGCTTTGGGTAGTATGGACATTTTGATGATGTTAATTTTTCTGATCCATGAACACAGTATATGTTTCCATTTGTTTGTGTCTTCCTTCATTTCTTACTTCAGTGTTGTATAGTTTTCTACATACAGATCTTTTAGCTCCTTGGTTAGGTTTATTCCTAGGTATTTATATTTTCTTTTTGCTATGTCAAGTGGGATTTTTTCTTTATTTCTGCTTCTGCTGTTTCATTGTTGGTATACAGAAATGCCCTTGATTTCTGGATATTCAGTTTGTATCCCTCTGTTTTGCCAAATTCATATATTAAGTCCAGTAGTTTTCTGGCGGAGTCTGTAGAATTTTTTATGTATACTATCAGGTCATCTGCAAAGAATGATAGTTTTGTTGCCTCCTTTCCAATTTGAGTGCCTTTTATTTCCTTTTCTTGTCTGATCACTGTGGCTAAAACTTCCAATACTGTATTGAATAGAAGTGGTGAAAGTTGACAATTTTATCTTGTTCCTGTTCTTAGTGGAAAACATTTTGGTTTTTAGTTTTTGCCCATTGAGTATGATGTTGGCTGTAGGTCTCTCATATATGGCCTTTGTTATCTTGAGGATTGCTCCCTCTATTCCTACCTTGCTGAGCGTTTTTATCATAAATGGGTGCTGTACCTTATCAAATGTTTTCTTCATCTATTGATATGATCATGTGATTTTCTCTTTGCTTTTTTTATGGGATGTATTACATTTACAGATCTACAAATATTGAATGATCCTTGTATCCCTGGATGAATCCTACTTGGTCATGGTGTATGATCTTTTTAATGTATTGCGGATGTGGTATGCCAATATTTTGTTGAGGATTTTAGCGCCTATGTTCATCAGTGATATTGGCCTGAGGTTTTCTTTCTTTGTTGTGTCTTTATCTGGTTTTGGGATTAGGATGATGTTGGCTTCATAGGAAGAGTTTGGGAATCTTCCATCATTTTGGATTTTTTGGAATAGTCTGTGAAGGATCTTCCGTAAATGCTTTGTAGAATTCTTCCGTAAATGCTTGTAGAATTCTCCTTTGAAACCATCCAGCCCAGAGCTTTTGGATGTTGGGAGTTTTTTTATTATTGCTTCCATTTCATCTGCTGTTATTGGTTTGTTCAGGATTTCTGCTTCTTCATTGAGTTTTGGAAGATTATATTTTTCTAGAGATTTGTCCATTTCACTTAGGTTTTCAAATTTCTTGGCATACAGTTCTTCATAGTAATTTCTTACAATCCTTTGTATTTCTGTGGTATCAGTTGTAATCTCTCCTCTTTCATTTATGATTGTGTTTAGTTGGGCCCTCTCTGTTTTTTTCTTGATGAGCCTGTTTAAAGGCTTGTCAATTTTGTTTACCTTTTCAAAGAACCAGCTCCTGGAAACATTGATCCTTAGAATTGTGCTTTTAGTTTCTATGTCATTTAATTCTGCTCTGTTCTTGGTTATTTCCTTCCTTCTACTTGCTCTGGGCTGTCTTTGTTTACATCCCTGGAGTTCTTGTAGGTGCAGGGTTAGGTTATTGGTTTGAAATGTTTCTTATCTTTTTTAGGTAGGCCTGTATTGCTATGAAATTCCCTCTCAGGGCTGCCTTGGCTGTGTCCCATAAATTTTGGGTTGTTGTGAGTTCATTTTCATTTGTTTCCAGAAACTGATGTCTTCCCTAATCTTATTCTTGACCTATTCATTATTTAATACCATTCTATTCAATCTCCATGATTTCAGTGTTTGCATTTTTTCCCTTGGGTTGGTTTCCAGTTTCAGTCCTTTGCGGTCAAAGAAAATCCTTGGTATTATTTCAACATTGTTTAATTTGTTGAGGGTTGTTTTGTGTCCTATCATGTGGTCTGTCTTTGAAAATGTTCATGTGCATTTGAAAAGAATGTGTACTTAGTTTCTCTGGGAGGAAGGGCTCTATATATGCATCAGGTCCATTTCATCTAGGGCATTGTTTAATGCCACAATATCTTTGTTGATAATTTGTTTGGAAGATCTGTCCATTTTTTGAGAGTGGGGTGTTAAAAATCCCCTACTATAATTGTGTTGCTGTCAATATCTTTCTGGAAGTCCTCTAAGACTTTCTTTATGTATTCGGTGCTTTTATGTTGGGTGCATATAAATTTACATTTATGGCTTCTTGGTGGATTCTTCCCTTGAGTATTGTGAAGTAACTGTCTGGGTCCCTCTTTTGGTCCTTTTTTGAGTCTATTTTGTCTGATATGACTATTGCTACCCTTTGTTTTTCCTGTCGTTTGCTTGGAAATCTGTTTCCAGCCCTTCACTTTCAGTCTGTGTAGATCTTTTGTCCTTAGGTGGGTCTCTTGTAGACAGCAAATGTGTGGGTCAAGCTTTCTTTTCCATTCAGCTATTCTATGTCTTTTGATTGGAGCATTTTATCCATTTATATTTAAGGTTATTATTGACAGGTACTTATTCATTGCCATTTTCGTACCTGTGTTTCTCTCTCTCTCTCTCTTTTCCTTCCTTTCCTTAAAGCAGTCCCTTTAGCATCTCTTGCAGAGCTGGTTTGTTGGAGGTGTATTCCTTTAGACTTTCTTTTTTTCTGGGAAGCTCCTTATGTGGCCTTCTAACTTGATTGAGAGCCTTGCTGGGTAAAGTAGTCTTGGTTGCAGGCCTCTGGTTCTCATTACTCGAAGTATTTTCTTTCCATTCTCTTCTGGCTTGGAGCATTTCCATTGAGAAGTCAGCTGCTAACCTTATCAGGGCTCCCTTGTATGTGACTTCCTGTCTCTCCCCATTGCTGCCTTTAAGATTCTCTCTTTATCTTGGAATTTGCCATTTTAATTATGATATGTCTTGAATTGGGCCTTTTTGGGTTCCTCTTGATTGGGACTCTGTGTTTCCTTGATTTGTGTGACTTTCCCTCATCAAATTAGGTAAGTTTTCCATCATTACTTTTTCAAATAGGTTTTCTACCTTTTGCTCTTCTCTTCTCCTTCTGATATCCCTATTATACGGATATTATTACTTTCATACTGTCTTGCATTTCTCTTAATCCCTCTTCATTCTTTCTGAGCCACTTTTCCTTTTCTTGCCCTTTCTGGGTGTTTTTTCCTACTGTGTCCTCTGGCTCGCTGATCCGATCTTCTGCTTCATCAATCCTGCTTTTTTTTTTTTTTTTAAGATTTTATTTATTTTTTATGGAGGGAAGGGAGGGAGAGAGAGAGGGAGAGAGGGGTGGGGGAGAGAGAGAGAGAGATCAATGTTGGTTGCTGGGGGTTATGGCCTGCAACCCGAGGAATGTACCCTGGCTGGGAATCGAACCTGGCACACTTTGGTTCCCAAGCCCGCGCTCAATCCACTGAGCTACGTCAGCCAGGCAGATCAATCCTGCTTTGATTCCTTCTAACTCTGTTCTTCAGTTCAGAAATTGTATTCTTCATTTCCTCTTGGCCCTTGTTGATACTTTCTATTTTCTTTTTCATGTTCATATAGTTTGCAGTGAGTTCATTGTAGTTTCCCTGTAGTTTCTCGTAGCTCTTTTGAGGTCATTGAGCTTCCTGATAATGACTGGTTTACCTCAATATCTGATAGTTGAGTTGCCTCTATTTCATTTAGCATTCTTTCTGAAGCTTCCTCCTTTTCTTTCATTTGGGGATTGTTTCTTTGTCTTCCCATTATTTGTGATACTCTTCTTGTTAGCTTTAGCTTCTTAAATTTATCTGTTTGGCTCCCTGAGTTTATGGTGTGAACTTCTGTGGTAGAATACTGTGAGATTCAGTGGTGCAGTCTCCTTGATCTCCCGAGCTCAGTAATCTTGGGCTGTCATTTATCTTGGCTTTGTGTTTTTCTTTGGGTTTGATTGTTGGGTCTTTCTTGGTGGGTCCTTCCCACCACCTCCTTAACTGAGGGTCACTCACTCTGTCCACCACCTCTTTTATTTTATTGTGTTGGTGAGGGCAGGTTGTGCTGAAGCTGGTTCTTCCGTGTTTACAAGGTTTTGATGATTCTCTCTTGCTCTTGTTCAGCTGTTTTCTATGGGTAGTTTCTCCACTATTTAGTTGTATATCCAGATAGGTCCTGGTTTGATGTTTGAATGGTTTCCACTCCCTCCTTCACCTTCTTCTGTTGTTATCTGTTGATGGTTCCTATGTTGTTGGGTTTCCTCTTCCAGTGGGTTATCCTGGTGTTCACCACTTCCACCTACTCTTTTTTGTGATCATTTGGAGGAAGAAGGCAAAATGGTTTATAAACACCAAGAGAATATTCTATGATATTTTACAGCAGCAGCCAGCAGAGAAGAGGTAGGAGATCCTTTGGCTCTGTACAGTATTAACTGTGATCTTCCACCCAACCAGCCATTTTTTAGAAAGGATGGAAAGATGATAAGAGTTTTGTTGGGGTGGGAAGGATTGTAGTTGGATCTAGAAAGCAGTGAGGTATGGAAGGTCAGATTATGAGGTGAGGTGATAGTAAAGGATAGTAAATAGGTGTAGTGTATGAGAGAATAGAGTTAACCACTACAGTAATAGAGTTCAGGAAACTGTGAAGTGGGCTTAGATCCAGGAGGGGTGTTGGAAGTATTTACAATTTTATGGAACAGCTATTATTTACCATAATATTAGAGCAACAATCATATGACAGAATGTATGTGAATCTGGATAACAAGAATAGGGAGTATAGGACCTTGAGTAGTATGCTAAAGGAACGCAAATGATGTGAAGGACAGTAAATTAGCAATATACTATGAAAGATAGAACAGAGGAAACCTGTCAGATGATACAATATAACCAGCCAAGCAAAGGAAGACTATGCAGAAAGAAAAGGAATACAAAAATACTATAAAAGATGTAAGAATAATGAAAAAAATAATAATACAAATATGCAATAATTTGCAGGTTCTCTCTAATAGCAAAGTAAATTTTGTCTCACTGTCTCAGCTGTTGTGATGTCCCCTCTTTGCATCCAACTCTGTCTTTTCACAGTTCCAAGTTTTTTTTTGGTCTCACTTGTGGGTATTTAAAAAAAAGGCAGGAGAAGGGAGGAAGAAGAGAGATAAAATTGGAAAGAGGAAGAAAGAATAAAACAAGAAAAAAGGAAAGAGAGGAAAAAGGAATGGAAAGATAAAACAATCCTAAAAATTTAAAAAATGAAAAATTACTTAAAAGAAAAAAAACAAAGCTCTCTTATTGGTTTCAAACTGTCCAAACCAGTTTTTCTGGTCTTTTTGGCTGCAGCAGGCTAAGGGGCAATTGGTATGGCTTTTCTCCCTTCCCAATCTGCACTCAGCTAGTCTTGTGCCCACTCTCCCCAGAGCTAGCCTGATGCCTCTCCCAGAGCCTTGGGTGTTGGATTCAGGCTTTTCTGAGAGCGCTCTTTCCTCCAGGGTTACCTCTGTGGGCAGGGGTGCAGCGCGCACTCACTCAGCCAGGTTGCCTCAGTCCTGCAGGCTTGTGCGAGCGCCCTTCCTAATGGTATGGGGGTGCTCAGGGGCTTCTGCACAAACTTCCGCGCCACCTTGGGATCGCTGCCCAGCTGGGTAGGGAGGAGGCCCCGCGGCTATTGGCAGAGTATTCACCAAACAGTTTTTCTTTTGAGAAATTCCTCCTACTCAAGCCTGCTGCTCCATCCAGCCCAATTCTCCAGCCAGACCAGTGACTATCAGGGTCAGTGCCCGTCACTGTGTGACTCTCAACTCTCCCAAGCCAGCATCCACAGACTCTGTAGGTGATCACAGCCCCTGTGTGTTTGCCACTTTGTCCTTTTTACCATCTCTGCCACTTCAAGCAACCAGATCTCTCCAGTGGTGTTTAACCCTTGATTGGCCAGGGAGGGAGGGAGAGAGTGGTTGACCTGGCTCTCTCCCAAGGACTCTGCAGCAGACCCGGGGTGGGCACCAGGCCTGGTGCTGCAGCCACTCTCGTTCTGGAGCTGGTCCCTGGGACCTTATTGACTTCAAGCACTCTTCTTAACATTCAGTTTTTTAGTGTCCACTACAATTTTTGGTCTCGTATTTTCATATATGCTGGGTACTGTTGGCTGCTTGCTCTGTTCCTCTGTAGATAAGCTAGGTTTTTCTCCCATGTGTAGGGGGGAGTGGAATCTGCTCCCTCCTACCCTGTCACCACCTTCCCTCTATGAATTATACACTTTAAATGGGCAAAGTATATACTGTCACCACCTACCCTGTCACCATCTTCCCTCTCTGAATTATACACTTTAAATGGGCAAACTATGTATGTTATCACGTGGGTATTAGACTTATCGGAGAGATCACTTCCTAAATTATATAAATGTCTAACCACTATGCTGTATTACCTAAAACTAATATAATCATGAACATCAACTGTAAGTGAAAAAGAAATAAATTTTAAAAAGGGCAAAACGAAGACAGAATCTATAGAAGAAAATATTTGCAAGTCATAAATCAGATAAGAGATTAATATCAAAAATATATAGACTCATGCAACTCAACAGCCAAAAAACAAATAAGTCAATTTAAAAAAATGGGAAGGCATGGATAAACATTTCTTGGCAGAAGACAAAAAATGGCCAACACACCTATGAAAAAGTGATCAACATCACTAACCATCAGGGAAACTCGAATCAAAACTACAATAAAATACAACCTCACACCTGTCAGGACAGCTATTATCAAAAGATAAAAGATTCATATTGGCAAGAATATGAAAAAAGAGAACACTTGTACCCTACTAGTAGGAATGTAAATTGGTATAGCAAGTATTGAAAATAGATTAGAGATTCCTCAAAAAATTAAAAACAGAACTACCTCATAATCTAGCAATTCAACTTCTAAGTATACAACCAAATGAAATGAAATCAGTATTTCAAAGAGATATCTGCACTCCCATGTTTACTGCAACATCATTCATAAGAGCCAAGATACGGAAAATACCAGTCTGTCAATGGATGAATGGATAAAGATGTGGTGTATAGAGGAAATATGGTGTGTGTGTATGTAAATTTAATATTACTTAGCCTTAAAAATAAGAAAATCCTGCCATTCGCAACAACATAGATGAACCTAGAGTATGAAATAAAACAAACGAGGCACAGACAATGCATGATCTCACTCATATGTGGAATCTAAAAACGTGGATTCATAGAAGTAGAGTAGAATGGTGGTTAGCAAGACGTCGATAGCAGGGGAAATGAGATGTTGATCCAAAGGTACCAAGATTCTGTTATGCACAGTAAGTTCTTGAGATCTAATGTACAGCATGATGACTAAAGTTAAAAATATTGTATTATACACTTGAAATGTGCTAAAGGGCAGACCCTAACCACAAAGGTGAGTGATGTATTAATTAGCTTGATTATATAATCATTTCACAATGTATACATATATCGAAAAACCATGCTGTAGCCGTGAGTACTATGGCTCAGTGGGTTGGGTGTCATCCTGCAAACCAAAGTTGCCAGTTCAATTGCAGGTCCAGACACATGCCTGGGTTGTAGGCCAGGCCACCAACTGGGGGCATGCGAGGGCAACCAATCAATGTTTCTCTCTCTCTTCCTTCCCCTCTGAGTAAATAAATAAAATCTTTTTTAAAAATCATGTTGTATACCTTAAATGTATACAATTTTTATTTGTCTATTATACCTCAATAAAGCTGAAAAAAAGAATTTAAGAGTGTAATGTCATGATATGTCATCTGTTTTCAAATGGTTTGGCAATATGCAGAAAGATATGAGGGTGTGGCTAGATGTTAATAGTTGATGAATAGAAGTAATGAAACAATCTGTTATTCACTGTAGTATGCTTTCAGCTTTTTAGCTTTTCAACTATGAGTTTAAAAATACTTCTAGGGGATATAGAAGCAATATGTAAGCATTCCCAAATAAAGTCTATTTTCCATATAAAGAATTTCATTAAGCAAAAGAAAATACCAGCCTACCCCTGACTAAATTACTAAATTCCAAATAGTGAAATTTGATATTAACATTTTAAATAATTTCTTAAAATAATAAAACCATACATTTAGCCTTTCCCTCCATCTCTGATATTGTAATACAAGGTAGTTAGTGACTTCAAGGTGTTTTTATCAACTCTTCATTCTATTTTAATGTTTAGACTGGGTTTAATTATCTTTGTACCTGTATTTTCCTTTCCTAAAGGACAGAAAGTGTGTTTACTTATTATTGCACCAAATACAATATCTGACAGGCTAACTGATAAATGTTAGCTTAATATGAGGGAGAACTCCCCCCAAATTGGAATTTATTTATAAAAAATTGTGAATTTGAGCCCTGGCTGGCATAGCTCAGTGGATTGAGCATGGGCTACGAACCAAAGCATCTCAGGTTCGATTCCCAGTCAGGGCACATGCCTCGGTTGCAGACCACAGCTCCCAACAACCGCACATTGATGTTTCTCTCTCTCTCTCTGTCTTTCTCCCTCCCTTCCCTCTCTAAAAATAAATAAATAAATCTTTTAAAAGTTTTTTTTAAATTTATTCTTACATGTTTAAACTGTAGTCACCTTCAAAGTCCTCTCCATTTGATGCAATGCACCTATTAAGACATTTTTTTCCCAATGCTCAAAATATTTTTTTTAATTCACCAATTTTGATGCCGTTTTTTACAAAAACGTACTTCTATCGTTTTTTTTTTTGTTTCACCTCTTCCACACTGGCAAAACATTTCCCCTTGAGGATTTTTTTTCATCCAGGGAAACAAAAATAAGATGCTGGGGGGTGAGATAAAGTGAATAGGGAAGGTGGGGCATGCTGGTCACGCTGTTTTTGGTCAGAAACTGTTTAAAGCCAGCTCAGTGTGGGCAGGTGAGCTCACAAATCACCCATCATGAAATGGGCAAACAGTTTGAAAGAGTCTTCAAAAAAAAATTCACTGAAGCTGAATGCAGCCTCACACCAATGTCAGCTGGCACACTGATACAGATGGGTTCCTAGAACACTCACCTACCAGGGGAAGCCTATACTACAAAGGGCCCACCCACCAGAAGATAATTCTATTCTGGGGGAGGGCCCCCCCTCATACATGAAAAGAAAAAATTGGGTAAACTCTTTTAAATGAGGCAAATGTTTCCTATTGTTCTCAAACACTTAACTCTGAAAATTCACTTAGCTCAATGACTTAATCATGGGAACAATCATCACACCATAATTTGTAATATTAACATTTTAGAAATAAATGTACAATATTAGGAAAACACTAGACATTTTATGGTATATCCACATAATGAACTTGAATATAACCATTCATGATGGTATCAAAGTATTTAAGGGAATAGGGGAATGTAAAAGAAGATTGCAAATTAGATATATGATCTTAATTATGTTTAAAATATATTAAAAATGTGTGAAAAAGAGACTAGAACAAATGAACAATTCATTATAAAATTGAATTATGACCTATTTTTCTCTTTGTTCATACACTTCTTGTAACTTCAAAATATCTACAAGTCGCACATATTATTCTTTTAACTAACAAAACATTAAGAAAAGTAAAAGGCTCTAGCCCAGTGGCTCAACTGGTTTGAGCATCGCCCCACACAACAAAAGGTTGTAGGTTCATCCATTTGGAGGCAACACATCAATGTTCCTCCCCACACCCCACTTTCCCTCTCCCTTTCACTCTTTCTAAAATCAATAAATATATCCTCGAGGATTTAAAAAAAAGAAAAATAAATAAAAGAAAAATTCACTTGGACACTTTTTCCAAAACTACCTTCTTTCCTATATTATTAATACTAACAAAATTAATTCAGTGATCACTTGTAATGATTTATCTCATGAAGAATCTTTAATTTATATAACCCTGCTAATTATAAACCTTTTCACAGAGTACTTAATAACTGAAAAATTAAAACATGAATATAATGAAAATTCACCAGCAAATACCAGAATAATATAATAATACCATATAGTCCCAAGCTAGAAATTCAGACACTACAAAAACTCCAGAATTATAACCTTAAATATCTTGGTTTAAAGGACACACTCTAACACCTCTTACAAGCTTTCTTCAGGAAGCACAAACTTCTATTTTTTAGGGAGTTATTTTTATCCCTCCATAGAAACAAAAAGCTACATATGGGTAACTCTGCTGCTATACATCTTGCTCCCCATCCTTCCATAAATTACCATCTACAATTTCTAAGATTTAAGTTCAAACCTTCCTTGCTTCCAATATTTTTTATTAGGAAGCAGCAGCTAACTAAGTGGCAAGTATTTTTCCTGTCTTCACAGTATTTTTCATAATCAACTAAGTACATACCTTCTTCCATTAATCCTTGGATCTGCTCATCTTTCTCTTTCAAGAGGTCTGAGGTTTCACTACTATTTAATCTAGTTGCAAGTTCTTCTTTTATACTTTTGATTTCCTAATTTAAAAAATAATGTAAATATCATGAAGAATTACTTTAACTCTGGGCATATATTTCAATTTTTTCCACATTCAAAGAAGTCATCAATAATCACATTCTTGATAAGAATATCTAAGTTTTGTTCTGTTAACCTGAATTTATTTATTGCCTTGGTTTACTAAGGAAACAGCTTTGAAAACAATATAGAACCCCCGAATTCACATACATATAGGTTTTAATATAGAAATATAAAGAATAAGTTAAATTTCAATACTCCACATTTTCTACAAGCATATGTGGAATAACATTTCAAATAGTACATGTCTCCACTTCTCACTGTATTTCTTTTCCTTATGAAAACTCACACTAGTGTACTGTGAAATGACAGGAAAAACATGATTATATAAAGTATGATCTACTTTAATAAAGCAGAAGTTCAGTAGAAACATGTCAAGATAGTTTATCTTTAAAGCTACAATGGAAAAGTATGGTGATGTGCAAAGTGTTCCATAACCTAAAATTTGGTTTTAAAAGATTCTCTGAAATTAAATAATAGCTTAAAACAACTAACATTTACTAGATATGTAAAGTATACTTTGCATCCAATATCATTTAATCTTCATAAGCCTATGAAGGAGGCACCTGTATTATTCAATTAGGGAAATAAGAAAACTAAGGCTCAGAAAGACTGAGTAAACTCTGAAGGTCTGAGAGCTATTAAGGGTGTAGAATTATGACTTGAAACCAGGTTTGTGAAGCCTCAAAGTCCATACTCCGAATCACCCACAACACTACTACCCATTTCCAACTTTCAAATTTGATTCATGTATCAAAGTTTAGTAGAATGTCATGTCTTCCATGAAACCTTTCTCAGTTCCCCTGGTCAGAATTCATCCTCTGTGATACCGTTCCAAACTGCTAATTTATCTCTAGAACTTACTTCATTCTGCCTAGTACTTCACAGTTGCTGACAATGTCTTCCATCACTAGGAAGCAAATTCATCACTAAAGGTAATTCAATTTACCTTTGAATTTCCTATGCCTCCCATGCAGGGGGTTCATACAAGGTAGTACATATAATATGTTAAAATTCAGAGCCTAAATTTTTTCCACCTACAGTTAATGATTTGGATATATTTTAGATTTGTAATTCAAAATGCAGTACACAAAACAAACATTACTTAAAATCTAATTTCTTGATTAAACTGGTCTAAATGAAATACAGTAGGGACAAGAGGAGATAAATTGGTTAGGTAGTCTGAGGTTATTATCAGTGTCTGAAATGAGCTAGCCAGTTAAAGCAACTAAGCAAATGGAAGTATATATTTCTTTTCTGTAAGAGTATACACAGAAAAATTATAAATACACTATTAACATTAACACTGGTCAAGAAGGAGGAAAGCAACCGAACTGGGAATGGCAAATACTGAGGAATGTTATTACTCAGAGTTGAGATACAAGCAATAAATACTAACCTTAAAAAAATTAAATACATAAGTGAATACTTACCTTAGAGGATTACCAATTTCTGAACTAGCCAACTGTTCCAAATTATAAGACTCAGAACAATAATCCCCAAACAGGAGTGATTTTGCTCCAAAGGGGACATTTGGCAATGTCTGGCAACATTCTTAATTAGCACAACTGAAGAGAAGGAGGGACTTCAGTAGGGAAGAGTGATACTGTCATCTTGTAAGTAGGGGCCTGGGACACTGGTGATCACCCTATAATGCACAGGAGAGTCCCATACAACATAAAATTATGCGCCCAAAATGTCAATAGTGCTGAGGTTGAGAAGTCCTACATTAGAATAAATGTTATGCCTCCCAAGAGTCACTAACCATTAGAAATATTTTGACCTGAAGAATTATATATACCTATGTATGTATACATGTGTGTGTATATATGTATATATAAATACATTTGAAGTGGTGGAAAAATAACAAATGAGAGTAATGATAAATTTTACTTAGTGTTATTTAGACTTGTGTTATTTTAACAAAATTATCATTTACAAAAATTATTCTAGTGATCCTTGCTATATATCTTCCAAGGACTTATACATAAATTATATGGACAAGTATGTGCTTAGAATTTTGTAAGTATCAAAATCTATAATTCTAAAGGTATTGAAAAATTTACAATTTCAGTGTTTTCTATAGTATCCTTTTACTCTTACCTCTCTTTTTTCCAATACCAAAATAGTATGAAGGCACTCCTAAAAATCTATTGTCTCTACATAGTTTAATTAATATTACTTTAAACTTCCATTACCTTTTTAGCAGCATCCCTCTCTTTGCAGGCTAGCTGAACTTTCTTTTCTGCTTCTGCAATTCTTTGAGTAAACTCATCTTTCAAAGAAGAAATGTTGCTGCTTTCTTCTTTCACTCTGAACATTTCACTAAATTTAAAATAATACTGAGAGTAAGGATAGTTATTTAAATAGTCTAAAGGTAATAAGGTTGAGTTCACTTTACAAAGGGAAATAACATTGTCTTCAGTATATATAAAATAAATTAGTTTTAGGCATCTTAACTTTTTAGAGGAAAATTATCTGCTTAATTTATTTTAATAAGACAACCCATTAGCAACTAAAAATGTCACCAATGTTTGACATGTAAAAATAATATAAAAGTAAAATTTTTCAGTTTGAGTCTTGTGCTACATTCTACCAATCACCTCCTTAAAACAAACCAATACTCAGTATTGTTTTAAATTACAATATCAGTGTTTTCTTTAAAGATATGTTTTAAACCTTACCTCTAAAATATTATTAATAAGGGGAAATAGGTTTCCCCCCTCCCCACAAAATACCTCTCTTCAATGCCTCTCTTCAAAGGTAATACAGTAAAGATAATGTAAGGAGAAAGGTAATCTCTAAGGTTAGAATTGAAATGCTATTCAAATTTCTAACTATAAACAAGTTAAATTATAAACTATTTTTATTTAAAATACATTCTTAAATAATAACCAAGTATAGAAGCCTCTACAAAATGTGTAAAATCATTCACATTTGTTAAATACTTACTCTTTAAGATTATCATAAGCTTCTTCTAGAAGTGCTTTTTCTTTACTAAGGGATAATAACTGAGCCTCCCTTTTGTCCAGTTTCTCATTCAGAAATTCAACTCTCTAGAAAAGGAAAATATGCAAAAGTCAAACATTTAACTTTAAAAGACCATTTTACATGCAGTGATGAGTTGAAAAGGTAACTAACCACTATAACCAATAAAACAGCACTACTCATAAGAAGAATTAAAAATAATATTGAGAACAAAATGAATATAGTACAAAAAATACTCATACAAGGTTGGTAAGAGAGTATAAATTAGTACAAGCACATAGCAGGTGGGAATGTAAATTAGTAAGCCATTTTCCAAAAAACAATTGGGCAATATCTACCTGAAGATCTACATACCTTTTAATGTAGAAAATTCTACTTTTAGGTCTACCTTAGCGGAGAAACCTGTTGCATGTGTTATTATACAAAAACACTTACAGAGGGCTGTAACAGCAAAAACTTGGGAAGACTGTATGTATCCCACCAAAAGAGGAAAATAGATAGAAACAATTAAATAAATAAATAATAATAATAATAAAAGGGGCTTCAAAGCCTCTACCAATGTTCTATATCTTAGCTGGGTAGGGGATATACAAGTATATGTTCTTCCATATTACTCTTTAATCCAAACATGTAACATGTAACTAATTTTAGTATGATAACTTGCACTTAAAACATAACTTTAGAAAATCCATAGATATGCAATTTTAAAAATCTGTAAAATATATCAGAATAAAGCTGAACAAAAAGGAATGGTTAGGATATACTAGCAGCTTAGGTCCTGCTGAAGCAGTGATAAACTTGTATATGATGGGGGAAGAATGGCACCTTTAATACTAAGAAAATAAATAAATAATAAGTCTTACTTTAGGTCTAGATTAATTTAGAAATCACTTACCTTCTGAAAATAGTTAAAAAAATATCTTATTGATAAAAAATAGTATTGCTTTCTAGGAATTCAAACTGCTAGTAAAGCTATAGCATCACGTTTTGTTTGTGAATTATACTAAACCCAGGTAAGAGAATCTGGCACATTTTTACATTAAATAATTCAGTCCCTGGCACTTACAGGACATTTGTTCAAGACATCCTGTATCTCAGAGAAGTCTATTAAAGATGGCAGATCTAACTCAATTTCTGTATCTAAAAATCATAGGAAAAACCAAAACTGTGACTTACTTAATGTTAGTTAAAGATTTTACAACCTTTTACATGTGTTAGGTAGAAGCAACTTGACATCCTAAGCAACGCCTTTGTTCTTTGGACATTTCCCCTTATTATTATCAGATAGCTATTAATAGGAAATATTAAAAATAACATAAAAGAGAAAAAACAAACTAAAGCAATAATAATAACAACAGAATACATCAATTATTAATCTAAAAGCCCTGGCCAGGTAGCTCAGTTGGTTAGAGTGTCATCCTGATTGACCAAGGTTGCAGGTTTGAACCCAGATCAGGGCATCTACAAGAAACCACCTATGAATGCATAAGTAAGTGGAACAACAAAAGCAATGTTTCTCTCTCTCTATATATCTCAAATCAATAAATTTAAAAAATTAATAATTAATCTAAAAATAATTTTTCATTTAAGATTTGCTACAAATAATGTGAACATGTAAAAAATGTTTCGATGTTAGGAAAAACCATATAATATTTAGATTTGTTTTAGCTCTATCTGCAAAGGAGTTGAAGATATATGTTAACTTACAAAGATAGTCCTTTGCAAAATGACAAATTAATGAGCATTATATAAGAGGTGATAAGGACTTAACAGCAAAGTCATAAAAGGAAAACATTTTTATGCTGTTATACTGAAATATCAACTTAATATCATAGTTGCCTTAGAGAAATTTCAAATAACTTACTGTGAATGATTCTTCAATGTTAAGGCCCTTAATGCCACATTAAATAGCACAATGCCTTTTTTTAAATCAGTACAAGTCATTATGCATCACTAAATATTAAAAGTAAACACATGATTTAATCTCTGAGAAGCAATCCAAAAAACCTCTTCCACTTTCTAGAATTACCTTGCAAATATCTTCCTTCTCAGAAAGTGCTTCTAGCTGACTTTCAGCAGCTTCGCACTGCTCAGCCACCTTGTCTGAGACAGAATGTCCTTCATTCACTGGTGCCAAAGAAACCAAGATATCAGGCTGTTCACAGTTCACAGGAGTTGCACTTCGTCCACTTTCTTCCATTTCTGCTTCCTCAGTGGGTATAATTAATGTTTCATTTACTTCTTCAGATTTTCTTTCAACAGGTTCAACTATTTTAGTCTTTGGAGTTGAAGAATTAACTATAATGGGTACTGAAGTATAACCCTTGCCTGACAACTCATCATCTGAATTGATTTCACTTACACTTCGGCTATCTAACGACTGAACACTAAATGAGTCTATTCTTTCAAAAGCATCTGATGAGCAGCAACTCTCAGTGAGTTTTGGGAAATCATCTAAACGATTATACTCAGGACACGCAGATGCTGAGAGAAGCTGAAAAGATGTCTGCATCAAGTGAAGGCTTGATTTTGAATCTGTAGCCTCTTGCCTTGAACTTGCTGAGCTCTCACTTATTACACTTTCATGATCTAAAACTTCAATATCACTGGTGGTAGAAGTACCTGATGAGAAGGTACTAACAGGAGGAGAAGGTGTATTACTCTGTCTATCTTCGTGTTTTGTTCCTTTGCTTCTGAGGTCATGTCCTTTGTTTCTGCTGTGAGAGACTGCATAGACATATTAGGTACATTTTCCCTAGTTGTTCTCACATTCATTATACTCTCAGATGCTTTCAAACTTATGGTTGACACCTTCATAGCAGATTCTTTATTAATGGTTTCTCCATGCTTGCCTTCAGTTTTAGGTGGCAGAGTACCTACTACCAGAGTTTCCCCTGAGGATACACAAGGAGAGAAGTCTTTTACTTTTGACTCAATTGTTTCATCTGTTCTTGACTGTCCAGTATGCAAGGTTTCCTGTAACGTGCTTTTCACTTCTTCTTTTGGTCTCTGTGATTTAGCTGGTGGTTTTGATACCACTGGACTCTTCTGAATGGTCTGGACATCCGATGGAGAGAGAAAGGCACTAAAGAAATTTTCAGATTCATCTACCACCGTTCTCCGAACTGGCTTTGTAATTGCTTTAGGAGAGGCTACTGGTTGGCTCTGAGGTTCAGTGTTTGATTTCATCCCCCAGGTTGACGTATCCCATCCTCCACTGACAGGGGGACTTACTCCTTTGACAAAAAAATATATATACATATATTTAAAAATAAAAATATATTACATTAATATTATAATCATTACTATAAATCAATATAAATGTTTTTTTTAAAAAAGAAAATCTATGGAATTCAACCTATAATTTGTACCTGTTAAACTCCATGTTTGTTATATAATTAATTAGTTCACAGGTTAACTTTGGCCCTTAAAGAGGAAAACTGGTGTGAATCTGCCCAAGAGGAACTAGGTAAACGACTGGACTGGGCCTGGACTACCAGAAGCAAGTTTGTTATTCCCTCCCACAACAAATTACGAAAGTAATGGCATGTTCTAAAACCCACGCTAAGTCCTAGACACATATGATGCATTTCATAATGGCAGTATCTTCACCTAAAGGTCATGTGTGGTCATGGCAAATTGATCCCACCTTCTATTCAGTTAGTTTCATATTAATTTTATTCTTGAACTATCAATAATAATATATAGTTATGAGCTGGAGAAGAGGGCAACAGTAAAAAACTGAACCAAAATATTGGTGACAAATATCCTTTTCCAAAGACCAAAGTAAACTGATGGGAACAGTGACTTCTAGAGGAAAATTCATTTTCATCCACTTAATGACAAGCACATTCTCCAAGTCTCACTTTCCAAACCCACTCTGTGAGAAAGTTTTGCTCTCTTCCTAAATTCTAAATTATGTCAGCAAATAGTAGGTCATATGAATTTCAGAAATGTGCATTTTATTAGAATTATTGCTTTTTTGATATAGATGGTAATTTATACTAGGATTTTTAAAAACACTCCAGAGAAAATATCCTGCGTTTAAAAATAAGATAATTGTATTTATTAGTCATAGAAATATATGCTACCAAAACACCCAATAGTAAACATGGCATATTCTCTAAAATATTTAAAGCATTTCTTCTTTTTAAAAAAAAATCTACCTTTTCAAAATTCAAAAGTGGCTGACCAGAATTATCATAAATTATACATAATTAGAAGTTGGTGGCCAGAACACAAATTACCTAAAAACTCCTAAAAACTACCAAGCCCTGCATTAAAGTCTATATCCTTTAATATGGTTTTGGAGGTATACAAGAAACTTCAGTTTAGGGACATAGTTTTATATCCATTTGTTCAGCATATGAAAACAATGTGAAAAGGCAAAAACCAAAATTAAAGATATAAATGAACAGGCAGATTAAGTCTACTAATTAATTTAATTTAATAAGTCATCTTAATGAATTACAGAAGTCAAATTTGCCTCTTGGGGAATGTTTTATATAAAGCCCAGGTTTCTCTGATATCCACTTAAATTAGTTCATTTTGAACACTGGTAATGTCATAATGACAGCAATATAAAATAAAACATAGGTGATCAATAAACGGTAATGGCATTTCACTGACATCTGAGTGTATTCTGAATAACCTATTTTAAAAATATATAGCAAACAATTCAAGTCCCAGGTTTCCTAAAACGAGTATTCTTGTGTTTAAAACTTATATTGTCGTCTCTAAAGTTCAGTAATTCAACATGTGGGGTGCCTATGAAAAAAGAAGTTAAGCTACTCAAACAAGGTCTAACATCTTGTAAAACATAGTAAGATCATGATATAGGCAAGGGCAAAAAATTCTAAAAATGTGGTACCTCAAATTTAGGTTCTGACTTCCCACGATGTAAAATTAAAAACTCAGAAAGTAGTCAAGAATAACATTCTTTTCCACAGAGATCACACACACCCCAAACCTGCAAATCTTTACCCCACACTGTTCCTTACACTCAGAGCCAAAAATAATGAAGATCCCTGACGAACCCAACAAAGAGAAACAGCCATCTGTAAGTAAACCCCCAAATCTGGGCCCCAGGGTCCCTGGGTCGTCTCTGCAGCACACTCCACCCCCTCTCGCCAAGTGGCCTGGATGAGTCACTTGGCCTTCCTGAGACTGGTTTTCCTCTGGGTGAAACACTGTCATCGTACTACCGGGACCGAGGACCTGGTCTTAACAGGAGAAAGCCATGGACACACAGTCGCTGCACGGAGCAGAAGCGCTCTCCCAACGTTGGCGACCGTCCCTGGGTCCCAGTGACTGACTCCGGACTTGGGATCTTAACAGTGTCCCAGGCCACTCTAGTTTGGGGAACATCGTGCTCCAAGTACTGGTCACGTGAAGCCGGCCGGACCCGGCCCCAGAGCCAAAAGCTAGGAGGAATGCGAACTCGGATTTTCCCTCTGAAAAGCGCAAGGATCAACTCCAGTCTAAATAAGCCTGAGGACCGGACCAGCCTGCACTTCACCTGCGGGACCAACCCACCGCCACTCCCTTACCCGGCTCTCCATATGGAATGGTCTCGGCCCAGGCGCCCGGCTCCTCTTCCTGAATGTCCAGGACCCTGTCAATGGATTTCTGGGCCTGAGACAGGGCCTGCTTAGCAAAGCTGGAGAGCTGGGATGCATTGAACCAGCTCATCCTCCCTCCTCAGCCGGCAGTGGTGGCAGTAGTTCCAGGTGGGAAGGCCGAGGGCCAGGCCGACCGGCGAAGGCCCAGGGGAGGGTGCGACAGAACAATTTCGCCCACTTCTCCACTCGGTGGGATCTGTCAGGGGGTGCCCATGACCTCAGGTCTCCCCCGAGCGGGGATATTACCCTCAGTCCTTCCCACAGCCCAGACGACAGAGCCGACTGCGCATGCGCCAGTCACTTCCACGTACACAACCACCAGACGGCCTAGTCCGGAGTTCCGTGTTCCGTCATTGGAGACCAAACAGGAGGAACATTAACGTCACATCCGGTAGCCCAGGGTTGCCATTAGTTACTGAGGAACACCGGACTGACAGTAATTTCCACTGACAGTAATTCCAGCCTTTGGGCAGGAGTTCTCAGCAGAGAGACCCTATTCCTCTGGAATCAGCGACTTTTCATGAAGACTCCTTCCTACCGTATAACCCGCCTTATTAAGAGCTAGTGTCTTGCCAGCAGTAATTGCAAACAAAGAAAGTTTGGGAAGTGTACTCGTCTTAGCGATTGGTCTCAAATGATTACTTCCGTGTTAACTTGACCTTAAAGAGAAACCCTGGTTTTGGATTTTTACCTAAAACACTGGATATTGCCTAAAAACCTGCCCCACCTCACCTGGTGGAAGTATAAAGCCATTTTCCACAATGAGTTACAGGCTAGAATAAGGGTACAAAGGGCACCTCCCCACACAATACAGGTCCACTCTCCGCCGGTCAAAACAAACCTGGGAAGCACTAAGCCTATTACTCTATTAATATATACTATGGCATATTATTTAAAATACAATTGTTTTCTGCATGCACTCTTCAAACACTTAACTATATGAAGAAATCTAACTAGTGGCCTTCCTAATCTAATCAGTGGCTATGTTTAGTTTGGCACCTATAAAGGTAAAATCCTACCAATATTTAAAAGCCAACTTTCATATAAAAACACAAATTCCCATTGATTTCGAAAAATAAGAATACCAACATGGAAGACTCAGCTGGCATGGTTGTCCCTTTTGACAATACCTTTTACTCCACTTGACCACAGACATCACTAATATTACATTCTCTTATTACACACTCCCGTGCTGTGATTATTTATCTTAACTGCCCATCCTTTCCCTAATATTACATTCTCTTATTACACACTCCCTTGCTGTGATTATTTATCTTAACTGCCCATCCTTCCCCACTGCAAGGAACCAAGCAAGCCATAAGGAACTATTTTTCTTTAAAAATCCCTCTTCCAGGACTTCTAATTGTATGGTTTTTGGATAAATGACCTAAACTTTCTACAACTATTTATTCAATTTTCAAATGGAAATACTGTCACATTCGCACAAGTCTACTTTGAGAATTATTATTGTACCTGTATAAAGTGCTAAATGTTAGTTCCTTTACTTTCAAAAATTTATACTGAATCTATAATTTTTTAAGTAGAGAAATTTATCACATGATTTTATAATGAAACAAATTATTTGTCAACATGGAACTAGAAAGAATTAATGAAAACTTAACCCAGTGATATGTAATTACAAAGCCTCTGAAAAGAAAATTGCCATCTAAGTCAAAGAGAGAGGACATATACTACATATTCCCACACTGAGATACTTAAATTCATTTTCAGCACTTATGCTTGATTTTCTTTTAAGACTTAGTTTTGTGTTTTTTTGCAGGGTTTGGGAGGAGGCATTTTTTAAGAAATCTTATATAAAAATATAGTTATTCCATTTTTATTATAGTATTATGTTCCAGCAAATTAAATTAAAACAATTGATATTTACTGTAGCAAAAGGATTAATTCAGGGGCCATAAAAATTTTGTATTAGTCATTTTGCTACACATTTAAAAATTATTCTACACTACAGAACTATTTACTATCCTTAATACATTTTAAAAAGCTTCAGTGAGAAAAGTAGACAATATATGATTTTATTAATAAATAGTGCAAAAGCATCAGTGATAACTGTTTAAACATTAAATTCTTTTAAACATCTATGTCTTGGCTTTAATGTTGTGCGTATTGGCCTCTATAGCACTGCAAGTAAACACATGAAAATATTTCCCATTTCCATGCACAGATATTCAGTTCTAACACCATTACAAATTATTATGGACAAGGTAACCTTTGCAAAAATTAGTATTCATTTGGACAGCCACCATTAAATGAATATTAAACAAGCAAAATGTAGGCTATGTTCAGTATACTCCAGATGTCAAGTTATAACTTTTAATGTTATTTAAAACTTAGTTTTCTCATTTTCTCTAAACGGACATCTTTTGTATATGTGGGTGCTCAAATGAAAACTGAAGAATGCATTCTTTACCATAAGAACAAACTTCACACACAAGAGAGTGTTTGCCTCCTCTAAAAGAAGCAATGCAATTGCTCATAATCTCTCTCTCCAGGCATCATTTCCCATATTAATGAAAATACTTGCAAGCACCAACTCCAAATTCTGTCTTCAAAAAGAGTGGTTCATTATATTCAAACAAAAAAAGTCAAATTCCAGCAACACTAATGCTAACAATGAATCAATTAAAATTTTTTTAGCATTCACAAAGTATAATATTTCCATCAATTTTCTATTATGTACAGATTTATTTTCCTTAAGAAGTAAAATGAAGTTTGAATAGTACAGTCTGTGGTGTGGTGACATCAGCAACTGCCAGTTCTTGCCCATCAACAAGTCCCAATTCTAAAACAGAAAAAGTATAATTAACCCAAGCCACAAAAAAAAAAAAATGAAAACCTCAACAAAAATGATAACACACAGATAACACAAATTATAGAATATTATGGTTGAGAAAAACATCAAAAATTCAGTTCTCTTTAATCAAGGCAATATTATATTTGATTGTTTAGAAATGTTTATGCATTCTACTAAAAGAGCAATTCAATCACTATTTCTAAAATATAAGTAATTATGATGATGTCATTTGAAGGCCTTATGAGCAAATCTAAAAGGATTTGTTATTTTCACCAAAAAAAGTTGATTAGTAATATACTCATTTAAAATACCTTTCAATGTCTTGGAGAGATTTGGCCTTGTTCGTTCTTCAATAGAAGTTACTGACTATAAAGCAAAATTATTTTAATGTAAAACACAGTAAATGAAATTGAATTTCTAATATAATTGTAAAAGAAATACAAATAGAACACTTATCACCTGTAAGTACAGTGTTCTATTTTTTCCCTCTAATGTGGCTGTGATGGCTGGAGATTTCATCTGCCTAAATATAATTATGAGAAAAAAAATCAAAGATCACTTTAAAAAAATAATTCTCATTTTAAAAGTTTTAAAATCTCAAAGTTATTTCTACAACATAACAGAAGTGCAGAATACTTACAGAGAAGCACTATTGGTTAGATAATCCAAACTTCCTGTAGTTTAGCTGATGGAGAAAACTGAATATTTTGTGGAAGCTGGCTACAAGCTGGGCAATTTTCCTACATATATAAAACACAAATCAAAGGAGCAATGCACCAATTATAGTCTCTTATAATAATGAAATAAAAACGAGGCTGTTTTATAACTATGCATATTAAACAAATGCTTTAAAACCTATGCATTTCATAATGGACCATTTTTCCTAATTATTTTGCTATACAGTATTTATTTCAAACTATACTACAAAAGACATATAGTGAATAGGATTCTGGAAATTAGAAAATACTTAGGGTATGAGCAATTTCATTTATATTCCTAACCAATAATTAGTATTTAAAAATCAAGGTATGCATGATCAAAAAATTTTTCATTAGTATACTAACCTTTCTCTCTGCTTCAAATGTGTATGTGTACAGTCCATCTACATCATTGAATACCAAGTAATTATTAAGGGGAATATATGCACTGTAAAGAAAAAATGTCCATTATTTATATAACTGAGCCAGAACAAAACAGATTTATATACATATTAAAAATAAAACACATTACCTTGTGGCTATTTTAAAAACCTCAGTGGCACACACAGCTGAAAAAGGGAGGAAATAAAGGTGCCTTAACTCAATGAAAATTAGACAGTTAAAATTAGGAGTCTGTTAGAAAGTCAATTATAATTCAGAATAGATAAATTTACAGGGTACTGATTAAACATATATTAAATATATACTCTGATGTTAAAAAAACTGAAAAAGTAACAAACTTTATTTTTGTATAATCCATGTGATAGAGTAACATTATATGTTTTCCTTCCTCTTCCTCAAATTAATTAGCAGTCTGTTACAGTGATTAAAAAGAAATGGTATGTATGAAAATGTCTGCTTACTACAGAGCACTTTGTGGTATGAAATACCTTACCTCTTTTGGATAGCTTAATTATACCATCCACCTAAGAAGATACCAAATTCCTGTAACACCAGTTTTCTGATATAAAGTAGCTACAGAAATATCAATTCAGATACTGAATCAAAAACTAAAGAAAAAAAATTAAGTAATGGCCTTTTTTCCTCACCTGCAATAACTGCATTTGTAGAAGCTACTGCAGGAATGATTCGTTTCACTACCCCTGAAAAAATATACTAATTAAAACATGATCATTTCTTTTAAAAAGTAGGTATCTTAAGTTAAACAACATGATTTATTAAATACCATTTTCCAGATTTGTCAGGCTTTCAAGTCACAAAAAGGACCTAATTTTAACCATGAAGCAATCTTCTTCCACATTCCCATAATTTTTTGTAGCATGTGCAGAATCTTAAGAAGTTACAGTAGCAAGAAAAGTAAACCCTTCCCTGAGCTTCATATAAAGATTAGACCATAATATCATAATAGCTAACAATTAGAGTGCTTACTGTGTTCTAGGCACATTGTGAAATTTAAATAGATATTACTGAATTTTTGCAATATTCTTATGTTAGTCTTACTACTCCAATTTTAAAGACAAGGAAAATGAGGTTGAGAAAAATTAAATCACAACTCCACCTATACATCTAATAAGTGATGACAATGGTATAATGAAACCCAGATCTCCCCAAAGTGCATAATCTTAACTGATACATTATATAATGCCATACTCAGTAAGGTTTTAGTAAAGTATAAAAAATAAGAGTTACCTTATTTTTCCTTATATAATTTCAGCCATTTGATTCACAAAGCTTTACAAACAAAACAAGGGTCCTTAACTTATCTCCATTTCACTCTACAACTTGCACTACACAAAATAGTAAACATACTTCTCTATTTCTACCCTACTTTTTTACATCAGTATTCACATTATGAATGAACAAAACTCTACCTTAAACAATTTGGGGGGCATTTTTTAGTATTATTTATTTTATTTTTTCCATTACCATTGATTGAACCCCCTTATACCTCCCCCTCCCTCCGCAATACCTTAAACAATCTTTAAGCACAAATAAATATTCTAATTTATAACTATATTTAAATTGTTCATTACAAAAACTTCAAAGGAAAGTAGCCATATTAATTATCTTGGAGTATAAGGGAACAATGAAGTTAAAAACTTCAGAAAAAAGGCAGATATCTAAGAAGACAGGAAAAAAAGTTGGTTAAGTCTGGAAAGCTGTTTTTAAAAAGTTAATTCTGACCATATGATTAAGTATAATTTCAGAGCAGGAGAAGAGGGAGGAGCTAACCTCATGATGGTTAACCTGGAGGTTCACCTGTGAGCCACATATAATAAGACACACTGAGAGAAGGAACACGTAGTCACAAACAGTGAGGAGTACAGGGGACACTGCCTAATAAAAGCACTGCCAAAATGATAGAGACTCCCTGTACTCCCAATCCTCAAAAAAGCTGAATTTCATTTCTCATTTTGCTTCTGTACTCCTCGTCAAGGCTCTCAATCATCAGGCTGCAAAGCATACACCCTGCTCAAAGGTATAGAAAGATGAATGAGACTACATATGGAAATGAATTTCCATTTCTGATCAGGACAAACTGAATTCATTTGTTAATTCAGACAATTACCAAATGTGTACCATATGCCAAACACTGTTCTAGGTGTTATACAAAAAAAATGAAAGTTACCTGCTCTTATAGAGCTTTCATTCTGGTGTGGGAGGTAACACTCACTAGTAAAAATATTAGAAAATTTCAGATACTCAAGAGTTCTACAAAGAAAGTAAAACAATGTATTTGTTAGAGTTGGCAATGCTGGGATGGTCAGGGAAGACCTCTCTGAGGAGGCAATAATTTGAGCTGAAACCTAAACTTTAAGACCCAGTCAAGCAATAACCTATGCAAAGAGTATTTCTGTAAATAGCCAGGGCAACGGCCCCAGGGTAGAGATATATGAGAGCATAAGTATGAAATATTCCTTGCATAGAAAAATAGACTAACATTAGTTTTAAACAATTATAAAAAAGGTAAAATAGTGGATGACTAGGACATCATTTTCAGTTGAATCATCAGAATAACTGGCTAATTGAGACCTAAGGGACAAGCAGCCAGACTGGAGGGGAGCCAAGGAAGACCAGTACAGACGTAAGAATTAGGAGTATTTGAGCTCTAAGGTAGGAATGATCTTGGTTTGTTAAAGGTACACAAAGCAGGTCAGAATTCGGGGGGTACAGGAAGCAACAAGGAGTAAGTAAGAGTGGAATTTTCAAATGACATTAATAGAACATCAGTAAATATAAAAAATAATCACAGAAGAGAAATAGCAGATTTTCAAAAGCAAGGCAAAGTTCTTTCTTAGGAACTTGGCAATGATCTTGGACAAAATTCTATAAAGGATGAACTGTGAGTACCTGGAATAGGAAGCACTGATCACTAAGATTGAGCATTATGACTATTTATTAAGACAAGACATGATAGACTTGTCTCACTTACTTCCTTTGACTAGCTTGGCAACCGAAGTAGTAAAACATTTGGAATGGTCTTTCATAACATCTTGTGAACAAGACAAAGAAATATGAAGTATTCAAAAAGGTCTGATCAACGAAATGAGATAAAACCTAAAATTAAAAGTCAGAAGTATGATTCAGATGTCAATTCTCTGCCAGTTCAGTCTTATTAAATTTAATTAACTATGTGGAAAAGAGATAAAGGATATGATTATCAAAACAACAGCTGAAATGACAGCTGAATAGACAGGTTGGCAGGCATAAAAGAATATATAAGTGAGAAAACAGCAGGTTGAATTTAAGAATAAATTTGTAAGAGCCCATACTTGAGTACAAAAATAACAATACTACCAACCCCAAACTACCACTTCTTTAACAGGCAGATGTGGCTCAGGAACTGATATGTGGGAAAGACTTCTAGATTTTAGTGGACAATTATCTCAAAAAGTCAAAAGTATAGGACAATGTAAACAACAAACAAAAAAAAAATCCTGCTCTCCTCTAAGACTGTATCAAATATCAGAGTTATCACAAGGCTATTATCCAAAATAAGATCATTTTAGACATTCTATGCTGCATTCTAACCATTTTAAGGGAAACATGGATAACCAAGATATAGTTAGAGAAAAACAACATAATAGGGACTTAAAGTCATGCAACATGTCAGAGGATTAAAGAAATTAGGGAGGTTCATGGAAGTGATAAAGATTTAGAAGGAATATGCTCACTGTTCTCAATGTGTTAAGTGCTAGTACTTAAAGGAAATCACATTTATACATATACGGTATACCCTAGGACAATACTCTAACCAAACTAAAGATGGAGATTTCTGCTCAATATATAGAATAACTGTGTAACAGCCTTGTCCACATGTGGAACAGATTGCCCCAGGAGAAATAAATTGCTCTTCAGTGAAAGATAAAGTGCATGAGTTGACTTGGATGCATTAAGATCTCTTCCAATAAGTAAATAAGATCAAATGATTTTATTCAAGTCCTCCTAGCTAAGTAGTAGCATGGATTCTGCTGAACTCATTTACTTCCTACCAACTTTGGGGCACCTGAAAACTATTATTTCCATGGTACCTTTACTGAACTTCAAATGGATGGTACTGTCTAAAATCACTTATGGTACTGTCTAAAATCACATCAGTTATTTCCTCCAAAGCATCTCCAACCAGTAAAAAAAGGATCATCCCAGCCCTGGCTCGCATAGCTCAGTGGATTGAGCACGGGCTGGGAACCAAAGTGTCCCAGGTTCGATTCCCAGCCAGGGTACATTCCTGGGTTGCAGGCCATAACCCCCAGCAACCGCACATTGATGATTCTCTCTCTCTCTCTCTCTCTCTCTCTCTCTCTCTCTTTCTCTCCCTCTCCTCCCCCTTCCCTCTCTAAAAATAAATAAATAAAATCTTTAAAAAAAAAAAAAAAAAAAAAAAAAAGGATCATCCCAAGATCATCACTCATGACAATTCACAAACTTACCTTGAGTGAGTCTGTATGTAACGCCCCTAATACTATATTGTGATGCTCTGTCTAGGGATTTTTGGAAAATCCACTGAATATGATCAGGATCATCTCCATCTAATGGAACCCCTTCTGTTAGGAGAAAAAAAGAAAAGGAAGACAGAAACATGTAAATATGAATCAACTTCTTTTTAATGTAATTATCCAAATGAATAATATAGATAAATAAATACTTTATGTGATTCTAGATTATGAAATTAGGTTCATTACCTCCAAAAGGTTGCTCCTTAGGCCACTGCAATATCCTTACATACTCAATACAGTGCTCTGGTAGCCTGGGCATAGATGCAATGGTGCACATGGGAAAATTGACCTAAAACCACAGTTTGCCCTTTTTAATGGATTTAAAACAATGAATTATTTTTAAATGTAACTTCTAGCTATGATCTAGTTGGCAGCAGTATTTTATCATTCAACTTAGCTTTCCACTTATAGAAACAAAACTTTTATGCCATTAACATTTCTAAACACATCTGAGTCACTTCACGTAGGTTGATCTACCTATAAATTAGGTTTGCCCTATGTAAGTTTAACTTAGGATGTGAGAAAAAAAGTGCTGAATAATTTCTCAAATATAAGCACTTTGTTATGTTTACCTGATTTAAATCTGAATGTATAAAATAAAAGCAAGTTCAAGTAATTTCAAGTAAATACTCATAAAATTATTTATACTTATAAATCAAAATTTCAGCTGTCCTTTAAAGTAGGTATGAAGATGAAAGAGTCCCATCTTTGGAAAAGTTATTTTCATCCCTCTTATCTTTATTTTCCTGAAACAATCATAGGCAAAGACCAAAGAAAACAGATTATAGCTCTACCTAACATACAGTTTTAAAATGGATCCCTTGAGCACAGCACCCATTTATGATAAAAACACTGAGCAAAGTGGGAGTAGAGGGAACATACCTCAAAATAATAAAGGCCATATATGAGAAACCTACATCCAGCGTCATACTCAATGGGCAAAAACTGAAAGCTTTCTCCTTAAGAACAGACATAAGACAAGAGTGTATGCTTTCACCCACTTCTAATCAACATATTATTGGAAGTTCTACAACAGCAATTAGACAAGAGAAAGAGATAAAAGGCATCCAAATTAAAAAGGAGGAAGTAAAACTGTCACTGTTTTCAGTTGACATGATAGCATACCTAGAAAACCCTACAGGCTCCACCAAAAAATGAACTGAACTAATAAGTGAATTTGGCAAAACAGCAGGATACAAAATCACTATTCAGAAATCTAACACATTTTTATACACCAACAACAAAATATCAGAAACAAAAATCAGGAAAAAAATCCCATTTGCTATAGCAACAAGAAAAATGAAGCACTTAGGAATAAACCTAACCAAGGAGAAAAGACCTGTACTCAGAAAACTACAGAACACTAAAGAACGAAATCAAGGAAGATACCAATAAATGGAAGCATATACTGTGTTCATAGATTGGAAGAATTAACATCAAAATGGTCATAATACCTACCCAAAGCAATTTATCGATTCAATGAAATCCCTATTAAAATACCAAGGACATATTTCAGATACAGAACAAACATTTCAAAAACGTTATGGAACCATAATAGCCTCAGCAATTTGGAGAAAGAAGGACAAAGTAGGAGGGATCAAAATACCTGATATCAAACTATATTACAAAGACACTGTAATCAAACGGTCCAGTACCAGCATAAGAACAGAAATATAGATCAATGGAACAGAACAGAGAGCACAGAAAAAAACCCATGACTCTACGGTCAATAAATATTTGACAAAGGGATCAGGAGCATAAAATGGAGTAAATATACCCTCTTCAACAAACAGTGTTGGGAGATCTAGACAAGTAAATGCAAAAATATGATACTAGACCACCAACTTACACCATACAAAAAAATAAATTCAAAGTGGATAAATGACTTAAATATAAATCGTGACACCATAAAGTACTAGAGGAAAACACAGGCAGTAAAATTTCAGATATTTCACACAGCAATATTTTCAGTGACATATCTCCTAGGTCAAGGGATATAAAGGAAAGGATAAACAAACAGAATTACACCAAATTAAAAAGCTTCTGCATGGCTAAAGAAAATGGCAGCAAAATGAAAAGGGAACCAAACACAGGAAAATATATTTGCCAATGATACTTCCCACAATGGTTTGATCTCCAAAATATATAAAAAAAAAAAACTCATACAACTCAACACCAGGAATACAAACAATCCTATTAAAAAATGGGCAAAGGACTGAACATACTCTTCTCCAAAAAGGACATACAGAGGGCCCAAAAACTTATGAAAGGATGCTCAGCATCACTAGCCATCAGAGATGCAAATTAAAACCACAAAGAGATACTACTTCACACTGGTCAGAATGGCCATCATTAATAAATCAACAAACAACAAGTGCTGGCAAGGATGTGGAGAAAAGGAAAACCTAGTCCACTGTTGGGAGGAATGCATACTGGTGCAGCAACTGTGGAAAACAGTATAGAATTTCCTCAGAAAACCAAAAATGGAAATGCCTTTCTAACCAGCAATTCTACTGCTGGGATTAAGAATCCTGAAACACAAGTTCAAAAGAATCTATGCACCCCAATGTTCATAGCAGTGTTATTTACAATAGTCAAGTGCTGGATGGAAACATCCTAAGTGTCCATCAGTAAATGAGTGGATGAAAAAACTGCAGTATATTTACACAATGGAATACTACACAGTAGAAAGAAAGAAGGAACTCATACCCTTTATGACAGACAGCATGGATGGAACTGGAGAGCAATATGCTAAGTGAAATAAGCCAGGTGGTAAGACAAATACCATATGATCTCACCTATAAGTAGAACCCAATGAACAAAACAAACAAGCAAAAAAGAACCAGAGACACAGAAAAAAGGAATAAACTGACAGTGACCAGAGGGGCCATGGAAGGGAGATAACAGGGGAAAGGGGAAGGGTGCAGTCAAAGAATATGTATAAAGGACTCATGGACATGGACAGCAGGGTAGGAATTGAGCGTGGGAATGAGGTAGGGGAGAACAACAGGGGAAGAACTGGGACAACTGTAATTAAACAACAATAAAAATACGACAAACAAAATCACAAAAATGCATCAATCCTTTGTTCCCTACTCTTCCAGTAGAGAACTAATACAAGTAAATTATAAAGCAATAGTATAAAAGGGCGATATTTAGTCTACACCTTTTCTCAAATACAAAATTTCCTATTTTATCATTTTTCTTCTTAGCATGATTTTTAAAATATAGTTACCCCTAATTAAAAATCATAAATATTAAATAAACTTAATATTTCAACACTAATTCCATCCCAATAAACTATAAAACAAATGGAGGTACTTTCTGGGTTACCTGTGGTGGATAAAGTTCCAGTGTGCATTCAATGCAAGCAGTCATTCCAGGAAGAATCACCCGGGCATTCCCTTTAAAACCTTCTGTCCCCCCATCTATCAAAGGGACAATGGAGCTTGGATCTAATGCACCATCTTCATAATTTAGGAGAGATATCTAGGAAAATTATTTAAAGGGTTTAAAAGGAGAGAGGGATAAGAATTCAAAAGAAAAAGCATGCTGTCAAGTAATTCCACAAGTCAATAGCATGACTGAGTACTAATATATCAAATCAAGGGATGATAATATTAGTAATTTGCAGCCTCACCTTAAGATTAATAACTAGCAATAAACAATAAAATCTATGAACTTAATGGAAATTAAGTAAACTGATTTTTTTAAAAAAAATATGATGTGCAATTCTAATTTTCAGTGTTTTAAGAGCAACAGCAAGAAGTCTTTACCAGCATGCCATTTATCCATCTTCTGGCTATGATGGAGTCTAGTCCACATACAATTATATGAAATTCTACGAGAAAAAAACATGCTAAGTTTAGTTTTTTTAAATGCCACGGTACAACATAATTTATAAGAAAACACACACACAGAAACACACTTTTTACTATAATACATACACAAACACACACACATACACAACACACTTCCCAATCCCTGAAAAATCCCTACTCAGGTCAGCACAGAAAAACGCAGGTAATGGTGTCAAGCAAGATTTAAAACAGTGGCACTCTCTTTTCAATCCATCAACAACCTTACTGAAAAGCCAACACCAAGAAATGAAAAACAACTGAACAGCCTTCAAACTAGCAATTAAAAAATAGTGATTTTAATTTCAAGTGAACAACTTACGACGATAGAAAGTGTCGTTAAAATCCTGGATCTTGTTGAAATGTCTGCATATAAGTAAAGGAATCTGAGCTGCTGAATGTGACAATACCATAAGAAAAAACTTATACATATATATTTAAAACAAGAAATAGATCTCAAATATTCAAAGTAGTAGAATTCAAGGAACCTGACAAAATGAACACAACCCACTTTCTGACAAAACCTCTTTTCTAACACTCCTCCCCCTAACTACTTAGTCTCATCCCTGAACTCCCAAATCATTATATTCATGACTCTTGTTACACTTTCTGCTCTGCTTTAATTTTTGTATAAAAGTGTAAGCCTGGGAATGCAGAATGTGTGTATTGTCCACCATCAGCATCAAGCCAAGAGGCAATCAACATTTGTTGAGTGAAGGGAATGAGCACATCAGATTTCCTACTGATCTGGGTCATTTTAAGAGTTACTGAATAGCTAATTAAAAATAAAACAAAATGAACCCTGGGAGTTTCCAAAGACAACTTCTTCAGTTGCCAATGACTTGTTATTATTGATTTTTGGGAGGAAGATGGTGATAAGAGGTATGAATTCTTCTTCTCATTTACTCAGTCTCCAAGCCTCTCTCTTTTACCCAATCAAGCCCTGTCAGCAGTCTTCCCCTGCCTGGAGGCTGCAAAAGGAATCCCATTCAAAACTGGATGGGTATGAATCACTCTTAGCACTTAATATTTTAATAGCATATATGTGTGTAAAACATTTAAATTTTTTCTAACAGAGCAATTTAATATTTAATAATATATAAATTATACTTCTCTAAAATTACAATAAATAATCCATTAAACTTGTACTTTAAAAGCAAAACAGAAAAAAGAACAATATACAATTGCTGTAGAATTTTTTATCCTGGCCTGTAAATACTGCCATGAAAAATAAATACAATACTAGCCCTTGCCCATTCAGACCTCTATTCCTTTTGAAGCTAGGCAAACAGGGGGCACAAGCTGAAACTTAAACAGAAAGGTCAAGAAAACCCAAGCAAACACTAGAGGAACAATAGAGAAGGAACCAAGGAGCCAGACCAAAATATACCATCTCCTGGATTTCTATAAAATACTCAGTTTCCCAGATATAAAAAATGGGGATAAACACAGTGGTTTTTCTCCCTAACAGGGGCCTGTATTTATATCTTTATACTTTTTATTTTGAAATATTAGATTCACAGGAAGTTGTGAGATGGTGTAGAGAAGTCCTGTGTTTTTTACCAGGTTTCCCTCAACTGTTATATCTTACAATATCAAAACCACAAAAGTGACATTGGTACAAGTATGTCTCATTCTGTCATTTAAACACATGTAAATTTGTGTAATTACCACCCTAGACAAACAATATCAATCAGCACAAAGATCTCCCCCCTGCTACCTGTTTTGAGTCACACCTTCCCTCCCACCACAATGCCTAACTTCTGGCAATTACTTATTTGTTCCCCATTTTGTCATCTGAAGAATGTAATATAATTAAAAATCATACACTATATAATCTTTTCAGATTGGCGTTTTTCATATAGCATAATTCCCTTAATATCCATTGAAGGTGTTAACATTTTGCTTTTGGTGCACTTTTATTGCTCAGTATTATTCCACAGTATAGTTGTATCACAGTTAAACTATTCACCTATTGCCTGATGTTCTGGTTGTTTCCAGTTCTGGGCTACTACAAATAAAACTGTCATATACAATCAAGAACAAGTTTTTATGCAGACTTCAGTATTCATTTTTCTGGGATAAATGCCCAGGAATGAAACTACTGGCTCATATGCCAAGTGTATGCTTAGATTTTTAAGAAACAGCCCTGGACATGTAGCTCTGTTGGTTAGAGCACTGTCCCAATATGCCAAGGTTGCAGTTTCAATCCCTGTCAGGGCACACACAAGAATCAACCAATGAATGCATCAATAAGTGGAACAATAAAGCGACAACTCTCTCTCTCAAAAGAATAAACGATCAAACTATTTTCCAGATACCTATAGTGTTTTACACTGTCCGACAGCAATGAATGATCTAGTTTTTCTGTACCACTGCCAACATTTGCTATTATTTTTTAATATATTTTATTGATTATGGTATTATAGTTGTCCCATTTTTTTCCTCCCCTTTGTCTCCCTCTTCCCTGTACCCGCCCTCCACCATTATTCCCCCACTTTAGTTCATGTCCATGGTTTGTACATGTAAGTTCTTTGGCTTCTCCATTTCCCATACTATTCTTAATCTCCTTCTATTTTGTACCAATCATTTGTTTCTTATTCCCTGTACGTTTTCCCCTATTCTTCCCCCTCCCCCTTGATAACTCTCCATGTGATGTCCATTTCTGAGATTCTGTTCCTCTTCTAGTTGTTTGCTTAGTCCATTTTTGTTTTTCTAGGTTCAGTTGTTGACAGTTGTCATTTTACTGTTCATATTTTTGTTCTTTTTCTTAGTCCCTTTAACATTTCATATACTAAGGGCTTGGTGATGATGAACTCCTTTAACTTGACCTTATCTGGGAAGCACTTTATCTCCTCTTCCATTCTAAATGATAGCTTTGCTAGATACAGTAATCTTGGATGTAGGCCCTTGACCTTCCTGACTTTGAATACTTTCCAGCCCCTTCTTGCCTGCAAGTTTTTGAGAAATCAGCTAATAGTCGTATGGAAACTCCTTTGGAGGTAATTGTCTTGTCTCCTTTTCTTTTACTGCTTTTAAGGCTCTCTCCTTTTCTTTAACCTTGGGTAATGATGTGCCCTGGTGTGTACTTCCTTGGATCCAACTTTTTAGGGCCTCTCTGAACTTCCTGGACTTTTTAGAAGTCTATTTCCTTTGCAAGATTAGGGAAGTTCTCCTTCATTATATTTTCAAGTAAGTTTTCAATGTCTTGCTCTTCTCCTTCTGGCACCAAGGTTCTCATGTTGGAATGTTTAAAGTTATCCCAAAGGTTCCTAAGCCTCTCATTTCATTCTGTTGTAGTTGAATGTTTATTTCTTCCTTCTGGTCCAAACCACTTATGAGTCCCAGTTTCCTTCCTGTTACTGCTGGTTCCCTGTACATTTACTTTACTTCACTTTTCATAGCCTTCACTTTTTCCTCTATTTTGCAACCATACTCAATCATTTCTGTGAGCATCTGATTACCAGTGTTTTGAACTCTGCATCTGATTGGTTGGTTAGCTCTTCATCGCTTAGCTGTATTTTTTCTGGAGCTTTGATCTGTTCTTTCATTTGGGCCATATTTTTTTTGTCTCAACATTGCTGTTACATAGTAAGGGGTAGAGCCTTAGGTATGCACCAGGGCAGGGAAACCCACATTGCTGCATTGTGACACTGTATGTGGGAGAGGGGTCCAAGAGGGAACAGTGCCACTTCCTCAGCTTTCAGTCACTTCCCCCTCTACCTGGGCCCTTCTGGTGTTGATTCCAGGATGTGGTTTTGTGTAAGTTCTAGGATCCTGTGGGTCTCTCCAACACACCCTCCTGTGAGGCTGGGAGTTTCTCCTCATGCCTCAACCCTTACAGGTTTTTTTAGTCAAGAGGTTTTGGGGCTTTATTTCCGGGCCCTAGTACTCTGGGTTGCACAGTCTGTCTCACTCCCCTGTTGTTTCTCCTGGTTTATCCACACACAAATGTGGAACTGCCCAGTCCACCAGCCGCTGCCTCACCCACGTGGTCCTCCAGCTGCAGCCTTGCTGCAAGTCTTCTCCACCCCACTGCCTGGCGCGCCCCTCCTACCAGTTTGGTTGAGTATTTCTTCAACTCCTTGGAGTTCGACAAGTTCGAACAGTTCGAACTTACAGTTCGATTTTCTAGCAATTCTGATTATTTTTTGTTTTTAAATTTTTTGTTGTCCTTCTTTTTGTTGTGTGAGGAAGCAAAGTGTATCTACCTATGTCTGTATCTTAGCCAGCATTTGCTATTATTATAATTTTTATTTTAACTAATCTAATAGGTGAGTGCTAATATCTCAATGTGGTTATAATTTGGATTTCTCTTACAGCTAGGGATGTTAAACATCTTTTCATATGCTTCTTGCCATCTTCTTTGGTGAAATACCCCTTCATTTTTTTGTCTGTTTTCCAATTACATTATTTTTATTATTGAATTACAAAAGTTTTTTATTCTAGACACAAGTCCTTTGTCAGATATCTGCTTTGTATTTTCCAATCTACAGCTTGCCTTTTCATCCTTTTAACAGGGTCCTTCACAAAGCAAAAGTTTTTAATTTTGGTAAAGTTCAATTTATTCACTGTTTTTCTTTTATGTATCATGCTTTTAATCTGGTCAAAGATACCTCACCAAACCCTAGATCCCAGAGATTTTTCTCCTATGTTATCTTCCAAAGTTTTACAGTTTTACATTTGACACTTAAACCTATGGCCCATTTTGAGTTACTTTTTTGTAATTTTGATGGTTAAGATTAATTTTTTTACCTACAGCTATCCAATGGCTCCACCACAATTTGTTAAAGAGATTATCCTTCTTCCATTGACTTGTTCATGTACCTTTGTCAAATGTTTGTTGGCCATACTTGTGTGAGGCTATTTCTGGCTTCTCTACACTGTTCTAATCTATGTCTTTCTCTCTGGCACTACACAGTCTTGATTATTGTAGCCATATAATAAATCTTGAAATTAGATAGTAATTCCTCCTGCTTTATTCTTTTTCAGCATTATTTTAGGTATTTTTTTGTCTTTCTGTATCAATTTTAGAATAATCTTCTCTGTATTGACAAAAAAATTTCCTGGGATTTTAGTAGAAATTGTGTTAAACTTGGACACAAATTTGGGGATAAATGACATCTTTACTATGTTGAACTATCCAGTTCTTAAACATGGAGTATTTCTCCATTTATTTAGATCTTTGATTTCTCTCACTAGCATTTTGCAGTTTTCAGCATGGATATCCCATTTTTATTTTATTTACACCTACAGGGGTTTTTTTTTAATAGTTGTAAATGTCATTGTATTTTAAATTTCATTTTCCACATGTTCACCACTACTGTAAAGAAATAAAATTGATTTCTATATGTTGACTTTGTATCCTGTGGGATTTTCCATATATCAAGTCCCATCTCCTGAATTTCTATAAAATACTAAATGTTCTCCTGATCCAAAGGTGTGAAAGCCAAGAGAATATGAATACTTCTTTTTAAAAACATACTTCTTATAAAAATATATTGATTCTGACACAACTTCCATTTGGTTAATAATATACTGAATTTCTGTTCTGTCTGCTACTTTAAAGAGACACAGACTAATTGGATCCAGCTTAGGAACTTACAGTCTACTACATGAGACATGCAACTGATACAGAACTTAAAGGCAACAATGCAGAATAAATGACAGCAACCGGCTACAGAGCTTAATTTAAAAACTAGGGCAAAAAAATTATATAACCTTAAGACTGGAAGGAGAAAGGAGACAGAGCAAATTATTATCAGCAGATATCTAAGTAATAACTTACTGCTTCTATCTTTTTCCTTTTGCTTATCTGTTTTCTCTATGTTAAACATGTCATTTATAGTAAAGAAAAAAAAACAAAAGGTTCAAAAATTAAGCAATTTTTTTTTGTCAAAAGGATACGGAACTACGTTGCAATTAGGTACTCTGTCATTTAGAAATTCTGCAGCAACTTCAGCTTTAGGTCTTCCAACATCTTTAGGCCTACAGGAAAATTACACTTAAATTAGCATTCATGATGTAAATCTACATGATCTACATAATTTCAAACATAAAAATGTCCACGATGAGTTTAATTAGAGGATATTTAGAAGAAATATTTTTATCTGAGTATCTATGATGAATAGTCATTCAACACTAAATGTCAACCCTTTTGGATATTCCAAATTAAGTAGTTATAAACACTGACAATTCTAAGTATTTAGGTGAAAATGTGAGGATTTTTCCCCCATGTAGAGCATAATTGTAACAGGTTTCCCAGCCATTTCTCACTGTGGCATTTCCGAATGTAAAAAAATGATCCCAGACCTAGAGCCTTTTGAGTATCTGTCCTGAATCCCAGAACTTCAGGGTGTTACTATGCAGGTCTTGGCTGAAATACACAATGAAATTCATTCTAGGGATGCAAGAACCTTCATTTATTCCCTAAGTGGTAAATTTTGTGTTCTATAAGAGACCATAACCACATTTTTGAAGAAGGAATAATTCCAAAGGCATTACCTAAAATTGCAAATGTCTCCAACATTTTCAAGAAGCTAAAAATATAAGGCCTCAAAAGATCACTCCCAGGTAATAATCATAGCTATATATAGAAAAAGACATTAGTTCTCTCTTTTATTCTCAATGCAAATGGTATTTTTTTACCTTAATATTTCCTCATTCTCCTCACAGAAATCATTCCCTCATACATACATAGTATGTACTTCATTATTACTTTTTCACAACTTATTTTTTTATATGCATAGGTCTATCATACCCACTAGCTATGAACACTTGGAAGAAAATGACCATATTCTTACCTCTTTATATTCCTTTATATCTAAGCATAGAGTAAAAACTTTTAAAGTAGTGAACATTTTTAGGAAACAATGTACTTATTAGAAATACCTTATTTAAAATTGCAATATTAGAGCCCTGGCTGGCATAGTTCAGTGGATTGAGAGCAGGCTGAGAACCAAAGTATCGCAAGTTCGATTCCCAGTCAGGGTTCATGCCTGGGTTGCAGGCCAGGTCCCCAGTGGGGGCCATGTGAGAGGCAACCACACATTGATTCTCTCTCTCTCTTTCTCCCTCCCTTCCCCTCTCTAAAAATAAATACATAAAATCTTTTTTAAAAATTGCAATATTAAAAAATTACTTTAACAGGTCATTTTTCTTCTCTTCAATAAAGCAGTGTTCTTTTTTTGTTCAAAACTTCTGTTAAGAGTTTTATTCTTTGTCCTAACTTGCAATAGAAAAGGCTCTAGCATACATTAGTCAAGGAACCTGATTTCAGTATTGCATTCAACTACAGTAGACACAGAGCTCTTCAGGTATGTAAACAGGATAAAGTAGACTCTCAAGAGTCTTTTAAGTTGTGGATTTTATGTGCTTTCACAGTAGATCCAAACAAAATAACTCCTAGATTGTTTTTGCAGAGATTTTTGCTAATTTACCATTCCAGAATTAGGGAATCAGATTGTTCCACCTTAAAATGCACCTTGAATAAAATGGCTTTTCGCACACACCATCCTTGCAGGACACCTTGGCCTAATTATTTAACCTTGAAAACAAGTATCTACCTTGAAGGTTACTCTGAGATTAAATAAAGGAATATGAAGAACTTGCTTAGAAAGTACTTTACACATCCTAAGCAATCAATACATGTTAACTATCATTAAGATCATTATTATTTTAGCCACAAATTAAAGGGCATGATAATTATTACCATAACCAATTAATTCAGTAGTGTTTTTTTAAAACAATTATACACCAAAATTTGTCAGACCAACAAGGACGCCCAAACTTTTCTATGGAGAAGGGAAATATCAAGGGTTAAAAAAAATAAAGAAAACAAAAAAAGTTAAATGTAGAATTCACATTGCAACAACATTTCATTAATTTGACTTAGTTTTACACATCCTTCAATCTAAGAAATTTTACAAAGATAAGGCAGAGGTTTTGTGCCTATCCTAAAAGTTAATTTTATCATTTCTGCTAACCTAACCTTATCTTATATTCCCAGGACAAATTACTTTTTGCTAGTATCCTAATCACTAGAGAAAGAAAAAAAGTTCATTATCTCTCCATATCTGCAATTCTTTAATTGACAGATACTGTTATCTAGACACTCAAACCCCTAAATACTATTTGCTGAAATTCACTAATGACCATTTCTCAGGTCTACATAAGTACACCACTTCCAGTTTTCAAAATTATCACTAACAAACCATTCCCAGGTGATTTTGTAATTTCATGTTCCATTTCAAATGCTCCTGGTGTTCTCTCCTAAACTTTTCATTTCTTTTCCCCTTATATAAAAAGCTCAAACTCCATTACGACTTCATTGTCCCAGAGTCAGCACTCAAATTTTGGCTCACGATCCCCCCCGCCGCCCAATATCACTAGGGCCTAATAGTCTAGCTACTGTTCTCTTATGAAATCCCCAAGAAGGCTGAACTCTGTGCCTTCAGAGCACAATCACCCCAAAATCACATACTTTTTAGAAATTTCTGTTAGACATTAAAACTTACCTAAATAAAAACTGCCTATTTAGATTGGAAACATCTATAGTGTCCATGTCTATAACATGAATTTGTCTAAAACCAGACAATGCCTGTGGAAATAGAAAAATCCAATTAAGCAGAAATTTCCTCACATTTAAAAAATGAGATTTGTTTTCAATGTAGTCTTAAAGCTACAAATTCTCAATAATAAATTCTGCAGAATCATATTTGATAGTTAAAGAGATCTACAAAGTATATAAATTTTTGTTCTTGGAAAGGTCAAAACTGTGTAACTATTCAATTTTAAATAGTCTATAACCAAAAGAGGATTCAAAATTTCTAATTGTTTTATAATCTTATAAACACATCTGTAAAGTTTTGTTAGTTTGCTGCTGCTAGATGCTTTAATTTTACTTGTTTTACTAATTAACTGTACTTAACTATTTTTTTCAGAATATTGTTAAAAGCAAATCATACAAGCTTTATCTTAGTTTATGTAACATTAAGCATGCCATGATTCAGAAATAACTGTTATAAGATACATATCATAAACAAACAACATATAGGTACACTGCACATGTAAAAGAAATACCTTGAAGTACTGAGTCAAGAACAAGCAATCACAATAGCTAGGGAAAGCAAAAAAACTGTTGTGTTTTAATGATAAGGCCAGGCATTCTAACAGTACAACACTGCTCAAATTTACCAGCAGAAGCAAGATTGAAAGAAATTAAGTTACATTCATTAATTATGCCTTTCTGGTCTTGGTCAGTTTAAGCGATCAAATTAAGTCACTTGTCAACAATTTCCCAATTTTTCTGCCCCTATGGTAAAAAGAGATCCTCAAAAGAGTTGTCCATACTTGCATTCTCAAACTCCCTCTTGAGCTCACTCTAAACGTTCACTTGCACCATTCCACTGAAAACAGTTCTTCTCTAAGTCACCGGTGAACTCCACACTATGTTGCCACCTCCAATGACCTTACCCATCTGAGTATTTGGCCTTGTGTGGATCACTTCCTCAAAACACGTTCTTCACTTGGTCACTATACTCATGAGAATTTGAACACTTTAAAAATTGGTTTTCAGTTTACCAGTTTCCCTTCTACTTTATTGGCTAGAAATACAGAATGCTCTTATGCTTAGTTCTGGTGATCTCAATTTTATGAGCATCATCCAAAAGACATCTCAAACTCAACAGTTTCCAAAACCAAACTCAACCATTCTTATTTACCAACCACACCAAATCTGTCCTTCTCCCAGGCCCCTCCTGTTAGTGAATGCTAACTCCATCTTTCCAGTTCCTCAGGGCAAAAACATAGTGATGTCATCCTTGCCTCCGGTCTTTTTCCCTCTCATGTCCCACAACCAGTCCATTAGTAAATCCTATTGACTCCATCTTCAAAACACATGTATCACCTGACTCCCTCTCACTACCTCCAGTGCCACCACCATGTTATAGGTCACTGTCCTCTCTGATCTAGGTGACTGCAACTCCTGACTAGCCTCTCAGCCTTCTCCTCTATTCTTCCTTTAGTCTTTTCCCAATACATAAGCCACAGTGATCCAGGTTAAAAGTCCGGTCAAGTCAACTCACCTGCTTAAATCTCTCCAATGACTTCCTGACTAGGAGTAAAAGGCTAAGTCCTTACAGTAACCTCCAAAGCCTTTTGTGATATTCATTTCCAGCTCCTCCAGCTCCCATTAGCTCTCTGATACCCTCTGAAAATGCTGACCTCTAACCCACTTCTGCTTTACCTATAAGGACCTCCTTGCCGCCCTAGAATATAACAGTTATGCTCCTACATGACTGTTATAGGGACAGCTTTTTCACCTGCTGTCTCTCTGTCTAGAATGTTCTTGTTCACCTCTGCTCAAATAGCACCTTTTTATAAGTCCGATCCCTTTCCACTTGGCTACCTATCTTTCATCTTTCCTCTCTAAAACATTTATTACCATCTGTCAAACTATGTATTTTACTGGTCTTTTTTCCCTCCACTAAAATGTAAGCCAAAAAAAAAAAAAAAAACACCTGTCTCTATTGTTTAATGTTGTATCAGTATCTCTAGCATCTAAAATAGTGCCTGGCATATGGGGTAGGAGGCTCAATAAATATTTACTCAATCAATAATATTAATGTCACATTCTTTTCTTCAGAATGAGCCTTGGAGGGGTATACAATCCATTTTGAAAAAGATGTGTATCTCTTATGTACTTATGTCTGTAAAATTGAAAACACTTAGTTTTCTTCTATTGTTAAGAGAATATTACAATTCAATGAATAACAAGACCACTCCTAAAGTTGCTGATGACTACTCTTCAGATCTAATCTCCAATTACTGTACCTTTAAAATTAGCATATACCTCATTTGCAAATAACAGCTTCAAATGGAAAAAGTCAAACCACCCTTCCTTTCTACAACTTTGGTTCTTACACTGCTAGAGTATTTATATCTGATAAGGTACTATCATGTTTGGTACCGCCAGAGTATATCATACACATGGCTATTTATATTGTGTGAGAGTTGTCTCCCCAATGAAACTTCAAATTCATTAAAGACTGAGGCTGTGGTAATTTACAATCACCAGAGATCCCACCACTTGGTACCATGAAGTATACTGGATTTTTGCAGTTTCACTAGGAGTGACATTAGTACTCCCTAGCAAAATTAATGTGGCTGTTTATATTTAAACTTTAGCCCCATGATCAACTTTTTGGGTTGTTCACCTGATTCTTTTATTTGCTTGATTTTCTATGGAGTCCAATCTAGCATTTCCACTTTTCTATACACCAATGAGAAGCCTGGCATATATCAGCTCTCAGTCAATTGTCCTTCTATCCATCTTCACTAAATAAACTGTTTTTTTTTCTGTTTTGTTTTTGTTTTATTTTGTTTTTTGAAAAAAAGCTACCTGGGCCCTAGCTGGTGTGGCTCAATGCATTGAGCACCAGCCTGCAAACCAAAAAGTCGAGGGTTCGATTCCCATTCAGGGCACAGGCCTGGGTTGCAGGACAGTTCCCCAGCAGGGGGCTCAGGAGAGGCAACCACACATTAATGTTTCTCACTCTTTCTCCCTCCCTTCCCCTCTGTCTAAAAATAAATAAATAAAATCTTAAAAAATAAAGAAAGAGCTATTTGTTAAGTTATCAGAAGTCAATGAAACAAATTAACTAAACCACTACTTATGGATTTCCAACCAGTATACCCAACAGTTTCACTAAATAATACCCTCTCTTAAATGATCCTCATTAAAAACAAATTAACCTATAGTTTAGTGAAAAGAATGCTTGACTAAGTATTGATAACCTTGATTAGATTCCAGGCCTATCACTATCACTATAAATCAAAAAAGTTAGGTAAATCATTTAACCTCTCTGAACTTCATGTCTCCCTCTATATAAAATAAGCCAACGCCCTAAAATGGGTTATTTTATGGAACAAAAGAAATAATAAATTCTTTCCAGTTGCTTGTTAAAATATGAATTACCAGTTTTGTTATTTCATTAATGAGCACTTTGCAAGAGGAAGCAGAAAGATCTCTTTGATAAAGAGCAAAGAAATAGTAAGACTTTGTGTCAAAGACTTTATAGTTGAGAAGTTTAGATTTAACTGTTTGGAATATGACCTGCTACACTTATCTAACAAAAGCTCAAGATAGGTTATTAATCATAATAAAGAAATTTCCTAGTATGACAGAAAAGGAAAATTACCACAAAAGAGAAAAAAATACATATTAAATATATGTATATATATTACCAGATTTTTCAGGAGCTCACATCCTAAGCCGCCAGCTCCAATGACTAGAACTTTACATGTATCTAACAAAAACTGGAGAGACTGTAAAGAATGAAAAAGCATATTAAAACCTAGTTATAAAAAAACATAAGTTCCATCACTATACCAGGCCATAAAATAGTTTCTGATATTTCCATGAAAAATGCAAATGAAGACCAAGAGCAGACTTTCTATTTAACAAATTCATAAATTTCTGAAGAACATAGAGCCAGAAATTCTATGACCCTAATGATTTCAGAGCATTTCAATTTCGATGTTTTTAAATTGATGTTTATTGTATGAAATTAAAAGGCTATTTCTAAAAAGAAAAACTATGCTACTTATAAGTTATCTGTTTTTAACCTTGAAAGGGGATGGAAGGCATCAAATTCATTATTTCACTGACTTCCTAAAAAGAGACAAATGTAAAAATCCTAAGAACAGAGAATCAAACAGTGCACAAAGTGTTTAAAGGTCTTCAGGAAGGAAAAAACAAACGTGAAATTCTTAGAAAATTACATATCAACAGAAATACTATTTGAAACAATCACTTTAACAGCATTATCTTAAACAATCAGGCAAAACAAAACTCAGAACCACAGTCAAATAAGGTGGGTCCAAAGAAAGGCAGAATATTGTCAATTCTGTCCAAAGAAACTAAAGGAGAAAAAGTTATTTAGATAAGACATCGGTAAAATGCAAGAGCTTATACCTTTAGGAGTAGCACAATATTTCCATTTCAAAATAATAACCCTTTATAAAGACAAAATGACAAAAATTTACTATAAAGAATACTTCTTTCTACCTTGTAATAAAAAAGTTATATCTAATTGAATACTTGCTTTAAGCCAAACACTATCTGTCCAAAATTCTATTCCTGTTAAACAGCAGTCACATTTTTTAACATGCAATTAGTTACATTCAATCCTAGGATGCTCTTTTAAACTAAATTTCAAAATTTAAACACACATCTATATTGCTATCAAAAATTTCTCATAGCAAAACTAAAAAGGGAAGTGTCTCAGAAATCATTTTAAACTGAAATTCAAAGTGACGTATAACTTAAGAGTTTTAAATGAGATTAGTTATTTTACTCAAAAAATTTCAACATATTACATGAGAAATGTGAAAATGACTCAAATATTAGCCATTCAAATAAAATCAGTTGCAAATACTCAATTTAGTATTTCAAGGTAAGTTACACATTTGTATTAGTATTTTTATTATAAGAGCAAGTGAAAAAGAAAGCATTTAATTTTTGAAACAAAACTATAAGAGGAGTTATTTAAAAATAAATGTTTCTCACTTCAGTGCTCGGTTCGAAATCAGGGTGTGTGAAGGGTCCAGATCGCTCGAGGAACTTCTTTACATGGTTCCAGCGACCTTCCCAGTCTCCAATGTCCCCACACCCACCATCAACAGCCATTCTGCACAGAACACAGTAAATTCAGCTGCAAAGGTCAGTATGAAAAAAACCACACCTACAACTACTGTGGTTTCCCAAATGAAATACAGAGCTGCTCAAATAAAAAGCGTATTATTTAATGTGATTATACTTATGCTTTTAAATTTTTTCTTAGCTATTAGAGTTCATTGAAAGTTAAAAACTACATGTGTTTGATGAAATAAATCAGTCTATGTGTTTCTGGGTTCCTACAGCAAGCCAAAATAAAACTTAGGATATTGTTTAATCAAAAAGAAATGGTTTATAAAAGATCACTGTGAACTTCCCTAAGGTGTTCCTTCAATACACCTGGATCGGGAAATACCAGTTGTTAGAGAAAAATAAATATATAACTCTACTTGCAGAACTGTGATGTTTCATATCTAATGTAACTCATCTGTCCTTCCTAAGTTTGAAAGATATAACTTAAATATCATTTTTGATGAGAGGAACTCTCACACGCTTTTATCTGAAACAGAGGTCCGGATTTTCAAAAAACCTCTTTAAATACTATAAGGTGTTTTTTATTGCCACTGTACACAGAAAGTTTTAGGCTACAATCATACTGCAGGTAAGCATTATTGTCTAGAAATCTAGAGCACACAACTGAGTGTGTCCTAATGCTGGAGTCCTCTAACAAACTAGTAATCCATGTATTTCCCACTCCGTACAAAATTTATGTTGAGTTGTAATGTTTTTAAAAAAAGTTTTCATATTTCCTATAACCCAACATCCACGTTCAAATGTATTAATATCCATTTCTACAAAAGGGACGGAGAAGTATTTCCTAGCAATAAAGACCTTAGGTTTTGATATGATAGCTGGGTTTGATTCCACAATTAACTGTACTGTGACTGACCTTGAGCAGATTACTAAACAGCCATAAACGTCATCTACAAATTTTTACAGCTACATAAGGGCAGAATGAGAATATAGTAAGCATTCAAACTTTAACTGTCATTTTAAGCAAAAGCGGAAAGTAAAAGAAAGGCGGGAATGTGAAATTAACCTTGTACCGCCAATCCTCTAGCAATTGACATTCGACTTTCTGAGGGCGAAAACTAGACTAAAGCTCTGCTACTGGGATTTGGCTCAGGAATTAGTAACTCACCACACCCACCGCAAGAGTACTTTCGTCCCCTCCCGAGTAGGCAGGAGCAAAAATTAAAAACACTGTTTACCTCTATCTCATGGCATAAAACTAAGAAATAGGGTGTGTAATAAATGGGCAAAATAAGCTCTTTGGAGTCAACACTCCCTTTTAAGAGCCAATTATTCTGCAAAAATAATTGATGTGCTTAGTCCGATGCCATAGAAAGTTCTCACACAAAGTGCAATTAGAACTGTTTGTTTACGGAAGGCCAAAATCAGCCCGGTGTCCTTTTGTGTGTTCATGTGAGATTCTCTTTTCACAGGGTCACGTCTCTAACCACTGGGATGTTGGAAAAGGGGGCGCCAGATGGTCCCGCTAGACCTCTTGGTCAAGCACCGGGCGGGCCCGAACGGGACCGAGACCTCATGGCCTGCGCTCCGGGTGCCCCCTCCCAGCCTCCCCGGCCCGCTGCGGCTGGTCCCCTAGGCCTGGGGTGAAGGGAGGCGGGGGTCCCCGGAGAGGGCCCCGGCCTCCCGGCAGCACTAACTTCTCAGCCAGCAGCTCCTCTATTCTCCTTCTTTTCTTCTCCCTAAAAGAAAGAGAGAATAAAAGAAGGGTCAGCATCACGCTACACACTGGGCGCCGCGAGAGGATGAGGGGCGAGGGAACGGGGCGAGAGAGTGGGAGGACCCCGGGTGGCGGCGGCCACCGCCCACTGCCACGCTCACTCACAACCCAGCCCGGCCCAGCGCGCCTGCAGAGCCGGAGTACTTACGGCTCCTCGCCATCCGCCATATTGTTCTCCGCCTCTTCCCAGGTAGCCCCACGGCAGGAGGGGCTAGGCGTTGGAGCGGGGCCGGGGGTGGAGACTGCGCGGGAGGGGCGGAGGCAGGGACAGAGCGTTGGAACGCGGCTGGTGGGGGCGGGGAGGTCTCGTTGCTCCCTGGGGCTTTAAAGTCCTGCGTTGTAATTATGAACTTGATAAACTACCCTTAATTGCCTAATTCTTATCCGGTGTGTAATGTTGTTATGCCGCTTGAAAATATTGATGTAATAAGTTAGATGTTTATACGATTTGTGTATTAAGTAATTATGTAAAATTGTATATTCTAAGAGGAAACTCCTGGAAGAGTCTCCCTAATATGCCAGAGCTTCCTTCTGAAGAAAAGCACCAGGAGAATTTTCACTTACTGATTTTCAAGACAGTTCCAACATCTTTGCATAAAGATATTCACTTAAAGAGTAAAATTTAAATCAGTTTCTAGGGCGTGAATGAAGATACTGTTTTTCTTTCTTCGTTAATATCAATGTTAATATAGTGTCACATTCTGTCAGATAAGATATTCAGTGTCAATGGAACAATTGGAGAAACATTTTTCTCTGAGAAAAATATAATATTCAGATAGAAAAATGTATGAAGAAAAAAAGCACAAAAATTAAATAATCATTTAGGACACACATGATCTCATCGCCTAAATATAAATGATAAAATTTTGAACTATGTATTTTCTTCCAGAATCAAAAACTGACAGATAGATGTGTGTATGACTGGATACAGAAATATAATCATATTAAATGAGAAATAGCTACATATATAAATAATTACATATATTTTTACTTAAAGTGGACAAAAATGAGATTTAGCGTCAGAAATTTTTAACTCTCCACTTATTACTTCTGATATCTTGGGCACATCTGTGTCTTCATTTGTAAACTGGAGATAATATTTGTTTTGTAAGACTCTGAGATCTTAATGAAATTCACAGTGGTTTTCAAAATGTAACTCCTGATCAATCACATCTGCATCATTTGGGAACTTCTTACAAATGTAAACACAATTTTCAGGCCCGACCCCTAACCTTCTGCAAAACCCTTGATGTTTCTGTACAAATTAAAGCTTAAGAAATACTGAAATGAAGACTGTATAAAGCAGGGAGCTTCAACCTTTTGGCCTCTCTGGGACACACTGGAAGAAGAGTTGTCCTGGACCACACATTAAATAACACAAACATTAACAAGAACTGATGAGCAAAAAAAAAAAGGTCAGTGCCCACTTTTCCTAATATCTGCTATCACAGATAAGCAAAAAAGCCCTCATATGATAACCTGAATCATGCAGTGGCCCTTTCAATAATCTTAAAATCATCAACTGGAGCAAAGTGTGTGATTACTATACTAAAACAGAAAATGTACATACCTAAGTAATAAAATGTCACTGATGTTTTTTAAATAGTTTATTATAAAAGTAAAAGAGGGCAACATAAAACGAGTGGGATGTTTAACATTGTATTTGAGAACATAGTGCATCAATACCTGCTTTGATAGAAATAGTTGCGAGTCTCAGTGAGTTCTCAAGGTGCTCATCAGACATTTTGGTTCTAATTTTACCCTTAATGTGTTTTCATTCTTAAAAATAGTTGCTGGCAAATTAGGTGCTGCCAAAAAGTGATGGCATGAATAAGGTATGATTGTGAAACAAGGGATATTTGTCTCCAGGAAGATAGGGCCTATAAAAGTCCAGTAAAGAAACACAATCAAATTTTTATTTAAGTTGAACATCAAATTGCAGCTCTATGCACTCCATTTGAAAATTGACAGGTAACATATTTATGTTGACTAGAAATAGAGTCTCAAATATAGCAAAATATTGATTATTTTCCCAGAAATTTTGAAATCTGTTTTCAATCTCTTGTATCAAATTGAAAAGTAAAGCTGCATATTTTTCACTGTTCACAGGACTGTGTTTAGCCAACATGTCAAAATGCATAAAATTGTTTGCCTTAATTTAAGCTTGCCGTAATTTCAGTTTCATTTGGAACACTGTTATGGTTTGAAACGTGATATTGAAAAGTTGGTTTTCACCTTGAAGACGTATGTTTGACTCATTTAAATGAGCAGTTAAATCCACTAAAAATGCCGAATCTGTAAGTCAGTTTTCATCGTCAAGTTTCAGCAAAAATTTGTTTTTTGATACCATAAATGACTTGATAACATGTTGCAAATCTTAAAAGCTTTTCAACATTTGGCCTTGACTTAGCCATCTTGCTTCTGAAAAGTAATTGATATTACCATAGTCAGCATCAATACTTTTAAGAAATTCCCGGAATTAGCAATGATTCAATCCCTTGGCCCTTATGAAATTCAGTCTTGATGATGATTTGCATGATGTTATCCATTTTTAAAGTTTTTTGTGCATAAATTTTCTTGATGTACTATGCAATGATACTTCATCAAATGTGAGTTTTAGGCAGCAAATGCATCTTCTATTAATTTTACAAGTCCCTCTTTAGTAACTATACCAAACATGTTGACAAATGGGCAAAGAAAATCGCTTTAGCATTTTTTTTACTTATTTGTATAAATCTCTTGATTTAGTTGTGTTTTTTAATGGCACAAAAGAAGCCATTTCTTCAGTGGCATTATATTGATCATCAATACCTCTAATAAAAAATGGCAAGTCAAGCCGTATCTGTAGCATCAGTGCTACCATCTATCACCAAAGCATAAAATTTAAAATTAGCAGCTTTACTCTCAAAACTTCTTTGAAACAAAGTAGTCTGGTGAGGCAAACTGATTTCAGAAATATCATCCTTTTTTTTTCAGGGCAAATTACATCTGCCATGCTTTCTATACATTGCTTACTAAACTCACCATCAGTAGGTTGTTTTGAATTTTTTGCGATTAAATATGCTACCACATAACAAGCTTTTACAATGGAATCTGCCGGAGTTGTAACTTTTTGAAAAAAGTTTTGAGAAAACAGACTTTTGTCAATTCTGTTATTTTGTCCTTATGAAGCAATCCTTCGTATGCATTGAATTTGGCAGCATGTTTTTGCATATAGTGCCTTTTCAAACCATAGTCTTTGAAAACTTGCACAAATTCCCTACAAATTAAGCAGAATGCCTTACTATTTGCCTTGACAAAAAAGTAGTGATCTGTCCATTTTTCATTGAACAATCTTCCTTCATCAGTGATATTTTCCTTTGGGGGGTTCTTTTTTTTTTTGAGATGTTGTAGAAGCCATGCTAGGATTAAAAAATAATAATAGATAAGGGACTTTATTTACTTTTATTATGAAAAATAATTGACAGGAAAAGAAAACAAGGTTTGGGCCCTTCCACAGTCCTCTAGGCTGCCAATACAGGACAAGGCAGAGAACTGATTGTAAAGCATGGTGGGTGATGTGTGAGGTGCCACCGAGTTGTGGAATTACCTTTAATAATCAAATAAGAATGCTCACCTGACTTCTAAATAACATTAAGTGCCTAACGTTGCAAAGGTTGACATTATTGATAATCACCAGCTCACTAAGTCACCATGAGCACTTGTAACATCTGGCGGTATCAATTCTACTGTCCACACTTGGAAGAGAACACACTGGAAGGTGCACACCACCATAAAACTGAAGCAGTGCATGTGTACAAATAGCAAGAGCATATGTATATTTATGTGACATCACAACATGTAATCACACAAAAAAAATCTCATAGATTTAAGTAAATTTACGAGTTTGTGTTGGGCCACATTCATAGCCATCCTGGGCTGCATGCGGCCTGTGGGCCATTGGTGGGACACCCCTGGTATAAAACCTGATGGGTATTCAGTAAATGTAGCTGCTGTTTATAAATTATTATATTCTGTCTTCTTTTTGTCTTTTAGCATCCCACAATCAGGTTCAACTCAATAGCATTCATTAAGCCAGGCAGTGAATGGGGTATAGAGCATACAACAGGAAACACCAGCTTCTTTCCAGGTCACATGTCTTGATATCTACACAGAAACCTCTTCTACTTGCCCAGACTACTCCACAGATGAAACTGTTGAGGTTAGATCCTTTTCCCCACCAATGCTACATTTAGGAGACCTTTTCATTAATGGCAGTGAACATCACAGCTCCTTCAGGTGTTAAAAACCAGTAGGTACCTTAGAGATCACCTAGTCTAAACCCACCAACATCACAGAGGAGGAAGCTGAGACCCATGCACAGGATCCTGCTCTTCTATGAAGAGCTTTGCAAAGGTATCTGTTCCTGCATCTTTGTGCCTTAGAACTAATACTCTGACTCACTATGGTGGTATTTTGATAGATGACACCAGGCCCTCCCCGTGGCTCAGACTCACTGACTGAAATAGCCAATTTCCCTTGCCAGTAATAAAAGACAAGCAATCAAAACCTGCAACAGATTTATTTCACTTCAGGCAGAATATATTATAAACTATTAGTCTATCCACTATTGTTTACATACAATAGTGTATGTAAACAATACACTAGATGAATATGTCATGTAGGATAGATAGCAAACCAAGGCAGGGAGAAGGAAGGAGACATAGCTCACCCACTACCTCAGATGTGTTGAGCCTGGTCTGATAAGATTGCCAGGTGTTTCAAACATCACAAGAAACACCATGCTAGCACATGAAGAGGAGAGCCCTTGAAGTTCTGTACATAATATTATTTCCACTATGTGGGGAAAAACACTTTTGAAACTCTGCATTCATCCCAAGGTCTAGAAGGTGGAATAAGAGGGGATCCACAGTGCCCAAAGAAAAAGCCCATAAAATAACTTCAGCTAACTGCCTGCCTCTAGGTATACTGTCTGTTTCACAGGGGGTACCTAGTGCTTACAGAAAGAGCCCATAAATAACATTGGTTAACTGCCTCAACTTTGATTAACTGCCTCAGTTACCTGTTTTACAATGGATGACAAGATGTGATTTGCATCAAGATAGTGACCTGCTGTAACAGTCCTCCACAAATGCCCATGTTTAGGTAGTCACACCCCCTGAAGGAAGCTGACACTGCCTTTACACACCAATTAATGTGTAACTCCCTCACTTCATCCCACAACTATATACGAGGTCTATCTAAAAAAAGTCCAGCCATTGTTAATATAATAAGAACAGTTTGTGTGACATCAATGTAGCCTAGCAGCCAAGGAGAGTGGACTGGAATGAACATGTGTGAACAATGACAACTTCACTGTACTAGTCTGTAGGGGTGGTGGATGCTATTGAGTGAGCATGTGTATTGTGTGGCCATTGCATTCAAAATCACTGAGCGAGTAGAGCAAAAAATCTGCATCAAATTTTGCATTAAGCTTGAACATTCCTCCATGGAAACTATTCAGATGATTCAGAAGGCCACAGCTATGAGCAAGTGGTGACTGGAAGCTGCATCATGACAACGCGCCCTCTCATATATCACATCTCATGCAGAGTCTTTTTGTGAAAGACAAACCACCCAGGTGACTTGCCACCCTTACCTTGCCTATTCCTATGCCCTACGCCTTTGTCCCTCACCTCAGCAAGGCCCATTCTCTTCCATGAGAATTTATCACTCATAAACTTTGATTGCATACTAGTAGACTTGCTGATCTGTAATTCTTTGCTGTGCCAGTGAGAAGAACCGAGTTTCTCCCACAATATTCAGAGTGGTGCCTAGAAGCACATGTCTGTGTATAAGGACACCAGGAAGGCTCCTACAGTGAATCTGACCCCCACTAAATGAATAATGTCAAACAGGTTCTACTAATAGCATTTCAAACAGTGCCTGAAATAAAGTAAGGATTCCACGTGTTCATTTTTATTTAAAATAATTTTATGACTGAAGAGAAGCAGAATTTGCTATCCCAAAATATGTTTTGTGGGAGGGGGTGGATATTGATTATTTTAAGCTAGGGGTTTTTGTTCTTTTTTTTTTTTTTGCCATTTTAACCACTTTATTTAAACATTTTTTTACTGTTGTTCAATTACAGTTGTCCCCATTTCTTTCCCCCATTACTCTCCCCTGCCCTACCCTCCTCCCCTTCTATATTCAATCCTCCTCCCTCCCCTCACCCCCATTATCTTTTTCCTTGGGTCCTTTATACCTGTGAACCCTTTCCCTTCCCCTTCTTTTAAGTTAGTTATATTTAAGAAATGAAAGACTCAGGAAAATCCTTTAATCTTCCCTCTAAAGAATCTAGATAAAGGACCTGCTCCAGGAAGAGACATATCATTATAGATAACTGCAGTTTAATCTGAACTGCTGTAGTGTGATAGGGAGGAACCAGCAAAGTCTATTTGATCAAAGACTTTTCTGTGTCCCATTGTTAAAGATGGACCAGCAAACATTTGTTTTGGAAACATTTGCTTTTCCATTCCACATGAACTGTCGTTCTTCTCTTTGAAGTCCCAAACCACTACTCCCTGCCCTCTTAGCCTTAGCTCAACAAGGCAAAGCTTCAATTGAGCCAGCATTCTTATGAAACCCCTGTACATACATATGTAATTAAATTTGGTTATTTTCTTCTGTTAATCTGTCTCATGTCAATTTGATTATTAGACCAGCCAGAAGAACTAAGAGAATGGGAAGAAGGAGGAATTTTTTTTTCTTCCTCCACATGACAAAGATAGAAATGTGTAGTGAAAAAACAAAAAGTCCCATGATCCAACCAGAGTGACAAGCATATTTAACATTTTGAGAGAGGGAGAAACAGATCATGCTCTATATCACTATACCTGGCTTTTAAAAATTTCTTTTGTTATTTTAAACCTCTCTAGAGGTTTGAACAAATAAGTAAAATTACACTGAAAAAATATTTAATGGATATCAATGACATGATCAATGAGCAAATCATATTATTACTAACACACACTTGATGGTCTGTGGTCATGTGGTACTGAGCAATTAAAAGGTAAACATTCTCCATCACAGCTCCTGATACTCACTGATCTCTCCAATAAGTGTGGGCCTTACTGGGGCTCATAAACCCAAGTGAATTCTGCCACACCCTCTGACTTCCTGTAACACGGCACATCTCTAGATAGCACTCTTCTCACTGTTTGGTAAAGTTAGTATTTCCACTGTGTTACAAGATCCTTAAAGACAGAGCAAGATTGCATTCTTCTCAACTTTTTTTTTAAATCTCTCACAATGCTCTCATTAGGCCTTGAAAGGACTCAAAATATCTTTTGACATCACACTGAAAATTTTCAACCTTTTTCCCCCTATCAAGTCTACCCAGATACAACTAAAACAATAAAATTGCAATGAGATAGAGAAAAGTCAGTGGATATTTACTATGAAAGCATAGAAAACAAATCAAGTTACAGCACTATTAATACCATGATACCAAATGAATCATGGGCTGTGTTACTATTAATAGCAATAACAGTAATATCTAACTGCAAGGAGTTGCTATACAATAAGCACACCTCATTCACTCTTGTTTATCTTCAACTATTAATACATAGCAGATGTTTTTATTATACTCAGTTTAGACATGAAGAAACTGAGATTGGAGTAGGTTAAGTAATTTGTCAGAGTCACTAGCAAGACATGGAGGAGCTGGGACTCTAATTTTATTCTCTCTGACTTTAAATCTTTCCATTTTTACAGAATCGAGAAAATGTGACAGCTCAGAAATATTTTCACCTTTTAAACTTTATTCAACACCAATGACAGGAGTATTTATTTAGAGTCATTGTGGGTTCCTGAAATAGCTTCTAAATCACCGAGGAAAACCAAACTATGTCTTCTAGATTTTGCAGTAGATATATTTTATTACTTTCCAATTTTTTTTGAAAATTGGTGGCCTGAGGAGAGTGAATTCAGTTTTTAAAAACAGCACCATTGAATGTTTAAAGACTCTGTTATCTTACACATTAGCATTATAGAATTTTGCCTACCACACTATGAAGTTAACTAAAATATTTTTTTCTCTTGTACTTGAGATAAAAGGAGGTTGACTATACCAACCAGCCCCTTAACTGGAAAAAGGAAGACCCTTTGGAAGCCTTAGCAGGAAATTTACAACTAAATCGTTTGGGCTGAGATATAAAACTATCATATTATCTGTTAAAGTACTGTGCTTCCTTAGTGAAATTTGTCCCCAAATATTAAGATAAAACTAAGAAAGATCTTTGTGAGTGGAATCCATGTTTCTGCACAGAAGATACTGGGTGCAGAACAGTAAGTTCACTGCAGACTATTATTTGCTTTCAAATGTAAACAACATGCCCAGATCAGGGCTGAAGTGACCAGATCTGGGCTTGTTGTGCCCACTTTATCAGAATGCACAGTCGTTGAATAATTTTGCCTAGACAGAATGGACATGGAAAACAAAGAAGAAAAGTGAATAAACAACCAGTCTTCCGTTCTACACGTTCTTCATTCCGATTTTGTCAGTCTGATTTCACTCATAGTGACTCATGGTGAAACAGAGAAAACACGAGGATTACATTCAGATGCGCAGAGGTTAGTAACGGCTTACTTTCCCAAAACAGCTCATCCCTCAGTAACACTACAGCTTCCATTTCATTTTACCTAGGTTGACATCTGAACCAATGCTAAAATTTCCCCAAAGTCCAGAACACATTCCTAGGGTTAAATACTCAAAAGGAGTGTTTTAAAGGAGGCTGTGTTTGGACTTCCAGGGAAGGCATTGGCATCTCTCACCAGGCGGATTTCCGCTGGTTCCTTTCTGTCATTTCGTCTCTCTTTTGCACTCAGCCCCTTACTCTGTCGCGGGACCCCAGTTTTGCTATAGCCAACCTCTTAGAGCCAATAAGGAAGTTAAAAAGAGAAAAAAGCGCCCTTCCGCTTCCAATTTCCGCTACTCCGCTGCCGCCAACCACAGAGCCGGTCGAGCCGGAGCCGCTGTCGCTGCTAACTATTCAGCTGGTTAGGTTGCAGCCACCGCCGCTGCCAGATTCCAGAGGCGAAGAAACCGCGGCGAGGAGACCAGACATGGACGTGAACATCGCCCCGCTCCGGGCCTGGGATGATTTCTTTCCAGGCTCTGACCGCTTTGCCCGACCAGATTTCAGGGACATTTCCAAATGGAACAACCGCGTGGTGAGCAACCTGCTCTACTATCAGACCAACTACCTGGTGGTGGCTGCCATGATGATTTCAGTTGTAGGGTAAGTGGGGCCCTTTCAAGGCATTGATGGGGTTAGTTCGGAGGGGCTTGAAGGCCAGACCCCCGCGGGCGGAAACGCTCTGCACGCGCGGCGCGGGCCGGGGCAACTGTAGGCGACCCAGTCCTACTGGCCTGTGCTCAGGGCGAGGCCGCAGCAACCTGGGGCCCCATTTTCCTTTCCGTTCCTCGGGTTGACACATGCGGGCGCCCTGAGAGTAAGGAAATGCTGCCAGTCCCGGGCAAAAACAATGACTTTTTTTCAGCCTTGCTTCGATTAGGGTCTTGAGAGGGGAATGTCGGTAGTGGCCTGGTCTTTTAAAAATAAGGAGAGGAAAGTGGTGTAACCCTGTCTTGGGACTGGATCCCGACGGTGTCGGCTCAGGTTCGGCAATGTAGGAAGGACATTCAGGAGGCCACGGACTCTGTCAGTGTCTGTGCTGTGCCTGCCGCTCTGCACAACGAAGCTGAACTTAGAGGCAAGAGGGGGCTGTTCCCTGGGATACATCAGTCAGTGTGGGGACATCACCCAGTGTGGGGTGAAGGCTGCCCTGCCTGTAGGAGTGGGGTCCTTATTTTTTTTTTTCTCCTAGGAGTTGACAGGCGTAGCCACTTTCTGTATCTTCACTTCCTAGGCTGCGTTCTGTGTATAGGAAACCTTTTCAACTGGATCTTAAAATTAAAAAGTGCCCTGTGTTATATACAGTTTCACACCTGCACACACACCCACTCTGCTAGGATCCACACTTCTCTAAAGAAAAAGCCACCCTCAGACGTTATAAGGAACTCACTTGCCATTAAAGAAATGTCTGATATTTCCATTTCAGAGTAAACACAGAGGGGAGAGCAAGCTGGCCTGGGAGACAGGAGAAATCCAAACTTGGAGGGTGTGAGAAAGGGCTAATGGGGTGGTTTCTTAAATTAGTTTGCTGTTCTTTGACTTATTTATTGAGTCATTTTTCTGTGCCAACCACGGGAGCACAGTGAGATCAGGCAGAGATGAATTCTGGCCTAAGGGCACCATTGGTTGTTGAGAAGCTGTAGGACCAAACACAATGCACAGAGAAGAGAGAGGTCACAATTTCTTGGGTGTGGTTCAGAGTAGTCACTCCGAGGGAGAAGTGGATGCTCATCTGTGGGGTTTGGTGGGCAGTTAATTACCTGGATCCTCATTATGTGTTGCTTAAGAACCTGCAGTCTGAGAATGGCTCAGTGTGTGGAGGGCAGGACTCTGAGCCAAAGTGGCAACCTGAGTTAAAATTAGTTGGGGTAAAACAGGCCTGAAACAGCTGCCTTCTGAACCTTTCCCTGTCTTTATGCTTGAATCTTATTTCCTAGTTCACTAAAAAAAAAAATTAAAGAAAAGAAAATAAAAGCAAATAGTAAATAGGATTGCATCTGTTATTTTGTTTTCTTTTTCTCTTTTCATTTTTTGTAAAGAAATAAAGGAATCTTATCTGGTGATCGAGTTATGGGTTTGGGGTTTTTTTTTGTTTTTAAGTAACCTAAAAAACTTAGATATGAGGCAAAATCTGACACAGACCAAGCAAATGTACCAAAAACAAAACAAAACAAACATACAAATAAACAAAAAACACTGTTTTTCAAAGAGGTGTACTGCCCAGACCAGACACAGCTCTGGTAACCTTGCTGGAATCTATTTTTTACCTGGGAAGGCCAGGGCCCTTCCTTATCTAAATTTAGCTCCCTCGTAATGTCTTAGCCCACTAACTCAGGCAGTTTGGAGTGTTTGCCCTTCTCATTCCCCTTTTCAAATTGGAGATTTTGGTTGGCATTGAAATTTTTGAAGGTAAAAGTAAAACATAGCCATGTTTATTTTATTATTATTATTTTTTTAAAAAAACTTGGAAAACTACAGGCCAGTAGTAAGTTGTTTTGAAAACTGTACAAAATATGAGATTTCTTTTGTAGCTCAGTAAAAACTTAATGTATGACCTTCAACTGTTTCCTCTGTGTCTACAAACACACTTAGTCTATAGTTTTTCCCACAAATTTCCCTTTTCTTTCTTTATAATCTAACAATAACAAAGTGGTTTACTTGCGTTTCCTCACACAACCCAATGAGATGAGGTACTGTTACTAGCCTATTATTAAACCTGAGCCTCAGAGAGGTTAAATGACTTGCTCAAAGTCACAGACCCAGGGTTGTGCTCTTAACTACTATGGCACCTTCCTATGAGTCATGAGGTATAGAATTATAGTCTGTTAAAGCTGGAAGAAACCAAGTGTCTTCAGGGTCAGGGAGTTTACTTGATTCTGGAACATTTCTCATTCTACAGGGAACTCTCTTGATAAAGTCAGTAGATGAGTGGGCTCAGAGCAGCGCTGGAGGCTGTGGATCCAGATCCTCTCTACTGGCATTGATAGTTCTCTTGATATCTTGTAGAGTTGTGTGAAAATGTGGCCAGACTCTTTACTGGGGAAAGGACTGCGTTGAAGGGTGTTCTTCAAGGGTGTTCTTCCGTCCCCTGCTGGTGAGAAGGGACCTGCAGGCCATTGTTAGAGGGCTCTAAGTCTCAGCTCTGCTCCTGTGTTGAAAACCCACTTAAGTGAGGATAGAGAGGACCTGCAGGGAGGGAGAGGGAAAACCAAGAGGATATCCTCTAACTCCAAAAAACATTTGAGTTCTACTGCTGTAGAATAGGAATTAAATGACTTAATTAATATAAAGCTAACCAAGGTCTTGCAAATGACAACACTGAAATGTTAGGTGTTATTATAGTAAATCCTGGGTCACAGGCATATTCAAAATTCTCACAACTTGTATGTTATCTTAGGCATAAGTTTTAGATGATGAATAAACATTGGAGGTTTTGTCATAATTGCAACTGTGTTTCACATAAAACTTTGCTTCTCTTGAAGACTTGAGTATCCTTTTGAGATGCAGGTGTTACTTCAGAGTAGACTGAATGACTTAAAAGAAATAACATGAATCACAAGCTGGAGAATGTATGTTTTGCTGAAAATGGCTTTGCTTCCTTTAAATCCAGAAGGGAAAGCTGTCTGAGATTGAAGAGGAAAACCTTCTCCATCCTTGTCATGATACATGTTGGCACCAGATATTCTTTTTACCTCATATACAGCGATGCAAGTGTGTGCCTGTATTTTTTTTATTGTTGTTCAATTACAGTTGTCTCCATTTTCCCCCCATCCCATCTCCACCCATCCCTACCTCCCACCCTTGATCCTACCCACTTTGGCTTTGTCCATGTGTCCTTTACATATGTTCCTTGACGACCCTTCCCTATTTCCCCCCATCATCCTTCTCTCCCCACCCCTCTGGTTACTGTCAGTTTCTTTATTTCACTGTCTCCAGTTATATATATCTTTTTAATTTTTTAAAAGATTTTATTTGCCCTGGCTGGCGTAGCTCAGTGGATTGAGCACGGGCTGGGAACCAAAGTGTCCCAGGTTCGATTCCCAGCCAGGGTACATGCCTGGGTTGCAGGCCATAACCCCCAGCAACCACACATTGAAGTTTCTCTGTCTCTCTCTCTCTATCTCCCTCCCTTCCCTATCTAAAAAATAAATAATAAAAAAAAAAAAAAAAAAGATTTTATTTATTTTATTTTTAGAAAGGGGAAGGGAGGGAGGGAAACACCAAATGATTGCTTCTCACACGCCCCCAACTGGGAACCTAGCCCACAACTCAGGCATGTGCCCTGACCGGGAATCGAATGGGAGACCTTTCGGTCGCAAGCTGATGCTCAGTCCACTGAGCCACACCAACCAGGGCTCTGGTTATATTTTTAAAGTGAAGAACAAAGGCAACATCTAATAGCACTTGCAATTGAAGTACTAAGCATGTGATATATTCTAGTTGTGGACTGGAATTTCTATGTGCTTAACAGAGTGCCAAAACCTGGGAGTTGGAGAAATCTATTATGGAATAGCATCTTTCACTCTGGGAACTTGTTAGAAAGGGAGACTTTCAGGCCCCAGACATATTGGGTCAGAATCTCCATTCTAACAAGACTCTCAGATGACTTATAGGCAATGACAGTTTAAGAGGTATAAGTCTGCTGTGGTTCAGAAGAAACAGAAAATTTAAATAAACATACATATTGCCCAAGTGTCACCTTCAGAGATTCTAAATATATAGTTCTTGCCTGGGCCCAGGCACCTGTAGTTTTATCTAAACTCCCCAAGTTATTCTGATATATGAGGGGGGACCTCCCCCTAAAAAATGAGAATTATCTTCTAGAGGGCAGGCCCCTTGTAGTACAGGCTTCGTCTGCTAGGGGAGTGTTCTGGGAACCCATCTGTATCAGTGTAGCAGTTGACATTATGAGAGGCTGTGTTCAGCTTCAGTGAATTTTTTTTGGAGACTCAACGTGTTTGCCCGTTTCATGATGGGTGATTTACTAGCACATCTGTCCACACCATGCTAAGTATTCAGCAGTTTTTGATCAGAAATGAATGACCCCTGTGCCCCACTCTATTCTCCCAATTTTGCCCCAAGCCACCCTTTTTTTGTTTGTTTCCCTGGGTGAAAAAGATGTGGAAGAGGTGAAACAAAAAACAGCAGAAGCACTAAAAGGCATCAAAATCAATGAGTTAAAAAACTGTTTTGAGTAGTGGGAAAAAATGTCTTCAGAGGTATATTGCATCAAGTGGAGAGTTCTTTTAAGGTGATTGAAGTTTAAACATGTAAGAATAAATACATGATTTTTAAAAAATAAATTCCAGGGTTTTTTTGATGACCCTCGTATACCACCAAGTTGAAGTTGTGAGGAACTGATCCCATTCAACTTCCCAACTTTCACAAATATAAATGCTTAAGATCATGCAGCTAATTGGAACCAAAGTTGCTAATAGCAGCTTCTTTTATTGATATAAAGTAAAATACTTTTCCCATCTAATCATATTGCAAATATTCTAAAGCTCCTAATTAACCAGTTTTTCCTGAATAGTTATTTTTACAATATCCGTGTTGTTTGCAACTCTCATTCTCACAAATCCCTCCCTGCTAGCAGAACCATATTTTCTGGTGTGACATCAGAAGCACCAAACCACACACAAAATCTTCAAACACATAAGCCCCTCCAACTGCATCTCCAGTTAGAAAGGCACTTATGCTCAGTCGTGTATATGCATACCTTCCCTTCAAGAAAGCACATTGTAGCTACTAAATGAAAAAGCCCATTATTTCATAGAAAGTATCACCTTATGGCCTGTTACCAGAGAGTGGAAACTAGAGTTACTTCTTTATGCTTTCAGTTGCTTGAGATGTGAAGGATTTTCTAGAAGGCTGGTAACTCTCTTTGAAAAGAGCATTGCCATAATATTTTAAAAAATGAGTGTGGTCCCATAGAATGCTCTAGGACTATGGCTACCAGCATCTGGTATTGAAGAAATGGTTTGGTCCCTGGCTGAGTGGTTCAGTTGGTTGGAGTGTTGTCCTATAGACCAAAAGTTTGCGGATTTGATTCCCAGTCAGGCCAGGTGGCAGCCAATTAATGTTTGTCTCTCACTTGATATTTCTCTCTCTCTCTCTCCCCCTCCCCATCTCTTCCCCTCTCTCTAAAATCAATAACTATATCCTCAGATGAGGATTAAAAATAAAAAATAAAAACAAGCTTCCAGTTGGTAAAGGAAGAAAACAGAGCCCTGAGATACTCTGTATTAAAACATTAGCATGTGAAATTAATTGTAGCTTGTTCATGCTAAAACCTAGTGGAAATGTTTTTGAGACTAATCAGCTTCATCACCAATTCTGTGATAGCATTCTTATTTGTGTTGCTTCATTCTTTCACTCCACAAAGTATATGAAACACTTACCAACCTTCCTGACAATGTGCCAGGACATACCATGGAGAATGCAATAGCTATGATTCCTGCCTTCAATTCATTTAGAGTCTATAGTGGTAGCTGGATGTGTCAGAATAACCTTTATACAAGTACAAGCATAGCAAGCATACAGAAAAACAAATTTATGTAAACATACACCACCTTTAGCCTTACTAACTTGATCTCCCGTCTTCACTATGATTCTAAATTCCAGTACTCTCACATGTTGGGAATGGGAGGGACATTTAGTATGTGGATAGGGTAAATGGTTATTAAATTTTACTCATCCTCACTCTTCTACTCAGTTCAAGCAATATTTACTGAGTACCTACCTTGTTCCAGACATTGTGAAAGCCCTAAGGATACTGGCAGGAATTGAAGTCCACCCAGCTTTCCCGAATCCTCCCAGAATTCATTTCTTTCTGCCCTTCCAGACCCCTTCATTCATTTATGAGGCAGAGCCCATGGCATACTGGCATATGTCTTCCCCTGGTGGATTACATGTTTCTCTTGATACCAGAAGAAACACAATTTTAATCTCAGATAATTTGCAAATTTTATCATCTAATAAGGATTGTCTTTTGTTAAATCATCTTCTGACACTATTTAGGTAACCTTGTTCTTCTTGACTTCTCCCCACACAGTTTTTTAAAAAAAGGTTTTATTTATTTATTGTTAGAGAGAGGGGAAGGGAGGAAGAAAGAAGAAGAGAAACACTGATCAGTTGCCTCTCTCACACCCAATCAGTGACCTGGGCCACAACTCAGGCATGTGCCCAGACCAAGAATTGAACTGATAGCCATTCAGTTTGCAGGATGACACCCAACCCATTGAGCCATATCAGTCAGGGCCCCACATACTTTTTAAAAAAAATTTTCCCTGCCACTGTCAGCTGGGGTTGGTAGTTTCTAACCCCTTTTCTTACAGTGGTTCTTGGTAAGTGTGCAAAATGAATGAGCATGTTTTGGATTCCTGGTCCCTTTCTTAGAGTGCAAAAGCTCTTAATGAATTTAGTAGAGGCAGATAGCTCTGTACAGGAAATCCAGATCTTATAGATGAACTTGACCTATCCATTTAACACCCAATTGAGCAGCACTATTGGAAATTTATCATTTTCCTTCTGGACAAATGAATTCTACCCTTTATTACTCAGCTTCAGAATATTTACTCATAACATCACCTCCTGTTTCTTGCAATGAGCGTGGTTTGTTTTGGGGAACACTTCCATGCCTGTGATCTTAAGACCTGAAGGCTGCTTTCCATTCTGCAGGTATTTACCATAAATATTTAAGACTTCCCAGCCTTCCTGGCTCTGGAGCATGTGTATGGACACAAAGGGAAGGCAGAAAGCCCATCTGAAGTGGAAAACTGGGGCTCTGGTTCTTCTAATCCTACCGCTAATCAGCTTCGTAGCTTCATATCCTCAGTGCAGCTTCCCTGTGTCTCAGAGGAATAAAAGGGAAAGCAGAAATTGGTTGTTACTGGACTGCAGATAGGAAATTACTTGTACAAAGGGAACTTATGTGTTGCTAGTTTCCTTGCATTTGGCCAACCCGTCTTCTGTCCACGGCTCTGTAAGAACTTGCCATGTGACAACCATTTAATTTATTCTATTAAAAGTATTCAGAATAGTTTGTAAATGAGTATCTTTTCACTGCAGTTCTAAAACATTATTTGTTGTGAGAGTAAACATGAGTTCTTAATTGTTGAAGGCAAATACATGAGTGTCGTTTTACCATTCTCTCTACCTTTGTGTACGTTAGAAATTTTCCATAATAAAAAGTTTAAAAAGGCATTTGTTGCATTCCAGTCAGAGTCTTGTAACTGACTTCTATTTGAAGCTACATTCCTGTGGGGAGTGTCAGATACATGACTTCCAGCCCAGATCCAACCTGTTGTTTGTTAAGAATAAAACAAGCAATTAACTGATAAATGCAAAAACAAAACAAAACAAGACATGGAAGTTCAAAGGTGTCTTAATATGAATACTTTTTAAAGTATATTTTATTGATTATGTTATTACAAGTGTCCCATTAGTTTTCTCCCCTTTATCTCCCTCTGCCCTGTACACCCCCCTCCCACCATCATTCCCCCACCTTAGTTCATGTCCATGGGTCATACATATAAGTTCTTTGGCTTATCCATTTCCTATTCTATTCTTAACCTCCCCCTGTCTATTTTCTACCTACCATTTATGCTTCTTATTCCCTGTACCTTTTTCTCCATTATCATCCCTCCCCCTCTCCTCTGATAACCCTCCATGTGATCTCCATTTCTGTGAATCTGTTCCTGTTCTAGTTGTTTGCTTAGTTTGTTTTGTTTCTGTTTTTTAGGTTCAGCTGTTGATAGTTATGAGTTTGTTGCCATTTTACTGTTCATATTTTTTATCTTTTTTTTTTCTTAAATAAGTCCCTTTAACATTTCATGTAATAAAGACTTGGTGATGATGGACTCCTTTAACTTAACCTTATCTGGGAAGTACTTTATTTGCCCTTCCATTTTAAGTGATAGCTTTTCTGGATAGAGTAACCTTGGAATGGAAGTAGGTTCTTGCCTTTCATGACTTCAAATACTTCTTTCCAGCCCCATCTTGCCTGTAAGGTTTCTTTTAAGAAACCAGCTGATAGTCTTGTGGAAACTCCTTTGTAGGTAACTCCCTCCTTTCCCCTGGCTTCTTTAGGATTTTCTCTTTATCTTTAACCTTGGGTAATTTAATTTTGATGTGCCTTGGTGTGTTCCTCCTTGGGTCCAATTTCTTTGGGAATCTCTGAGCTTCCTGGACTTCTTGGAAGTCTATTTCCTTCACCAGATTGGGAAGTTTTCTTTTATTATTTTTTCAGGTAAGTTTTCCATTTCTTGCTCTTCTCCTTCTGGCACCCCTAAAATTCCCATGTTGGAATTGTCCATGAGGTTCCTAAGCTTCTCCTCATTTTTTAGAATTCTTGTTTTTTCATTCTGTTCCAGTTGAATATTTAGTTTTTCCTTCTGGTCCAAATTGTTGATCTGAGTCCCTGTTTCCTTTCTGTTACTGTTGGTTCCTTGTACATTTTCCTTTATTTCACTTTGCATAGCCTTTACTTCTTCTTCTATTTATCATCCATATTCAGTCATTTCTATAAGCACCCTGATTACCAGTGTTCTGAATTTTGTATCTGCCAGGTTGGCGATTTCTCCATTGCTTTTTTTCCTGGGGATCTATTCTTTCATTTGGGCCATATTTCTTTGTCTTGGCATTCTTGTTGCATTGGAAGGGGTGGAGTCTTAGGTATTCTCCAGGGTGGGGCAACCCACATTGCTGCATCAAGGCACTATATGTGGGGGAGGGGTCAGAGAGGAAACAATGCTGCGTGTTTGGCTCCCGCCCTGCTTTCAGTCATTTCCCCTGCTACCCAGAAGCAAATTATGCCCTTTTGGTGCTGATTCCCATGTGGGTGGTTTTGTGTATGTTCTAGGACTCTGGGCCTCTCCAATGAATTCTTCTGTGAGGCTGGAAGTTTCTTCCACTGCCACAACTCCCACAGGTTTTTACAGCCAGAGGTTTTAAGGCTTTATTTCCCCACACTGGAACCCTGGGTTATATGGTCTGCCCTTTTTCCCAGTTGTACCTCCTAGCTTATCCCCACTAGAATGTGGGACCACCTGCTCTGCCAGCCACCACCTTACAGAGCGTCCTGTCTGCTCCACCACTGGTCTGGATGAATGTTTCTTCTTTAACTCCTTGGTTGTTGGACTTCCACACAGTTTGTTTTTCTGGAAGTTCTGGTTGTTTTTGTTTTTAAATTGGTTGTTATCCTTCTTTTGGTTGTGCGAGGAAGCAGAGCATATCTACCTACACCTCCATTTTGGCTGGAAGTCCCTGAATACTTTTAACATGCCAGTGGCTGCCAGGATAGTGGATCACTTGGATATGAGTGTTTAATTTGTGCCAATTACTGAGGGCGCAATAAATTTCACCACACAATGAGTGTGCAGTAAATATCAATGGAGTTCCTAATTTGTTGAGTAAGAAATCTCAAGGTTAGGTTACTGTGACCTTTCTGTGGCAACAGACAGGCTTCTGTCCCATCTTAACTGCTCCTGGTCATTAGGCCCAGGAGACACTGCCCATATTTACTCGAAACTGGTTTGTACATTTAACATTTATACTTTACAGTAGGGATAGACCTTGTCAGGGTAGAAGACTGTGTTAAGAAACCAACATAAACACAGAATACTGTTGGGGTTATCTGAGGTACAAAGAGCAGGAGGGGCCTGTATAGACAGGTTTGTGGAACATGGATCCCTTCTTGGCCCCCAGCCTGCACTAGCGAAAAACTAACAAATCTCACTGATTATACCAGAATAATTATCACTTACATTTGCATATGAGTTTAGGTGATTTATCTTACTTTTGCTTTTTTATTTGTTTCTTTCATCTCAGCTCTGTGAAGACACAAAGACGGGAACTAATTCTTCTATAATATTTAGTGTCCAATGAGAATAATAGTGATTTCTCCAAGATAAGTCTCATATCACTTAATTTGTGGCCATGGAAAGTTGCTGGGTTCATTGAAATAACATGAAAATATGCTAGATTCTTTTTTTTTAAAGATTTTATGTATTTATTTTTAGAGAGAGAAGGGAGGAAGGGGGGGGAGAGAGAGAGAGAGAGAGAGAGGGGGAGAGAGAGAGAGAGACAGAGAGAGAGAGAGAGAGAGAGAGAGAGAGAGAGAGAGAGAGAGAAACATCAATGTGCGGTTGCTGGGGGTTATGGCCTGCAACCCAGGAATGTACCCTGGCTGGGAATCGAACCTGGGACACTTTGGTCCCAGCCCACTCTCAATCCACTGAGCTATGCCAGCCAGGGCGAAAATATGCTAGATTCTTAGTGTTTTTCTTTCTTTCAATAAGTATTTATTCAATACTTGTTCTGTGCTAGGTGCTGGGGAGAAAATGTCATGGTCCCTGTCCTCATGTTGCTTAATCTGTAGTGGGACACAAGGACATTCATCCAGTGCTAACTCAAATAAATGTAAAACTGCCTAGGTGTTAGTACTGTGAAGAAGGTCAGATGGTGCTCTGACCAAGTCAGGTCAGAGGGACTGAGAGAAAAAGCTGAAGACATTGAGATGTGAGGGATGTAGGAAGGACCAAGTAGAGAACGGTTTTTGCATGGGCCTGGGAGGGCTAGAGGGAGGGTGAGTTCTGCAGATGGTTAAAAACTCCAGCAGATGGAGTATAGGAACCTGAGAAGGCAGTCTGAGAAAGCTGGCATCCTGAGCAGCTGCTGGTTCTGAGGGCTCACTCACACCAGTTGTGAAGAGCACTCTAACTACTGCTGGCAGATGCAGAGTATGGCCTGGATTTCAGGCCCCTTTTTCTCCCCCAGCCAAGGCCTCCTGTGTGGGTATAAACCACACACTGGATGTAGCTATGGAGGCATCAGAGGCTGGACCCTGCAGGACCTGGTACATGTGTGAGGAGTTCTGTTTTTATTCGGAGAGCAATGAGAAGCAAAGAAACAGATGGGTAGGTTCCTATTTAGTAGGATCCCTCTGGCTGTTGAAGGACTGTGAAAAAACATTAGCAATTTAGAGAAGTTCTCTGTGAATAAATTGTTTCCCCCTTTCTTGGTGAATCAGGCTTCCTCAGAAACCAAACTGCAAAAATAGCTTATGTGTTAGAGAATTAGAATTCAGTATAAAAGCTCTTTCTACTGCTCAGGAAATATTACGCTGCTTCTTTGGTTCTTGACATTGCAGCCTGAAAGAAGCTACCAAATATGCCTTTAAATCTATCTGAGTATCTCTGTTTTGGTTTTATTGCCAACTCTACAACTGGTGGCCTTGGGACAAACTTACTAATTTGTCTATTCCTTAGCTTGCTTTTATGTAGAATGAGGTAGGTTTTCAAGGTCCCCACAGTTCTAAAATTCTGGTTGGTCAGGATTTTTTCCCTTAAGTGGCTTATGCTAGCTCTGTAGCTATAGTTAGCTGAATCATGCTACATGTTTAAGACATGTGTCTGCACCTGGTAATAGCCACCTTTCTTCAGAGAGAAACAAGAATGCTAAGGAATTTCTCAGAATGACCCTTAGTTATGTATCCCAACTAGAAGAATGGGGTTTCTTAAAATGGTAGGGAGTAGGGGAGAAATTCCTGAGCCTGGTTAACAGCACAGAATGGCTTATATTGTCAGTTGGTGTCCCAAATACATCAGCTGGCACATTTTCTCTCCCCTGGATCCCTTTGAATACATTTCTTCACTTCCCCAGGCCTCAGCTTATTCATGTATAATGGGGCTGAACTGATTCATCTTTGAAGACTCCGCTGCATGCTTTGTGGTAGGATTCTAAACCTTTTTACGGCCATCAATGATTCCAATAGAATTTTTAACTATTACATTTATTTATTTACTATTGGAATTGGTGAAATGGGATATATATGTATGTAGGTATATATTTTTATTTTATCGCACAATAGAAAAAACATGTTATTTTAAATTTATTTTTATTTAAGTAGTTAGCATACAATATTATATTGCTTATATTAATTTCAAGTGTGCAATATAGTGATTCAACATTTTTATACCTTACAGTGTGATCACTCCACTAATCCTAGTAATCATCTGTCACCATGTAAGCTTATTACAATATTATTGACTATATTTCCCTTGCCTTTTTCATCTACCCTACCCTCTCCCTCTGGTAATCATCCCTTTGGTCTCTGTTTCTATGAGTCTGTTTTTGTTTCACTTTTTATTTATGAAACTAGGTCCTATTTCCACCAAGGACAGAATATCATGTTCCTCTCTTTCCCTCTGTGCTGTTTTCCCTTTCCCCCTCTATCTCTCCCTTTTGCTACTGCTGTGTTAATTTGCTCCAAGTGCAAGTAGGTGCCAGGGCACGGGAATGGTGTGCATCTTACCATTTCTTGGAATAGAATTGCCCTTAAGCAAAATACGGAAGAAAATCATTTCTGCTCTGAGTTAACTTTGTTCATTTTTTCAAGCTCAGAAACTTGATTACTCTCTGTAGATTATGGCTGGGTGTATTGTAAACTCATACCAGTTCCATCTCTGCTCTGTTTTCTTCCTTTGACCATGAGCAACAGGAACAGGTGAAAAACAAATCTGGAACTGCTTGGGTCAGGCCTGGGTTTTTCATTGTTTGTCACTGGTTTAATTTAGACACTCAACCAGATATCTACTTTACTTGTCTAGAGGAACATAGGAAAAGCTTGGCTTGCAAGCTTTTTATTCCATGTATTTTATTCCATGTTCACATCATTTTAATAGGTATTCTAGAAGGATCTGAGTAGAGGGCATTTGGCACTTTGCTACCAACCAATCCTCTCCTATTTATATATTATGCAAAAGAGTTTCCTGAAACTTGAATCCTGCACTCTAGTTCTTTGTGTTAATGTTAGTTTTTGCTTTTCTTTACAGCTCAGAAATATTTGGATGAGTTATAGGTAAACATCAAGGCTCTGTAAAAGTGTTTATTTCTTTCAGTACCTTTTTCCACTTACATTTGCTCATTTTTTAATATAATTTTTTTCATTTTCTTTTTTTTTTTAAAGATTTTTTTTATTTATTTATTTTTAGGGAGGGAAGGGAAGGAGAGAGAGAGAGAGAGAGAGAGAGAGAGAGAGAGAGAGAGACATCAATGTGCGGTTGCTGGGGGTTATGGCCTGCAACCCAGGAATGTACCCTGGCTGGGAATCGAACCTGGGACACTTTGGTTCCCAGCCCGCGCTCAATCCACTGAGCTACGCCAGCCAGGGATAATTTTTTTCATTTTCAACTAACACATGACTATTGAAAAAAACATGTAAATAGCAGTAAGCAAATGGAAATAAACTACCCATGATCCTACTACCGATATAACTACTGTAGTCTTTGGTATAATTTCTTTCAGATTCCTTTTGGTGTTAGTAATGAGATTTATTAACCTGTGAGAGTTTCCAGGCCTCTCCATTTAGTCTCCCTACCACCTGCTAAAGAGGATTTTGTTTTCGCCCTGTCCAGTTCTTAGGCCTATGAGGAAATTTTTGTGTTTTCTCACACCAATTATGGGGTTAAGTCAGGAGGGTAGGGTATAACCCACATAAAATTTTAAAATGAAAAAAAGTACAGAAAGACTAACTAGACCCAGATAATAAGAACTGGGGAAGACAAGGAGAATAGCACATAGGCTAGATGTTGGGAAAGCTTGGGGGCAGGGAACCAAGGTTTGAGCAGGAGAAGGAGCAGTTTCACTGTCTGTATGAATAGAAATTGTGTTAATGCTGTTAAAGAGATAAAGTAAAGATGGACTGTTGTAGTTGACTGTGCCATGCCTTGGTGTGGGGCTAGGGAGCAGCTTCTTTTATATTTTCATACTTTCTTTTTTAGATGTTCACATTATTTCTGATTACCAAATAATTTACTAATTGTGAAAATTTCTACTTCTGAGCTGTGTAACATATGATAAATCTACCTAACCTCACAGAGAGAATGTGTTCTAGTTGCTTTTACCCACACATTATTAATGGCTCCCATATTATTAATTATACTGTGAATCTTAAAAATTTGTTGTATATCCCACCATCTAGTAAATTCTTGGCCCTGTAGGTTATTTCTAAAAGTTTTTAATCATAAGTATCACTCATGAATACTGTTACAACTCAATCATTGCATTTTATTTCCTTAAACTCTATTCTAGGGAGGGGATTTATTGTCTTGAAGGGTATGTGTATTTGCAAGAGTTTGAATAAAATAAGCAATTTATTATAGGCAATTTATTATTATAGGATTTAATTTTAAATTATGTACTAATACTTTTATCACTATTTAATTCCATGTAAAATTTCATTTTAACTTCTTAAAAGCATTTTTGATACTGATTGTATTCCTGATTTCACCATTAAGGTATACAGTACTTTCACTCCTATTAGAAACTATTTCAAATAGCTTTTATGTTTGGAGAGGTAGAATCAGAGCTAAATGTAAAGGGATTTAAAAAATGTCTTAGTTATCCTACATATGAGTCTCAACGTGAGTATGAATTCTTCCTTTGTTCCATTTCAGAGGTAGTAAGCTCTTGGCTTCACCTTTCATTATCCTGTCTTCCCCTGTCCCTCACTTCCAAATCAGTGATGATGATACTCAGAGTATGATGAAAACACATTGACCCTCTTTGTCCTTCCTAAGTAAAAGGCTCATTAGCCTCTCATGGAGGTAAAATGTTAGTAATTTGTTGCACTCGCTGACCACAACTGTCTTGTTAAGGGTTTTGTATACACTGTGAGTAGTAGTGGAGGTGGAGGCTACAATGCCCAGTCATTTTTGTTTATGAAATACTTGGTCTAAATTTCCTCCTTGTAATGTGTTACCCCATTGTGAACAGTAGTATAATCTCTGACTCATGCACCAATGGATCTCAAAGCTCTGTATTTGGAAATCCCAACTGATAATCCATTTCCTAACAATGCTCTGGGCCCTTTTAAAGAATTATAATGGACTCTCTGTGCCAGGAGTCATAAACTCAAATGCCTCCATGACTAGGCCAGTTGTATAAGAGAGCAATACAGGCCATTTATTAGAAAAACAATGAGTGATTGCAGCTCACTGGGGCCTCTGTGTCAGAGATGCCATGGTGGTGGTGGGGGCTGAGGCATGATGGAAATTAGCGGTTCCATCTGAATGGGAAGGCAGCTCCAGCCTTTGTTGACACATGGAAAAGTGGGCCTACTGTGGTTAGATTTTCTTGTTTCCAAGAGAAGCAAAAAACCCCCAAGTTTTATGGATTTTTTAAACGCATTGAGATTCAAGTTAAAGTTTTTTAAAACACTGTACATTTCAAATATACAGTATTTGATCTGATCCATGGAAGTCATTGTGTGATCTGTATGCTACATTCATCTATCATGGCCATTTCTGTGAGGATTTAAATAAGCTTTTAGAGCTGAGAAAATACAATTTAATGTGTATCAGAGCCCTGGATGAATGAAAGGTAAACATAGCCCTCCAAACAATGGGGTCTCTTAAATTTTAAGTCTTAAAATTGTGGGCCTCTAATGAGATGAACTGTTGAGCTTGGTGGAAGTCAAATTGCCTAGATATGAATCTTGGCCCTACCATTTTCTTACCTCTGCACCTAAGTTTCTTCTTTTGAGAAATGAATGAATGGCTCTGAGGGCTATATGAGGCAATTTAGACACAATGCTTAGTGAATACTTCACATTCATTTTTACTCCTCCCCTTCCTCATCTTCCTATTCTTGCTGCTATTACTATTGACCTGGCCTCCTTCTTTTTGTCATATTCCAGGTTCCTGAGCCCCTTCAACATGATCCTTGGAGGAATTGTGGTGGTGCTGGTGTTTACGGGGTTTGTGTGGGCAGCCCACAATAAAGACATCCTCCGCCGGATGAAGAAGCAGTACCCCACAACCTTTGTCATGGTGGTCATGGTGGCTAGCTACTTCCTCATATCCATGTTTGGGGGGGTCATGGTCTTTGTGTTTGGCATCACTTTTCCTTTGTTGTGTAAGTGAATCTGAGTTGACTTTTCTTACAAAAATGTAGGAGAGATTGTTCAGTGGGACTTACATAACCTGTTTCTTATGTGTGTTGGCGTGTCTGCAAAATTATCAGGCTTTTCTCAAGTAGCAGATTAAAGCCTAGTAGTACATTAATTCTACAAATATGTATTGGGCACCTGCTAAGTGCCAGACACTCTTCTGGGGATGCAATAGTAAACAAAAGAAACACAAATCCGAAGTCACACATTGGAAAGTGGCATAGCCTCCTCTGGACTTCAGATTTGTCTGATATTAGAGTCTGTTCTCAATCTTTTTTTAAAAGATTTAATTAATTAATTAATTTATTAGAGAGGGAAGGGAGGGAGGAAGAGAGAGAGAGGAAAACATCAATGTGCAGTTGCTGGGGGTCATGGCCTGCAACCCAGGCATGTGCCCTGACTGGGAATCGAACCTGCGATGCTTTGGTCGCAGTCTGCGCTCAGTCCACTGAGCTATGCCAGCCAGGACTGTTCTCAATCTTTTAAGTGCCCTTCACACTGCCCTGACTCAAGAATGAATGTATGTCATTTGGAAGTAAATTACTTACTCTCTACTACGTAGAAGATCATTATTGGTGTCAGTTTTATAAGTCTATAAAAATAATTTCCCAGAATATAGATATTAAGTCCTCCAATTCTGGTGAAGAGAACTAGATATTTTCTAAGTTTTACAGGCATTTTTTCCCACTGAGATGCTAAACACACGAAGCCTGAAATAGAGAACAGATAAAATTCAGTCTCATCAGTAGAAATCTGATTAAAATTCTAGCATATTTAGTGACAGGGATATCCCTTTAATTTTTAAAAATATTTTTAAAGATTTTATTTATTTATTTTTAGAGAGGGAAGGGAGGGAGAAAGAGAGAGAGAAACATCAATGTGCGATTGCCAGGGGCCATTGCCTGCAACCAAGGCATGTGCCCTGACTGGGAATCGAAACTGCGATGCTTTGTTCGCAGTCCAAGTTCAATCCACTGATCTATGCCAGCCAGGGCTTATCCCTTTAATTTTTAATAGCATTTCACATGTGCATTATTTCATTAAGTAAAATCAACTGCTTGTTTGGAGTTGTGTTAGATTAAGCCCAGAATATTTATAGATGTGTTCTACACAATATTGGACAAAATATTTGAATTAGCAAACTCAGACTTTTTGAAATATTCTTCAAGTTTTCCTAATGTGCTAGAGGCTTATTATTTCAATTATTTAACTTTGGTACCTTTTCACTTCAGAGCCTGATATAGGCCACTATAGTAAAGTTGATTTCTATTTCTAGGCCTGCTGGAAACCAGCCATGTGGTTTGAACCAGGTATACTGTATGGGCTGTAGTTCATACATCTACAAATAAGGAAATTAGACAAGATCTGCAGTTCCTAAACTTTGATGATTGTGAGAACCAACCAGGATGTTTTTTAAAAGTATGAACTTCCAAACCATATTTCTTGGAGACCTTGATTCTGTGGGTTGACAGTGGTGCCCACAAAACTTCCTATTTTAAACAATTGCCTTATATGTTTCTAATGGCTAGTCTAGGTTGGGAGCATCCAGATAGAATGCATATTAGTTTCTCAGAACGAGGGCCCAAGGTCACCTTTATCAGAATCATCCAGAGTGAATGTGAAATTTCACATTTTGGAGCCCTACCTTAGTCTTTTTTTAAAAAGATTTTATTTATTTATTTATTTATTTATAGAGAAGGGAAGGGAGTGCGAAAGAGAGAGAATCAATGTGTGGTTGCCTCTCACATGACCCCCACTGGGGACCTAGCCTGCAACCCAGGCATGTGCCCTGACTGGGAATTGAACCTGCGATGCTTTGGTCGCAGACCATGCTCAATCCACTGAGCTACGCCAGCCAGGGCCTACCTTAGTCTTAACAGTCTGAATTGGGAGAGAGGGGAGTGGAGACTGGGAATTTGTCTATCTAACAGGCTGCCCAGGTTATTTGCATGTACACAGAAGTTTGAAAATTATTGGCGTAGATCACCTGGGGTGCCTATTTTAAAATACAGATTCCCAGTCCCATTCCTTTAAGATTCTAGTCTAGGAAAGGGGCCAGGAATCCATTTCTTAATAAACAAACTTGGATAATTCTGGATGATGAAGCAAATTTGGGGAACATGAAGGTATATTAAATCTATAAAACTGTTAATTTTTATCTATAAATCTTTGGAAAACTACCTCTTTGGTTGACTTCACCACATGCTTCCTGTAGGGAACACAATGCAGATAATCCCAGAATTGACCTTGAGTTCTTTTATGGGAACCTTGTGGAAGGTTGATTGGTCTGCAGATTTGGAGCCATGTGGACTTGTATTGAGCATCAGGGCATTTGTAGCAGTGGGAAGGTGATGGAACCAATGCAGGGAGGGAAGTATGGTTTCCAGGTCAGCATCCTTCCTCTTGAAGATAGTCATTTCCTTCACACAAAAAGAAAACTTCATATATGACTTGACAGAGAGCTTTATATAGAGCCTTATATACAGTCCAAGGAGACATTGGAGGGTTTGGACTGATTAGAGAACCAGGTTGGATTCCAGTAAAGGAGACCAGGACTAGAAGTGAGAATAGAGAGTGGTCTGTGGCTGTGGAGGAAGGGGTCTAACCATGTCTCTCCTCTCTGCAGTGATGTTTATCCATGCATCGCTCAGACTGCGGAACCTCAAGAACAACTAGAGAACAAGATGGAGGGGATCGGGCTAAAGAGGACACCCATGGGCATTGTGCTGGATGCTCTGGAGCAGCAGGAAGAAAGCATCGGCAAACTCACCGAGTACATCAGCAAAGTGAAGGAGTAAATGTAGCTGACCTGGCCAGAGGCTGCAACAGAACACGAGTTGCAGTTTGCCCTCATTTGGACACCCCTCCCATTTGTATTTTTGAAATGGAAGGGACATACCACCCAACCATCAATGGCTGCATGCATGTGTTGGCCAAACTGTTAACCTCTTTGATGTTACAGAGAGAAGGTCTCAAAAACTGAAAGAAACCACCCTCCTAGTATGGGAATTTTCAGCTTGTTTATGAAAACTGGTAGGAATGGAGCACACTTATGTCTGTAGGTAAATAAAAGAAAATATAAGAATTAGGGATTGTACAATACTGTTATCTTGTTGGGGGGAAAAGGTAATTGTAAAGTGTCAAGGCAATTGAGTAAAAGGAAAGACTGTTTAAGTAGACAATGGTATGCATTAGCCTGTTGAATGCCTCTAGCATCCTCAAAAAATACTCCCAAGAATTATATGTTGAATGCCTCTAGCATCCTTAAAAAATACTCCCAAGAATTATATGGGCTATAAATTAGTTTCATTTTTATCCTTTTAAAATCAAAGATGATCTCTATGACTTTGTCTCCTGTTTGGTGTGCAGTTGAAACTGGATAAACCAGTCCATATTTGTTTACAAATATAAAGGTAACTGTTTAGCAGAATATTTTGTCAAAGTTTTGTAAATTTTCGAAATGCTAGCAATGTATTTTCACTAGCAGGTACTTGTTGCATACTGAATGTCTTCTTCCTTAAGGAGATTACAGCTATGTAACCTGTATTATTCTTTACATTCTTCTTTAAAAAAAATAAAACAGGTTATGTTTATATTGCATATTTTTGTTTTTATAAGAACAAAAAGATGTCCAAGATAATGTCTCCCATGTTTGTATCATTTTTAGTGTTTAACTGGAACATTTAGAAAGAAGAAAACAAATGTGTGTGAAATCTGAAGAGCATCTTTATTTTTTTTGTTTAATCTTTATTGTGTTTTTTTTACATTACCTTTTGGTCCTCTTATACCTACCACCCCCCAGCAATCCCACACTGTTGTCCACGTCCATGAGTCATTTTGCCTTTTTGCTCAATCCCTGTACTCTCTAATCCTTTCCCTTATCTGTCATCCTGTTTTCCATTTATGAGTCTGTCCCCATTTTCCTGTTAGTGCAGTTTGTTAATTCGATTCTACATGTGAGTGAAATTGTATGTTACTTGTCTTTGTCCGACTGGCTTATTTCACTTAGCTCCCCAGGTCCATCTATACTGTTGCAAAGTATAATATTTTCTTCTTTTTTGTGGCCGAGTAGTATTCTACTATGTAAATGTCCCCTAGTCTATTGATGGACACTGGGGCAGCTTCCATATCTTGGCAACTGCAAATAATGCTGCAGTGAACATAGGGATGCTTATGTTCTTTCAAATTAGTGGTTTTGGTTCCTATATTCCCAGAAGTGGGATCACTAGGTCAAAAAGCAGATCCATTTTTAATTTTTGATGTATCTCCATATTGTTTTCCACAGTGGTTGCACCAATCTACATTCCCACCAACACTGTAAAAGAGTCCCCCTATCTCCATATTGTCCAGCACTTGTTTTCTGATTTACTGACAATAGCCATTCTGACAAGTATGAGATGGTGTTTCATTGTGTTTTGGGGGCAGTGGGGGGTTGTCATAAGAATTTTCTTTTCTTTATTTTTATTTTAATTGTTCAAGTACAGTTTTCTGCCTTTTACCTCCATCCCAGCCCACCCCCCCAGCCCTCCCCACCTCCTTCCCATTTCCATCCCCCTTGTTATTGTCCATGTGTCCTTTATACTTGTTCCTGCAAACCCTTCCCCTTTTCCCCTGAAATTCCCTCCGTTCTCCCCTCTGGTCACTGTCAGCCTGTTCTCTATTTCAGTGTCTTTGGTTATATTTTGCTTGTTTCTTTGTTTTGATGTTTAAGTTCCTGTTAAAGGTGAGATCATATGGTATTTGTCTTTCACTGCCTGGCTTGTTTCGCTTAGCATAATGCTTTCCAGTTGCATCCATGCTGTTGCAAAGGGTAGGAGCCCCTTTCTTTCTGCTGCATAGAATTCCATTGTGTAAATGTACCATAGTTTTTGATCCATTCATTTACTGATGGGCATCTAGGTTGCCTCCAGCACTTGGCTATTGCAAATTGTGCTGCTATGAACATTGGAGTGCATAGGTTCTTTGGACTGGTGTTTGGGTTCTTAGGATATAATCCTAGCAGTGGAATGCTGGATCGAAGGACACATCCATTTTTAGTTTCTGAGAAAATTCCATACTGTTTTCCATAGTGGTTATAGAATTTTTAAAATATATTTTATTGATTATACTATTTGTCCTATTTTTTTCTGACCTTTTTTCCCCCTCTGCCCATACCTCACTTCCACCATCATTCCCCCACCTTAGTTCATGTCCATGGGTCATACATATAAGTTCTTTGGCTTCTCTAACTCCCATACAATTCTTAACCTCCCCCTGTCTATTTTGTACCTACAATTTATGCTTCTCATTCCCTGTACCTTTCCCCCCCATTTTCCCCCATTCCCTCTCTACTGATAACCTTCCATGTGATCTTAATTTCTGTGATTCTTTTACTATTCTAGTTGTTTGCTTTGTTTGTTTGTTTGTTATAGGTTCATTTGTTGATAGTTGTGAATTTGTTGTCATTTTACTGTTCATTTTTTTTTTCTTTTTTTCCTTAGACAAGTCCTTTCAACATTTCATATAATAAGGGCTTGGTGATGATGAACTCCTTTATCTTGACCTTATCTGGGAAGCACTTTACCTGCCCTTCCTTTTTTAGTGATACCTTTGCTGGATAGAGTAATCTTGGATGTAGGTCCTTGCCTTTCCTGACTTTGAATACTTCTTTCCAGCCCCTTCTTGCCTGCAAGGTTTCTTTTGAGAAATCAGCTGACAGTCTTATGGAAACCCCTTCCTGGGTAATTGTCTTCTTTTCTCTTGCTGCTTTTAAGATTCTCTCCTTATCTTAATCTTGGCTAATGTAATTATTATGTGCCTTGGTGTGTTCCTCCTTGGGTCCAACTTCTTTGGAACTCTCTGAGCTTCCTGGACTTTCTGGAAGTCTATTCCTTTGCCAGATTAGGGAAGTTCTTCATTCTTTTTTCTTTTTTCTCTTAATAACTTTTTAAAGATTTTATTTACTTATTTTTAGAGAGAGGGGAAGAGGGAAAGAAACATCAGTGTGTAGTTGCATCTTGCAAGCCCCCCAATGGGGACTTGGCCTGCAACCTAGGCATGTGCCCTGACTGGGAATCAAACCAGTGACCCTTTGGTTTGCAGGCAGGTGTTCAGTTCACTGAGCCACACCAGCCAGGGCCTGCATTGTTTTTTCAAATAAGTTTTCAATTTCTTGCTTTTCCTCTTCTTCTTCTGGCATCCTTATGATTCAAATGTTGTTGTTTAAAGTTGTCCCAGAGGCTCCTAACCCTCTCCTCGTTTTGTTGAATTCCAGTTTCTTCATTGTGTTCTAGTTGAATGTTATTTCTTCCTTCTGCCCCAAATCATTTTAGTCCTGGTTTCCTTCTCATCACTGTTGGTTCCCTGTACATTTTCCTTTATTTCACTTTGCATAGCCTTCACTTCTATTTTGCAACCAAATTCAACCATTTCTGTGAGCATGCTGATTACCATTGTTTTGAACTCTGCATCTGATAGGTTGGCTATCTCTTCATCACTTAGTTCTATTTTGGAGCTTTGATCTGTTCTTTCATCTGGACCATAATTTCTTTGTCTTGGTTTCCCTGTTACGTCGTAAGAGGCAGAGCCTTAGGTATTTGCCAGGTCAGGGCACTCCATGTCTCTGTATTGTGGCATTGTGTGGGGGAGGGGTCCAAGAGGGAATAATGCCACTTGCTCAGCTCTTGGCCAGTTTTCAGTCACTTCAGCTACTACCCACAAGCAAATTGTGTCCTCCTGGTGCTGATTTCTGGGTGGGTGGTTTTGTGTATGTTCTAGGACCCTTTGGGCCTCTCCAACAAGCTCTCCTGTGAGGCTGGGAGTTTTTCACACCACCTCAGCCCTCACAGGTTTTTTCACTCAGAGGTTTTGAGGCTTTATTTCATTGCACGGGAACCCTGAGTTGCATGATCTCTCTCTTTCCCCAGTTGTTCCTCCCAATTTATCTGCACACAAATATGGGACCACCCACTCCACCAGCTGCCACCTTCCCTGCTCCTCCAGCTGCCACCTTGCCTGCTTCTTCAGTCACTGCCTTGCTGTGAGTGCTCTCCACCCTGGCTGCCTATCTCTGCCCTTCCAACCGGTCTGGATGAATGTTTCTTTAACTCCTTGGTGGTTAGGCTCCCATACAGTTTGATTTTCTGGCAGTTCTGGTTATTTTTTATTTTAAATTTGTTGTCCTTCTTTTGGTTGTGCAAGGAGGCAAAATGTATCTACCTATGCCTCCATCTTGGCCAAAAGACTATTTCTCCTCTTTCATTTCTGATTTTATTTATTTGGGTCCTTTTTTTCCTTGATGAGTCTAGTTAAAGGTTTGTTAATCTTGTTTATCTTTTCAAAGAACTAGCTCTTGGATTCATTGATCTTTTATACTGTATTTTAGATTCTGTTTCCTGTATTTCTCCTCAGATCTTTATTTTTTTTCTTTCTCCTACTTACTTTGGGCTTTGTTGTTCTTTTTCAAGTTCCTTTAAGTGAGTAAGATTGTTTGAGTTTTTTCTTGTTTTGTGTATGTGTGAGCATGTGTGTGTTTTGAGATAGGCCTGTAATGAATGCTATAAATTTCCCTTTTAGCATTGCTTTCCACAGATTTTGTTGTGTCTTCATTTTCATTTGTTTCAAGATATTTGATTTGTTCCTTGATCTTGTTGTTGACCCATTCATTGTTTCATAACATTTAGCTTCCATGTCTTTGTGTGATTTTTCAGTGTTCTTGTGATTGAATTCTAGTTTTATAGCATTGTGGTCAGGGAAGATGCTTGATGTGATTTCAGTCTTCTTAAATTTATTGAGACTTGATTTGTGTCCTAACATGTGGCCTATCCTAGAAAATGTTTCATGTACACTTGAAAAGTATGTATATTCTGCTGCTTTGGGGTGAAATGCTCTGAAGATATTAAGTAAGTCGATTTGATCTAGCCTGTTGTATAAGACTGCTGTCTCCTTGTTGATTTTCTGTCTGGAAGATCTATTCATTGAAGTCAATAGGGTATTAAAATCCCTGACTATGACTATGTTTCTGTCAGTCTCTCCCTTTAAGTCCATCAATATTTGCTTTACATATTTAGGTGCTTGTATGTTGGGTGTGTAAATATTCACTAGGGTTCTATCCTGTTGTTGGATTGTTTCCTTTGTCATTATATTGTGTCTGTCTTGTCTCTTACTATAGCCTTGGTTTTAAAGTCTATTTTTCGGATATAAGTACTGCTACCCCAGCTTTTCTTCTTTTCCATTTGCATGATATATGTTTTCTTTCTCTACTTTTAGTCTGTGTGTATCTTTCAATCTGAGATAGGTCTCTTGGAGGCAAAATATATATGGGTCCTGTTTTCTTACCCATTCAGCTACCCTATGTCTTTGGTTGGAGCATTTAAGCCATTTACATTTAAAGTGATTATTGATAGATATGTATTTAGTGCCTTTTTACTGTTAGAGTACTTTCCTCTTTTTTTTTCTTTCTCTTTTTTTCCATATTCTTAAAGTAAGCCCTTTAACATTTGTTGCAGTACTGGTTTGGTGTTAAGAAACTCCTTTAGCTTTTTCTTTTCTGGGAATCTCCTTATTTCTCCTTCGATTTTAAACAATAGCCTTGCTGGGTAAAGTAACTGTGCCTGTAGGTTCTTGTTTTTCATCACCTTGAATATTTCATGCCATTCCCTTCTGGTGTGAAATATTCCTGGTGAGTAATCAAATGACAGTCTAAATGATGCTTCCTTGTAGGGTAACTACCTTCTTTTCTCTTATAGCTTTTAGAATTCTCTCCTTGTCTTTAAGCATTGTCATTTTAATTATTATGTGTCTCAGTGTAGGCCTCTTTGGGTCCAACTTGTTTGGGATTCTCTGGGCTTCCTGGACTTGTTTTTTTTTCTTCACCAGCTTAGGGAAGTTTTTGGTCATTTTTTCTTCAAATAGGTTCTTGATCCCTTGCTTGCTCTCTTCTCCTTATGGTATTCCCATGATACAGATGTTGTTCTGTTTCATATTGTCCAAAATATTTCTTAAGTTCTCCTCATTTTTTAAAATTCTGTTTTCTTTTTGCTGCTCTGCCTGGATTTTTTTACCTTGTTTTCCAAATTACTGATGTGATCCTCTGCTTCCTCTAACATACTGTTTATTCCTTCCAGTGTATTATTTATTCCAGATATTTCATTCTTTATTACTAACTGGTTCTTTTTATGGTTTCTATGTCTTTTTTCATGCTTTTGAGTATCTTCAGACTCATTACTCTAAACTCTCTATCTGATAAATTGCTTGCCTCCATTTCATCAGTTCTTCTGGAGAATTCTTTTGTTCTTTCATTTGAGGTCTGTTTCTTTTTCTTCCCATTTTGGCTGCTCTGTATTTTCTGCCTTAGAATGTTAAACTAATCAGTCATTGAGGTGATCTGTTGTTAAACTAATCATGCTGTAGTAAGTTTTTTAAGTTCCACAGAGTGGGTGAGGGTAATCCCTATGGGCAGGGCTCTTGCTTCCCCTAAGTCTGATGTCACTTGGAGAGTTCTCTGCTTGAGAAAGATGCCTTATGCAATATGGGAATGACTCAGCCTAGGGATCTTGGAAGTTCCTTTGGTTCTCTCTCCAGAGCCACCAACCCCAGACTCTCTTCTAGCATCTCTAGTCCACTCTGCCCTCCCACTGCCAGAGCCCAGGATAAGTGGCCACCAATAAAATTTTGTGCATTGGCCTTTTAAGAGGCTCTCTGCATCTTCAGATGTCTCTCTCTGGAGACCAGAAACCCTGCTGCTTTTCAAAGCTGTATGTTATCTGTGTTCCTTTCCGGCTCTGGTAATATATGCTAGGAAGCCCAGCTTGGGGTTTAGACCTCACACTTCTCAGGAGAACTGAAATACCAGGCCCTGAAATATCCTTCCAGATCTTCAGCTGCCACCCATGGGAATCTCACCAGCCCTCTTGAGTCTCTGCACTCCCTACCACTCATGTTGTGATGAAGTGGTTTCTTCTGTCTGTCCTTGGTTATAAGGCTTCTCTCCAGCTCTAAAAAGCATCTTTAGATGACCAAGCAAAAATATTTAAAAATGGGAATGAAAATGGGAGTGATCACCAGATTCTTCAGCTCATAAAAATTTTAAGTAGCAATTCTTACAACTTTGTGTTTTTATAGATAAACATTAGAATTAAGATAGCATGTGTTTATATATTCTGTTACTTTCTTCCTCTCATTTCCCATGTATTTAGAAATAAATTAAACAATGATTTCATGGATGAATAAAAACCATTTTGACTTCCCTCTTGCTGGACCATGAAGACAATTGCAGCAGTACTTCATGAAGAGGCTGTGTGTTTCTTAGAATAAGAGGCCACAACACACACTGCTCCTAACTTTCTTGCATTTTAATTTCTCAGCTACATGCAGCCTTCATCTCTAGCACAGTGATGTTATCATGACTTCACAGACATGATCTAGGAATGGTACCCTGACCCAAATATGAAGAATAAAATGTATCAAAGGCCTTTTTGTAAGACTTTATTTAATGCACATGTGTGTCAAATATCTGAGAGAGTTGGTGACAATCCTATAAGTGATATGCTACACAGCAAATACTCAGCTTCTGTTTCAAATAGTGTTTAATAAAAATTTAATATGTTATTAGTTTTCTGCCAGAATAAATTGAATTTCAAAGGGATCTTTCTAAAAATGTTTTAAATCATTATTTATTTATTAATTTTTTTACAGTGTAAAATTTTTATATTTAGAATTAGCCAGCTAGAGTCACTTTAGATGATCCCAGTTTTGTTGCTAACATCCAAAGCATCATAGCCAGGAGCCAGTTGAACATATATCTTCTTTTCTTCATTGTGTCTAATCAGGGTGTTGACCTTGGCCATGTCACTGTCATAGAGCTTATTCACAGCCTGTTTGATCTGGTACTTGTTGGCCTTGACATCCACAATAAAGGCAAATGTATAGTTGTCTTCTCCCTTCCTCATGGCTGACTCAGTGATCAGAGGGAACTTGATGATGGCATAGTGGTCAAGTTTGTTTCTCCTGGCAGTGCTCTTCTGAGGATATTTAGACTGCCTTCAGAGCTGCAATGTCTTCACCTGTTGGAAGGTGGGTAATATGTGGATTTTTTTTTTGTGGATGTGGACACCTTTCAGCACTGCTTTCTTTGGCTAAGGCATTGGGAGGGTCAGGGGCTTCCTTCTTTGCTTTGGGTGTGTCATCATGAAAAGGACCATTTTTATTTTTTAGTTAAAGTTGACTACTTTTGGGTGTATACCCCAATGATTAGACATTCTATAACTTACTAAGTGATCATCCCAATATATCTTATATTTATCTGACATTGTACATAGTTATTAGAATATTATTGACTATATTTCCTATGCTGTACTTTACATCCCCATGACTCTCCTGTAACTACCAATTTGTACTTTTTTACTCCTCACCCGAGAATATGCTTATTGATTTTTTTCTTTTATTATTATTTTTAATCTTTATTGTATTTTTCCCATACCATTTAGCCCCCTTATACCCCCTCTTCCCAGCAAGCACCATACTGTTTAATTGGGGTAGAACACACATAATATAAAATTCACCATCTTAGCCATTTTAAGTGTTCAGATCATAATATTAAGTATATTCATATTGTTGTGCAATCTCCATGTTTTTTTTATCTTGCTAAACTGATACTCTGCACTCATTAAACAACAGTTCCTCATCTCCCTTTCCTCCAGTCCCTGAAAACAACCATGATACTTTCTGTTTCTATGAATTTAACTATTCTTAGATGCTTCATCTAATTGGATTCATACAATATTTTGTACTAACTTATTTCACTGAGTATAATGTCTTCAAGCTTCATCCATGTTGTAACATGTGTGAGAATTTCGTTCCTTTTTTCCAAAGTATATTTTACTTGATTATGCTATTTTATTTGTCCCCTTCTTTTTCTCCCCCTTTACTATGCAGCCCCCTCCTGCCAGAATTGCCCTCCTTAGTTCATGTCCATGGGTCATACATATAAGTTCTTTGTCTTCTCTATTTCCTATACTATTCTTAACTTTCCCCCGTCTATTTTGTGCCTAGCAATTACGTTTCTTATTCCTTATACCTTCCCCCCATTCCCCCCCATTCCCTCTCTACTGATAACCCTCCATGTGATCTCCATTTCTGTGATTCTGTTCCTATTCTAATTGTTTGCTTAGTTTGTTTTTTGTTTTGCTTTTTTAGGTTCAGTTGTTGATATTTGTAAGTTATCATTTGATTGTTCATCAGGTTTTTTTTAAAATATATTTTATTGATAATGCTATTACAGTTGTCCCATTTTCCCCCCTTGACTCCCCTCCACCCTGCACACCCTCTCCCACCCACATTCCCCCACTTTAGTTCATGTCCATGGGTCATACATATAAGTTCTTTGGCTTCTACATTTCCTATACTATTCTTAACCTCCTCCTTTCTATTTTCTACCTACCATCCATGCTACTTATTCTCTGTACCTTTTCCCCCTCTCTCCTCCTCCCACTCCCCTGTTGCTAACCCTCCATGTGTTCTCCATTTCTGTGAGTCTCTTCCTGTTCTAGTTGTTTGCTTAGTTTCTTTTTGTCTTTTGTTTTAGGTGTGGTTAATAATTGTGAGTTTGCTGGTCATTTTACTATCTATGTTTTTATCTTCTTAGATAAGTCCCTTTAAAATTTCATAAAATAAGGGCTTGGTGATGATGAACTCCTTTAACTTGACCTTATCTGGGAAGCACTTTATCTGCCCTTCCATTCTAAATGATAACTTTGTTGGGTAGAACAATCTTGGGTGTAGGTCCTTGCCTTTTATGACTTGGAATACTTCTTCCCAGCCCCTTCTTGCCTGTAAGGTCTCTTTTGAGAAATCAGCTGACAGTCTTATGGGAACTCCTTTGTAGGTAACTGTCTCCTTTTCTCTTGCTGCTTTCAAGAATCTTGCCTTATTTTTAATCTTGGGTAATTTAATTTTGATGTGTCTTGGTATGTTTTTTTCTTGGATCTAACTTCTTTAGGACTCTCTGAACTTCTTGAACTTACAGGTCTATTTCCTTCACCAGGTTGGGGAAGTTTTCCTTCATTGTGTTTTCAAATAAATTTTCAATTACTTGATCTTCCTCTTCTCCTCTGGCACCCGTATGATTTGGATGTTGGAATGTTTAAAGTTGCCCCAGAATTCCTAAGTGTCCCTCATTTTTTCAAATTCTTGATTTTCATTCTGTTCTGGTTGAATGTTTATTTCTTCCTTTAGTTCCAAAACATTGATCTGAGTCCTGGTTTCCATCCTGTTACTGTTGGTTCCCTGTACATTTTCCTTTATTTTACTTTTCATAGCTTGCACCACTTCCTCTATTTTGTGACCATGTTAAATCATTTCTGTGAGCACCTTGGTTACCAGTGTTTTGAACTCTGCACTTGGTAGGTTGGCTATCTCCTCATCACTTAGTTCTTTTTCTGGAGTTCTGATCTGTTCTTTCATTTGGGCCATATTTCTTTGTCTTGGTGCACTGATTACATTATAAAGGGCGGAGCCTTAGGTATTCACCAGATCAGGGCAACTCAGCTGCATTGTGGCCCTGTATGTGGGAGAGGGGTTAGAGGGAACAATGCTGCTTGCTTGACTCTAGCCCCACATTCAGTCAATTTCCCTTGCTTCCCACAAGTGGATTGTGCCTTTTCAGGTGCCGATTCCCAGGCAGGTGAGCTTATGTATGTTCTAGGATCCTGTGGGCCCCTTCTACGGACTATCCTGTGAGGCTGGGCCTTTCTCCTGCCACCACAACCCTAACAGATTTTTATAACCAGAGGTTTCGAGGCTTTATTTTCCCATACTGGAACCCTGGATTGTATAGTCTGTCCTGTTTCCCAATTGTTTCTCCTAGCTTATCCACATGTGATGTGGGATATCTCATTCCACCAGCTGCTGCCTTACTGTGTGTGTTCTCACCTCCTCGGCTTCCTGTCTGCACTCCTCCTACCAGTCTGGATGAATGTTTTTTTAAATCCTTGGTTGTCAGACTTCCATACAGTTCAATTTTATGGCAGTTATGCTTGTTTTTTTGTTTTTTAATTGGTTGTTATCCTTCTTTTGGTTGTGCAAGGAAACAAAGTGTATGTACCTATGCTTCCATCTTGGCCTGCTTGTTGATTTTAGATAGGAGAAGGGAGAAAGAGAGGGGCAGAAACTTCAATGTGAAAGAGAAATATTGTTTGGCTACCTCTTGTACATACCTCAACAGGGGACTGAACCCACAACCTAGGCATGTGCCCTGACAGCGAATTGAGCCTGAAACCCTTAACTGAATGACAGAGCCACCACCAGCCAGAGCCCAATTTGTATTTCTTAACCCCTTCACCTTTTTAACTCATGCTCCCAACCCCCCTCCCATATGGCAACCATCAAAATGTCCTCTGTACCTATGAGTCTGTTTCTATTTTGTGCTGTTCAATTATTTTTTTAGATTAAATTGTTGATAGATATGTATTTATTGCCATTTAAAAAATATTTTTTCTTCTTAAAGAAGACCCTTTAGCATTTCATGAATACTGGTTTGGTGGTGATGAACTCCTTTAGCTTTTCCTTGACTAGGAAGCTCTTTATATGTCCTTACATTCTAAATGATAGCTTTCCTGGGTAGAGTTGTCTTGGTTGTAGGTCTTGCTTTTTATCACATTGACTATTTCTTGCCAATCTCTTGTGCCCTGCAATGTTTCTGTTGAGAAATCAGTTGATAGTATTATGGGAGTTCCCTTGTAGGTAAGTAACTGCTTTTCTTTTGCTGCTTTTAAGATTCTCTCTTTGTCTTTAAGCTTTTGCATTTTAATCATGATGTGTCTTGGTGTGAGACTCTTTGGGTTCATCTTGTTTGGGACTCTGCACTTCCTGGATTTGTATGTCTACTCCTTTCACCAAGTTCTGTCACTATTTTTCAAATAGGTTTTCAGTTTCTTTTTTTTTTAAGATTTCATTTATTTATTTTTAGGGATGGAAGGGAGGGAGAAAGAGAGACAGAGAGAAACATCAATGTGCGGTTGCTGTGGGTCATGGCCTGCAACCCAGGCATGTACCCTGACTGGGAATCAAACCTGCAACACTTTGGTTTGCAGCCTGAGCTCAATCCTGAACTATGCCAGCCAGGGCGGTTTTCAATTTCTTGCTCTCTCTCTCTCTCTTTCTCTCTCTCTCTTCTCCTTCTGGCATCCTCATGATGTGAATGTTGATACACTTGAAGTCGTCCCATAGCACCCTTACACTATTCTCATTTCTTAAAATTCTCTTTTCTTTTTGCTGTTCTAGCAGGGTGTTTTTTGCTTCCTTATATTCCAAATTGCTTATTTGACTCAGCTTCATCAACTGTACTGTTGATACCCTATACATTTTTCTTCATTTCAGTTAGTGTATCCTACATTTCTGACTGGTTCTTTTTTATGGTTTCCATGTCCTTTTTTATGCTGTTGAAGTTCTCACTAAATTCATTGAGCATCCTTATAACCACTATTTTGAACTCTGCATTTAGTAAATTGCTTGTGTCTAATTTTTTTAGTTCTTTTTCTGGAGTTTTGCTCTGTTCTTTCCTTTGGGACATGTTTCTTTGTCTCTTCATTTTGGCAGCCTCCCTCTGTTTGTTTCTGTTCATTATGTAGAGTTGCTACATCTCTTAGTCTTGGTGGAGTGGCGTAATGTAGGAGGTGTCCTCCTATAAGGACCAGTTGCACAGGCTTCCTGATCATCTGAACTGGGTGCTCCAAGTGAACACCCCATGTATATCCTTCTATTATAGTTGAGTCTCGATTGCTGTTGGCATGTCAGTGGGAGAGATTTACCCCCAGGCCAGTCAGCTGCAAAGACTGGCTGTCACCACCATGGGAGACTAGCTGTGCAGGATCACAGCCCTTGGAGCAGGACTTATTTAAATGAGGCTCTGGTGCTCACTGAGTCTGCCCCTTGGGTGTGTTGCTTGTGGACATGGTTGGGTGATGCTTCAATGTGCTATGAATCTGTCCACAGGGTGCAGTGGCTCTGGAGCCTCCTGGGAAGTGCAAGCCAATGTCAGACACCACCTGTGTTCTGTTTTGGGCCACCCAATATGAGCTACAAAGTGATCTTCAGATGGCTGCTACTTGTGTTGGGTTTGGAGGTGCCCGGGCTAGGCCAAGCTGTGAACCAAGGCAGGCTACTGCTAGTGCCAGGCCTGGGGCCATTTAGCAAGAGGTGTGGGCCATGTTGAGGCCAGATATTTGTTTGAGAGATTTTAGGAAAGTCTGAGGCATGAGCCAAAACAGGTCATTTATATGGAAAAGCCACTGGAAAGAGCTTGGCTGGGCCTACAAGTTGGGTAGGGAGGGATTTCAGGGAATCAGTGGAGTGGGGCAAACAGTGTTAGCCAGGTTGATGGAGACTCATACGGTGCCCACCTGTGAGCGGTGTAGGAGGAAGGCTCATCAAAGTAACAATGGCATTTGCTGGCACTTCTGTCTGGAAGAAAGCTGCCCCTTCAGCCCTTGCCCTGATGCTGGATAATTTGGTTCTTCCCTGTGTGTCCTTGCTGCCCCCGTGTTGGAGCTCAGAGAAAGTGAGTTTGAGTGAATACCTATGTATCGGGCATTTAAGAGGAACTTCTTAGATTCCAGAAGCCTGCATCTCACTCAGCCATAATCTCTACAGATTTTCACACTCAGAAGTTATGATGACTTCTCTTCCTGGCACTAGAACTCTGGGCTGGGGGTCCTAATGTGGGGCTGGGACCCTTTGCTCCTCAGGGGTGACCTCCACAACCAAGCTATCCCTCCTGATTTTTATCTACCACACATGGGTGTAGGACCAGTCTGTACTGGGTTTCTGCCCCTCCTACCAGTCTCAATGTGGCTTCTTTATCTCCTTAGTTGTATGACTTCCATTCAGCTATATTTCAGACAATTCTAAATGATGGTTGTTCTGCAATTTAGTTGTAATTTTGATGTCCCAATGAGATCCTTTTTTAAACCTGACATAGGTTTATATACATTTTAGCTCCTTCCATTTTCTGCATAGTGATTTCTCTGACTAAACACAAGAAACTTGGGGAAAATGTCAACTTGAATTTTGAAAATGTAATTATTATAATTAGTAACAGTTAATATCAATTCTGGAAAAGTAGTATGTAAATGCTATAAACTATTACATGGTTATCTATTTTTGTAACATTTTCTATAACTGTAAAACAGTATTTATATAAAAATTCACACAAAATTGCTAGAGAGCATACAATTTCCAAAAATGCCCTGGGTTTTTGTTACCCTGGGTCTCAGTTTTCTAAGAATGCACTCGGATCAATCATAAAAATACAGACACTATATGATATTTCATTATGTTTGGAAAAACTGTTCTCATTATTTTGTCTCCTCACAGTGTTAACTCAGCTGTCCATTTTGTGCATGGTTTGCTATCACTGAAATGTCAGAAACACATTAAGGCCGTATCCATGTATGGCGAGTATTTTATTTTCAAATGGCAGTAATAGCCCTTGAGCCCCCATACCCACTTCATATCATCTATCTAAACGGGCAGGGTGAGAGCTCAATGACTGCCATTTGAAGTCTTGAGACCTCCTCTCAATCAGGCAAGAAGCAAATATTTGGGGGGAAATTTTTACATTTTAAAAACATTAAAATATTCAATTTAGAAATTTTTAGCATAGGAATGAGTAGATAGAAAAAGCATAATGTGAACCTGCTTCTTGACAAAACCTGTGTGTTGAGGCAATACTCTATGAATTTGGGTCATGTTCACTTTTTACACATCTAAGATTAAAATGTCCCTTCAGGACTATTAGCACTTTTTGAAACTGCTGACTTTATCAACATTGTGGCTGTATAAGCAAATGTGTAAAGGCTTTCCAGAACTTCAACCACTAATATGCATTAAGTTTTTAAATATGATGTGAACACTTTGTCTTATCAGAGTTTAGTTGTAGAATGGGCTAGACACTTAAAGATCTTATTTACTATAGCCTTTTCTTAATTATCCTGCTTAATATGCAAGGATGTTTTATAGAAATAATAAAGCAGGATAAAACAAAGCTATCAGCTATTGGCCATTCTAAAATTAATTGATTGATAACTATAACAGTTTAAATTTGGATACTTTGTACACACTAAATTAGCTTTAAAATATAGAAACACCCTATTTCTTTACCATGGCTTGTCCTTCCAAATAGTGTATTGTTTTAAACTTGATCCATTTTTCTAATTTGTTTGACTGTTGTCTAGCACCTGTGATTGTATAAAAGAAACAAGACAGGTGCCAGTTATTTACTCGGGTAAGGAAGTGAGAAAAGGCATCAAATTGTGATTTTCTGGTTTCTAGGGTTCCTGCTGCTTCTATACAAAATTTCAGATTCTATGCACCTAATGACTAAAACAGGTAACTAAGTAGGGCCCTAGGAACTTGGCAGGAAGAAAGAACACATGGGTTGGGGTTGTCTGGAAGATTTTTGTGGAGGATTGGGACCTGGCCTGGCTTTAAAGATGGGGCAGGACTTTATATGTGGAAAGTGAGAGGGAAATCTCTGGGGGCTACTCTGTAGAGGGGCTGATGAGAGTAAAAGCATAGGAATTCCATGAGGAAGGACTTGTGGCAAATAAGACTGGATAGTACATTAGGGCCAGGCCACTGAGGGCCTTATGTGACAGGATAAGAAACTTCAGTTTAATCCCATACACAGTAAGTTTCATTTAGAAGATTCAGGAGAGACATGATCAAACATGATCAAATTAGATTCACAGACTAAACTTAAAAAGAACGAACAAAATATAGTTAGCTAAAACCAAAAGTCTCTCAATTACTATATTATTTATAAAAATTTTTTTCTACAGAGGTAGCATGCTGTCTCCCAGTGTTTCCTATATGTATGGAAACAGGGAAGGGTTTGTTTTCTCTATTAGTTTTTCAGGAAACACTTTGTTTTCTTCACACCCTGTGGCTTAAACATTTAGGTTGTCACAGATACCTCTATTAGAAGCATGTCCCAAAACACCAGGGGAATGGCCAAGGGAGAAAGCATCACAGGGTTGGAAAATGGAAACATCAGCTGAGTCTGAGAGAAAAGCTAATTTACAATTTTTCCATTTCAAAGCATTAGAAGGGCCTGGAGGTTGTTACCCTCCACCTATCACATTTCCATAGGGGAAATATGGTTTGTTCCTTTAAGATACTATGTGGTGAATTATAGCAGAAGAGATGGAAGATAAAAAAATGGAACTATAATAGTTAACACTTCTATTGTATTTATTGTTATTTAGCAGAAGAAAGCAATTGTAAAGCAAATATTTACAAAAAAGTTTTTTTAACTTCTGTGCTGGAAACATGGTTAAATTTCACTGAAGTTACTCAAACTGATTGGAAGTAGAAAACATTGCCTCTGAATGTTAATATTTAATCTCCTTCCCTTTCCTTTTCAGCCACTATTTTTTCATGGGCTAAGCATTCTGCCTTTTATAAAATTCCCGCATCAGATATTAGCATTGTCCCCAGTTCCACCTGGATCCAGAACTATGCTGCTGATACACAAGCTCTAATCCAAGAGTCATTATTTCAATTTCTGTTCTTCTAGATTATTCTGTTGCCTCTTCTTATTCCAGTCCTTTTGGCAGTTGCACCTGTGATTTAGCATTTAAATAAAAGGGAAAAAATTAATCTTGGAAGTTCAAGAGCTTTACAGCAGGAATGACAACACTTACACACCTCAAAAGATGCATAGTGGATTAGAAATTCTAGACAGCCCCAAAATTATGATAAAACAACAACCACAGCTGCCATTCACTGGGCATTTGATCACAGGAACTGATCCAAGGGCTTTGAGCACCTGGTGAAGCATATCATCGAAACAAGAGGGCAAGTGCTAGAGCCACCTGTGTTCAACTTTGGGACTAGCGCTTACTAGTTGTGTGGTGTTGAGCATCAATTTTCTCAGGCATAAAATGACAATAATAGTATCTAACTCACAAGGCTATTTTAAGGATTAAATAATATAAGTTAGTAATTAATGTTAATACTTATTTTTTCTTTTCCTTTAAAATTTTTAAAATTACAGTTAGCATTAAATATTCTGCATTAGTTTCAGATGTACAAAATAATGATTAGAAAATCATGTACTTTATAGAGTGGTTCCCCCGATATTTCAAGTACCCACTTGGCCCCATACATAGTTATTACAATATTATTGACTATATTCCCTATGCTGTACTTTACATCCCCAGCTCTATTCTCTAACTACCCATTTGTAGTTCTTAATCCCTTCACTTTTTTCTCCCAGTCCCCCAATGTTCCCTCTATCAACTGTCAGTCCGTTCTCTGTAACTGCGTGTTTCCATTTTGTTTGTTTGTTTTGTAACACTTATTTTTAAAACATTTTCTCATTTCATCCTACAACAGCCTTGTAAAGAGTGTATGGGCTCAGACAGCATAAGTAATTTGCTCAACAGTATGCACTATGCACACGTATGTATGGCATTACACATACATAAACTCATAGCGAATGGGACTGGTTGGGCAGGGTGGAAGGATCCATTTCAGCAGAGGGTATTTAATTCCTCACACCTGGGTGAATTCCTGCTCTGGATCAACACCCCAGTGGATGTCCAGGATAGGGGTGAGGAAGACCTGTGGAAACTTACATTGTGTCCACATAAGGGCTCTCCCAACCTGAAGCAAAATGTGGGAGATGCTGACAGAGGTACAGATAGGGGCAGTGGAAACCCACTCCTGATGTTCTGTGTGGTTTCTTTTGTTGTTGGGAGAAATCAGATTTCTCTGGGTAGATTTCAACAGATAGAGATAAAATAAAAGGTAATTTGAGCAGAGAGTGGTATGGAGGCAAAAAAAGAAGGTCTGTCAGGGAAAATATCAGGAATGTGGATTGCCATGAATGTCCTAGAGCCATGGTGGTCCAAGTACAGTCACCAAATAAGCAGCAGCACCAAGAAACTTGTCAGAGATGCAAATTATCAGGCCCCATCCAAGACCTATTGAATCAAGACCTATTGAATCAAGACCTATTCACTCAGGACCTCTAGGGGTGGACTCAGTCATCTGTATTTAGCCTTCCAAGTGGTTTTGATTCATACTAAAATTTGAGAATCACTCCCACAGATGTTAGAAAAACAATATACAGGGTGGGGCCAAAGTAGGTTTACAGTTGTTCACATGGAAAATAATACAATAACTGATAAATAGTAACACAACAATAAACTGTTTTGAGTACTCACAATTATAAACCTACTTTGGCCCTACCCTGTATCAAAAACTGTAGGTATTGGTATCTTTTTCTCTCTAGGTGTTTGAGAAAGTCATTTTAGGGTCTATACAATTCCTTGTGAGTATATGCTCTTTTGAGATGAATTTGAAAGGTTACATTGCTTTCTCCTATGGAGAGATTCCCTTTATAAGGAGTAGAACATTTCAAAAGCAATAATGCAGTTTAGGCTTTGGGGCTTGTAGATTCTCCTGTGTTCTTTTTGGAGGCAAGAAATAGGAGCAGGAAAATAGGAGTTAAAGACAGCTCTGGGGCTTTAGACTGGAATATGTGAAAGGATGGAGATACAAGGGAAAATGGGAACCAGAAAAAATGATCAGGCCTAAAAATGAAGAACTTGGTTTGGGGACAGATTGAATGAAGGGGCAAGAAAACCCTGAGTGATATAAATTGAAAAGGAGATCTGGGGATTATCTCAGATTATGTGGTAACTGAAACAAAGGAGAAGAGAAGAGAAAATTGCAGAAAGAGAGGATCTAGAGAACCTAGTTAAGGAGAAAGAAGAAGGTCTTGTAAAGGAGAGATAGAAGAAATGGCTAGAGATGAGATGAAGACTTGAGAGTCTATAATCTTACATGTTGTAATTGTAAGGATTGTTCAGGTGTCATAGACTCTTTTGGCTAAGGAAAGCTGTTCATGTCATTATTAAACTGAAGTCTTTCCAAAAGAGAATTTAGCACTGTCTTTAGGCACTGGCTGGAAGCCCAAAGTAAAACAGGGAAGTTAAAACTTACCCTGCTTGGCACAGAAGCTTGCATGTGACATACATACAATTAACCTCAGTGAAAAGTATAAATACTCATCAGAGCTGGTGGGCAGTGAATGAACCACAGAATTTTTGAGTGAAAGGAAATCATACATTTGCCTTGAGGGATAAGCCTGTACAAACCTAATGTCTTTGTTTTGGGCTGTTATCATATTGATTAAAAGTTATTCACTCATAGTCATTATCTCATAAATTCACTTTGATAGTCAACACAAAGACTTTTAAAACAGCTAAAAACAACAAGAGCAACAGAATTTTAAAAATTATATGGGAGCAGTGGTGAAAATAAGTGGAGCAGGCTAGGTGTTAGGCTAGGCAGCAGGACATGGTGGGGATTGAGAGACCAAAGAAGCCAGTACATAGCTCCCCTAATCTGTGCTGTGAAATGCAAGCCCAGCGGGGCCAGAAATAAGGTTTCAAGTGGTGCCAGATAGCTAAGATTTTTAATGTGATTTTTTAATTTTATATAATAATACCCAAGCCAAATAAAATAGGCTTTCAGATCTGGCCTGTAGGCCACCAGTTTTCAATACCTGGCCTACAGAATATATCTCTTTTAAACTGAATTAAATGGGCAACTTCTTGGAGGAGATAACATGTGAGCTAAGTAAGTAACAGATTTTCCTTATTCTCTGCTGGCAGCTTGATTTCAGATATCTTGGGCCAGAAGCATGTGGAGAGAATAAACATTCAAATGAAAAAATACAATCTTAAAATATAAACAGATTACTTAATGACATATACTTTAGAAAATACAAAAATAATATTTCTAAGTCCATGAGATGAAAATAGTCTTTTTCTTTTTTAAGTTTTCCAGGAATAACTTATTTGTAAGTACATTTTTGGCATTTAGTAGTCTAGTTAGGAACATCAGTGATAAACATCCCACAAGATTTCAGAATTGTATTTTAATTTTAACCTCATCTTTGAACATCCAAAGGTTTGGAGGGCATCTCTGTCCTTCAATGCAGAGAACCCCCAAACTTTTCATTTCACCTTCTCCAAATGAGCTTTGTTGTGTCTCATTTGACTGGCCCAAAATACCCCTTTTTACTGGGATTTTTTTTACATCATCACTGGTGGCATTTTTGTATTTCATTGAGTCTAAGATGCACATTTTATGACATTTCAACCATCCTGAAAACAGTCAGTGGTATTTACAATAGTTGGCTGCATGTGCAAACACAGACACATCAGAGCCTTTCGTCTTACTGTTTCTGCCTACATTGAGGCCCCCTGTTGGCATTAACCATGCACAAGTGCATTGCTATTTAAAAACCTTTTAAAGAATGATAAAGCAAATGTGGCAAAATGTCATGGGTATGTAAGGATTTTTGTACTGTCTTTGAACTTCTGTAAGTCTAAAATAATTTCAAAATAAAGGGATTTAAGAAATCTTTTAAAGATTACACTATGGTTCGGCATTAAAGCAGAAATTTATTGTGTATGTAGGAAGGCACAAAAACAGAGCAATGGGGAGCAAATTGACATTAGTGAAATGAATTTTTACCAGTGGAAAAATGCATTTTCATTTTCCTCACAGAACACTTTACAAGACCATGTAGATGATATTGTGTGACATTTTGTATCCAAGGTACATGCAGGCTAAGCCAGGTACAGAAAGCAGCCGAAATTGCCAATCCGTTAGAACACATAAAAGCTATTCTGATGCAGAGGTCAATATGCAAGACTGTCATTCACAAATTAGTTGAGAGTGTACTTTGAAACATTCTTTTCTTTCTTAGTGGACATTAAAAAACACAACTTAAAATGGATAACACTTTAGAATTAATTGAAAAGGTAAAATGTAATATTTAGTAGGGTGGAACATTTTGCAGTTATCGTAAATTTATTTTAATGTCTTTTACTTTAGGATCTGGATTTAAAACAAGTGTTCTCAGTTGAGTAAAAGGCAGAGTATTTTGGCTGTGAATGTTGTAAAACCTACATTGTAAGCTCAATGATATGGAGATTGTACAGGTCTTATTCATTGCTGTACTCCTGACCCCTCTGAGGGCACTTGGCATGTGGGAGCATCATGCAAATATTTGTTGCATAATGAGAGAGTGAATGGTTGGAGCTGAACAGACTCCAGGGAAGTAGATTTGCTCAGTAGAATATTTCCATAGAATGCAGGGAGTTGGATCAGATGACCATTTTAACTTCATTCTCTCTTCTACTCTGAATCTACACACCATCTTTAATATAGATTTTAAAAAGAGTTCTCTTCATTCTTTTCAGACTAATGTTACTTTTTGGACTGTGTAGCCACCAAGGCAGCTTGGATATGTTTTACTGATGACTGGTTACAGAAGTGACAATTTCTCTCAAAATGACCCCCTGCCCACTCCCTACTGAGGTCTGACTGCCACAAGAAGAGCAGGTGTGGCAAGTCAAGGCCAGGGAAAGAACTTTCACCTGACCTCATGTGACCTCCAGTGTTCTCATTCTGGCTCCTGCTCCAGCAAAAGTCAGAGTTTCTCTGAATAAAAGTCATTTTTTTTTGTGCATTATTAGCAGACGAGAATAAGGCACCTACATATATATGTGTATACATATATGTATATATGTAACAGCTATCTTATTTTAGAATGTATAGCTCTTTGAAGCAGAAAAATAAGCAGCTTACATGGAAATTTGCTTAAAACATTTTGAAAAAATTGCGATTCTCTATGATAAAATAATATATTAACTATTTGGTCAGTGTCATCTCTTGGTAAATTCCACATTAGATTTTTAAAATAGTAGTTAATTAAAATGCTATCATAGTAATGATGAAGGAAATTCATTCCTGTAATTTAAGCTACAAGGAATAGAACATTTCATATATCAGTAGAAGTAATAGTGAATCATAGTAAATATTAAAACTGAAATATGAAATGTTAAAGGGACTTATCTAAGAAAAAGAAGGTAAAAAACATGGATAGTAAAATGACAGCAAACTCACAATTATTAACAACCACACCTAAAACAAAAACAAAAACAACTAAGCAAACAACTAGAATAGGAACAGAACTACAGAAATGGAGATCACATGGAGGGTTAGCAACAGGGGAGTGGGAGGAAGAGAGAGGGGGAAAAAGTACAGGGAATAAGTAACATAGATGGTAGGTAGAAAATAGGGGGAAGGTAAGAATAGTATGGGAAATGTAGAAGCTAAAGAACTTATAAGTATGACACATGGACATGAACTAAAGTGGGGGAATGTGGGTGGGAGAGGGTGTTCAGGGTGAAGGGGAGTGAAGGGGGGAAATGGGAAAACTGTAATAGTGTAATCAATAAGCTATGTTTAAAAAGTTAAAAAAGAAAGATCCAGTCAGAAATGAATGATACACTAATTGAAATAAAGAATAATTTATAGGGAAACAACAGTAGAGTGGATGAATCCAAGAATCAAATCAATGATTTGGAACATAAGAAACCAAAACAACAACAACAGCAATCAGAACAAGAAGAAAAAAGAACACTTTTTGAAGTGTTTTGAAGAAGGGACAACTTCAAGCATTCTAACATTTGCATCATCGTGGTGACAAAGAGAAGAGAAAAGAACAAGAAACTGGAAATCTGCCCTGGCTGGTGTAGCTCAGTGGATTGAGTGAAGGCTGTGAACCAAAGGCTTGCCAGTTCAATCTCCAGTCAGGGCACATGTCTGGGTTGCAGGGCCAGGTCCCCAGTAGGGGGCACATGAGAGGTAACCACACATTGGTGTTTCTCTCCCTCTTTCTCCTTCCCTTCCCCTCTCTCTAAAAATAAATAAATAAAATCTTAAAATAAAATAAAATAAAACTGAAATAAGGATAAAATATTTTAAACTCCATTAATTTGTGGTGACACTAACCTGAGCTTTACCATTTGTCTGCCTGTCTAAACAGTGAAAAGTATAAATGCAATGCCAGTCATCCCTCTTATCTACTAAAAACAAACCAACTCTTAAGGTAATTTGGAGGCACTCAGATATCTACAATGACTGACCTCTTTAGACCTCATTCTTATGCCTACAGCAGATTCCTCAAGACTTGATTGTCAGCTCTGTGTCTCCTGGATAAATGATTTAACTTCTTTAACCCTTAGTTCCTTTCAATGAAATGGGGAGAATACTAATACCTACTTTATGGGGTTGTTAAGATGATTACATGAGTTAACTAATATAGTGAATTTGGCCTATCATAAGTGCATAGTAACTGTTAGATGTTAATATTGTTGCAGAAGTTACATAGGTGTATGTCCTTGGGGATAACCAATAATTTAGATCTCCAGTTAGTCACAATTAGTGAGACTGTCCTGGTGGTAAAATGGACAGGAATAGAGTTGCCATACATTTATTGTGGTGCTTGTTCACCATTTCTCCCTCCTTCTACTTACAGGTTTAAGATAGGCAACGTTGCTGTGACGAATGTCGTTCAAGAGCTGATCTCTAGGGGTGATTTCCACCAATGGAGGTGGCCTATTTCTGGGCACTGGTTTCAGTGTTTTGATCACGTCTTTGAGGTTGGTTTTTTCAGGTGCTTCTCTGGCTTCTGGCATCCGAGATTTGCGCTGGGTTCTCTTCAGCTTCACTCCCCGGAAGGAGTCAGGGTCTGTCCTGCAAGGAGGGGACTGTGATGGCTTTTTTATCACTTCATTTTGTCGACTGAAAGGGACTGCTGGGAGGTTGGGAGGATGAGGAGGAGGTTGAAGGAACTCCTGTACCCTGGAATCTGGCATTGGTCCTCCTAGCATCTCCCACATCCCAGGTGGCAGCCCCAGCCCATTCTCCAACATGGCTATTAACCTTCTTTGCTCTTTGAGTTGTTGCTGTTTTTGTTCTTCTTGTCTTTTCTGCCTTTGTCTATCCTGATTCCTGGTGAGCAAATTAGTCACCACCATTCTGGGACCTGGGAGCTCAAAATGGTAGCCCATCTTCAGGAGAGTGTTGTTTGCCTTCAAAAGCCTGGATATTTCCATTTCAGCTTGGTGGCCCAGCATGTGCCTTTGGTTGTGAAACCTCAATTCAGTCAGTGTCTCATTAAACTGGAGACACCTAATTATGGCCACAATTCCTTTACCTGTGATGAAATTGGACTCTATGTTGAGTGTGGTAATGCTCCTGTTTTCACGCAGCATGTTAGCCAAGGCGAAGGCCACATTCTCATCAGCACCCACATTTGCTAAACTGAAGGTTTTGATGTGTTTGTTTTTCTTCATTGCATCAACAAAGTCCAGTAACATTTCTTTGGGGATGTTTTCAATGTTGTTCAGGTTGAGTTCCTTCATGTCAGGATCATTTTGTCTAACTCTCCTCAAGCTTCCATCTAGGTCAGTTTGGTTCCTGAAGGTCTTGCACTTACCTTTAGAAAACTGGTGTCTAGAGCTAACTTTTTAGGATCTAATTTTGATATCTTTTCTCAATTTTCTCTTGGGCCTCTGGTCTGTCCTTTTGTCCTTCAAATGCTCGGTGAACTGCCTGCCGGTGGCTCTCGCCATTTCTAATTGGCTCCTTTCCTTCACCTATCTCTTCTCTTTTTGCTTTTTCACTGCTCCCTTCACTCTCATTTTCTTCATCATCTTCATCTTCATCTTCTTCACTTTCTTCTTCCTCCTCCTCATCTGCTTCATCCTCCTCATCTGCTTCATCCTCCTCATCACCTTCATCCTCCTCATCATCTTCATCTTCATTATTATTTTCATCTGTTTCTTGGACATTGTTGCTGCCCTTTGATTCTCTTTTATTTGCAATGATTTCATTATTGAGCTTTTCTTTTAAATACTGGGACACCTTTATGTCACCTCTGTTCACTTCTCTATGCTGCTCTTCAGTGTTTTCCTAAAAGAAACAGTGAAGAAATACAGAATAGAGAGATATATACTGGAGATAATAAAAAGATCTATTATTGAGAAAAATGTAAGCAAATAAGCTGTATCTATAGTATTCTGTTATATATGTATGTATGTACATATACACATAAACACACATATAACATAAAATTTTATAAATGTGTAGGCAAAAGCCTGTTGTATTGTTCACCAAATTAGTAGTTAGCTCTTAGGAAGAGAGGTAACCATTAAGATAACTGAGAAGAAGGATTTAGGGGAATAGTCACTTGTTACAGTATATAATCCTAGAGTGATTGGGCCTTTTAAATAAAGTTGAAAACACATAGTAGTTTTATAAGCAAATACAACCAAAATAAAGATAATTTTTCGGAAACACACATACATAAGTGCCCATTTTGGGGCTATGTTTACCTCATCCTATACATTAAAATGAAATATAGTACCTTTTGTGTTCAGACTCAGTATTGTTTTTTAAAATGCTGTACACTTCCAGAAGCAGCTAATACTGATTTGTTTTGAAAAACCTAATGGAGTTGTTTACCAATACAGTGAAGTCCCTGTTTTATTTACAGCTGAATAGTCACCTTTGTATTCACTAGCCCTGAATTACACAATAATTTCCTTACTGCCATAACCAAAATTTACATTCCTCATCTGCTAGCTAATCTAGTACACTGTATGTATCAAGTTTTCCTAAGAACATAAAATATTGTGGGGAAAATGAGAGCAGTTTGATATTTTGGAATATACCAAAGCCTTGATTTTGATTTTGATTTTGTTTCCTCAGCTCTGTAAAAACTGCCCTGGCTACTTCAAGGACAGGTTCACTAGTCCAGTTCCTTTTTGAAGGAAGGTGTGTAGGAGGCAGAGCCAGCTCTGCTCTGTAGGAGCAGGGAGACAGGATTATACAGAGATTTAGAAAAAATTGCTTAGTCTGGGAAGAAAAGTGGCAGTCTTTATCAATAATGTTTATTAGATTGTTGCCCATCAATTTGTGTACTTTCCTATACAATATGTTTACTTCAGAGGTGTCATTTTGAAAGGTGGTTAGCAGTTGGAGTCATAGGTTCATATGAACAAGAACTTGATCTTACTGCACATAACAAATTATAAATTGGGATTGACAGTTGACAATACCTTAGCAATTGTCATCTTCCCCAATAGGGGGAGCCAGCCATCAAGCTGTTTAAATTCTACCAAGAGAAGAAAAAGCGTGAAAAGTACCCAATCAATTTTCTTTTTCTGAAATTGTACATATAGGATTGACTTTTACTCTAATTATAAAATGTGTAGAAGTTGTACCTTAAACTCCAACCTTATCAAGCCAGCAATTTATTTTCTTGAGTTCACTACATGTTTATACTCTTTTGCCCATGAAACCGGTTTACAACTTTTCTAATTGCAGCCAGTGTGACAGTAATGTGACAAGATCTATCTATATCAGCAGGCATAACTAAGAGAGACTTTACCTGGGATCTCTGTATTTTTTCCTAGTATTATCATATTAGAAAACATGCTAATATACAATAAATTCATAGATTTAACCTCACTTCTACTTTCATGTAAGAACATTTAGAAAGAACTATCTTTAAACAGCCTAATAGCTATTAATTTCTAAATTAATCACTGATATACAGTGCACTATGGGAAATTAGATATTTTCAGTTATTTGACTTGATTAATTGTACGGTATGTGGATGGACTTTAGAGGGACTGTGAGATCTTGAAATTGTATGTGAAATACAGCATATGTATGTATGTGCCAGAAACAAAGTGTACAGAACTTTCATTAGCTTTTAAAGGGGTCTGTGAGCCAACAAAAATTAAGGACAACTCCTTCTGTGTTATGAGTTAATTCATTAAATTTCATGACTATAGACTACAGATTTTTCTATACAGCAAACCAAACAACAACTTTTAAAAAACAGAGGTATTGACACAAAATTATCAACTTTTTTCTCACAGCTATATCATACAGGTGTTTCAGAAATTTCCAATAGTAAACATTACAATTTCATCTTTAAGCGACAACAGAACAATTCAAAACATGAAATATTGAGAAATGGCAGTTGCCACATGGACACCTGCCAGCCCAGGCACCCTTTCTCTGTTGTTCACAAATCCCTGGTTACCTGGGATGGTGCAAAGGTGACAGGAATGCGCTCATCTTCCAGCATGCGTCTGGATGCCTTTTGCCAATACATATAATCAACAAGAGACTTATGGTCGAAGCTTCCTGTTGGTGGCTTGTCTGTTTGATCTTTCTGAATCATTCCCACGGGAAGCCTGGGGTCAGGAGCCATGACTTCCATTTCTGACTGCAGTTCTAACAGCTCTTCTGGGGACAAGTTGGCCAAAATTTTATCTTCATCAATCTCTTCATCAAATTGTTCTTCTTGATCTGAATTCCTGCTGTGCTTGGACATGATTTTTTTTCTGTATTTTTTTCTATTTTACTAGAAAAAGAGAAATAATTAAAGATGATTTTAAAAAAACCTCTCAAAAAGTTTCCCCAGTTAACTAGTATCCCAGGTCAACATCTCTTTGAGAGATTTTCCTCCCAAGAACCCCAGTCGTGCTTGCTTGAGCAGCAAGGAGTGACTGAGGCTGAGCTCATTCCGTGTCTATATTAAGCAGGGCTTGGCTGGAGATGGTCAGTTTATGGAGCTGCTATGCTGCTCTCTTTTCAGCAACTTGAGTCAGCTGTGCAAATCCATCTGACATTTCAGTGCAGCTGCTAAGGTTTGCCAGTGAGAAACACGTCTACAGAATTGCTGCAAGAATAAAGGGTTCCTTTCTTATGTACTCTCGCACTGTCATACACAAGTTCACACCCCCCATACACATACCCCACTACACAGGAAAACCATTTCTTTCTTATTTAAATGATTAAAGCAACTTACAATATTTCAGGAGGAAAATCTAAACAGCAGCTTGGGTTCTACTGATGTGAAAAATTCATGTGAAGGAATATGTCTCTTCACTACAATGTGGCTCAGGCAGCAAATAACCAGCACACAGCAGAGCAGAGGTCTGGCTGGTGCTCATCTGCTGTGTAAGCTGAACCTTTGCAAGTCGTCCTTATTTGCATCTAGATCCTGTGATCTAACAGATGGGGACAACCAGCACTTGAATTTCCACTATGAGTGGGCAGTTTAATATGTTAAATAATTTGTTTTTCTTAAGTATTCATTAAGCTGGGATAAATGTAAAAGAATCTAAATTGAAGCATAAAACACACACAGATCCCAAAAACCAAACAAACATTAAAGTGCCAAAAGAGAACATGAGAAGATATTTTCATAGCTTTGGAATATAGCAATAATTTTCAAATGGCAATATTTATCCAAATGACAAATGTAAATTTCTTTTGAACTAACCATTCTACTTGAATAATTTTTTATCTGAGTCTTTAGGATTAAAGAAAGGTTTTAGAAATTTGTATCTACATTTTTATCCTGTGGATATATCCCCACATGGGTGAAATGATAGGTGTACAAGATTATTTAACATAGCAAAGTGAAAAACTGTGTATTGTATGCTATTATTTATGTGATAAAAGGTAAAAAGAATATGTATATATAAATAGATTGTATCAACATAATGCATAATGCATCATTGGAAAGATACACAAGAAACCAATAACTTTGTATAATTTTGAGGGAATGGGTTGTCTGAGAAACCCAGGAAAAAGACTTTGTTGCTATATACCTTTTTGTAATTGTCAAAATTTGAATGTTGTGAATATAATATTTATTAAAATACATTTTATTGTACAAAATTAGGATAACACAGAAAAGCACAAGAAAATAAAAATTTCCCCTTATCTCACTACTAAGATCTTATTACTATTAACATTTTGGTTTATCATTGCAGTCCTTTCTGCTAGTCATATAAACTTAATATCTCTTGTAATTTTTTCTTTTCTTAGAAAATTAGTTTTTTTCTAGGCTATTGTGTATTTTACATATATTTTACTACTACAATATTATTGTAACCCATCATATATACATATATGTATATATAAAATTATTTGCAAAGTATATACATTTCTTATTGCAATATCATACATAATTTATAAATATAGTATATACTTGGTGTATAATCAAATAATATATTCTTATATGTTATAGCAGTAATAAATATTTAGAAATAAATTTAAAATTTTGGCATATGTTTTATACACATTCACATATATAACAAAACACGTGAAAGAGTAAAGTTTTAAATTGATGTTCTAATATTTTCTTCTTACCTCAATGGTTTATGTTGAACTCCCTAAGGTTGAGAGGCTTTTCATTTATATAGCTAAATGATTCCCCAGGAAGTTATTACCAATTTACCTGAATAATCATTTATAAAGTAAATAGCAGAGGTACACAGTGGCAACTTACAGTCTTTAACAGCTCTCAGATCTTCCTTTTGTCATGTAAAAGGGAAATAAAAACGGCCTCACTTGGCAGGGAGGTTTGTAAACCACTTTTCTAACCACTGATTTGCAGGTGATTATTTCATAGATTTAGTTTGCAGGCCAGTCAAAAAAGACTTAACCAAAAAGAGTTTTGTGTTCAAGGAGGACTGGGAAATGTTATATTCCATGTTTGTCTTTTAGAGATTTATAGAGTGTATGACCTCTTAGGTACTCTGAGAAATCCTTCAGGAAAGAAACCCATTTGTTTAGTCCAATATTCTCCAACCTTATTTAGTTAATTAACACTTTTTTCTTTAAAAAATCCCTTAATAACATCCTATGCAGTTAACTTTACAAAATTCGTACTTTGAGAAATACTGATCTAAATATAAAAAAGGAAGACTGGAATCAGTGTGTGGAATTCAAGTCCTAGCTTTACTCCTGAGTAGTATTGGACAACTTATTCCCGTTTTCCTCATCATATGGAAGGAATCTGAGAATAAGATTTACTATATGTAACTATTGAGAGAACTGCTTGAGTTTCTATAGAGATATACATGTAAATTAAATGGGATGCTGCATGACACAGAGTAAGCCCTCGATAAATGTTAAATATTATTCTTGTACTTCATGGATAACCACAGAACATCTGAAGAAAACATAGACAATTGTAAAATGTAATGCATTTTATAAACCACTTCCACAATAGAAACCATTATATTAAAGACAATACACAAAAGGGCTTTTAAAAAAATCTTGTTGCTTTTACAGAAAGCAACTCTGAGACTTTCAGGTGGAATTGTTTATAAGGAAAATAGAAAATCACCATTAGCTCATAAATATGAAGCTCTTCCAGAAAATGATCTGCATTATTGCTACTGAGCTTTCAGAGTCAAATTCTATTCAGAGGAATTCCACTTCTTTTAATGTGACCAAATGTTTTGGATGATGAAGCAGGTTTGGGAACACCTGTAAGAGGCACTCCTTAAGCAAATGTCCATCCTCTAAATCAGTGTGCAGAGTGGGCACATTTCTTTCAGCTACCCTACTGTGCATTTGATCCACATTCTGACAAGGAAGGTTCATGTGTAATTAGCCTCATTTGACACATATATGATTTATTGGTGCCTAAGATCTCTTAATGATTTTCTGTGGCTGTCACCTCAGCAGCTTCTTACATCAGAAAGGTGCTATGATACCACAATCATATATTTTTATCAATAATATCTATACTGATATAGATAGAATATCTCTATCAACATAAAACAGATATTGACAGAAACATACAGTATTTATATAAATATGAAACAGATCCTGTTTTCTTCTTCAAACATCTCCAAGTATTTTAAATATTTTGCTAGTATATATAATTTTATAATCAGAAAAACCTGAAATCATGTTCTTAGTGTATATTCATATATAGGTAATATCTTTGTGGGTATTATTTTGTGGAGACAAGCATGTCCCTCTGTTTCACTATCTTTAAGTAAAAATGCAGGAATTAAGACAATATATGTTTTAAGGAGAAGAAAATGAGTAAATGTGTCAGGGCAAATTATGAGGGAAAATATCATAACCAGCGAAATCAGTATTTTGAAAGTTTGTTCACCAAAGATTATAGATTTTTTAAAAATATGTTTTATTGATTATGCTATTACAGTTGTCCCATTACCCCCCTTCATTCCCCTTTATCCTGCACCCCCTCTCCCACCCACATTCCCCCCTTTAGTTCATGTCTATGTGTCATAAATTCTTTAGCTTCTACATTTCCTATACTATTCTTGCCCTCCCCCTGTCTATTTTCTACCTACCATCTATGTTACTTATTCTCTGTACCTTTTCCCCCTCTTTCCTCCTCCCACTCCCCTATTGCTAACCCTACATGTGATCTCCATTTCTGTGATTCTGTTCCTGTACTAGTTGTTTGCTTAGTTTGTTTTTGTTTTAGGTGTGGTTGTTAATAATTGTGAGTTTGCTGTCATTTTACTATACATGTTTTTGATCTTCTTTTTCTTAGATAAGTCCCTTTAATATTTTGTAAAATAAGGGTTTGGTGATTATGAACTCCTTTAATTTGACCTTATCTGGGAAGCACTTTATCTGCCCTTTCATTCTAAATGAAAGCTTTGCTGTATAGAGCAATCTTGGATGTAGGTCCTTGCCTTTCATGACTTGGAATGCTTCTTTCCAGCCCCTTCTTGCCTGCAAGGTCTCTTTTGAGAAATCAGCTGATAGTCTGATGAGAACTTCTTTGTAGGTTACTGTCTCCTTATCTCTTGCTGCTTCTAGGATTCTCTCCTTCATTTTTATCTTGTAATTATGATGTGCCTTGGTGTGTTCCTCCTTACGTCCAACTTGTTTGGGACTCTCTGAGCTTCTTGGACTTCCTGGAAGTCTATTTCCTTTGCCAGATTGGGGAAGTTCTCCTTTATTATTTGTTCAAATAACTTCTCCACTTGTTGCTCTTCCTCTTTCCCTTGTGGTACCCTTATAATTCAGATGTTGGAAAGTTTAAAGGTGTCCTGGAGGTTCCTAAGCCTCTCCTCACTGTTTTGAATTCTTGTTTCTTCATTCTTTTCTGTTTGGTTGTATCTTTCTCCTTCTGGTCCACTCCATTGATGTGAGTCCCAGTCTTCTTCCCATCATTCTTGGTTCCCTGTGTATTTTCCTTCATTTCACTTAATGTAGCCTTCATTTTTTCATCTGATTTGTGACCAAAGTCAGCCAAGTCTGTGAACATCCTGATCACCAGAGCTTTGAACTGTGCATCTGATAGGTTGGCTATCTCTTGGTCACTTAGTTGTATTTTTTCTGGGTCTTTGATCTGTTCTTTCATTTGGGCCATTCTTCTTGCCTTGACATGCCTGTTTTGTAGTGAGGGGTGGAGCCTTAGGTATTCTCTCGGGCAGGGTAACCCATGTTGCTGGGTTGTGATGCTGTATGTGGGGGTGGGGTCTGAGGGAACAATGGCATTTGCTCTGTTCTCTGCTCTCTGTCAGACTTCAGTCCCTTCCACCACTTCCCCCAAGCAAACTGGGCCTTTCTGGTGCTAATTCCCATGTGGGTGGGCTTGTGCACGTTCTAGGATCCCATGAGTATCTCCAATGAATTTTCTTGTGAGGCTGGGAGTCTCTCCCTGTGCCTCAACCCCCACAGGTGTTTTAAATTAGTGCCCCGAGGCTCTATTTCCCAGTGCTGGGACCCTGGGTTGCATGCAGTGCCTTGCTTCACAATCACTGCCTTGCTAGGTCTGCTGGTTGCCACCCCATGTGCGCCGAGGGTCTGCCAGCCACTGCCTTTCATACCCAGGGTCCACCTGCTGTAGTCTTGGGCATCCGGGATGCCTGGTCCCACGGCTCATTGTGCCTGGACCCCTCTCTGCCAGGCTGCCAATTCTGCCCCTCCTACTGGTCTGGATGAATGTGTCTATTTTTAACTCCTTGGTTGTCCAACTTCCATACTGGTTGTCCAGTTCAATTTTCTGTCAGTTCTGGTTGTTATTCTGTTTCTAAATTATTATTGTCCCTATTTTGGTTGTGCAAGGAGGCAGTGTGTCTACCTACACCTCCATCTTGGCCAGAAGTCTAATTTATAGATCTTGATAGACTTTAAATATTTGCAGTGTTCAGAGTAGTTAAGTATAACTTCCATTTGAGAAGTAATTATACGTTGTATACCTGAAACTAATAGAACACTATATGTCAACTGTAATTGAAAAAAATTTTGAAGAAATTTTACATCATTAAATAGAGAAATGTAAAAAGTAAATAAAAATCTTGGAAATAAATAATATAGTTATAGAAATAGACTATGTGTGAATGGGATGAACTCTAGCTGGATAAAGAGTACACTTTTACACTGGAACATAGCACTGAGGTTTTCAGAATGTGGTGGGGAGCCAAAAGGCTGAAGGAGCAATTGAGATACAGAGAATGATTGTAAACTCTCACATTTGTTGAATAGAAATTCCAGAATAATGGAGTGGAGAGAATGGTGAAGGAGCAATATTTGAAGAGAAATTATTACTAATTTTCCAGAATTGAAGAAAGATATAGGGCCTCAGAATGAAAGTGTTTTCTGAATACTGAGCAAAGTAAGTATAACAAAATGTAAAACCATTTGTAATTTGAAAACATCTGGACCTGGCCATACTTAAACAGCCTGTAGTAAAACTGTAGGACTTCAAGAAACTATGAGAGAAAGAAAAGACATTATGGAGAGAATAACAAAAATCAGAGTGACAGTAGACATGTTATCTATAGTAGTAGATACAAAAAGTCAACAAAGTAATATAAAAACATTCATGGTCAAGAAAAGCACCAAATTCAGGATAGTGACTCTCTCTGGGCAGAGAAAGAGGGGAGTGAAAGGAAAAGCTAACCTAGGACCTCAAATGTAACTACAATATTTGATTCCTTCAAAAGATATTTAAAGTACTGCTGGTGGGAATGTAAATTGGTACAAGCCACTATGGAAAAAATGCTGTCAGTTCCTTAAAATACTAAAAATTAAACTCCCATATGATCCAGCAATCCCACTTCTGGGTTTATGTTCAAACTTATTGAAAGTAGAATCTCAAACAGATATTTGTACATCCATGTTCATGGCAGCATTGTTCACAATAGCCAAAGGTGGAAGCAACTCAAATAGTCATCATCAAATAAATAGTTAATCACAGTGTGGTATATATACTCAATGGAATATTATTTAGCCTTTTAATAAAAGGAAATCCTATCATGTGCTACAACATGAATGGAACTTGAGGATATTATGAGAAGTGGAATAAACCAATCACAAAAGACACTATAGGTTTCCTCTACAGTAGTCAGACACAGATTCAGAAGGTAGAATGGTGGTTTCCAGGGGGTGATGGGAGGGAGAAATGGGAAGTTGTTCAGTGAGTACAGAGTTCTAATTTTTGCAGGATGAAAAAGTTCCGGAGAACCATCAGGTGACAATATGAATATACTTAATATTACTGAATTATACACTTTAAAAATGGTTAAGATGATCAATTTTATGTTATATGCTTTTTACCACATTTTGAAAGTACTTGAAAAATGTTGAACAGAAAATATTAGAAGCAAACAATTAGAGGATAAAGATGTTCCCACTAATATTTGTTATATGAGATTCTATTATTTCTGAATTATCTCGCAAAATAAAAGCCACTTTTTAAAAAGTTGATGACTAAGTCCCACCACAGAAGAATGGCTAACAGAATTGTGGCTTAGCCAGTCAAGGGAGGCTACTCAACAGTAAAAATGAACTACTGGTAGACACAGCAACCTGACTGCATTTCAATAACGTTAGGTTCACTGAAAGAAGCCAGACACAAAAGGATACATGCAGTAAGATTCTATTTAAATGAAGATGAAGAATAAGCAAAGAAAAACCATGGTAATAGAAATCAAAAGAGCACTTCCTTCTAGAGGATGGGGATTGACTGGGAAGTTGGAACTGGGAAACTTTCTGGGATGACAGCTGTATCTTGGAGTATTGGTTACATAGGTGAATACATTTGTTACAAGTCATCTATTTGTACACCTAAGATCTAGGCATTTCCCACAATGCACATTTCACCTCAATATGTAAGTAAAGTTTTGAACAAAAAGTGTAGCTAGTAAAGAATATAGGGCTGTTCCGAGTGCAAAAAACCCCTGAATTTTTAGGCAATAGAACAGTGATATCTACAATACAGTCAAAGGGCACTTCAGTTGATTGAAATACAAGGAGAAATTTAGATATCACTGTTCTGTTACTCAAGAAGCATTAGGACATTGGAGAAAAGGCCAGAGCTTCAAGAAACTTCAGAAGCATAACCTGAAACTGTGTTCAGTGTCTCAAGAATTTTAGCAAATCTTACTAAGGTACAAGCAAGCCTCCTCTCTGGTGCCTTTCCAAAGAAAAGGCTGAAAAATATGGGCATTGAAAATAAGTTACTTCTTTTCTCTCTTTAAAATAATTTCATTTTAATTATATAATCTATACATGTCTATTATAGGAAATAGAAACTATAGATAAGCAGAAATAAAAAATTGAAATCATCAGTTAGATAACCACTCTTAACATGTGGTGTTTGTTTAATGCTATATAACTTTTTCTTTTAAGATTGTTCCTGTTTTTCTATTACATAAGTGAGATTCTCACTTTACAGAAATCTGTGGCTGCCTTTCCTGGGGAGGATCCAACAGTTTGATCATGTAATTAATCATACTTGTCTCTAGACTTATGGTGTGATCTTAAAATTATTTTCTCAGTTTCCCTTTTTCTAAAGATGAGAGCAATTAATTTTGTCTTTCAAATGTTAGCATTTATGACTTGGAATATGTTCTGAAATTTCAAGGTAGTATTATTGTTACAGGGTGCAGCCAAGAGGGGGAACCCCAAATGGGCATTTGAAATGGGGTCCAGAACTCAAGGTGTCCAGGAGATTTTAAGATGTCTTCACCCCTTCCTCACCAGGTGTGGGTTGGGGGAAGGGACATGTGGAGCAGGGCCTTTGAGAGCTGTTTCGCATACCAACAGCCTTGTAGCTAACCTCTGGCATGGTCATTTAACACATCTATAGCCTTTGGCTGGTCACTTAGATATATTAAATAGCTGTGGCCATGCTCTGAGCCAGGGGAATGGAAGTAACTACCCCACTAAGATGTAACTGGGGGGCAGGTCCTCCCCGAGTTACAGCGCCTGCGTGGGAGCTTGGAGAAGATTGGCCCCATGACATGGGGCCACACCTGCCCAGACTCATGATGGCAGTCCAGTAAAGCTGGAAGGGTATGAGTTCTGGCATGTGAAGCTGAGTGTGGGAGGAGTCAGAAATGGGGCTGCAGAGGAAATGGCACGGGGATTTAAACCCAGACTTCCCGCAGCCCTGAGAGAGAGAACCACACAGCCTTGACAGAGTGGAGACTCCTGCAGCCCTGAGAGAGAGAATCACCATGCGGCTTTAGCAGAGAAACGCCACTCGGCTTTGGCAGAGTGGCGACCCACCCCCCTTTTGCAGCCATTGCGCAGGGGGAGAAGCACATGGTTTTGGCTGAGTGGAGACTCCTGTGGCCCTGGGAGAGAGGACCATGCGCCTTTGCCAGAGTGGGGAACCCCGCAGCTTTAGAAGGGGAAACCACCACCTGGTTTTAGCAGAGATCCCGGCAACTCAGCTGAGGGTGCCGGGAACCCAGGGAGGTCTCCCAGTCGAGATGGAGTACTAACTGGGAATAACCAGAGGACTGCCTGAGCCATGGACTTCTATTTCCTTTCCTGAGATATGGTACTCTGGACTGGGCAAAGGGGGAAGGAAGGAAGGACTGTGTCTGTTTGTGGGTGTTTTAAGGGACTTTAGGATTTTTTGATAAAGACATTAGGTCACTACTTTCAGTTTGTATAGCATTAAATAAACATTTCCTTTCCTTTTCACAAATCTCTGGCATTGAGAGACGTCTTTCCTCTGGTGGCGGACATGACGGACCTGGGGGCTTTTTTTTCAATAATAGTATATCGTCTCAGGCCCCCCTTGTTTGTTCTGTAACATAATTTCTCCAGGAATGATTTCTTCCTACTAATACAAGGCCATCACCTATACCAGTGTAGGAAACATGACTACAAATGGGTGAAAAACATGGGATCTATGTATGTATGTATGTATGTATGTATTTGGGTACAGCGAACTTTATTGATGGTACATGACAAGGTAGGGCTCCCTAAGGCCCTCCCCTTCTTCAGGGGGTCTGGGATAGAAACAGTGGACATCAGAAGATGCCCTGTGTTAGGGATTGATTTCTGGCAAAGACTCCCCCAACAGCTGAGGGCCTCTCTTCCTCTTGCTGGGGCCTCTTACTCTTTGGAGGCCGAATGAACAATCATGCCCACCACCCTGTTGCTATAGCCAAATTCACTGTAATACCAGATAATGAACTTGACTAAGTGGTCATTGAAGGCATTGTCTTCCCCAGCATTGAAGGTGTAGAACTGGGTGTCACTGTGAAAGTCACAGGAGACAGCCTGGTTCTCAATATAGCCAAGGATGCCCTTGAGGGGGCTCTGATGCCTGCTTCACTACCTTCCTGATATTATTGTATTTGGCACCTTTCTCTAGGCAGCAGGTCAGATCCATAACTGACACCCTTAGAGTTGGGACATAGGAGGCCATGCCAGGGAGCTTCCCATTCAACTCAGGGATGACCTTGCTCACATCCTTGACAGTGCCAGTAGAAGCAGGGATGATGTTCTAAGCAGCATCTCAACCATCTCACCACAGCTTTCCAGAGGGGCCATCCATAGTCTTCCAGGTGGCAGTGATGGGAGAGACTGTAGTCATCAGGTCCCCCCATCATGCCAGAGTTGTCATGGATGACCTTGGCCAGGGGAGCCAAGCAGTTGGTGGTGCTAGAGGCATTGCTGACAATCTTGAGGGAGTTATCATACTTGTCATTGTTCACACCCATCACAAACATGGGGGCATCCGCAGAAGGGGCAGAGATGATGACCCTCTTGGCTCTATCCTTCACGTGAGCCCCAGCCTTCCCCAAGCTAGTGAAAACACCAGTGGACTCCACAACACATTCAGCACCAGCACTACCCCTATTTGATGTTTGTGGGATCTTGCTCCTGAAAGATGGAGATGGATTTTCCATTGATGACAAGCTTCCCATTCTCAGCCTTGACTGCCTTTGAACTTGCCATGAGTAGAATCATACTAGAACATGTAGACCATGTAGATGAAGTTACTGAAGGGGTCATTGATGGCAAAAATATCAACTTTGCTATAGTTAAAAGCAGCCCTGGTAACAAGGCACTCAATAGGCCAAATCCATTCACTTTGACCTTCACCATTGTGTCTCAGGGTTGCAGCTGGCACTGCACAGGAAAACGTGGCTGTCTGTTGAACATGAGGAGCAGAAAGCCTGAAACATGGTTTTTAAAAGTGAATACACTAGAGTTTATAAATTCAATGAGCTTGTTCCCCTCTGTAGTGATTTTGGTAGGATGTGTACTTATCCAAATGGTTCTGCCACTCACCAAAGCATCTTAGCAATATCTCTAAGCAATATCTGAAAGCTGTGTTAGCCCATGATGGATTCTTTTTTTAAAGTTTATTATTATTGTTGTTGTTGTTCATCTACAGTTGTCCCTACTCCTCCCCCCCCAACAGTCTTCCCCACAACACCCACCTTAACCTCAACACTCAAATCCTACCCCCACTGTTGGCTTTGTCCATGGATCCTTTATACATGTTCCTTGACGACCGTTCCTCTTCCTTCCCTCGTTATCACTCTTCCCCTTCCCATCTGGTTGCTGTCAGTTTGTTCTTTATTTCAATGTCTCTGGTTATATTGTACTTGCTTTTTTGTTTTGCTGATTAGGTTTCACTTATAGGGGAGATCATATGGTATTTTTATTTCACTGCCTGGCTTATTTCAGTTAGCATAATGCTCTCCATTTCCATCCATGCTGTTGCAAAGGGTATAAGCTCCTTCTTTCTTTCCACTGTGCAGTATTCCATTGCATAAATGTGCCACAGGTTTTAGATCTGCTCATTTACTGATGGGCACTTAGGTTGCTTCTAGCATTTGACTATTATAAATTGTGATGCTAAGAACATTGGTGTGCATAGGTTCTTTTGAATTGGTACTTCAGGATTCTTAGGGTACAGTCCCAGCAATGGAATTGCCAGGTCAAAAGGCAGTTCCATTGTTAGTTTTTCAGGAAATTTCGTACTGTTTTCCACAGTAGCTGTACCAGTCTGCATTTCCACCAATGGTGCACTTGGGTTCCATTTTGTCAACAACCTCACCAGCATGCATTGTTTGTTGATGTGGTGTCATGGCCATTCTGACCAGTGTGAAGTGGTATCTCATTGTGGTTTTAATTTGCATCTCTCTGATGGCAAGTGATGGTGAGCATCTTTTCAAATGTCTCTGGGCCCTTTGTATGTCCTCCTTGGAGAAGTGTTTCTTCAGGTGCTTTGCCCATTTTTTAATTGGGTTGTTTGTCTTCCTGAAGTGGAGTCATGTAAGTTTTTTATGTATTTGGGAAATCAAACCTTTGTCTGAGGTATCATTTAGAAATATATTTTCCCACATTTCATGTTGTTGATGTTTTCTTTAGCCATGCAGAAGCTTTTTAATTTGATGAGGTCCTATTATTTTAAAAAAAATTTTTTTAAGATTGATTTATTTATTTTTAGAGAGGGAAGGGAGGGAGAAAGAGAGACAGAGAGAAACATCAATGTGTGGCTGCTGGGGGCCATGGCCTGCAACCCAGGCATGTGCCCTGACTGGGAATCGAACCTGCAATGCTTTGGTTCTCAGCCCGCGCTCAATCCACTGAGCTACACCAGCCAGGGCTGAGGTCCTATTTCTTTATTCTTTCCTTTGTGTTCCTTGCTCTAGGGGACAGACCAGTGAAAATATTGCTGCATGGAATATCTGAGATTTTCCTCCCTATATTATACTTTAGGATTTTTATGGTGTCATGACTTATATTTAAGTCTTTTATCCATATTGAATATATTTTTGTATATGATGTAAGTTGGTGATGAAGTTCCATTTTTTGTAGGTAGCTGTCCAGATGTCCCAACACCATTTGTTGACGAGGCTATTTTTACTTCATTTTATGCTTCTGCACCCTTTGTCAAATATTCATTGACCATAGAGACTTGGGTTTATTTCTGGAGTCTCCATTCTGTTCCATTGATCTATGTGTCTATTCTTATGCCAGTACCAGAATGTTTTGATTACTGTTGCCCTGTAATATACTTTGACATCAGGTATTGTGATTCACTTCTACTTTGTTCTTCCTTCTCAAAATTGCTGGAAATATTTGGGATTGTTTATGGTTCCATATAAATTTTTGAAATGTTTGTTCTATGTCTGTGAAATGTCATTGGTACTTCAATAAGAATTGTATTAAATCTATACATTGCTGTGGGTACTATTGCCATTTTGATGATGTTCATTCTTCCAGTCTGTGAACACTGTACATACTTCCATTTATTTGTGTCTTCCTTAGTTTACTTATTCAGTGGTGTGTAGTTTTCTGAGTACAGGTCTTTTACCTCCTTAGTTAGGTTTATTCCTAAGTACTTTATTTTCCTTGTTGCCGTAGCAAATGGGATTTTTTCCCTGATTTCTGTTACTGATATTTCACTGTTGGCATACAAAAATGCCTTCAGTTTCTGAACAGTGACTTTGTATCCTGCTGCTTTGCCAAATTCATTTATTAGGTGGAATAGTTATTTGGTGGAATCTATAGTATTTTCTATGTACACTATCATGTCATCTGCAAACAGTGACAGTTTTGCTTCCTCCTTTTTGATTTGAATGCCTTTCATTTCTTTTTCTCATATACTTTCTGTGGCCAGGACTTCCAATACAAGGTTGAATAGAAGTGGTGAAAGAGGACATCCTTGTCTTGTTCCTGATCTTAGTGGGAAAGCTTTTAGTTTTTTCCCATTGAGTATGATGTTGGCTGTAGGTTTCTCATATATGGCCTTTATTATGTTGAGCTATGCTCCCTCTACTCCACTTTGCTGAGTGTTTTTATCATAAATAGGTGCTGTACCTTATCAAATGCTTTTACTGCATCTATTTTTTAAATTTTTAAATCATTGTTCAAATACAGTTTTCTCCTTTTATTCCCAATCCAGTCCCCCCTCCCAACCCTCCCCACTTCCCTCCCATTACCACCCTCCCCTTAGTTTATGACCATGTGTCCTTTAAGTTTGTTCCTGTGAACCCTTCCCACTGTCCCCTTAAATTCCCTATTCTCTGCCCTCCGGTCATCGTCAGCCTGTCCTCTATTTCAGTATCTTTGGTTATATTTTGCTTGTTTCTTTGTTTTGTTATTTAGGTTCCTGTTAAAGGTGAGATCGTATGGTATTTGTCTTTCACTGACTGGCTTGTTTCGCTAAGCATAATGTTTTCCAGCTCCATCCACGCTGTTGCAAAGGGTAGGAGCTCCGTCTTTCTTTCTGCTGCATAGAATTCCATTGTGTAAATGTACCATAGTTTTTTCATCCATTCATTTATTGATGGGCATCTTGGTTGCTTCCAGCATCTAGCTATTGTAAATTGTGCTGCTATGCACATTGGGATGCATAGGTTCTTTTGAATTGGCGTTTTAGTATTCTTAGGATAGAGTCCCAGCAGTGGAATTGCAGGGTCAAAAGGCAGATCCATTTTTAGTTTTCTGAGGAAGTTCCATACTGCTTTCCATAGTGGTCGTACCAGTCTGCAGTCCCACCAGCAGTGCACTAGGGTCCCCTTTACACAACAACCTCTCCAACACTTGTTGTTTGTTGCTTTGTTTATGATGGCCATTCTGACTGGTGTGAAGTGGTATCTCATTGTGGTTTTAATTTGCATCTCTCTGAGAGCTAGCGATATTGAACATCATTTCATGTGTCTTTGGATTTTCTGTATGTCCTCCTTAGAGAAGTGTCTGCTCAAGTCCTTTGCCCACTTTTTAATTGGATTCCTTGTCTTCTTAGAGTTGAGTCGTGTAAGTTCTTTATATATTTTGGAGATTAAACCCTTGTCTGAGGTATCATTGACAAATATGTTTTCCCATACAGTTGGTTGTCTTTTAATTTTGATACTGTTTTCCTTAGCTGTGCAGAAGCTTTTAATTTTGATGAGGTCCCATTTGTTTATTCTTTCCTTTATGTCCCTTGCTCTAGGGGACGTATCAGTAAAAAAGTTTCTTCGTGAAATATCTGAGATTTTCCTACCGACGTTCTCCTCTAGGACTTTAATGGTGTCACATTTTATATTTAAGTCTTTTATCCACCTTGAATTTATTTTTGTATATGGTGTAAGTTGGTGCTCAAGTAACATTTTTTTTTGCAAGTGGCTGTCCAGTTCTCCCAACACCATTTGTTGAAGAGGCTATTTTTATTCCATTTAATGTTGCTGCCTCCTTTGTCAAATATTAATTGACCATGGAGACTTGTGCTTATTTCTGGGCTCTCTGTTCTGTTCCATTGGTCTATGTGCCTGTTTTTATGCCAGTACCAGGCTGTTTTGATTACAGTGGCCTTGTAGTATAGTTTAGTGTCAGGTATTGTGATCCCTCCTACTTTACTCTTCTTTCTCAAAATTGCAGCAGCTATTCGGGGTCGTTTATAATTCCATATAAATTTTTGAAGTGTTTGTTCTATGTCTGTGAAATAAGCCATTGGTACTTTAATAGGTATTGCATTGAATGTGTAAATTGCTTTGGGTAGTATGGACATTTTGATTCTGTTAATTCTTCCAATCCATGAACACGGTGTATGTTTCCATTTGTTTGTGTCTTCCTTGATTTCTTTCCTCAGTGTTGTGTAGTTTTCTAAATACAGGTCTTTTACCTCTTTGGTTACATTTATTCCTAGATGTTTTATTTTTCTTTTTGCTATCTCAAATGGGATTTTTTCCTTGATCTCTGTTTCTGCTGTTTCATTGTTGGTGTACAGAAATGCCTTTGATTTCTGGATATTGACTTTGTATCCCTCTGTTTTGCCAAATTCATTTATTACATCAAGCAGTTTTTTGGTTGAGTCTATAGGATTTTGTATGTATACTATCATGTCATCTGCAAACAGTGACAGTTTTGTTTCCTCCTTTCCGATTTGAAGGCCTTTTATTTCTTTTTCTTGTCTGATTGCTGTGGCTAAAACTTCCAGTACTATATTGAATAGAAGTGGTGAAAGTGGACAGCCTTGTTTTGTTCCTGATCTTAGTGGAAAAGATTTTAATTTTTGGCCATTGAGTATGATGTTGGCTGAAGGTCTCTCATATATGGCCTTTATTATGTTGAGGAATGCTCCCTCTATTCCCACTTTGCTGAATGTTTGTATCATAAATGGGTGCTGTACCTTATCAAATGCTTTTTCTGCATCTATTGATATGATCATGTGGTTTTTGTCTTTGCTTTTGTTTATGTGATGTATTACATTTACTGACTTGCGAATATTGAACCATCCTTGCATCCCTGGAATGAATCTCACTTGGTCATGGTGTATGATTTTTTTAATGTATTGTTGGATGCGGTTTGCCAGTATTTTGTTGAGGATTTTAGCGTCAATATTCATCAGTGATATTGGCCTGAAGTTTTCTTTCTTTGTTGTGTCTTTATTTGGTTTTGGAATTAGGATGATGTTGGCCTCATAAAAAGAGTTTGGGAGACTCCCATCATTTTGGATTTTTTGGAATAGTCTGTGAAGGACAGGGGTTAGCTCTTCCTTAAATGCTTTGTAGAATTCTCCTGTGAAACCATCTGGTCCAGGGATTTTGTGTTGGGAGTTTTTGATTACTGCTTCAATTACTTTTGTTGTTATTGGTCTGTTCAGGGTTTCTGCCTCTTTTTCATTGAGTTTTGGAAGATTATATTTTTCTAGGAAGTTGTCCATTTCACCTAGGTTTTCAAATTTCTTGGCATTCAGCTCTTCGTAGTAATTTCTTACAGTCATTTGTATTTCTGTGGTATTTGTTGTAATCTCTCCTCTTTCATTTCTGATTGTGTTTATTTGGGTCTTCTCTCTTTTATTCTTAATGAGTCTGCTTAAAGGCTTGTTGATTTTGTTTATCTTTTCAACGAACCAGCTCTTGGATTCATTGATCCTTAGAATTGTGCTTTTAGTCTCTGTCATTTAATTCTGCTCTGATCTTGGTTTCCTTCCTTCTGCTTTCTCTGGGCTGCCTTTGTTGTTGTTCCTCTTGTAGACGTAGGGTTAGGTTGTTTGTTTGGAATGTTTCTAACCTTTTTAGGTGGGCCTGTATTGCTATGAACTTCCCTCTTGGGACTGCCTTGGCTGTGTCCCATAAGTTTGGGGTTGTTGTGAGTTGGTTTTCATTTGTTTCCAGAAACCTTTTGATTTCTTCCCTAATATCATTCTTGACCCATTCATTGTTTAATAGCATGCTATGTAATCTCCATGATTTTGAGTGTTTTTGGTTTTTTTTCCTTCGGGTTGGTTTCTAGCTTCAGTCCCTTGTGGTCTGAGAAAATGCTTGGTATGATTTCTATTTTCTTGAAATTCTTGAGGCTTGTTTTGTGTTCTATCATGTGGTCTGTCTTTGAGAATGTTCCATGTACATTTGAAAAGAATGTATATTTAGCTTCTTTTGGGTGGAGAGCTCTGTATATATCAGTAAAGTCCATTTCATCAAGGGCATTGTTCAATGCCATAATATCTTTGTTGATATTTTGTTTAGAAGATCTGTCCATTTTTGATAGTGGGGTGTTAAAATCTCCCACTATAATTGTGTTGCTGTCCATATCTTTCTTGAAGTCCTCTAAGATTTTCTTTATGTATTTCGGCGCTCCTATGTTGGGTGCATATATATTTACAATATTTATGTCTTCTTGATGGATTCTTCCCTTGAGTATTATGTAGTGATCTTCTGGGTCTCTCTTTATGGACCTTTTGTGGAAGTCTATTTTGTCTGATATGAGTATTGCTACCCCACCTTTTTTTCTGTCCATTTGCTTGGAAGATTTGTTTCCAGCCCTCCACTTTCAGCCTGTGTAGGTCTTTTATCCTGAGGTGGGTCTCTTGTAGACAGCAGATATGTGGGTCAGTGGGTCATTTTTTCTTATCCCCAATTAGCTATTCTATGTCTTTTGATTGGAGCATTTAATCCATTTACGTTTAAGGTTATTGTTGATAGGTACTTATTCATTGTCTTTTTTGTATGTGTGTTCCTCTCTCTCTGTCTCTCTCTCTTTTCCCTCCATTCCTTAAAGCAGTCCTTTTAGAATCTTTTGCAGAGCTGGTTTGGTCAAGGTGTATTCTTTTAGACTTCTTGTGTCTGGGAAGCTTCTTATTTGGCCTTCTATCTTGATGGAGAGCCTTGCTGGATATAGTAGCCTTGGTTGCAGCCCTCTGGTTCTCATTACCTGGAGTATTTCTTGCCATTCTCTTCTGGCTTGAAGTGTTTCCATTGAGAAGTCAGCTGTTAGCCTTATTGGGGCTCCCTTATATGTTACTTCCTTTTTCTCCCTTGCTGCTTTTAAGATTCTCTCTTTGTCTTGAAATTTTCTCATTTTAATTATGATGTGCCTTGGGGTGGGTCTCTTTGTGTTCCTCTTGATTGGGACTCTCTGTGTTTCCTGGATTTGTATGACTTTTTCTCTCATCAAATTAGGGAAGTTCTCCTTCATTACTTGTTCAACTAGGTTTTCGACCCCTTGCTTTTCTTCTTCTCCTTCTGGTATCCCTATCATACAGATATTATTACGTTTCATATTGTCTTGCATTTCTCTTAATCCCTCTTCATTCTTTCTGAGCCTCTTTTCCTTTTCTTGCTCTTTCTGGATGCTGTTTTCTAGTTTGTCCTTCAGTTTGCTAATCCGATCTTCTGCTTCATCAAGCCTGCTTTTCATTCCTTCTACTGTGTTCTTCAGTTCAGAAATTGTATTCTTCATTTTCTCTTGACCTTTGTTGAGCGTTTCTATTTCCTTTTTCATGTTTATATAGTTTGCAGTGAGATTGATGTAGTTTCCCTCTAATTTCTGAAAGCTCCTTGTGAGTTCATTGAACTTCCTGGTAATCATTGTTTTGAACGCACTATCTGATAGTTGAGTTGCCTCTATTTCTTTTAGCATTTTCCCTGAGGCTTCCTCGTTTCCCTTCAATTGGGGGTTGTTTCTTTGTTTTTTCATTGTTCGTGGGTTTCTTCTTTTTTCTTCTTGTTTGTTAATTTGACCTGTTCTAATTCCCTTTAATTATGGTGTGAACTTCTGTGGTAGAATATTTGTGAGATTCAGTGGTGCAATCTCCTTCGTGTATCCTGGTGCTCACAGCTTCCCCCTATTCTTTTTTGTGATCAGTTGGAGGAGTAAGGCAAAATGGTTTAAAACAGTAAGACAGTATACAATGATATTTACTTTAGCAGCCAGTAGGGAAGAGATGGGTTATCCTTTGGCTCCTTATAGTGTTAATCGTGTTCCTCCATCCCACTATCCACATTTTAGAAAGGATGGAAAGAAGGTAAGACTCTTATTGGGGACGAGAGGATTGTTAGTTGGATGTAGAAAGCTGTGAGGCTGTGGGAGGTCAGATTCTGAGGTAGGGTTGGACTAAAGATTAGTATATAGGAGTAATGAGTAAAGGAATAGAGACAACCCCCACAATAGTATAGTTCTGAAAATTGCAAAGTGGGCTGAGATCAGGTAGGGGTATTGAGAAGCATTTACAATTGTATAGACTAGGTCTTACTAGCAGTAATAGTAAAGTGACAGTCTTGTGGCAGAATTGATGAGGTGTAGATAACAAGAATAAAGTGTATAGAACCTTGAAAGGTATATTAATGGAACACAGATGAAGGATAGTAACTTATCAACACCTTGTGACTGAGATACCAGGGGGAACCTATCAAATGACAGTATAACCAGCCAAGCAAAGAAGATTATACAGAAAGAAAAAGAATACCAAAATATTATTAAAATAAAAAATGTCGGAAGAGTGAGAAAAAGATAATACAAATTTACAGTAACTTGCAAGATTAAAAAAAAAAGGAAAGAAAAGCAGAAGATGTAGTGCAGGAGAGATAAATTTGGAATGGAAAGAATAATATTAGGATGAATGGAAGAGAAACATAAGGGATTGGGAGATAAAATAATAAGAATTGAAAAATAAATGTCACATAAAACACAAGATAAAATCAATCAATCAACAACAGCCAGAGAAACCAAACAAAACCAAACAAACAAACAAACAAACAAACAAAACCCCAAAAAACCTCTTGTTGGTTTCTAACTGGCCAGACCAGTTTTTCTGATCTTGTTGGCTTCAGCTGGCTGAGGGACCTTTGAAATGCTTCTCTCTCTCCCAGCCAGACCTCAGCTGGTCTGTCATGTAGCCTGGGTGCTCCCGAACACACTGGCTCTTTGGGTCTCACTTCCACGTTCTTCCGGACTCTGGGGTCCTGGAGGTTTTCAGCTCTATGATCTCAGGAGGCACCCGCGATGTTTTGGGATTCACTGAGCCCTCCCTGGGGATCGTAAAAGGGCGCACCCCTCCCCCAAACTTTTGAGATCAGGGTCTAGGATTGCCCTAAGCGCCTCGCCGAGACCATTCCAGGATCAAAGCGCGCCAGAGTCAGTCTGACGGTGCGTAAGCCAAGCCGTTTCCAGCTCTGTGTTCCCCGCCGAACCTCACGCCGACGGGTTGTGGGCGCCTTTCCCTGCTCCCCCGGTCGGGCTGGCTGGAAATCTCTGAGCCACCACTGTAGGAACGCATCAAGTGCCACGTCCCTCCCAGGATCGCAGCGCAGGATTCAGGCCTCCCTATGTGGCTCGAGGGGAGCGAGGCCTGCTTCTGTACTCTCCACCGATCTGCACTTCCACCAGGCTAGGGGTGCAGGCGCCCTTCCAGGCTGCCCCTGGTCTTGTCAACTAGAGGCCCTCACTTCTCCCAGGCCTCTGGGTGGGTGTTCATAGTCCCTGGGTGATTTTTTCCCAGTCCAACTGGCCAATCTGTTCCTTTTAGCAACACGTTCTCCTCTGGAGTTGCTCACCCCCTCCCCCCATATTCGGGGGAGGGAGCAGCGACTTCCCTCTCCCGGACACCCTGGAGCAGACCCCGGAGCCCTAGGCGGGCCTGGGGTCTGCACACCCCTAGACCCCGCGCTGATCCCTGGGCCCCTTTTGTCCTGTAGCAGACTCCTTACCGTCTGGCTTTCCAGTGAGTGTAATAATTTTTGATGTCCTGCTTTCAAAAGTGATTCAGTAACCTAGCCCACTTGCTCTGTTTCTCCACCGATCCGAGAGTTTCCTCCCTCTTTACAGAAGCTGAGAAAAATGCTGCCTAGAGTAAAGCCACCATCTTCACTCTCTGCATCTATTGATATGATCATGTGACTTTTGCCTTTGTTTATGTGATATATTATGTATTGATTTGCAAATATTGTACCATCCTTGCATCCCTGGGATGAATCCCATTTGATCATGGTGTATGTTATTTTCATGTATTGTTAGATGCAGTTTGCCAATATTTTGTTGGAGATTTTAGTGTCTATGTTCATAGTGATATTGGCCTGTAGTTTTTTCCACTGTTATGTCTTTATCTGTTTAGGGGATTAGGATGATGCTGACCTCATAAAAAGAGTTTGGGAGTCTTACTGCTTCTCAAATTTTTGGAATAGTCTGAGAAGGAGAGGAGTTAGCTTTTCCTTAAACATTTTGTAAAATTTTCCTGTGAAACCATTCAGTCCAGGGCTTTTGTGTGCCAGAAGTTTTTTCATTTCTCCTTCAATTTCATCAGCTGTTATTGGTCTGTTCAGGCTTTCTGCTTCTTCTTCATTCAGTTTTGGAAAATTATATTTTTCTAGAAATTTGTCCATTTCACCCAGATTTTCAGATTTCTTGGCATATAGTTATTCATAGTAATGTTTTATAATTCTTTGTATTTCTGTGATATCAGTTGTAATCTCCCTTGTTTCAGTTCTGATTTTGATTATTTGGGTCTTCTCTCTTTTTCCTTGACGATTCTGGTCAAAGGCCTGTTGATTTTGCTTATCATTTCAAAGAAACAGCTTCTGGATTTATAGATCCTTAGAATCATTCTTGTAGTTTCTTTATCATTTAATTCTGCTCTGCTTTTGGTTATTTTCTTCCTTCTACTTACTCTGGGCTGTCTTTGTTGTTTTTCCTCCAGTTCTTGTAGATATATGGTTAGGTTGTTTATTTGAAATGTTTCTCTCTTTTTAGTTAGGTCTGTAGCTCTCTGAACTTCCTTCTCAGGACTGACTTTGCTGTGTCCTGTAGGCTTTGGTCTGTTATGTGTTCATTTTCATTTGTTTCCAGAAAAATTTTTGATTTCTTCTTGATTTCATTTTTAACTCATTCATTGTTTAATAGTATGCTCTTCATTCTCCATGAGTTTGAATGTTTTGAGTTTTTTCTTTGAGGTTGGTTTCCAGTTCAGGCTTTTGTGGTCTGAGAAAATGCTTGATATGATTTCATTTTTCTTGAATTTGTTGATACTTGTTTTGTGTCCTATCTTGTGGTCTTTGAAAATGTTCCATGTGCATTTTAAAAGAATGTGTATTTTGTTTCTTTGGGATGAAAGTTTTTATATATATCAGTTAAGTCTATTTGATCTAGGGTGTTGTTCAATTCCGTAATATCCTTGTTGATAGTTTGTTTGGAAGACCTACCCATTTTTGACAGTGGGGTGTTAAGATTGCCTAGTATAAGTGCATTGCTGTCAATGCACTTATTTCTTGAAATCCTCCAAAATTTTCCGTATGTATTGGGGTGCTCCTATGTAGGGTGCATATATGTTTGTAATGTTTATGTCTTCTTCATGGATTCTTCCCTTAAATATTTGAAGTGTTCTTCTGTGTCTCTTTTTGTGGCTTTGTTTTGAAGTCTATTTTTGTCTGATATAAGTATTGCTACCCTGGTTTTTTCCCCTGTACATTTGCTTAGAATATTTTTGAACCCTTCACTTTAAGTCTGTATAGGTCTTTTTTTTCTGAGGTGGGTCCCTTGTAGGCAGCATATGTGCAGGTCATGTTTTCTTATCCATTCAGCTACTCTGTGTCTTTTGATTGGAGCATTTAATCCCTTTACATTTAAGGTTATTTTTGATAGGTGCTTATTCATTTCCCCTGTGTACCTGTGTTCCTCTTTCACTCATTTTTCTGCCTCTTTTTAAAGCAGCTTCTTTAGCCTAGCTTGCATTGCTGGTTTGGTGGAGGTATATTCTTTCAGCCTTCTTTTGTCTTGGAAATTCTTTATTTAACCTTCTATTTTAATTGAGAGCCTTGCTGGGCATACTAGTCTTGGTTGCAGGTCTTAGCTGTTCATTACTTGGAATATTTCTTACCATTCCCTCTGGCTTGTAGTGTTTGCATTGAGAAATCAGCTGTTAGCCTTATCAGAGCTCCCTTATATGTTACTTCCTGTTTCTGCCTTTCTGCCTTTAAGATTCTCTCTTTGTCCTTAAAATTTGGCATTTTAAATATGATGTGTCTTGGAGTAGGCCTCTTCAAGTTCATCTTGATTGGGACCCTCTGCGCTTTCTGAACTTGCATGGCTTTTTTCCCTTTCCAGATTAGATAAGTTTTCTGTCATTATTTTTTCAAACAGGTTTTCTAACCCTTGCTTCTTTTCTTCTCCTTCTGGTATTCCTATGATTCGAATGTTGTTGCGTTCAGGTCCTGAAGTTCCCTTAAGCTATCCTCATAAATTTTTTAGTGTTTTTTTTCATGCAGCTGTTCTACCTAGGTATTTCTTTCTACCCGGTCTTCCAGCTCACTAATTAGGTCCTCTGCTTCATCCAGCCTGCTTGTAATTCCTTTTAGTGTTTTTTTTTTCAGATATTACATTCATTATTTGTTCCTGGTTTTTGTTTACAGTTTCTATTACCTTTTTCATGCTATTGTAGTTCCCACTCAGTTCCTTGTCATTATCACTGAGTTCCTTGAGCATCCTAATAACCATTCTTTTGAATTTTATATTTGAGAGTTTGTTTGCCTCCATTTCATTTATTTCTTTTACTGGGGAATCTTCCATTCCTTTCAATTGCTCATTGTTTCTTTGTCTCCTAATTTTGGGTGACTCTTTTTATTTATTCTGAGATTCCAAATGCTCTGCTTTACCAGCTATTTTTGTGGTGTGAACTACTGTGGTAGGAGTTCTGTGAGATTCAGTGGTATAGTCTCTTTGATCTTCTTATCTGGATGCTCTAGGGTTGCCCTTTCTTCTGTTTGTGTGGGCTCTCTTGTTCTACTTGGCCTTTACCTGTTGATAGCTCCTTTGTTGGTGGGTTTACTGGTAGTCACAAGTCCCACCTTGTCTTCTATACTGTTGTACAGGTGTTGGTTAACAAACAGTATTACCAGACAACCAGACCTATGTCAGTGAAAAAGAACTCCCCTACCCCATCAGCAATCTCAACTGCAATTGAACTAAAATTAATAAAGGTGAAGAGAGATTGCAGATATTATAAGACATGACAAAGGGAATATGAGATGACTAACAGAGGGGAAAATGTTCTTGAGTATAAGAGGGAGGAGAATTGATAAGAGTTTGGAGAGAACTGAGGTGAAGAAAGGGAGAGAGAAAATTTTACAACACATGTAAACCAGAAAAGGAAAGGGCAATTGGAACAATGGGGCAAGAAGAGGGAAGAGTATACTATGAGGTTTGAAGTAAAAATCAAAAGGTACTAAACCAATTGGAGCAAAATTGTAGAAAAACCACAGCAAAGTCTATAGCAACAACAGCTGGATGGAGTTCAATAAAGGTGGAATGGGAATAAGAATATTATAGAAAAATGAAAAGTGAATATGAGATGTCTATGGTAAAGAAAAATGATTTTGAGAGGATGGGGGAAGCAATCTAATAAAAGCATGCAGTAAAGCCTATGTTGAGAGAGGGGGAAGAAAGAAAAAAAAAAAGGGAGAGAGAAAACAAATGAAATAAAATTCCTCACTCAACTGATCAGGGTCAAGGTGAAGGCAAAATGGAGTAAGACAACAAGAGTATTCTATGGGATTTAAGGTACAAATAAGTAGTGAACAAATAGGAGTACCTTTGGAGAAGTACTGCAATTACAGGTGGTATTTCCCCCAACTAGCTACTATTTATAAAATGTGGAAAAGAAATAAGACTCTTTTTAGAGGGGGAAAAGAATGTGAGCTGACTTAAGACAGAAGAGTGCTTATGCAAGGTTACATGGAGGAGAAACAGTGAGAGTAAGGGATAGAAACTTGGTGTAGTGTGAGAGAAAATAAAGTTAGCCACAACAGTAATCAAGTTCAGAAAGATGGAAAAATGTATTAAGACCAGGGAATGGTGCTGTGTGAGATGTGGAGTAACAATAGTATAAGAAATATATAATCAGAATAAAAAGTAAAAGACCAAGAGTAGTGTGTTATTTGTAACATGAGCAAAGAGAAAGAAGAAAAATTAAAATGCAGCCCTGGCTGGTGAGGATCAGTGGAATGAATGACAGCCTGAGAACCAAAGGATCTCCAGTTCAATTCCCAGTCACAACACATGCCTGGGTTGAAGTCCAGGTCCCCAGTTGAAGACATGAGACAGGCAACAGATTGGTATTTCTCTTGAACATCATGTTTCTCTCCCTCACTTTCTCCCTTCTTTCTTCTCTCTGTAAAAATAAATTAAAAAAATTAAAAAAATTAAAATGCAATATGAAAAGTAGAATAGAAAACAAAACCCCCCTAAATAAACAGAAAAAATAATTTAAAAAACATGCCAATTGTGAAGGAGAGTAAAGTGAAATTTGTCTCAGCTGTTGGTATTTGTCTTCTGGATCTGTCTCACAGATCCAGGTCTTATTGTGTTACTCTGGAAAAAAATAAGTAAATAAAAGCCTCTTGCTGATTTTAAACCTACCTAACCTGTTTGCATATTTCCTGCCACCCCAAACCCTTGCCCCATCCTGCAGGCAGAGCGGGGCTGGGCTCCATTTTTTTCCTTTCCTGTAGTTCCAAAAGATGAGGGGCTCAGTCTGGGCTACAGTAATCACAGGTGCCCAGTTTCCAGCCTACACTCTCAAAACACTGCACAGCCCACACTGTCCACTCTGAACATTTGCACCAGGCTGGCACTGATAATCCACCTCATTTTGCACCCCTTTGATCAATCCATGATGGGCACTGAGTGGGAGCAAACTGCATCCACAGTCCTTCATCTTTGTTGGCCCAGGTGCTGCGCACATGATGTCCCTTCATGGCAGCTCAGTTCCCCTTTTGAAAAAAGTCCCCTTGGGTGCTGCTGCCCCTCCTAACTGCCACCCAGCTTTGCACACAGTCCAACTGTCTGACCAGTCCAGAGTGTATCTGTGTCATGGGCAGTCGTGGCCCAACTCTTCTATGAGTCCCAGGTGTCACCTGGTTCTCCAAATTCTCTGGTACTGTCCTAGCTGGCAACTGCTACCCCAGGCTGGGTATGTTGCTGGCTGTGTGTCACGTGCTGCCTTTTTATCCCCCCCCCCCGCCCCCCACCCTGTGACTTATGGGTCTGGGACTCTCCTGGCTGGGTCTGGGACTTCCGGCTCTGGGAGGGGAGGAAGCCGCTAGGCTACTATTACTGACCTAGCTGTCCTCCAATGTTCCTGCAGCAGCCATTGTCTCTGGTGAAAGGCCTGGAAACCTTCCTGTTGGCCTATAAAACCTCCTTAATGCCTGTTTTGAAGTGTCCTCTGCATATCTTGTCTTCCAAACTTCATATTAGCTGGAATTTTGTTGGCTGTTCACTCTGTTCTTTTCAAAATTGGCTAGGTGTCCCAGTTGGGTGCACGAGTTAGTGGGCTCAGCTCCCACCAACATTGCCTCCATCTTCCTGAATCCTCTATGGTGGGTTCTGTTCAATACTTTCAATTTTATTATTCTCCATTAGAATGCCAGCAAACTAAGATCAGAGATTGTCTGCCTCATTTACTTTGTTATGCCAGTGTCTAGAAGAGGTAAAGAGGGGTTTGAAACTAATGTATTGAATGAATGGTAATACATTTTCATGTATCGAGGATCAACTGATTACTGAAATAATTTTTAGTTTCCCAGGATGACAATAGTTTCCCCATCCTGCTTCCCATGTCCCCTCTCCCATTTTCATGTGGTTGGAGGTTAATGATTGATGGTGAGAATGACAGGAAGCAGATCAGGGGAGACAGGCAGGGGTTATATAATGTAAGGGGTTCATACTTTATGCTAAATTTAAATGCAATTAGAAGCCACTGCAAAATAATTAAAAGGGAATAAAATGATTTATGTCTTAAAGAGGTCCCTCTGGCTGCATGAAGGGAATAGATTTCATGGAGGCAGAAGTAGAAACAAGGAGACACTTAGGAAGCTACCGTGGAAACCCAGAAAGAGAAGATGACAGTGTAAGCTAGAGGGGTCATAATAGCAATGGTGAAAAGTGGATTGTTTCTTTTCTATTTTTTTAATTATTAATTTTACAATAGGAAGAAGAGAGAGAGAGGGGGGGGGGAGAGAGAGAGAGAGAGAGAGAGGGAGAGAGAGAGAGAGAGAGAGAGACATCAGTTTGTTTTTCTAGTAATTAATGCATTCCTTGGTTGATTCCTGTTTGTGTTCTAACTGGAGGTTGAACTAGCAACCTTGGTATATTAGGATGGCACACTAACCAACTGAGCTACTCAGCCACGGCATGGATTGTTGCCTTCTTCCTTTTATTTTTATTGTTTTATTTTTCAATTATAGTAAAAACAGACTGTTTCTGAATGAATTTTGGTAGCAAAACAGTGGGGCTCCAGAAATCCATTAGCAGGAACTAAGGGAGATATCTTCCACATGCTTCACAGAGATAAATAAACCCCTACCATCTCAGTCTTCAAAGTTCTCAGTTTAAGATTCAAATTCCAGAGAACAACATCTGGTCATGTTAGCTTGGATGCCTGGGGAGGGTGGAACACCTTGACTGGTGGCTCCTATCCAGTGAAGAAAAAATTATTGGGGTGCTGTTATCAGGAAGAGAAGAAATGGTTACTGTGTTGGCAAAAACACAATAAATATTCCCTACTTGCATGCTAAGTTTGTAATCACATCTTTGATTTTTACAGGAAAATACCATTAGCATATTATTGAACATGTTAATACTAAATAAAGAAAGCCTTATCTATTTCTTCCATTTCTGGAGGGTGCTTCTTCTTTGAACCCTCAACTGTCTGTGCTATCATTTCATGGATGTGAGGCTCTCTCTTATTAGCTCTATTTCCTTGTGCATTAGTTCATCATTTCACAACCTTGTCTTCCTCTCATGATGTCAATTTTTCCACCTGTTCAATGACTTGAGTGCATGTGTGCTCTCCTTTGCATTTGAGGTGAATTGTTAGCCTGTCATGAATGCTAATATCTGTTACCTGCAGCCAGACTACATTGATTATGAATAAAGTCTGAGCATGCTGTTGGATAGGATATGCCAGTAGCTTGTTCTGCAAATGGAAATGTTTTCAATTAACATATTGTTCCCTTTCTGCACAGTGTAAAAAGGAGAAGAGATCACATTCTAACATATAAAAGATAACTATCACCTAAATGATCTAAAGTTTACTTGGTCAAAGTAAACTTTACTTTGGTCTAAACTTTACTTGGTCTAAAGTACTTGTCAAAATATCAAAAGTACTTAGCAAAAATAATTTGATAAATTTATGAGGCCAATAGGAACACAAAAAAGCCATAACTCATGTGTCCCCTTCTCTGCCCTGTTGTTTAAAACCAGATCTTCCCATCAGAGTGTCTACTGTGCAACAGAACTCACACAGGGGATTTCACCTCCTCCTCCATCAGAGCTCAGATATCATCACCTTGCAATTGTATGCAGCCTGGAGAGCACCCAGAGTGTTGGTTTACATAGCAAGGCACTGGAGGTTGTGTGACAACTTTTAAAACAACTCAAACCAAAAATAACCAGGAGTAGTTCAAAATAGCCAACCATACTGTAGCTGGTACTCAAGTTGCAATAAAAGTCACAATCAGTTCATTATGTGAGCTCTTGTTATTTTAGAAAAAATGTGGCATTCGAGGTGAGAAAATGCCACAGATGACTAGAATTGAGACTAAGTCATTGTTTCTCCAGTTTTTAAGGTACATCCAATATGCAGGATTATTTCAGGGCTTTTTGGTTTCACTGGTTCATGTTACATTTCTTAGTAAACCATTTCACTGGGCTATGGATACTTTTTAGTAATATGGTTTATACTATCTTCAGAATTTCATATTTGAAAACATGTTTTATTCTAGGAGTTCAGAAATTTAGCCCATCCAGCAAGGAAAAACAACCACAAAACTATTAGGAGAATTTGAACTGGAGATTGATTTGTGGTCATCCCACCATGACCATATTTTAAATTTATTGATTTTAGAGTGAGGGAGGAAAGAGGGGTGTAGGGAGAGAGGGAGGGAGAGAGGGAGAGAGAGAGATTGAGATTTGTCATTCTACTTATTGATGCATTCATTGGTTATTTCTCGTATGTGCCCTGACTGGGGATTGAACCCACAACCTTGGTGTATTGGAATGCTGCTATAACCACCTGAGCTACCCAGCCAGAGCACCAACCTTGTTTTCTTCTTTTTAAGTCAGAGTGAGGTTGTCTCTCTAATCTTGTGACTAATGTCATTCTTTTCATACTTCACATGTTTCCTGGGTTCTATTTTTAAATTAATGAAAGGATTATATGCTACATGCTTCAAAACAAAATTTGCATTGCTGACTTCAAATTTTGACCCTAATAAATTTCACAAAGTACTTGGTGTCTTTGATTGCCAGACATTCCCTGACTTTGCTCAGGAAATGTTTGCATGTAACACAAACTAGCATCATTTAAAAATAAAATACTTGTAGATATGATGGAGGCTTTTAAAATTGAAAAAAATATTTATCTGCTTCTGTCCAATTGAAATACACTGAAATGCAATCTGGGGATTATAGAGGGTCAGATGGTGCTTTTAAATAACAACCACACAGCAACTAGAGAAATACAAGTGCAAGGCTATGAGAAAGAGGCAAGGCCATGGGGACATGGGATTTGCATGTTTAACAGTTAGTGAAGACACTAATTTCATAGAAGAAATTATCCTGCTGTAAATTTTACTAAAATAATTTTTGAGGCTTTTTGTATGTCATGGCATGTATAATTTCTATTAATATGATCTTCCCTTTTTTCCAAAAATGTATATTTCTAGAATCAAGAGAAACAACATTCCAAGTTTCATGAAAAAATAAAAATAAGGTAATCATTAGCACATTTAGATCTAAAGTAAATTTATTTTTGCATTCTTTCTAATACATATTCCATCTTTTTTGGCATAAGCATACATTTGGAAAGTTTTAGTGCCTCTTGAGAGCTTAAATATGTGTGTATAATATATGCATTAATCAGTTATTTAAATTAAAATATAATTTTTGTTAGTGTAAAATTAGTTCTTATACATTAGGCAAGATAAGTAAACAACAAAACTACCCAATTGCTGCCTAGGCATCTGAATAGTTTAGTCAAGGTCATGACCAGGTATGACCTGGCAGAAAATTATAACTACTACTACTGACTCAGGTTTATATTACAGATCAGGGATGACAAGTGCATGGCACTTGTATTGCTACTCCTTATGTTATGTCCATGGCAGACATTGCCAATTAATCATGGAATTCTCTCTAAACCCAGGAATAACCTCAGAATTTTTTGCAGAGCCCCACTCCAGTCAGCCACTATCAACCAATTTGGTGCCTGAGATAAAGGCTATATTGAATCCCTAATTAAAATAATTTATTGGGCAAGATGGCCAAAAAAGATGTTGCTCACTTATATCCCTTTCAGCAGCAATAATTAGGCATCCATCCATGGACAAAAGTCCCTTTGTTGGATATTTGGGATTGAGCTAGGAGATTGTGAAACCCCTGTGCAGTCCAAGACTGATGAGAGCTATTTGAAATGACAAGCTCATACCCAGCTGGCTGACTTACAGACCAGGGTCTCAGCCATAGATCCAGAAATTGATCAGTAACCCTGATAACTTGGCTACAACCTCACTTGGCTTCTATTCTGTCACCAGCACCATATGCCAAGGGACCCATACATCAGATAATAGGCATAGAGACTTTGATCCCAGCTGTGGACCCTGAAGTAGACCATGAACTGGCTCTATCCTTTCTTGGCTGCAGTCTGGGAGCCTCTGGAGGTAACCTCAACAAACTCTGTCAGACTGTAGATTCCAAAAGGTCCCTGAAACTGGGCCCCAGCCCATCCCAGCCATAGTTCATATGCAGGTCTGCTGGCATAGGGACCCAGCAGGAAATATTCCTATCTGTGCCACCAGACCTAAAGTATTCACATACTTAGCTACAGCACCCACCCTCCCACCATAGCTACAGCCTACTAGCAGTCAAATTTGGTCACAAGAGACAAAGAAGGTCGCTATATAGTGATAAGGCTTTAAATTCATCAAAAAGATATAACAGTTGTAAACATACATGCACACAACATTGGAGCACATAAATGTTTAAAGCAAATATTAAGAGAACTGAAGGAGAGATAGACAGCAATACGATAATAGCAGAGGGCTTTGATGCCCCACTTTCAATATTGGATAGATCATCCAGACAGTAAATTAATAAGGAAACAGCATATAGTGAGTAACACTATAGACCACCTAGACTTAACAGAGATATATAGAACACTTCATCCAATAGCACCAGAATATACATTTTTCTAAAGTACACATGGAACATTCTCCAGGACAGAATATATGTGTGGCCACAAAACAAGTTTAGCAAATTTAAGAAGATTTGAAATCATATCAAAGATCTTTTTTTAACCACAATGGTATGAAATTAGTAATCAATGATAAAAAGAAAACTGAAAAAAATCTACAAATACATGTAAATTAAACAACACACCCCTGACTAACCAATGGGTCAAAAAATAAATCAAAAGGGAAATCAGAAAGTATCTTGAGACAAATGAAAATGAAAACACAGCATATCAAAACATATGAGATGCAGCAAAAATAATTTTAAGAGGGGTGTTGATAGTGAAAATGACCTACATTATGAAAAAAAGGAAGATCTCAAATAAATGACCTAATTTTATACCTCAAGGAATTAGGAATATAAGAACAAAGCTCAGGGTTAGCAGAAGGGAGGAAAAAATAAAAGATTAGAGCAGAAATAAATGAAATAAAGATTAGAAAAACAACAGAAGAAAATTGATGAAACTAAGAGTTGGTTTTTTCAAAAGGTTAGTAAAATTGACAAATTTTTATTGACAAACTCATAAAAGAGAGAGAACTCAACAAAATTATAAATGAGGACTCAAATAATATTACAAATGTAAGAGGACACATTATAACTGATGCCATAGAAATACAATAATTATTCACCAATAAATTGGATTACCTAAAAGAAATGAATACATTTCTAGAAACATACAACCTACTAAGAATGAATCATGAAGAAATAGAAATCTGAACAGATCAATCACTAGTAAGGAGATTGAACCAGTAATCAAATGCCTCCCAACAAAGAAAAGCCTAAGACCAGATGGCTTCACTGGTGAATTCCACCAGACATTTATAGAAGAAAAAATAGCAATCTTTCTCAAACTCTTCCAAAAAACTGAAGAGAAAAAGCCACTCTCAAATTGGGATTTATCCCTGAGATACCAGGATGGTTCAACATACAAATCAATAAATGCAAAATACCACATGAATAAAGGATAAAAATTAAATAATACTCTCAATAGATGCAGAAAAAGAATTTGGCAAAATTCAACACTCTTTTATGATGAAAGCTCTAAACAAATTGGGTGCATACCCCAACATAATAAAGTCCATATATGATAAAAACACTTCTAACATCATAGTCAATGGTGAAAAGCTAATTTTTTTCCCCCAAATCAGGAAAAAAACAAGAATATCAACTCTCACCAATCCTATTCAACATAGTACAGGAAGTCCTAGCCAGAGCAATTAGGTGAGAATAAAAAAGCATTCAAATTGGAAAGCAAGAAGTAAAACTGTCTCTATTTGCAGATGATATAATCTTATACACAGAAAATTCTAAAGATTCCACAAAAAATTTGCAGGATATAAAATCAACACACAAATCAGTTGTGTTTCTATACACTATCACTGAAGTATATTTTAAAAAGAGATGTAAAAATCCTGTTTATAATAGCATCAAAAACAAAACAAAATTGAGGAATAAATTTAAGCAAGGAGGTGAAAGGTCTGTACCTTGAAAACTATAAGATACTGACAAAAGAAACTTAAGAAGACACAAATACATGTAAAGATATCTCATGTTTGTAGATCAGAATAATTTATTGTTAAAATGTCTGTACTATCCAGAGCCATCTATAAACTTGATGCAAACCTTATCAAAATTCCAATGGCATTTTTTTCACAGATAGAAATAAACAATCCAATCCTAAAATTTGTATGGAACTACAAAAAACTTGAATAGGCAAAGCATCTTGAGAAGGAAGAACAAAGCTTGAGGCATCATACTTCCTGATTTCAAACTATATGACTAACCTATAGTAATCAAAACAATATGGTACTGGCATAAAAATAGATACATAGACAATGAAACAACTTAGAGTCCAAAAATAAACCTATGCACATATGGCCAAATAATATTTGACAAGAGGGCCAAGAATACTCAAAGGAGAAAAGATAGTGTCTTCAATAAATGATTCTGGCAAAACAATATTTACATCCAAAATAATGAAACTGGCATCTCAATCTTATACCATTCACAAAAGTAACTTGAAACAGATTAAAGACTTAAGTGTAAAACCTGATATTTAAAAACTCCAAGAAGAAAACTTAGGGGAAGAGCTCCTCAACATTGGCCTTGGCAACAACTTCTTGTATATGATACAAAAGCACAAGTAACAAACACAAAAAAATAAACAAGTGGAACTACATCAAACTAAAAAAAATGTCATGCACAGTAAAAGAAGCAACCAACAAAATGAAGAAGCAACCTATGGAATGGGAGAAAATATTTCTAAAACTTATATAAGAAGTTAATATTTGATGTTCAGTCAAGATGGCAGAGTAGGTAAATGCTGTGCTCAGCTTTTCCCATGATTATATCAAAGTTAAAACTAAACCACAGAATAACCATTATTGAGAACCATGTGAGGTATAGCTGAATAGAAGCTACATCAAAACTGGCGGGAGGGGCAGAGACGCTGATCAGCCTGGTCCAACACCTATGAGTGGCAGACAAAAATTGGGAGAGATATCTCAGCTGCAGAGTTCCCCCTGAGGAACAAAGAGTCTCAGCCCTACACTAGGCCCCTCAGCCCAAGGTTACAGTGATGGGAAGAGAAGTCCCCATAACTTTGGACTGGGAAAACCAGCAGGGATTGTGGTTGAGTGAGATGGAGGCTTCTGGAGCCTCCTGGCATTCCTCTTAAAGGGTTCATGTTTGGATTTACTCACTGATGGACCTACTTGCTCTAAGCTCCAGTGCTGGGACATTGTTCCACTTGTTAAAATATATTGTTGATCAGAAAATAGGGACTCTGAGTTTGGAACTACTTTCTTTTTCCTCTAGGGTTTATTTGATTACCTCACTAGTCTTATGGCATAGTAACTTTTGATACTGCCCCAACATAGACACTGGGCTAAAGATGTCTGCATCACTTGAGATGCTTGGTAGATTTCCAACACAAACCTTCCTCTGTTAAGACTGTGCCAGGTATTGCTGATCTAGCATTATTTATGTATCAAATCTATACATAACAATTTGGTTATCACAATACTTGTGTTAGTTGAAACCAGACTTTTAAACTTAAGACATGAATTCCATTAGGCTTTTCCAAATGGGTCTGTAGTGAAAAAGTATTGATTACATAAGTAACCAAAGGGGATCTTTACAGAAAGGGTTCAAATATTTATCTAACATGGTCAAATCCCAGGGAGAGACAGCAGTGTGTATAGATCATTTCCTCTTTTAGGTACAGTACATGTATATTTCCTATCCACATCTGAACAGCAAATTAGCTTCCTAACATGACCTTGGGCATAACATGACCTTGGGCATATAACTTAATAAAGCATCACTTTGTTTATCTATAAAGTGGGGGTGATGACACTGCTTAATTGATGTATATGTTGTGAGGATTAAATGGGATAACATGTGGAACCTAACTATATAACAAGAGCATAAGTACTGATAGGCCTTATTATCATCATCTCTGCTAATATGAGCACAGTGAAAGAAAGTGACTCCAAGGTCTGTCCTTTTCACTGTACCACATGACCTCCAAACACAGAAGCCACAATTTTTCAGTTATTTACATGTAATCTTAAGGATAGCTCAAATGGATCATACACATTGACCTTTTTCTATCTCCCAAGTTTAACTTATTTTTTATTTCTCAGAACCTCTCCCTCCTACCATACCACCCCAAAAAGAAGGAAAAAAACCTTCAACTAAGCAACTCGTGAGTTCTCTCCCCTAGACTTAAGGTATCCTTTATTTCAGAGTTTAAGAAAATCAGGATTAATTTAGTCTGGTGTGCTTGGATTACAGGAAGATAAAGAACTCATTCCAGTAAGGCTGGTTCCGTAGCTATGGTTCCTGGACAAAAACCTGTTAATTAACAGGTGTACTACAATGTTAATACCAAATTTCTCACTGGTAACTATGCTCTTGGATGGCTACTACCCAGTATTTTCTGGTACTTGGTGGTGATTACAAAAGTAATACATTTCTTCTTTTTTCTCCACCTCCTTCTTCTTCTTTTAGTTTCACAAGATAATAGTAATCTTGGATATACACACAGAGATCACTTCTTTGACTCTATCCTTCCCCCAGCTGGATTGGCTGCCCATACCCAGTTCCCTTTGTGTCCCTGATCACATCACTTTGCACTATATTACAATTACCTATGAACTGGACTGACTTCATGAGTTGACAGAAAATTCCTAAGGAGTGGAGCCCTGTCTGAAACTCAGGTTTTCCCATTGCCCAGCACATTATAGGTAATGATTTATAAGTAAGTTATTGAATAAATAAATGACAACCATGTGAAAAAATAAGAAAATAAGAATGAATACATAGCATGTTTGCACATGCTTGCCTGGTGGCATCAGAGAGAATGAGGAAAGAATGGGGAGAGTTTTGAATAGAGTGAACAGTGATCCCTGGAGATTAATTAAGCAGTAAAGTGAGCTAGAATATAGTAGATATTAGGTATTCAGATCTTGTGACTGGGACAGTAGAGAACCATTTTTTCTTACTTTGTTTTTATTGTGGCAAAAGATGTGTTACATAAAATTTGCCATTTTAACTATTTTAAAATAGCAATTCAGTGGCATTAGTTACCTTCATAAAATAATGCAACCACCATCACTATTTGTTTCCAAAACTTTCTCATCACTCTAAACATAAACTTCTTGACTACTAAACAATAACTCCCCATTCTCCTGCTCTACTCAGCCCCAGTCAGCTCTAGCCTACTGCTGTTTTTATAAAGTTGCCTCTTCTAGACATTTTGTGTAAGTGGAATCATACAGTATTTGTCCTTCTCTGTCTGGCTTAATTTCACTTAGCACAATGTTTTCAAGATTTATCCACATTATAGCATGAGAAGCATTCTAAAGCAGAGGAATAGACTGTGTAAAGACAGTGTTAGAAGATGAATGTTGAGAGACTCTAAGATGATGTCAGAGTAGGATGGAGCAGATTCAGCTTCCCTCTACACAGGGGAGAAAATCCTGGCTGATCTATGGAGTAGAGGAGCAAGCAACCAAACATACTTCAGCATATGTGAAAATAGGGGACCAAGGATTGTGGCGGAACCGAAAAACCAGACCCTAAGAGGAGTGCTGCAACACGGTAGGGTCCCAGGGACCAGAGCGGTATCCAGGGGCTGCAGCCCCAGGCCCAGTGCCCGCTGCTGGGTTTTCCACAGAGTCCTTGGGAGAGAGCTGGGACAACTGCTCCCTCCCCAGCCAAACAAGGTCTGAGAGGCACTGGGAGGAACCCAGTTGCTAGCAAACACACAAGGGCTGTGAGCACCCTTGGAGGCTGTGGACACCGGTGGGGTTGGGTTGTGCAGAGGGCCCTGATCCCCACAGTCACTGATCTGGCTGGAGAGTTGGGCTTCAGGAGAAGCCAGGCCATTGTGTGGAGAGGCAGGCTTGAATAGGAGGAATTTCTCTAGAGGAAGGAGTGAAAAGACAGACACTGTTTGGGGAATTCTCCTAAAGTGATCGATCTCACCAGCCTCCCTGCCACCCAGCCAAGGGCACTCGGGGAAAACATCCCTGCACCCTAGTCCATGGCAGTAACCCTGAGGAAAGGCCTGATTCCCACACCAAGGGTGCAGGGCTGAGGAGCCAGGATAGCCTCGCAGAGAGTGTGTGCTGCTGACCTAGGAAGAAAAGCCACACCAATCACCCCTCAGCTTGCCATAGCCAGTAAGAGCAGAAAAACAGGTTTGGCCACTTTGAAACCAAGAGACTTTTAAATTTTATTCTATTTTTTAACAATTCTTAATTTTTAAATTTTTATTCACTTTTGACTTCTTTTTCCTCTCTTTCCTGCCTTATTGTTTTATTCCTTCCTCCTTTCTTTTCTCCAATTTTATCTCTTCTTCCTTCCTTCATCTACCTTTTTTATTTTTATTTTTTAAATACCTACAAGTGAGACAAAATGCTGGATCTGTGAAAAGACCAAAGTTGAACCCAAAGAAGGGGCACCACAACAGCTGGGACAGTGAGACAAATTTCACTCTGCTATTACAGAGAACCTGCAAGTTATTGCATATTTGTATTATTATTATTTTTCCAGTATTCTTACATCTTTTTTTTAAATAGTATTTTTGTATCCCTCTTCTTTTTGTGTAGTCTGCTTTGCTAGGCTGGTTATATTGTATGACCTGACAGCTTTCCCCTGATATCTCTTTCATAGTGTATTGCTAACTACTGTCCTTTCACTCACCTGTGTCCCATTAGCACAGTACTTGAGGTTCTATACCCCCATTCTTGTTACCTAGATCTCATAGATTCTGTCATGATTGTTGCCCTAATATTATTGTAAATAATTGCTGTTCCATGCAATTGTAATTACTTCACAACACCCCTCCCAGATCTTAGCCCATTTCAAAGTTTCCTGAACTTTATTACTGTAGTGGTTAACTCTATTCTCTCACACACTACACCTATTTACTATCCTTTATTTTCACCTTACCTCAGAATCTAACCTCCCACAACCTCCCTGCTTTATAGATCCAATTCACAATCCTTCCTTCCCCAACAAGAGTCTTACCTTCTTTCCATCCTTTCTAAAAATCAACTAGCTGGGTGGAAGATCACAGTTAACACTATACAGAGTCAAAGGATCTCCTATCTCTTCTCTACTGGCTGCTACTGTAAATATCATAGAATACTCTCTTGCTGTCTTAAACCATTTTGCCTTCCCCCTCCAACTGATCTGATCAGAAAAAAAGAGCAGGTGGAAGCGGTGAACATCAGGATACCCACTGGAAGAAGAAACCCAACAACAAAGAAACCACTAACAGATAACAACAGAAGAAGGTGAAGGAGGGAGTGGTAACCACACAAACCTCAACCCAGGACCTATCTGGAAATACAACTAAACAGTGGAGATAGTACCCAATACAAACAACTGAACAAGAGCAAGAGAGAATCCTTAAAACCTTATACACATGGAAGAACGAGCTTCAACACAACCTGCCCTCACCAGCACAACAAAATGCAAGAGGTGGTGGACAGAGTGACCCTCATTTAATCAGCTGGTGGGAAGGAAACACCAAAGAAAGACCCAACAACAATCAAAACCCAAAGGCAAACACAAAGCCAACTTAAATGACAGCCCAAGACCAGAGGGCTCAGGAGATCAGGGAAACTGCACCACCTAAACTCACGGCTATTCTACTACAGAAGTTTACACCAGAAGCCCAGGGAGCCAGAACAGATCAGTTTAAGAAGCTGAAGCTAACAAGAAGAGTCTCACAAACAATGCGAAGACAAAGAAACAATCGCCAAATGAAAGGAAAGAACGAAGCCTCAGAAAGAATACTAAATGAAGTAGAGGCAATTCAACTATCAGATATTGAGGTCAAAGCAATGATTTTCAGGAAGCTCAATGAGCTGACAATGAGCTACCAGAAACTACAGGGAAGCTACAATGAACTCACTGAAAACTACATCAACATGAAAAAGGAAATAGAAACTATCAACAAGGGCCAAGATGAAATGAAGAATACAATTTCTGAACTGAAGAACACAGTAGAAGGAACGAAAAGCAGGATCGATGAAGAAGAAGATTGGATCAGTGAGCCAGAGGACAAAGTAAACACCCAGAAGGAACAAGAAAAGGAAAAGAGGCTCAGAAAGAATGAAGAGGGATTAAGAGAAATGCAAGACAATATGAAACGTAATAATATCCGTATAATAGGGATACCAGAAGGAGAAGAAGAAGAGCAAGGGATAGAAAACCTATTTGAAAAAGTAATGATGGAAAACTTCTCTAATTTAATGAGAGAAAAAGTCACACATATCCAGGAAACACAGAGAGTTCCAATCAAGAGGAACCCAAAGAAGGTCACTTCAAGACATATCATAATTAAAATGGCAAAATACCAAATAAAGAGAGAACCTTAAAAGCAGCAAGGGACAAACAGGAAGTAACATACAAGGGAGCCCCAATAAGGTTAGCAGCTGACTTCTCAAAGGAAACACTCCAAGCCAGAAGAGAATGGCAAGAAATATTCCAAGTAATGAGAACCAGAGGTCTGCAACAAAGACTTCTTTACACAGCAAGGCTCTCAATCAAGATAGAAGGCCAAATAAGAAGCTTCCCAGACAAAAGAAGTCTAAAAGAATACACCTCCACCAAACCAGCACTGCAACAAATGCTAAAGGGCCTGCTTGAAGGAAAAGAAAGAAGATATAGAGAGAGAAACACAAGTATGAAAATGGCAATGAATAGTACCTATCAGTAATAACCTTAAATGTAAATGGACTCAATGCTCCAATCAAAAGACATAGAATAGCTGAATGAATAAGAAAGCATGACCCACCATACGCTGCCTACAAGAGACCCACATAAGGACAAAAGATCTACACAGACTAAAAGTGAAGGGCTGGAAACAAATTTTCCAAGCAAATGGACAGGAAAAAAAAAAAGCTGAGGTAGCAATACTCATATCAGACAAAACAGACTTCCAAAAAAGGGCCATAAAAAGAGACCCAGAAAGTCACTTCATAATACTCAAGGGAAGAATCCACAAAGAAGACACAAATTTTGTAAATATGTATGCACCCAACATAGGAGCACCCAAATACATAAAGAAAATCTTAGAGGGCTTTAAGAAGGATATTGACAGCAACACAATTATAGTAGGGGATTTTAACACCCCACTGGCAAAAATGAACAGATCTACCAAACAAAATATCAACAAAGATATTGTGGCATTGAACAATGCCCTAGATGAAGTAGACTTAACTGATATATAGAGAGCTCTTCTTCCCCCAAAAGTAAAATACACATTCTTTTCAAACACACATGGAACATTTTCAAAGATAGACCACATGATAGGACGCAAAACAAGCCTCAACAACTTTAAGAAAATTGAAATTATACCAAGTATTTTCTCTGACCAGAAGGGACTGAAACTAGAAACCATCCCAAGGGAAGAAACCTGAAACACTCAAAATCATGGAGATTGAATAGCATGCTATTAAACCATGAATGGGTCAAGAATGAAATAAGGGGAGAAATCAAAAAGTTTCTGGAAACAAATGAAAATGAACTCACAACAACCCAAAATTTATGGGACACAGCCAAGGCAGTCCCAAGAGGGAAGTTCATAGCGATACAGGCCTACCTAAAAAAGATAGAAACATTTCAAACAAACAACCTAACCCTATGTGTACAAGAACTCAAGAAAAAACAACAAAGACAGCCCAGAGGAAGCAGAAGGAAGGAAATAAGCAAGATCAGAGCAGAATTAAATGACACAGAGACTAAAAGCACAATTCTAGGATCAATGAATTCAGGAGTTGGTTCTTTGAAAGGATAAACAAAATCAACAAGCTTTTAAGCAGGCTCATCAAGAAAGAAAAAGGATCCAAATAAACACAATCAGAAATGAAAGAGGAGAGATTACAACAAATACCACAGAAATACAAATGACTGTAAGAAATTACTACAAAGAACTGTATGCCAAGAAATTTGAAAACCCAGGTGAAATGGACAAATTTCTAGAAAAATATAATCTTCCAAAACTCAATAATAAAGAAGCAGAAAGCCTGAACAGACCAATAACAGCAGGTGAAATTGAAGCAATAACAAAAAAAAACTCCCGACACACAAAAGTCCAGGTCCAGGTGGTTTCACCGGTGAATTCTACAAAGCATTTAAGGAAGAGCTAACCCCTATCCTTCACAGACTATTCCAAAGAATCCAGAATGATGGAAGACTCTCAAACTCTTTTTATGAAGCCAGCATCATCCTAATCCCCAAGCCAGATAAAGACACAACAAAGAAATAAAACTTCAGGCCAATATCGCTGATGAACTTAGACACTAAAATCCTCAACAAAATATTGGCAAATCACTTCCAACATACATTAAGATCATACACCATGACCAAGTGGGATTCATTCCAGGGATACAAGGATGGTACAATATTGGGAAATCAGGAAATGCAATACATCACATAAACAAAAGCAAAGACAAAAACCACATGATCATATCAATAGATGCAGAAAATGCATTTGATAAGGTACAGCACCCATTTATGATACAAACATTCAGCAAAGTGGGAAGAGAAGGAGCATTCCTCAACATAATAAAGGCCATAGATGAGAGACCTACAGCCAACATCATACTCAATGGCCAAAAACTAAAGTCTTTTTCACTAAGACCAGGAACAAGACAAGGTTGTCCACATTCACCACTTCTATTCAATATAGTATTGGAAGTTTTAGCCACAGCAATCAGACAAGAAAAGGAAATAAAAGGCATCCAAATCAGAAAGGAAGAAACAAAACTGTCATTGTTTGCAGATGACATGATAGTGTACCTAGAAAATCCTATAGACTCTGCTAAAAAACTGCTTGACCTAATAAATGAATTTGGCAAATCTGTGGGATACAAAGTCAATATCCAGCAATCAAAGGCATTTTTGTATACCAACAATGAAACAGCAGAAACAGAAATCAGGAAAAAAATCCCATTTGACATAGCAAAAAGAATAATAAAATACCAGGAATAAATCTAACCAAGGAAGTAAAAGACCTGTATGCAGAAAACTACACAACACTAAAGAAAGAAATTAAGGAAGACACAAACAAATGGAAACATATACCATGTTCATGAATTAGAAGAATTAACAGAATCAAAATTTCCATAGCACCCAAAGCAATTTACACATTCAATGCAATACCCATTAAAGTATCAATGGCATATTTCACAGACATAGAACAAACACTTCAAAAATTTATATGGAACCATAAACGACCCCAAATAGCTGCTGCAATTTTGAGAAAGAAAAGCAAAGTAGGAGGGATCACAATACCTGATACCAAACTGTATTACAAGGCCACTGTAATCAAAACAGCCTGGTACTGGCATGAAAACTGGCACATGGACCAATGGAACAGAAGAGAGAGCCCAGAAATGAGCCCAAGTCTCTATGGTCAATTAATATTCAACAAAGGGGGCAGCAACATAAAATGGAGTAAAAACAGTCTCTTCAACAAATGATGTTGGGAGAACTGGACAGCTATGTGCAAAAAAATGAAACTCGAGCACCAACTTACACCATACACAAAAATAAATTCAAGGTGGATAAAAGACTTAAATATAAGCCATGTCACCATTAAAGTCCTAGAGGAACACATAGGCAGGAAAATCAGAGATATTTCACGCAGCAACATTTTTACTGATACTTCCCCCAGAGCAAGGGACATAAAGGAAAGAATAAACAAATGGGACCTCATCAAAATTAAAAGCTTCTGCACAGCTAAAGAAAACAGTATTAAAATAAAAAGAGAACCAACTGTATGGGAAAACATATTTGCCAATGATACCTCAGAACAGGATTTAATCTCCAAAACATATAAAGAACTTACACGACTCCACTCTAAGAAGACAAGCAACCCAGTTGAAAAATGGGCAAAGTACTTGAACAGACACTTCTCCAAGGAGGACCTACAGAGGATCCAGAAACACATGAAAAGATGCTCATCACTAGCTATCACAGAGATGCAAATTAAAACCACAATGAGATACCACTTCACACCATTGTGAATGGCCATCATAAACAAAGCAACAAACAACAAGTGTTGGAGAGGTTGTTGTGTAAAGGGGACCCTAGTACACTGTTGGTGGGTTTCCAGACTGGTACAACCACTATGGGAAACATTATGGAATTTTCTCTGAAAACTAAAAATGGATCTGCCTTTTGACCCAGCAATTCTACTGCTAGGATTATATCCTAAAAACCCTGAAACACCAATGCAAAAGAACCTATGTACCCCAGTGTTCATAGGAGCACAATTTACAATAGCTAAGTGTTGGAAGCAACCTAGGTGCCCATCAGTAAATGAATGGATCAAAAAACTATGGTGCATTTACACAATGGAATTCTATGCAGCAGAAAGAAAGAAGGGGCTTCTGCTCTTTGCAACAGCATGGATGGAGCTGGAAAACATTATGCTAAGTGAAATAAGCCAGGCAGTGAAAGACAAATACCATATGATCTCACCTTTAGCAAAACAAAGACAACAAAACAAAGAAACAAGCAAAATATAACCAAAGACACTGAAATAAAGAACAGACTGACAGAGTTCAGAGGGAAGAGGAGAGGGAATTTCAGGGGTAAAGGGGAAGGGTTTACAGGAATGAGTATAAAGGACACAAGGGTAAAAACTAGCAGTGGGTGGAAATGGGAGAAAGGAGGGGAGGGCTGGGTGGGTGGGTTGGAATGGGAGTAAAAGATAGAAAATTGTACTGCAACAACAATTTAAATAAAATTTTTAAAAAGAAATAGACAATTTAAAAAAATGAAGATGAATGTTAGTAAAGTGTGGACTTGCTTATTATATTTTTAGTGACTAGAAACCTAAACACTCCAATCTCTGTCACTAAATTTTGATAAATATATAGAACTTAGATTTTCCAGGACGAAGAGCACACATGGTTTACAGTAAAACTTGTCAGATTGTGATACTTGTTATGATGACTTAGCCAAAGTTGGGCTACAATTGCTAGGAGAGGAGCAGTGAGCATCAAGCTGGAGGTGAAGGAAGAGTGCCATAACTGTGGATACTTCTAGAGATGAGCATCATTATGCTGCAGTACTGGCCATGTGGTAATTCTCGCTGGTTTGTTTATAGCTCATAGAGCCTTTAATATTTTCTAATGGTTGCCCCAAATCCTTGAGTTGGAGTGTGTGCTATATAAAAGATTTGAGAACAAACCTAGAGTCACAACATGCTCACATTTAATTTGTGAAAAGTGAACTTTAAATGCCAGAGAGAGAGAGAGAATGAGAAATACTTTAAATTGTGCAAGTGATTCTTATTGCCCTTTCACTCAATGAGCTTGTATCACAGAGAACTGGAAATATACATCTATTTTTCATAGAGTGATCTGTTGTACAGGAACATGAGTCTTGGGTTTAAAAATAAGTATTCTTTATATAAACTGATCATGAAATAAAGCTACTAGTTTGTTCATCTGGGTCTCAAGTGGAGAAGTATTCATGTATTCCAGTCGACCATGTAATGTTGGCCTTTTTGAAAGATGGCATATCACTTTTCATGTGGCTCATTTCTAATGAATTTTCTGGTAGCATTTTATTTATTTATTTAAAACTTTTTATCCTCACATACACACATTTTTTATTGCTCTTAGAGAGAGAGAGAAAGGAAGAACAACAAATATCTATGTTAGAAACATCAATTGGTTGCTTCCCATACGTGCTTGGACCAAGGATTGTACATGATCTGATCAGGTATCAAAACTGCAACCTAAGCATGTTCCGTGACTGGGAATCAAACCCACAACCTTTTGGTTATGGGACAATTCTTCAACCAACTGACCCACACCTGCTAGGGCTGGCAATATTTTTCACCAGACACAATTTTCACCTTATGGGCTATGTTCAGAACCTTCTCCAATTCTAGATTAGTCTTTGTTACAGGATATAGTGGGAAAGCTAGCATCTTGAGATTTCTTGGGGTGACAAGTAGCACAATCTAAGTAGAACTAGTTCAAGCTTAAAAAAGTATAAGAGGTTAGTTGAGGATATTTCCTAAGAACCTGCATTTGTATATGCAGTTATGAAGATGTGAAGATTACCTTGTAAGAAGACAGCAGACTTTCCTTTAATGTGTCTCAAGCTGTACTGTGCACCTTGTTAAAAATGCATACTTATTCAGTAGGTCTCAGATGAAACCTGAGATTTTGTCTCATGTAAAAAGCTGCCAGGTTATGCTAATACTACTGCTCCTCTGACAGGTTCTCTGCTAATTTGACATTGCCTGATCTCTAAAGCCTTCACTTCCCAATTCCAAATTCTTAGGAGCCAATGTAAATGCCCTAGCTTGGGTGAGACACACACTCCTGGATACATCAACTCTACCAAAATGGGTCAGATCGTAACAAAACCACCACCACACCACTAACATTCAACAAGTGTTTTCTCTGAGCCTGTCACTGTACTGTGCATTTTATACACACTATCTCCTCTAATATGCAAATCAACCCTTTGAAGTAAGGGGAAAGAGTGGGGGCTTAGAGATGCTGTGTTGCAACTGTTCAAGGCCTGACAGGTTCATGGTATTCAGGCAGGCGGAAGAAAGTTGAAGGAGCTGTGGGGGTGTATGACATGCCTTTAGATTCACAGGTGGGTGAGCCATACACTCTGCAAGTTGCATGTCTCCCTGCATGTCTCTGCAAGTCTCTGCATGTCCCCTGTCCCCTGTGTGGCATGCAGTGTGGCCCTTGCTCCCCAGCATGGTGCATGTCATAGCACTCAGCAGGGTGTCCCTAGCCCCTTTTAAATACTAGAACAAACAAAGCTAGCTTCAAGCTAGAAAATTATACAACATAGCATAATTCTGTGCATGGGAGCCCACTTTGTTATGGGAACAGTTTATTGGACCCAGTCCTAAGGCTATGAGAACACAACTTATCAGGCCCATTCAAAGTTATGGGAACACTGCTTCCCTTAGTTATCCAGACACCTGGGTGAGGAAGCCAGACTGCCTTCACTTACCCTACAGATACCTAGTGATCTCCCCAAGGTCACACAGACAGTAGATGTCACAGCTAGGTTTTTAACCCACACTGCCTGACTCCAGAGCCTCTGTGCTATCAACTTTAAGACTGGACAGTGGAGAGTGGGGTCCCTTGTGACTATGAGGGAATAGTTCGTAGAGGAATCACTGTCTCCTGGGCAGCAGCACCCTGGAAAAGTGACTATGCAGTGTTACATTAGCATTTGTGAGTCAGTATAGAGGGAGGGACCAGTTAGGGTGCTGGAATTTTATGGTTTCTCAAATAAATAATATGCCTCTTTCACTCAATTTCAGAAAAAGGACAGAGGTGTAATATGAACAGCAATAAATGTATAGTATTGGGTTGGCCAAAAAGTTCATTTTTTTTTCTGTAAGATGGTTCTAGTAGTGCTTGGCTGTCTTTAACTTTATTTGAAACAATTTCAATGGATTGTATTGTGACAGCTGCCATATCAGTGTGCATTTTAAAACATCAAAACTGGTGAATTTTTGTGCAGCCATTTTTATGTTGAGGATGGAAGAAAATATACAACATTTTAGGCATATTATGCTATATTATTTCAAGAAAGGTAAAACCACAAATGAAATGCAAAAATTAAAATATTTGTGCTGTGTATGGAGAAGGTGCTGTGACTGAGTGAATGTGTCAAAAGTGGTTTGCAAAGTTTCATGCTGGAGATTTCTCACTGGACAATGCTCCATTTTTGGGTAGACCAGTTGAAGTTGACAGTGATCAAATTGAGACATTAATTGAGAACAATCACTGTTTCACCACACAGGAGATAGCTGACATACTCAAAATACCCAATTCAATAGAGTTATTGCTGAAAATGAGAAATGCATCTTTTATTTTACAGAAAAAAACATACAGAATTTTTGGCCAACCCAGTATGTATAGTGATAAAGATGGGCTGAAAGGGATGGTTTATTGCTAGCTCCCTGTTACTTCAAGTGTGAGCCATGGACAAGAACATAGGCATGCCCTGGAAGGACATTCCAAATGCAGGTTCTCCACCACCACCCCAGACCTCCTGAATCAGAACTCCCATGTTATCAAGGTCCCAGTTGATGCATGGGGCTTGGGTTAATCAACACTCCCTGGAATTCCACAAGTAGCTCAGACAATCACAGGACTATCTGCATTTTGCTTGTAGAAACCTCCATGCTAAGTTTACCCCAAGGCTGTAGGGAGTTGACTGTTCTCCCTTTCTCTAGGCAAGCATACTGAAAAAGGAACCCCCAAGAGGGTTCCTGGATAATAGTGGGGAAGAGGTGGGGAGAGGCCAGCCCTGGCTCAGTCATTCACATTCCCCATGCTGTGCTGCCTGTTAATATCACCTAAGTACTTAATGAGTCAATGATTGGGTTTACCCTTGGATATTCTGCTTTAGTTGGTCCATTGTAGGGTTGGGTCATCAGTATGTCTTTTTTTTTTTTAAGCTTCCTGGATGGATATAACATACATGGGTCTAGCTTAAGCCCCTCTATGGGAACATAAGGAGTGGGGAGCAGGTGTGCTTTCTTAATAATTACTTTACTATTTTGGGTGAAATGAAACAAAATGAACAGAGCAAGATTTCTTACACTTTAATATGCCTGAGTACCAGCTGAGGATCTTGAATTGACTCTGACTCAGTAGATTTGGTCTCATCAATCAATACTCTTTCCTCAACAACCAACATTTTGATGTTGTGGTATTTTTGTTGTGTAGATATTTTTATAACCAGAGCCTGTTAATCTATAATTCTATTTTATTCAAACATCAAAAAACACATCCTTTGCATTTGAGTGATTTTTCTTATTCATCTGGTAGATGTTATGAATTGAATTGTGCCTCCAAAAAAATAGACATATTGTAGTCCTAGTCCCCAGTGCCTATGAATATAACCTTATTTGGAAAATTGGGTCTTGACAGATGTAATCAAATTTAGGTGGCTTAAATTAATATTATGGGGATCCTTAGGAAAAAAGGACACTTAGACATAGCAATATGCACATAGGGAGACTGCCATGGGAAGAGGAAGGCAGACAGCCGGGTGATACTTCTACAGTTAAGGAATACCAAAGATTGCCAGCCAACCTTCAGAAGCCAGGGGATAGACAGGGAACAGACTCTTCTTCAAACCTCAGAGAAGCCAACCCTGCCCATGCCTTGCAGTTGGACTCCAGAACTGAGATAAAATATTCTGTTGTTTAAGTCACAGAGTCTGTGGTTCTTTCTTTACAGTAGCCCTAGTAAACTAAACAGTTATGTATATACTATGCAACTCCACAAGCACTTGCTGGACAAGAAGTTAGTTTAGATCCTAAATGGAACACATATTTAAATAAACATGGTCCCTGCTTTCTAAGAGCTCACAGGTGGAGGGTAAGCATAAGTGTGCGCATACACAAACACCAGTAATCCAGAAACTGGGGGATCATGTGAAGTGTTAAGCAGTACTCTGATAAGGATCCATTTGTCTCAAAGGGATATAGGAAAATTTTACTGGATAGGTGGGTATAAATTGGAAATTGAAATGGTTGTCCAAATCTTGCAATTTCCTAAAAATACATTGACATGATTTAATGATTCACTCTTATATAAATAAAACCTAATTCCTACTGGACTTCCAGTCAAGATGGTGACATAGGCAGACTCAGCTCACCTCTTCAAATAACCACATAAAATAATAGCTATAGAACAACCATCATTCAGAACTGTCAGAAATCAAGTTGCATGGAAGTTTGACAATTAAGGAATTAAAGAAAACACATTCATCCAGACTGGTAGGAGGGGCACACGACATGGAATGGACTGGCCCCTCACCCATGTGTCATGGATACAAATTCCAGAGGGATATCTAAGCAGCAAGGAGTCTCAGCCCCACACCAGGCCTCTCAGCCAGGGTTCCAGGGCCAGGAATATAAGTTCCCATAACTTCTGGTGGCAAAAACCAGCAGGGATTGAGTTGGTGGAAGAAACTTCTGGAGCCCCAAGCAATTCCTCTTAAAGAACCCACACATGGATTCACCTACTCAGACTCACTCCCTCTGAGCTCCAGCACTGGGGTAGCAGCTTAAAAGGCACCAGTGGTATACAGGGAGAAACTGAAGTGTCTGGCATCAAGGCAAGCAGAGACCATTGTCCCTTTTATAAAAGCTACAAAACCAGCAAGCTGGTGTCATATCTGACCCCATGAACCTCGATAATACTGTTTGACCTGCTTTGGAGATCCCCAGAGACTCCACCCCACCTAATTTATGGGCCTACCTGAGCTGCTTTTCCATATGAATGACTGGTCTTGGCTCAACATCCTAAATCCTCTGAAATAAGCAAAAATTGGCCTCAGTGAGCCCCAGGCCTGGCACTAGCAACAACCAGCCTAGATTCACAGATTGGCTTTGCCTGGGAATCTCCAAGCCCAGCACAAGTAGAAGTCATCTCAGATTGCTTTATTGTTCAAGCAAGGTGGGCAAAACACAGATCTGGGTTGACCTTGGCCAGCACCATCTGGGAAAACTCAGGGCTAGTGAACCCAGTGGTCAAGCACAGATCACAATGGAGCACCACCACCTTGCACCTGCACAGCAGATCCTCCATGGAGGGCGGAGTATGGAGGTAAGTGGTCATAGTGAATCTTTGCAGCTGATTGGCCTGGGTAAACCTCTCCCATTGATTTGCCAACAGCAACCAAGGCTCAACTACAAGAGGAGGGTGTACTTAGCCCACACAAGGGTGCACCTTGACTACCCAGCTTAGGTGAAAGGGGAAGCTGTGCCACTGGACCCTGCAGGACACCTATTACATTAGGCCACACTACCAAGACACGGAGTCAAAGCAGCTCTACCTAATGCATAGAAACAAACACAGGGAAGCTGCCACAATGAGGAGACAATCAAACATGGCCCAAATGAAAGAACTAATCAAAACTCCAGAAAAACAAAACAAAATAACTAAACAAAATGGAGATAAGCAAACTCTCTAATGTAGACTTTGAAACACTGGTTATAAGGATGCTCAAGAAACTTAGTGAAGGTCTCAACAGTATAAAGAAGGTTTAGTCAGAAACAAAGGATACACTAATTAAAATAGAGAACAATTTACAGGGAAACAACTGTAGAGCAGATGAAGCCAAGAATCAAATCATTGATGTGGAACATAAGGAAACAAAAAACAACCAATCAGAACAAGAAGAAAAAAGAACCCCCCCAAAATGAGCATAGTATAAGCAGCCTGTGGGACAATGTTAAGTGTTTCAACATTTGTATCATAGGGGGGGCAGAAGGAGAAGAGAAGCAGCAAGAAATTGGAAATCTATTTGGAAAAAACAATGAAAGAAAACTTTCTTATTTGACAAAGGAAATAGACATGCAAGTCCAAGCAGCACAGAGAATCCCAAACAAGATGGATGCAAAGAGGCCCACACCAAAACACATCATAATTAAAATGCCAAAGGTTAAAGGTAAAGAGAAAATGTTGAAAGCAACAAAAGAAGTTAGTTACCCACAGGGAATTCCCATAAGACTGTCAGCTGATTTCTCAAAAGATATTTTGCAGGCTAAAAGGGATATGCAAGAAATATTCAAAATCATGAAAAGCAGGGGCCTACTGTCAACATTGCTCTACCTAGGAAAGATATCATTTAGACTCAAAGGGCAGATAAAGAGCTTCCCAGACAAGAAAAAACTAAAGGAGTTCATCATCACCAAACCATTATTATATGAATGTTAAAGGGACTTATTTAAGAAAAAGAAGATCAAAACTATGAACAATAAAATAGCAAAAAATATAAATCTATCAAGAATTAATCTAAAAAATAAAATAAGCAAACAAGAAGAACAGAAACAGAATCATGGGTACAGAGAATGTTTTGCAGTTGGGAGGAAGGTATGGAGGAATAGCTAAAGAGGTGAGGGGATTAAGAAGTACAAATAGGTAGTTACAGAATAGCAATGGGGGTGTAAAGTGAAGTATAGGAAATGGAGTAGACAAAGAATTTATACGCATAAACCATGGACGTGAACAATAGGGAGAATTGCCTGTGGGAATGGGGTTCCTCAGTGGAGGTAGAACAGAGAGGGGAAAATCAGGACAACTGTATGAGCATAATCAATAAATTATAATTAAAAAATAAATCTTTTGCCCTGGATGGCATGGCTCAGTGAATTGAGTGCCAGCCTGCAAACCAAAGGGTTGCCAGTTCAATTCTCAGTCAGGGCACATGCCTGGGTTGCAGGCCAGGTCCCCATTTGGAGGTTCATGATGGGTAATGACACATTGATGTTTCTCTCCCTCTTTCTGTCTCCCTTCCCCTCTCTCTAAAATTAAATAATCTTAAAAAAGATACATCTTTTAGATAAGAAAAACCCCAATTCTTCAATAGTACTTAAAGTCAGATTAGCTTCGCTATATTTTCCCCTTCTCCATCTGCATGCAGCAGCATTGTTAAAAGAAATAATTGCTGACAATATATTTAATTTGCTTAGCTCTAAGGAGATAAAATTTGCTAATGTTTCAATTCTAGGTGGGCAACATCATTACCAGTATTTTTAAAAGCTGAATTTCATATGGTCTTAATCATTTTCTTTGCACTGTGAATGAAAGCAAATCTTTGGAATTCATAATATTGTTCTGCCAAAGAAATAATTTATGTTGCCCAGAGCTGGAGATCTCAAAATAATATTTGCAAGACATGCAACATGGAACATCTAAAGCATTTTCTTCATTTTAATCCAACTCGAGCTTGTAATATCTTGTCCCAGAGCATCTCAGGAATGGCCGAAAATGGGCTTTGGTAAAGCCAGATGAAGCTCAAACTGTCCCATTGCTTTTAAACCTAAAATACTAAGCCAGTTTTCTACATATTCTTTTGGCCCTTGTTACTCTGTTGAAGCCATTTTATTCCTGGTTTGTGCTTAGAACAGAAAAAGCAGGCTTAATCCAGTGGATCTGTTACATTTTGAAACGGTGAGCTTCCTTTACGAAATTGTCTGGTTGCCTTGGTGATGGGGCATGCAGGAGGATTGTCCTATAAAATAAAGAATGTGCATGTGATATGCACATACTAAAAATTACTCGTGTTTTCTCAACTTCAAGTTTAATTAAGTACTCTTCACTTTTATTTGGTAAATCTGGCAACTCTAAATACAGCACAAGTGTTAAATTACACCCTAGAGTGGAAGAAACTTAGTTTACATCATTTTGTGAATGTGAAGTATGAACGGAGAGAGAGGACAAGACTCAAACTTTAGAACCATTCCAATATGAGGATGATTTCTGGCCCTACACTTGTTGATGTGGCCCTGGGCAGTGTTTCTGAGCAGTTCCTCAGAGCTTCCTTTCATGTATCTATAAAATGGGTATACACAACATTTGCCTTCCCCAGTTGTTAGGATTGTGTCAGCACAGTGCAATCCAGTGACAAGCCATACTGGAGCCTGAGTCAACAGAAAAAAAAATAATACTAATCTACTCTTTACTTACATTTTTGACATTTTGTTCATCATTTATATCTTTTTGCATTTTAATATTTTAAGACTGCACTAAAACATTGTCAGCTGGGTTTCCTGGTGCCCTCTTACATTTTGTACCTGAGTAAATAAATAACCCATTCATTTCACCCCAATTCTAGCTCTGGTACTGAGTGTTAAATATTAATACTACTATTTTAATTTTGTTAATATATAATAGTAATTAAATATTATTAATAAAAACTCTTATATCCCCCATTTTCACAGGGTCACCTTAAGAACAATAATGACAACAGACATTTATAAGGGCTTACGGTGTCCCAGGCATTGTACTAACCTCAAGTGCATAGTTTTTATTGAATTTTATAATTCTGAGAGATTGTTACAATTGTTATTTCTATTTATAGAAAAGTGATACTTAAATAAATTTAAACAATTTCCCCAAGAAGACACAGCTAATAAATCAAGATGTCAACATTGGAAATTAGTTTTTTTTCTTGCGGAGTTCTTGCAACATTGTACACGTTTCAATTCAGTATCAGACCTCCTGCCTGCAATAACCAAAGTAGGCCTCTAGGTGACCTCATTGACCAATTTTGTAAATACCAAAATTCCAGGATCAGAGAAAATCACATTTTGGGAAAAAATGCTTTTCTCAACATTTTCTTCCAGAAGACCTTCCACACATCTGTGGATGTGTACAGAACAAACTGGGTCTGACCTAGAAGGTTTCTGGTGTGAAGAAAGGCTCTGTATTGAGCAGGGCCAATCTCCTTGGATGGTGAGCATGTAGCATGAATCCTCCTAATGTCAAGATAAAGACAGCCTTGTTCCGGCAAGATGGAGGAATAGGTGGACGCACCGTACCTCCTCACACAACCAAGATTAGAACAACAATAATTTACAGACAGAATAACACTCAGAACTGATAGAGGATTTATCTGGATGGAAGTTGGACAGCCAAGAAGTTGAAGTAGACCCGTCCATCCAGACTGGTAGGAGATGATGAGCCAGGCGGGCGCGGGGCGGGCACAGGGCTGGTGTGGGTTGGCGGTGCGCGGAGGTTGGGGAAAATTTGGCGCGAAATCGGCACGACAGCCATCGGGGGTGCAAGAATGCAGCAGTGATCCCTGAGTACCCAAGCTGCGGCTGGCGAACCCAGTGAGGCAGTGATTGTGGACCAGGGCAGAGCTCGCAGCCCAGGATCCCAGAGAAGGGTCTGAGCCCAGGAGAACGGAACTACTGCCGTTGTTCCCTCCCATCCCCGCCCCCACCCCCACCCCACCCCTGCCCCCACATATAACATCATAATCTAGTGACTGGGGTGCCCAGCCCCGGTGAACACCTAAGGCTCCGCCCCCCACCATAACAAGAGCGACCAGACCGAAAAAAGAAAAAAAAGGAGAGATAGGGAAAGATATAAGATATGTTTCCAACAGAACAGATCAGTCCCCCAGGACTCATCCTTTTGAGCGACTAAGAAATAGCCAATCTATCAGATGCACAGTTCAAAACACTGGTGATCAGAAAGCTCATGGAATTGGTTGATTTTGGGTGCAAATTAGATGAAAGGATGCAGGTTACCATAAAAGAGATGCAGGAAGATACATGGAGGAGAGCCAATAGTGAAGGGAAGGAAATTGGGTCTCAAAACAATACAGTGGACCAGAAGGAAGATAGAATCAACCAAGTAGAAAAGCATCATGAAATAAGAATTCAAAAAAACGAGGAGAAGCTTAAGAACATCAGGACACCTTTAAATATTCCAACATCCGAATTATAGGGGTACCAGAATGGGAAGGGGAAAAGCAACAAATTGAGCACGTATTTAAACAAATAATAAAGGAGAACTTCCTCAATCTGGCAAAGGGAACAGTCTTCCAAGAAATCCAAGAAGCTCAGACAGCCCCAAAAGAGTTGGACCCAAAAAGAAACACACCAAGGCACATCATAATTACATTAGCCAAGGTAAAAACGAAGGAGAGAATCCTAGAAGCAGCAAGAGATAAGGGGACAGTCACCTACAAAGGAGTTCCCATCAGACTGTCAGCTGATTTCTCCAAAGAGACCTTACAAGCAGAAGGGGCTGGGAAGAAATATTCCAAGTCATGAAAGACAAGGACCTACATCCCAGATTGCTCTATCCAGCAAAGCTCTCATTTAGAATGGAAGGGCAGATAAAGTGCTTCTCAGATAAGGTCAAGTTAAAGGAGTTCATCATCACCAAGCCCTTATTTTATGAAATGCTAAAGGGACTTATCTAAGAAAAGAAGATAAAGAAAAGACATGTATAGTAAAATGACAGCAAACTCACAATTATTAACAACCACACCTAAAGGAAAACCAAAGAAACTAAGTAAACAACTAGAACAGGAACAGAACCACAGAAATGGAGGGCACATGGAGGGCTGGCAGCAGGGAGGTGGGAGGAGGAGAGAGGGGGAAAAGGTATAGAGAATAAGTAGCATAGAATGTAGGTTGAAAATAGATAGGGGGAGGGCAAGAATAGTATGGGAAATGTAGAAGCTAAAGAACTCATAAGTATGACACATGGACATGAACTAAAAAGGGGGGGAACGTTGGTGGGAGAGGGGGTACAGGGTGGAGGGGAGAGAAGGGGGAAATGGGACAATTGTAATAGCATAATCAATAAAATATATTTAAAAAAAGAAAAAAAAAGATAAAGACAGCCTCAAGCATCTACTATTGTCCCACTTGCTCCCATGGGCAGAGGTCTGGCAAGTAAGGTTGGCAGGTATCTTGTGCCTATAGGACATGTTTCGTATTTATTGATTTTGTTTGGTGTCTCTTACTGATTTCTTTTTTTCAGGATGCCCTAAATGTCCTGTATTCGACTTTAAAAAAATTACAAAAAATTTAGTATTTGAGTTATTTTACAAATTTAACTGTACATACTGTATTTCATTTGCCAAATCTGGCCACTCTGCTGGCTGTCTTGCTTGCATTTTTAGGCATACGAGGCAGAGAGCAGCCCTTGAGCCAGCAGCAGGGCCAAGCCCAGGATAAAGCAAGTGAGGCAATCTGGATGGATGCCCATTTGAACACTCACTCTCAGGCTCTTGCAAGTGCACCTCACCCAAAGTCTCTGCCTTGCAGGAGAGCTCTGGCTGAAGTTTCAGGAACACACCTTAACTGGCTTGACTCCTTGGTGTAGCCTCCTTCCATAGTGAACCCCAGAGTGGCCAAAATTCATACTTTGCAAAACTTCTGTTTTATGCATTTGTGAATTGCAGTTCAGACCTGGTTCTCTTCTAGATATGTAACTTAGGTAAACTACCTCACCTTGCTGAGCTTTCCTTTGGAGTTAATGATTGCAAAGTTGCTCTAAGAGTTAAATAAGAAAAAAAAAATATTTCAAGTGCCCATGACATTGCCTGAGAAGTAATCAACCCTTGACAATGATAAGCTATTCCAATAGTGTTTTCATTTCAGTGTCTAAACTGTGCAAATCCTCAGCATCCCCACTTTCTAGATCCCGTTTAATACTCAACATCACTTACCAGCTTTTTCCCAGGAAATAACATATTATTGTTACAGAACACAAGGGGCCAAAGGGGGGCCTAAGACAATATACTATTACTGAAAGGAATCCCCCAGGTTCGTTATATCCTCCACCAGAGGAAAGATGTCTCTCAATGCCAGAGATTCGTGAAAAGGAAAGGAAATGTTTATTTAATACTGTACAAACTTAAGTAGTGACCTAATGTCTTCATCAAAATCCCAAAGTCCCTTAAAACACCAACAAACATACACAGCCCTTCCTTCCCCCTTTTCTCAGTCTGGGGTACTGTATCTCAGGAAAAGAAATAGAAGTCTGAGGCTCAGGCAGCCCCCGGTTCTTCCCAGTAATCCAGCTCAACTGGTAGGCCTCCCTCGGTTCCTGGCACCATCAGCTGTGTCGCCGGGATCTCTGCTAAAGCCAGGTGGTGGTCCCCCCTTCTAAATCTGTGGGGGTCCCCATCCTGGCAAAGCCGAGTGTCTCTCCTTTTTATTGCCACAGCCGAGTGGTCCTTTCTGCACAATGGCTGCGGGAGTCTCCACTCTGCCAAAGCCACGTGATTCTTCCCTCAATGGCTGCCGAGTCTGGGTTTAAATCCCGAGCCAATTTTCCTCTGCAGCCCCATTTCCAACTCCTCTCACCATTGGCTACACTTGCTAGCCCTCTCATATCCTTGCAGCTTCACTGGGCTGCCATCGTGAGTCTGGGCAGGTGTGGCCCCATGCCATGGAGCCAATCTTCTCCAAGCTCCCACATAGGCACTGTAACTCAGGGGACCTGCCCCCCAGTTTCATCTTGGTGGGGAAGTTACTTCCATTCCCCTAGCTCAGAGCATGGCCACAGCTATTTAACATACCTATGTAGCCAGTTAAAGGCTATAGATATGTTAAATGACCACACCAGAGGTTAGCTACAAAGCTGTTGCTTTGTGAAACAGCTCTCAATGGCACTGCTCCATGTGTCTCTTCCCCCAACCCACACCTGTGCGGGGAGGGATGAGGACATCCTAATATTCCTGGAAACCTTGAGTTCTGGACCCCATTCCAAATCCCTATTTGGGGACCCCCTCTTGGCTGCACCTTGTTACATTATGAAGCATGTGTCAGGGACTAGCTGGTTGCTAAGCTGTTTATGTGCATTACCTTGTTCAGCCCACAAAATACCTTTGTGTAATATATACTGGAGAGGAAACCAAGGCCCAGGGAGCTTAGAAAACTTATACTAGTTAATACAACCAGTAGTCATTGAGAAGGCTGGGGTTAATTCTGAACCTGGCAGCCTGTCTCCAGGTCGCCCTGACTTCAAAGTCCACACATTTAACCACTGCTTTAAAAGGGTGGTAGTGTCTGCCCAGACACCCACTATCAGCTCTCAGAAAGGCTCCTTCCCTGGTAATTGAAGGGCTTGGGGAATGCTCTTCCCAGTCTGGCCTGAGGGTATCCCTAATGAGAGCTTTCTCACTCTGGCTTCCCATTCTTTGATCTCTTTTCCTTATAGAGCCATTTTCTTCTGAAAATGAGAGGAGGACACCATAAAGAATGGTTTTCGGGGGGAAAAGTTTAGTGTTTGTGTTGGGAGGGGCCAGGGGTGGAAAGCTGCACTACTACTAGTCTAATCTTGAATCAGGAGTCTTTTGAAAGCACAATCCTCAAATGGCTTGGCTCTTTTCTCCACCCTTTTTGCAAAGGTAATTCAAGCCTAGTTAGCTGTTAACTGGCCCTTCATTAGGTATATCTTCCAGCTATTCCATGTTCAGAAGTGTCTGAATTGTTGAATTTGCAGCCTGAGAATGCGCAGAGGCAAGCGGACTGTAAGTTGCTTTTTCCCTGGTCACTTTCACCTTGCCAATCTGATTTCCCACCCACCCTAGGCCTCCCCTCCCTCTCCCTCCCTCCCTTGGCTGACACTTTTGTTTGCTTCTTCCCTTTCCTTTTCATTTTCTTTGATTTCCATTTAAGAGGTGCTAGGTGAGCAATTGCTTTTTATGATGTCATGGTTAATAAAAGCATGAAATTTGGAATCAGACAGACATAGGTTTGACTATTAGCTTTACAATTTACTGCAAGTTCATGTTACTGAGGCCATGGTGACCTTTTGATTTTCTCTCTTTATATACTTTTCTGGGAAAAGGACCACCTCTGGTACTCAGTTGTAGGAAGAATTAAATGAAGTGATGTGCAACAGCACAGAGCCCCACTGTCAGAATATGGTGAGAGTTCAACAATGGTGCCCACCTTTCTTTCTTATTCCCTGTATTTCTTTACTTCTAGAATAATCTTTTCTATTCTTATAGTTTCTAGAACTGGCTAGCTTTAGGGCCTTGGTGAATGTCATAATGCCATTCTCTTAGCCCTGAGAGAGCTTCTTTTCCATTTTGCTTAGCTGGATCCTCTCTTACCTATCCTGAAGTCTATGCTTAAGCATCACCACCTCAAGGGGTCCCATGTGTCCCACCACTCCAGGTGTTATCCACATCTTCTTTCTTCTCTCACCACTCTTGGCTTTCAAAGGACTAATGATCATTTTAAATTATTTAAATTGTTCACTTTTGTTTCTCCTTCATTGGGCTGTCAGCTTCAGGGAAGCATTCTATCTTCACTGCCTAGGAAGGACAGTGACTGACTGATACATAGTTGGTTCCAATTATCAGTTGAATATACAATTTTTTAAAATGACATGCAATCTTCCCCTCATCCTCAGAAAATAATTGTCTCCTTCACTTTCCCTTTCCTCCTTCTAAAACTGAGAATTCTCTGCTTCAAACACTAGAAAACAACACATGGAGTTGGATCTAACAAACATCTTTTCCTACATAAGTCACCCAGGGCTTTTCAGTGGGGTCACGTTGGGCCCAATACCTATTTGCTATGGGGGGACATCCCATGACTTGCAGTATGGTTAATGTCCCTGGTTCCTAAATGCCAGTAATAATTCTCTCCAAATCACTGGGAGATTCCAAAACACAGCAACACACTTCCAAATGCCCAGAGACAGTGGTATAGCCCTAGTGAAAATCACACACCTTTTTAACCTTGGGTGGTTCATGAGTGTTACAAACACTTAAGAAGAGATAATTTTCTAAAACTCTGAAGTCAAGTCAACTTTCACCTGATCCTAGTCCCAGTACAGTTTTTTAATCAAGGCTTCTGATATTCAAAAGCAAAAAGAAATGGAGAAAATGTGTTTTTATGTGTGTTAATGTTAAGAATCAGGTAATTATTGCCAAAATTAATCTTGGTGCATGTTTCTTGTTCTCTTTTGCAGGGAAGACTCTTTCAATGAATCACCAAAGGTAGAAGAGGATGAAAGTGTTGTAAGGTATTTTTGGCAATGAGTTCAGATTATAATGGGAGATTGATCTTAGATTCACACTTTCCAAAGGGAATCAAAATGTAAAGCTTACAGCACATACATTAATAGAGCTGAATTCCGAGAGGACTGCTTAAGGAATTGGGAAAAGAGCCTATAAACTTCTTATTATCATACTGCCCTGAGCAATCAGAAATGGGGATGGATCAACAGATATTTTCAGGGCTGCTGATCAATATTTAGTTTATTATGGCTGTCATTGTAACACATAGATTTATTGGTGTGAGACATTCTATTGATGAGAAAACAATTTAAGAAATGTTCTTCATCCCCTGATAAGTTCACAAAGTGATAAATAATGTGGCCTAGTGAGCAACCACCCAAGCCTAGGTAATATCCTAGATAATGGTTATCTTTATCTGGTTTGGACTGAGGCTTTGCAACTCTGTTAAATGGAAGCAAATTAGGTCCATTATATTCAGAAAGTAATAAGCAAGAAAAGCTGAGTTTAGCATGTATTCACCCAAATTTTCATTAATATATTTCTAATTTTCAAATTCTTTATCTGTAAATGAAGATAATAGCACTATATTCCTCATTGAGCTGTTGTAGGGAGTAAATGAAAAATAACTTGTAAAGCACTTAAGCACAGTGGTCTGGCACACACTGAATTATAATTAACAAATGCTAACTCACTTCTGCAGGACCTACTTTTCTTTTTTCTACCCCAGAGTTGCATAAGGATGGGGGTGGAGAGAAAGCAGAATGGTAGGAAAGACCTATGGGAATTCAGAAGAGAGATTTACACACTTTGAGCTGGAAGATGACTTAGTTTTACACCATCTTCTTTGCACCACAAGGTGGACTCTATGTGTGTGTTAGGACCTTTCTCTTTGGAAACAGATTGTACCTCCATGCCCTGTGAGATAACGGGACTAGTGACTTGCCTTATTAAAAAGCGTGGATAATAGCACCTCCTCTGATATAGCCCCAGGTCAGTGCTACTCAAAGGGTTGTCTAGCAATTTTGTTACTGAACCTTGGGACAAGGTAAGTATAGAAATTGAGGGTCAGCATTTGAAACCTGGCAGAGTAATTTTATGTCAAATGAGTCTACCAATAAATAGAAGTGTATATTTTTGTATGTTCAGTTCTCCTATTTAGCAATTTATTTCTTAAAAATAACTTTTTTACCTTAGTAATTCACCTTTATTTTAAAAAACTATAGACCTGCAATGGTTGAAAATTTTAAGAATTGGTCTTTCATCACTGATAGTTTGAGAAGCACTACTCTAGAAAATAAACCAAACTTTTTATTGAAGAAAGTTATTATTCTAATTATTAATTATTAAGTACTGACATTTGAGGGAAAATTCTTTAGTTTGAACTTTTTTTTCCTAAGAACAGGCCAAATTACTAATTTAAAACAATTCTGGAATTATGCATAATAGTAAGCCTTTATAAATATTAGAAAGAATTTTGAAGAATTTACTTAAATATAGAAAAAATTAAGATACAAGAAAGGTGAAGCAATTTTTAAATCCACCTTGTAAAACATAACACAAACTTTTATGAGGTAAGATATATATCTATATCTATCTATATATATATAGATATATAGATAGATATATAGATAGATAGATACAGAGTGAGGCCAAAGATGTGTTAGGTGGAAAAAAAGTTATAATACTGTACTCGTTATATGCTACTGCATTTTAAACAAAAATATTACATGTGTGGAAAAAAATCTAAAGTAGTATACAATAAATTGTTGTATCTGATAACATTTAGCTTATAGGGCACAATTATGTTTTTATTTTATATATTTGCTTTGTGTTGGCATTTAAAATTTTTACCATGAGTATATTTGTAATAAAAAAGGAAATTCACATGTCAAATAACTTACCTCTGTCACTTTTGGTTATTAATAAACCTAATAATAATAAAATGATTGAGAAATATTTTTCACACAGCAGGCCCACTCTGCTTTTACTTCTACACCTTTTTTCCCCCATTTAGGAGCCAGGTTGTATTTGTTTTTTAAAAGTACGCTTGAAATTCTGAGGATATACCATTTCTTGAATAAGAAAATTCATTCCAGAGACTTTCAGCCAAGATGGAGGCGTAGGTAGATACACTGTGACTCCTCACACAACCAAAAGAAGGACAACAATAAGTTTAAAAACAAAACAACCAGAACTGACAGAAAATTGAACTGTATGGAAGTGCTACAACCAAGGAGTTAAAGAAGAAATATTCATCCAGACCAGTAGGAGGGGCAGACACAGGCAGCTGGGCAGAGAGGACTTGCAGCAAAGCGGCAGCTGGAGGACCCGGTAAAGCAGTGGATTGTGGCCTGGACGGTCCCATATTCACGTGCAGATAAACCAGGAGGAACAACTGGGGAGTGAGACAGACTATGCAACCAGAGTTTCAGTACCCGGAAATAAAGCCACAAACCTCTGATTGAAAACACCTGTTGGGGGTTGAGCCAGTGGGAGAAACTCCCAGCCTCACAGGAGTTTGTTGGAGAGACTCACAGGGTCCTAGAACATACACAAACACACCCACATAGGAATCAGCACCAGAAGGGCCCAATTTGCTGGTGGGAAGTGGGGGACATAACTGAAAGCCAGCAGAGAGTGGAGCAAGCGCCATTGTTTCCTCTAGGATCCATTCCCTACATACAGCATCGCAATGCAGCAATGTGGGTTTCACCACTCAGGTGAACACCTAAGGCTCCACACCTCACTATGTAACAGGCGCATCAAGACAAAAAAAAGTGGCCCAAATGAAAGAAAAGATCAAAGCTCTAGAAAAATACAACTAAACGACAAAGAAATAGCCAATCTATCAGATGCACAGTTCAAAACACTGGTAATCAGGATGCACACAGAATTGGTCGAATATGGTCACAAATTAGATGAAAAAATGAAGGCTATGCTAAGTGAAGTAAAGGAAAACGTACAGGGGTACCAACAGTGATGGGAAGGAAACTGGGATTCAAATCAACAATGTGAACTGGAAGGAGGAAAGAAACATTCAACCAGAACATGAGAAACAAGAATTCAAAAAAATGAGGAGAGGCTTAGGATCCTCTAGACATCTTTAAACATTCCAACATCTGAATCGTACGGGTACCAGAAGGAGGAGAGGAAAGCAAGAAATTGAAAACTTATTTGAACAAATAATGAAGGAGAACTTTCCCAATCTGTCAAAGGAAATAGACTTCTAGGAAGTCCAGGAAGCTCAGAGAGTCCCAACAAGTTGGACCCAAGGAGGAACACACCAGGCACATCATAATTACATTACCCAAGATTAAAGAGAAGGAGAGAATCTTAAAAGCAGCAAGAGAAAAGGAAATAGTTACCTAAAAAGGAATGCCCATAAGACTGTCAGCTGATTTCTCAAAAGAGAACTTACAGGCAAGAAGGGGCTGGAAAAAAGTATTCCAAGTCATGAAATGCAAGGACCTACATCCAAGATTACTCTATCCAGCAAAGCTATCACTTAGAATGGAAAGGCAGATAAAGTGCTTCCCAGATAAGGTCAAGTTAAAGGAGTTCACCCTCACCCTTATTATATGAAATGTTAAAGGGACTTATCTAAGAAAAAGGAGATAAAAATATGAACAGTAAAATGACAACAAACTCACAGTTATTAACAAATGAACCTAAAAAATCAAAAACAAACTAAGCAAACAACTAGAACAGGAACAGAATCACAGAAATGGAGATCACATGGAAGGTTATCAGTGGAGAGTGGGATGGGGAGAGCGGGGGCAGGGGAAGGTACAGGGAATAAGTAGCATAAATGGTAGGTTAGAAGATAGACAGGGGGAGGTTAAGAATAGTATAGGAAATGCAGAAGCCAAAGAACTTATATGTATGACCCATGGACATGAACTAAAGGGGGGGAATGTGGGTGGGGAGAGGGTGTGCAGGGCGGAGGGGAATAACGGGAGGGGAATGGGACAACTGTAATAGCATGATCAATAAAATATATTTAAACAAATAAAATAAAATAGAAAATTCATTCCCATGTGAGGTACTTGCTGGGAAATATTAAGATCTTCCTACATTTCATTTCCAATGCTCCTTTCCCCCATTGCAGGATAAAAAGATGTCAGGTGAAATATTTTCCTGAATTTAAAAGACCTGTCTTCTAGTCAGAAAAACTAGGATGAATCACACGTTACAAAATAAACAACATTTGCAAGATTAGAAAGCCTAAAAATTCACATCAGTGAGGCAATAAACTATTGTATTCCATCAATTTTAAGACAAGTTATTGTAAGACACAGCATTATTTTATGCATCACTAAGAAAGAAAAAACACTGCCAAGTCAACTAGAAAATGCCATCAATCAAAGGATCACCCTGATTTCAGATACATAAATATAAAACACTTGCATCTTGAAAATAACTCATGTAATACTATATAACTAAGAATCTACAACCTTGTCCAACATGATTACTTGATGTAGAGTACCTTAAACTGCTTTTTATGAACCCTCAACATAAATGGAGGAACACAGAAACATTTTCAGTAGCACACTTTTAGTTTATTGACCTACATAAAAAAATAGGTCTTGAAAAGTCAGAACAGTAAAAGAATATGCAAAAGGGCATTTCTGTTTCTAGAAGGCTACACAAATATGCAAAAGGACTAAGTTATTTTTTTTGCATGTCCTTTTTTTGGTTCCAATTTTTTTTCTCCCAGACTTCATTTTTAATGATACAAATGACTAAGGACCAGTTTAACAAATCAACTTTATGTATATAAACATGGTTTGGAATACAGATAGGAAATGTCCCAAAACAGTTGTGTAGAAACTTCTCTAGTTACAATATAAACAAAAAACCTGTATAAAAGGGGGGAAGGAGCACCTTTTATGGAACTTTGAAGCAGAGGAAAGATGACAAAAAAGATGGAAATAATTGTTTAAAAAAATTCAACCATGAACTACAGCTAATTAGTTCTTCCATGGAAAGTATGAGGTAGTTTTAGCCTCATAATTAAATCTACTGCAGCTTGGAGGGTTTTTTTTCTTGTAACCAACTAATCTTGTTTTTGTCACTTGGTGACTTAGAACTACCTGTGGAATCCTGACAATATGCTTATTTTCCAGTGGTCACCATTTTAAGGCACACAAATCATCTAAAATGATGTAGGTGTTTTTCCTTGATTTTGTTTGGATTCTTTCCCTAACACCTTAAAATACTTTTTCAAATTCTTGATTAGAAAACTTTCCATATCAAGTTTGCCACAAGTTTGCCATTTCAAATGACAGCCAAGTTAGAGAGTTAAGAGCCTGAATAACAAGAGCTCATCATACCACTGGCATAGAAAGAAAAATGGAGCTCAATGATACTGTACCTCAGAAAATTCCCCAAGCAGAGTTTGTCATTTATTCAGTGGGCTGTTTCATTTTCCCCAATTTGCTACCATAAAGTTTGTTACAGGATGTTGTGGCAATAAGTCTTTCTAGAACCAATTTCACGGTGCTTATGAAAATCATCACTCTTTATAAAATCCTAAAAACATTTACACTCATTCAGAACTTCATGAAAATCCAGCTTTTCTTCAAGTAATTTTCCAATACTGTCTAAGTTGTTCATGTCCGTGTAGAAATAGCATCATTCTTTGTCAGCTCACAAATCCAAACTTTCTGATGGTTGAAAGTTCTGGCTTCCCTCCCTTCATCATTCTGAATTGGGCTCTGAAATTTCCCACCCCTTTTTTTTTTCTTGGAGATCCTGAAAGCACTTTTCACAGTTTTGAGGTTTGCCTTCCACAATGTTTATTCCTTAAAAAGTGTTTGCTATTGATAAAGATTAAGTCCTCCCTTGGCAATGGTTCAACATGTGGTCTGACCTTTTGCTCTGTTAGGTTAGTGTCCAGACTTTGAAAGGTAGGTTGTCCTGCAGGGGCTTTGTGCAGCTTAGTGTGGGATTCACTTCTGGGCAATGTGAGTCCTCGCTTCAACCTCTGATGTCTTTAGGTTCAAAAGCCAAACAGCCTTCTGGGAAGACGAACACATTTTGCAAGGCACACTAGTGTGAGAAAGCAGTGCTTGGTCAAGAGGTCCTGCTGCAGTTCAGACTAATGTTCCAGGCTTTGAATCTTCATGCCAAAAGAGCCTCTGCTCACTACTTTCCTGGCTGTCTGGTTCCAACGGGTTTCCATCCGTACTGTCCAGTTGACTGTTCTCTGTGTATTGTCTATTAAAGGAAAACGAGAAAGTTACTACCTGTGGTCATTTAGTTCCCAGAGTACAAAATTACTACACTCAAAAGAAATTAGTAGAAAACACTGTTAATAAAATTATCCAAAACTTGGAAATAAGGCAATGGATGACTGTAGTTCTTCCAAAATCATCCTGGAGCATTGTCTAACAGGCCCATGCAGGAGTATTTGATTCTCTGACTTATATTTACTGTTACTTTGGACCCAGATTATGTTAAATTAGACGTTAATTTAAGAATTTTTTGTTTTTGCTTTTGGTCTGAAAGAATACAAATAATTTTTATCAAGTAAGAGAGATCATGGTTATAGTTGTATTTCCTAGTAGGACATAAACTGGTTTTGTATCTAATCAAGTAATCTTGCTCTAGCATTTTTGCTTTCAGTGGGTTGAATATATTCTCTTGAATTCTCTTGGAACAGCTTTACCATTCTGCTACTTCTCTCATTAATAACTTGCTGTTTTTTAACCATGTATAATGTGCACTTTTTGCCCAAATTTTGAGGGAATTATAAGGATGTGCATTATATGTGGGTATACTGATTACATACTATGGGTATAATTTAATAATCCTGTGTAGACTATGCACAAAAACATGGGTGCACATTATACATGGCAAAATATGGTAAATAAATCTTGACACATGCTCATTTTCCATTTATGTGAGAGTCATATTTTTAACTCTTTAAAAGGTATTTTCGACAGCCATATTTTAAGTATTCTTCTAATTAAAGGAATATACCAGATGTTTTCCTCACAGGCAAAGGAATATATTAAGAGGGAGGCAGGGGCAACCTTGGGACATATTTTAGATCCCTAGGGTTTATGGTTCAAGTATAAATTGGAAACAGCATCATATATAAAAAATCATAGACATATTTAGATGGTATATCCAAATGAGAACGTTCTATTACACAAAACATTCCAAATAAGTGAAACTTCATTCTTGTAGTAGCAGGTTAGAAAAGATTAGGTAGTTAGTAGATTTCCTTTTATCTTAAACTTTAATGCCTTTTAGTGAGGGTAATAAAAGCTTTGGAAGAAGAGCTTTGGAAATAACCACTATGTGAATCTGGGTACTTAGTGTTTTCATCTAATATAAAAACAAAGTCAGATTTCCACAAATTCACACATCAGTCAGAGCAAGCAGAACTCTTTGCTATGCAAGAAGCAACACACAGGTTTGAGTGACTGTACTTACTACAGCTGGCTACACCTAGCAAAAGAAAATTTAAAACTGATCTCATTTCTGGAAACACAACTGCTCTCTGGGACAGAAGCCCATCATTTTGTCTAGTGATGGGTAGGGAGAGATAAGGAAGAGGAAGGGAAATGGAAAACAGGGAGTGAAAGAAAAATGTTATTTGAAAACACAATTTCTGGCAGCAATGCCAAGACTTTGACTATATTATATACTAGGTAGCACAAGAGACTTTTAACATTTCTAATTTTGGAAAGTTTACATTGCTGACAATTATACCATATTATACTAAGAAATCAAATTTTAAACAAAATTTGTTGCTTTCTGTAGTATCAAGACCTGGACACTTTGGGGGAAAAATCTTTAAATAATATGCACTTCATTTATATTGATCTAATCACTGATTTATTGCTAAGCACTTCAAATCTTTAATTTGAGAAGATCTGAAGTCTTTTATCTTTATCTTGAAACCAAATTCTCTTATTTAAAAAATTATGTTTTTATCAATAACAACATGAAACTATAGGGCAAAATTTCTAAAGCTTTATGGATGACTATTATTATACTTGCCTTGTTAATAGGTCAAGTTAAATTGATCAAACTGTATCATAATTTTAAAAAATATCCTAAATGGACAGATGAATGAAAATAAGCAGTCCCATAACTCTGGCTGAGGTGATAAACTGGAAAATTTTTCTGGAAAGCAAGAGTTTTAAAAATTATACTTTTTTGTTTAATCATTTAAGTCTACTAATTAGAATATATCCTAGGAAAATAATCTGGAATTCAGACAAATACTTTGTACAAAAAATGTTATTAACAGCATCATTACTTACAATAAAAAAAGAATGAAAATCCAAAAATCATTCAAATTCAAAATATGGGTTAAATAAAGTATGGTGTATTTATTAATGGCATATCATATTCGGTCACATAAAATAGGTTTAAAGAGTTTTAAAAAATATGGGAATATGTTTATGTTATAATATTAAAAACTGGGATGTAGAATTTTATATATAATAAAAAATATATAATTATATAAAATATCATTATGACTGTGTTAAAAATGGGCAGAGAAGAATTGGGGGAGGGCCAAAATGTTAATAACTGCTATCTCTAGATGGTGAAATTATGGGTAAATTATTTTCTACTTATTTATCTTCATTACTTTCTTAATTTTACACAATGAGCTCATATTATGTGTATGTACACACACACACAATAGGGAACTTTAAATAGTTCTAATTTCCTGTACATTGTTCCCCTTAGACATCAGACTATCCTATCAATCCATCTTAGGCTGGCTGAGATAGGTGCATAGACTCACTAGAAACAGATGTTCCCTAAAAATATTTAGCACTTCCTGAATCTACTGAGTGTGGTGTTAAGGATACTATTGGAACTGTCTTATACACTGAATGTTTTATATCATTTCTGATTCAAAAAAGGAATTTAAAATTATACGAACATGAAAACTATTTGCACATGTATTATACAAAATAAATAGAACTGAACTGAACTGAAAAAAATTCATCACAATGAATTCAGCACAATTGATTTGAGCCAAAATCAATTTGGTTCTTGCTCCTCACTCATTCTCAAGCTTCATTTATAGAAATCCAAGCTATGTCACATCCTCTGAAGTACATTTTCATTAACATTCTACTTTGAGTACACCCTTTGTTGAGGTAAGACAATTGGACTAATATTTCAAGCCAATAAAAACTCCTGCTGAATATGGAGAGGAAAAACTAAGGTTTTGGGGGTGAATATGTCCAATTTGCTTGTAACTGAGTGCTTTAGAGAAAGTAACCTTTCAAAAGGTTAAAAAGACCTTTATAATTAGAGTCTGTGTAAGTTGCCTATGCCTGAAGCATCGGATTTAAAGAAAGCAAAATGAATTTTCTAAATCGCCCCAGAAAATATTCTACTTTTTGCCACCATAGGTGTGGATTGTATGCTGTGGGAAAGTGATAGGGAGATATGACCTCCTCAAACTTAACTTCTGTGTAATACGAATAACTGAAAAATATGTAATTCAGACTTTGCAATCTTTTGAAAATCACATTTGAACAAACTGTCTTATATGTTTCCTCTAAATGTTTACAAAGAATTACTTTTTACAAATAGGACAGCTGGCTGTGTCTGTTGCTTCTTAATAAACACAGGGTGAGATACAAAAAGGCAGCAAATTGTTTGAAATCCAGCCCACCAACTGTCTATGAGGAATCTTGGTATGAGCAGCCTTTTTCTGGAGCAGATATTTTTCCTGCAAGGTTCCAGAAGAGTCTAAATAGATATATCAATGATACAGTTTTAGTACTACAGTTACCAATGAAAACAAAACCTTCAGACACAGAATTTAATGTACAGAACTCTAAGAACAGGGTAACATTTGAATAAGCTAGATTTGAGGGGTCCACAAAGTTTCCTTACAGGGCTAGGTATGAGTGTATCTGGTTGGCCATATGGTCTCTGTCACAACTACTCTGCTCTTCCCTCTTAATGCAAAAATGGTCATAGATAATATGAAATGAATGAGTATGGCTATTTTCCAGTAAAACTTTATTTATAAAAACCAGGTGACAGCTGGTTTTCAACCATAGGCTAGAGTTTGCCAACCCTTGAGCTAGATTATTTAGAATTCAGAAAATAAAATAGGATTCCTGGATTCTTTTGACCATGAACAGACTACTAGAATTTTTGAGAATTGCTTCCTTACCTGCCTGGAGAGGGCAAAGGATTATAGATGTTGCCATAGCAGCTGGTGTAAGAAGGATGTGCCAGGGTCTCGTATTCAGAAAACCCTACTGTTATCTGGGTCCTCCAGTTCCCAGAAGCATTTGTAGAAGACACTAGAAATAAAAATGGGAAAATAGACAAAATTAGTGGTAATATTTAAAGTGAAAGTATTTAGGCTACATGTACCTTGTAATCAGCTGTGTGCAAAACAGAAATTAAGAGACAATGTTTGTAATCAACAAAGTTCCTATTCCAGTTTGGTCACTTATTGGCCATGTGACTTTGGGCAAATAGCTTATCTTCTTTAAATCTCAGTTTCTTCATCTAAAAAGTGGGGATAATAATATAAATATATTTTATAGAGATAATATCAGGATTAAATAAGGTAATGTATGAGAATATTTAGTACTGTTCCTGGCACAGAGTAGACTCAATAAATGATAACTATTATTAATGGAAAGAAGGTTAATTAAAAGACATTCTATTAAAAACAAAATATGAAAAGCAAGCCAGAAAAAAAACCCTGATATATTAAGAGAATCCTCCCATTTGGCCTACATTGGCTGGTGCATAAGGCTTCAGTTGTCTGGGTAAGGTAATAACTGAGTTTCCTGAAAGCCATTTGAGAAAGCATTCTGTAAGTTGAGTTGTTGAGATTTGACTGTTTCTCAGCCAAAGGCAACATCAAACACTAGTAGAATCAAGGCATTTTTTTCCTTCATAAAAAGATAGAGAGGTGGTGAAGGTAACTAATATTGGAAGGATTTCAGGAAGAATAGATTTATTTCTCCTGAGGTACTTGTCTGAAATAAGACAAGGATATAATCTGGGAGCAAAGCCCAGGGGATGATTCATCACTGGGCATTTGTTGTCCTCTCTCTAAACCAGTTCTGCTCCACACCTAGGATGCACAGGTGAACACAGTGCCATCTGGTCATCTAAGACTCAAATAACCATCACTATTCATGGGTCCTTGCAGCCGACCTCCATTTCTGTTCCTGGCAGCTAACCCCCTCCTCTTCTCTCTCATATCCACAAAGCACTTGTGACCTGTATGGGACAAACACATTTCAAAACCCTGGATACCACCAGGTTTTTGACACAAAGATGCAATAGTCTCACTTGAGCTTCAAGAATGTTTCACTGCTATCAGTCAGGGCTGTAAGGCTTGATGGTTAAGATGTCAGAGTTGTGACTGAATTCCCATTCCACTTACTAGCTTTGGGGCTTGGGCAGGCTTATTTATACTCTCTAAGCCAGAAATGCCTCGGCTGCACAATTAGGATAATAATAATAAACATAACAACACTTACCATATAGAACTGTTGCATACACTAAATGGGATAGTGCAGGTAAAGTGCTGAGTGTGCTGTGTGGCACATGGTAAGATACTAATAAATGGAAGCTGTCATTACTATTAAAACTGAGTCACTGAGAGGCTTTAGGTGGCTTGGAGGAAATACAAAACCCCTTACTAATTTGGCAAATAATCGGGAACTTATCTCTGAATGAGAATGAGCCATGGCTGTTGTAATACATTTCAATAGCTATAAAATATAAACAGGAACAAGGAAATTTTCTAAAGCAATTTTGGGAGCACTGATTCCATCTCTCTCATTCCTTAGAAAATGGTGCCTTTTGGTCTGTGGGGCCAAATCCTGCAGGTATCAGTAAGGCTCACATGGGGTCCAAATGAGGACATGTTAACTCTTCTCACCTTTGCTGCAGAACTGAGCCAACTGCTAGGCATGTTGATGGTTCTGGGTCACACCTGATTCTCCCTGGCCTCACTATTTAAGGAGGCATTACCCTCCACTCTGATGACCACACACAAACATCTCACAGCCCTCTTTGCTTGGTTCTTTCTTTGTAGCACTCTGTCCAGGTTTGGTTTCTATCAGTTTTCTCATGAGATGCCTTGAACTTGAGGAGTAAGAAAGATATTCTCTAGAATGGAGTGATACGTAACAAGAAATAATTACAGAAGACTTCCTGTTAGATGTGGTAATAGATGGGAAAGTACTAGTGGAAGTCCAAAGTCCTGCACAAACAGAAGAGAACTCAAACCCAAACAGAATCACCATAGAAATGCCTCTGGTCATCAAGCTTATGAAACTTTTAAAGGTACAGTTTTCACTGACTAATTACACCATGAATTAGGAATTCCTGTGCATGTCTTACTAAAGAGTCATGCTTGAAGGAGGGGGCAAGACTCACACTCTCAGGTTTTCATGCTGTTCAAGAATCTATTCATTTTTTAGAAGCTTTAAAATTGCTGAATTTTCATACATTCCTCTGGCTGCTAACTAAAGTGGGAGCTCATCAAGGCATGGAACTGTTTCAACATTGGCTTGTTGTTTACTGAGTAAATTAAACCAGGGACTAACTCTTAATATCCATTTCTCTATTTCATGAATGTGGCATAGCTGTAGAGGATTCAGTAAGTTCATCACTGAACTTACTGTTCACTGCTAGTAAGTCCTAGCAGAGTTAGGGGACAAAGTCAATGCACAAAGGGGACACTAATCAAAACTACCTCTGAAAATCTCTTAAATCAACTGTAAACTAGACTATATATGATTATCAAGTTGAATCAAGACATGCAAAATTATTTAAACAGTGTCAGAAACAGTACTTAATAATGCCAGCTTCTATTACAATTATGAAAATCTGTATGCAGGTACCAGAGTATTTGAAACACACTGATGAAACTCTTGGTGGTACACAGGGAAAGAAGTATAATTGTTTTCTTCCTACCTGAAGGGTTTGGTCTGTTCTTTTAATATATAAAACCTCAATGACCTGAACACATTTAAGAGATGTTACTGTCAATGTAAGACCTAGAAAAGATAAATCATGTGAAAGCTCCTCACGTGGGCTGCAAATGGACCAGGTGCTCAATAAATGTTTGCTAGATTTCAATCTACAACTTGCTTCATCAGACCTGTGTGACAGAATTCTTTGGAAAGTTAGAAGGAACCATTTTTAAGTTGGCAATTGGGTCCACCCCATAGTACCACCCTCCTGACTTTGGGTATTGGTCTGGTGATCCTTGAGGGGTACAGTTTTGGGTGGGAGGGGAATAAGGGTAAGTTACTGTAAATCCAGGTATCAAGTGCCTCCTCAGTATTCTTACCTGAAGAGTAGGAAGATGCTCGACTGCCTGGAGAACAGGGCACTTGCAGGCCAGCAAACCCCATGTAACCCTGTGATCCCCTATCCAAGTCAAAGCTGGTATGTAGGCTGTGCCCCTGCTCCTTTTGCCCAGAGGCTCGCTGATACCAGCCACGCAGGTGCTCTGCAACTAAGGCCCTATGGATGTTCTTGGTGACGCGCTCAGGTGCAGCAGCCTTCCTTGGCAGCCGGAGGGTTGCATATGGGTTATGAGGTACCCGGTCTGTCTCATCTTCATGGAAGGACCTGCTATAGTCCCTTTGGCAGTCATATCCATAGTAGGCTGAGCGGTAGGAAGGATTGACACTGTATTGTCCTCAGTGTCATTCTCATAGACATAGCCACCGCTGTAATAGAGGTCACACTCTGCATGTGGTGTGTACCCGTGATGTAGTAGCTGGAAGGGGGCTGCTCATGGCTCTTTGCATAGATGCCATTCCTCAGACTATCCCTTTGGGCAAGGTTGGGCATGCTTCCTGAATTCGAAGTGGAAACATTCTGTTTCTTGGACCTTCTCCGGCCCCTGGCACGGGTGTCCAGGGTGTGGGCGCTGCTCACAGGTGTCACACAGTAGTACTCAGTGCTGGACTGGCTGGTGCAGGAGGACCCATCATCCAGAACTTCAGTGCTGGTGCTCCTTTGGGATTTTCGGAGGGAGAAGAAGGGTCTGTCATGGTCCATCTCCGACAGCAGGTGTGACTGGGACTCCAGGCTGCCACTCCGCTGGCGGCAGTGCTGAGAGGACTCTGGCCTGAAATAGAAAGAAAGGCAAACTTGTCAAAGAGAAAGGAGGAAAGAACAGCAGAAATGAGGAGAAAAAATGTAATGCTGAAGGGTTAATAGAACTTTTAAGGTTTCCAAAACAGAACCCATTGGTTCAAGTACAGTTCACTGCTATGATCAACATGAGAAAAGAACCAGGTTCTGTCAATTGTCTAATCCACATCCTTTCTTGGGAACCTGAAAGATAAACTGATGATGTAAACTTGCATCAAAGTCTGAAAAAAAACCCCACAGTCTTTGATGGGTCCTGCCTTCCAGAGGGATAAGAAAGTACATGCACAGAGCCTGGGCTCGTCTGGCAGAGTCTGGATGAGACTCAGTTCTGCCATTTCCCAGCTGTGTGTGCTTGGCTGTGGTATTTAACCTCTCTGAGTCTTGCTTCCTCCTCTATAAAGTGAGGATGAACATAGTACCTGATATTTACCATTAGGCTTGTTACGGGGACTAAATAATATGGTGCATCTAAAATATCAGCATAGCCTTCAGGAAACACTTCAAAATGTCACTATTGTCATTATCTTCAAACTCACCATTACATACATAGCAAATGGTAATATCTCTCTGGAAAAATTAAGATACAAAAAAATCCCATATCAACTTGAACATAATACAATATTCTTTGTTGACATATGTGAAACTGTGAGTAGAAAATGTAGATTCATAAAATAGAGACCTGCTACCAAAGTCCCTTAAAATGAATGCAAATACAAGTAAACACAACCTTAAAGCAAAGATTAACAAAGCCCAAGAGACTGAACAAAGGGTTCTTACTCCAGGTGGCTGCTGCTGTATGCGTTTCGGGTGAGCACAGGGGTGGTAGGCATGCTTCGTCCTCCCTGGGGCTGCTTTTCCAGGATTTTGTAAGGGCTGCTGTGTGTTGACAGCATTTCTCTGTGACAGGCAAAAGAATTCAAAAACGATGAGTTCCCAACATCTCTAGCAAATGTGTCATAAGCTGATGGAAAGGGCACATGGGAAGAAACTTGGAAAGGTGTCTTGGTGGTATGGGATCCTGGTAGGTCTTAAATAAGTTTTAATAAAGTTCATGTGGTCTGACTCTCTGAGTCACAAATATGAAAAAATTAAAAAGTTTAAAAAAAATTATACTGAATAAAATAGGCAATTAGACCAGGGACAGCAAACCTCTTTTTTATAGAGTCTTAGAGTAAATATTTTGGCTTTGTGGCCTAGGTGATCTGTCTCAAGTCCTTAACTCTGCCCTGAAGTGGGGAGGTAATGTAGGAGATATATAAGTGAATTAAACTTGACTATGAATATTGAAATTCAAATTTCATAATTTTCACATCACAAAATATTATTGCTTTTGATTTTCCCTTCCAACTACCTAAAAATATAAAAACCATTGTTAGCTCATGGGCCATATAAAAATAGGCATTAGGATGAATCTGGCCGGTGGGCCAAAGTTTGCTGGACCCTGGTCTAGAAGTCAACATCCTTAAATCCTTTATTGAATGACTCTGATTAACTTTTTATTTATCACAAAAACATGTCAAGTTCATTGCAAAAAGTTCAAAGATACAGATTAAAAAATTTTAATGTCCATAACCTGATACATTAGGTATAGCCAGTTAATACTAAATATTTTCAGATATTTATCCTAAGCATATATACTTCTAAACAACAAAAATGAGATCTTACTGTAAATACTCTTTCAAAGCCCACTTTAAAAATTTTAAATTATATCTAACATTTCATGTTGCTTAATATTTATTTACAATTTTACTTTAATGGCTATGTAACATTTCACTATAAAGATTTACTATAATGTATTTACATGATAGATTTGTGTTGCTTTCAACTTGACACTAATATAAACAACAGGAAAAATTCTTGTAAGTGAAATTACTGGGTCAAAGAGCAAACTCATTTAAAACTATTGTGGATGTAGATATAATAATTTTTAAGATATGGCTCTTTGTAATATTTTTCCTTTTGCTGAAATTGCTTAGTTTTCCCTATATAATAAGTACAGGGGTGGGCAAAGTTTGGTTATAGTAATTCATATGGAAAATAATACAATAATCAATAAATAATAATACAAAAATAAACTCTGTGTTGTGTGTACTCACAACTATAAACCTACTTTTGCCCACACTGCACACTTGTCCAGTGCTACCTAACAGGACTTTCTTCAGTGATGGAAATGAGCTGTATCTGTGCTGTCCTATAGTATAGACACTAGCCACATGGAGTTATTAGCACTTGAAATGGCTAGTATAACTGAGGAAATGAATTTTTAATTTTATGTGTTTTTAATTATGTTAGATAGAAGAGTTCAATCCAACATATCTCTCTGCTGCTTAAGGCAACAGTTCTTAAAAGCCAATACACAAACTAGAGTTAGTATGATCTTTGACATATCAGTTATATAACCAAGGTTGGTTTTACTTTCATGAGTGAAAAATTATTTAATCTAAATAATCTTTTATTTTGAAGCCAATTTCTATCTTAATGAGTTATGGTATAACATATTGACTAAAATCATATAAACCGTTTGGGAGTAAGCTACCTAGGTTCAAATCTTAATCCTGACATTTACTAGTTGATGAACCCAACAACGTATGCATATTTTCTGATCCTCTATGTACTCGTCTGTAAATGACAATGAGAGCAGCAGTACTATCAGAATTGTTATGAGGATTAAATTCATTAACATACATTGAAGCACTCTGAGCAGTGTTGAACAGCTTCTCACCTGGATTGCTGGGCATCTGCAAACTGTTCATTGATGGATGACTTTCTGAAATGGATTCGCTCAATACCAAGAGACTTGGGGGGAAGAATTCTTGGAGAATGAGGTACTGAACTTAATCGCTGCCCAGCAAGAGTGAAGGTGTCATTGGCTATAAGAAGTAAGTGAATGAATGAGTAAATAAGTAGGTAAATAAATAAGTTAATAAAAACCATACCAACAATCCCAAAAAAGAAATTAGAATATCCAGTGAACAAAGTGTTATTCCAATGATGATGTTTTTATAGACATGTAACTATCAAAAATTTATTTTTATATTTTATACACTACAAAAAAGAAGTTACTGAATAGTCAACCCAACTTTTGCCAATTCAATAGGTGCCACTCTTAAGCAAAGAAATTACTTAGGTGGTATGGATGATACTATAGTTTTTCAGGAGTTATACTACAGGAAAACCCAATGCATACAGGGCTAAGAGGAAGTTGTTTAATTTTACTTTTTAAAGTTCTTAGGCCTCTGTGGCTGACCAAAGTCTCATCCAGTTATTGAAAGTAATGGAACTGATTTATGCTGAGAGACTGGAGACATGTTATATCTCCCACTAATATTTGTATTTTCAAAGAGGAATGGCAAGTATGACCAAACCTCAGCTCAAAGGAAGAATTCTGAAATGGTGGCATTTTGTGCACCATAAAAGTTGGGGGAAGCTAAAGCAGTGTGGGTCAGAGGCTCCCCCAGACTGCTTAAATCCCATCAGGTAGAGAGTCACTCCTCTCCTTAGGCACAAAGGATTACAAGAAAACACTGTCTCATTTGATAAGAAATCCATTCCACCATGAAATGTGAATAAACACAGGAAATCAGAATACTGTACCTGTGTAACTGACATAGTAACATGTAACCTAATTTTTTAAATGTATATTTCTTCCTAAAGAAAATAAACTCCCAGTTATTCAAATGTAGTGATAATCACAGTCTACACTGTAATTTCCTGGTGTGATATTGGACACCAAATATACAAAATGTTACCACTGGGAAAATCTGGGTGAAGGAGTCTGTATTATTTATGCAGATATATAATTATTCCATTAAAAGTTTAAAAAAAATTTACAAAGTCTTCTAATTCCCAGAGTCGTGCAATTTGTAAGATGTTTAATGCTAACCTGTGTAGAAGTACATTGTAACCCCCCTTTCCCAGCCTTTCTGCATGACTGTGAGTTGATACTACTATTCCTTGAAGAGTAACAAATAAGCTTTAGTTAACTAAAAAATTATCTCAGTATTTTGGAATATGTAATATTTAAACCAAAAAAGGTGAGTTACTTACAATCATCGCCAGTAGTATTGTCAGACAAGGAGCTGCTCTCTGAGGGGATTATGTCTTCTGTGAAAAACAATGAATGCTTTTAGTATAATTGTGCATTTATATACCTATTGTGAGTTCAATAAAGCAATTTCTAGTGGAGCACATCTTAGATAAATGTAACTACAGTACATTAAGAACAATTATTATAAGAAAGAACAATTTACTACTGAAGATGTAAACATTTTACATATTGTATACATATTATACTGGATTATTTCTTAAATGGAACAGACTTCAAGGGAAATTTGGTTTTTAACTAGTTTTCAATCTAGCTTCTATGTGGGATGAAAACTTTATCCTACCCATTGACTGTTTTTAACCCACAAACTGATAAGAAAAATCACGCCATTCATGTCATAAGTACTAAGTGTTACATTATATATGAGGCCTCTCCAGAAGGTATCCAGCCATGCAATGTGAAAAATAGACATTTATTGAAGAAGATACAAGAAACATTGTACACAGGACAATGACGCCTCAGTCCCCTTCAAAGTAGGTCCCTTGGGACCTCACATAGTTCCCCCAATCGCCATCAGTTGCCCCATCATACTCTCCTGAGTCTCATCAACAGTCAGAAATCTTTTCTCTTTGAAAGGTGATTTTAGTTTTTGGAAAAGCCAGGAGTCGCAGAGTACCAAATCTGGGCTGTAGGGGGGTTGAGTCACCTGGGTGATTTGATATTTTGCCAAAAAACTCTGCATGAGATGTGATGTGTGAGTGGGCGAGTTGTCATAATGAAGCTGTCAATCACTAACTGCCCATAACTATGGCCTCCTGAATCACCCAAATAGTTTCCATGGACAAATGTTCAAGCTTAAAGCAAAATGTGATGCAAATACGTTGCTCTACTTGTTCAGTCATTTTGAATGTGATGGGCACACAGCACACATGCTCACTCAATGATGTCTACTGTCCCCACTGACTAGTACAGTGAAGTCATCATTGTTCTCACATGTGCATTCCAGTTCACTCTCCTTGGATGCCAGATATCACAAACCGTCTCATTATATTAACAATGGCTGGACTTTTTCTGGACAGACCTCATATATATAAACGCTCACTTGAGAATCTATTGTTAGTATTGCTTATTTTAGATACCTTTCCTGAAGAAAGGGGCCTTTTCTTAATAGAGTGTGGACTTTTTGTGGTACATAAGCTTTTCAATTAGACCAGGGTCTTACAGCAGTGTTTGGCACTACTGACATTTTGGACTGGATGTTCTTGTTGTGGGGAGCTGCCCTTTGCTTTGTAAAATCTCCAGCCTCTACCTTGTGGATGTCCACAGCACCCCACCCTCAGTTTGACAAACAAAAATACCTCAGACATTGTGAAATGTTCCCTAGGGGCCAAAATTGCTTCTGGTTGAGAACCTCTGAATAAGACAGACCTGGTTTCAAATCTTGGTAAATTAGTTAATCTCTCTGAGCATTATTTGGCTCCATTTTAAAGTGGGACAAGAATAGGACCTGGTGAATAGTGCTGAGGTGAACATTACATGAAGTAATGGATGTAAAGTCTAGCCCAACTTCTGGCAGAGGACAGACACATGGTCAATAAACATCAACCATACTTACTATTTTGTTACCTAGACACAGTGTTCCGGAGAAAGAATTCTGGTGTTGGATATGCCCACAGTGCTCTCAGTATTCATTGGTATGTTTTGGCAAACCATTCCTTACTGGGTGTCAAGTACTGGCAAGATCACAGGCAAATATGAACCCCCAATGTGAGATTCAAAGCCACTGTGAAGGGAATCTACCCCATCTAATGTCAAATATTAACCTCTATCAGAACCAGGTAGACTATCTCTTAATTAGACACATAGTGGAGCCTGAAGGCAAGGTGCCAGTATAGTCAGCTGTCAGACACATTTAAAAAACATCTATCCAGTGTAAATACTCAACCATTGGCACCACCTGCTGCCCAAATAAATGCCAGTCACTGTCAAGAACAATGGAATCCTGCAAACCTGGGAATGAATGGGCCACAGCAAATGGCTATAAAAGTTAAGTACACTGCTAATCAGCCTTCTCTGTAAGTCACCACCACCACCAACAAGGTCAGCTGGATTTTGCATTCAGAGTCAAAGACATCCTAAATTCTTCAGCCATAGTTGACTAATACTTGTGTGTGTTGATACCTGTGCATTCACTTTCCAAAAGTCTTATCTCTGATTTTAATTTTTTTAATCCTCACCTGAGAACATTTTTAAATTGGGTTTGGAGATAGAGGAAAGGATAGAGAAACATCAATGAGAGAGAGAGAGAGTGAGTGAGAGAGAGAAAGAGAGAGAGAGAAGCATTGATGGGTTCCCTCCTATGCAACCCCTGGACTGAGCGTCATCTGCACCTGGGGATTGAACCTGCAACCTAGGCATGTGCCCTGACTGGCAATCAAACCTGAAACCCTTTGGTTATGGGATAATGCTCCAACCAACTGAGTCACACTGGCCAGGGTTTATCTCTCTTTTCAAAATCCTGTGCTCTAAACCTGAATATGCTTTAAACCTAGTTACCATATTTTGTCAAGTCTAATATGTGTGATTACTTTATGTCTCAGTGAAAAAAGAAAAATTTACCACCAATCATAACTATATAAGTCTAGTATAAGAATTATCCCAATTTCACAGATGTTTAAAAAGGAAAATGTCTGGGAATCAAAGAAATATATAATCAGATTTCAACCAATGATCAAGGCTAAAAACCATGCTAATAAATATGTAGGCCAATTGGACTTGAAGTCTACATAAAGGGGATTTTTTAGTTTACTTTTTTTTTCTGAACATGAAAGTTTTAGATACATAATGTTGAGAATTTTGAAAGTACAAAAGAGTGTTAGGAAGAAAGTCTGGTCGCCTGAAATTCCACAGCTATTACTATTTTAAAATATTTCCCAACAAGTCTTTGCGTGGACATATTTATATAATGCTGGGAACATGTTGTGGTTACAATTTTGTATCCTGCCTTTTGCATTTTATGTTATATCACGCACAGTTGCCTGTATCTTTAAGTAGCCTCCATAGAATTACATGACAGTAATTGTAAAACTCTTTTCCACCTACATTAAATTGAATAGGTCCTTAAAAACTATGGTGTGCATTAAAAACCTTTGCAAAACTACTGGGTAGGACCCAACTCTCTTAATACTGTGTTGTCAAATTTATTTCTTGCAATGGCATCAGGACAGTAAAAGGTGAATCTGTCTTATTATGAAGGAGTAATGTTGTGAAAGCCCTTTCATCCTGAAAATTAAAGCAATGAAGTAGGATAGCATTATTACAATAGTGAGAATGTCACCAAAAACCAAGTTTACATATTTTTTAAGAGTGACATTCCAAACCATTTTTATCCCAAGAAAGTTACTTTTAATCCTGTTCTTTCTTTTATGTTTCACCAGATGAACTGGTTTGGAAATGCTACATATCATTAAGAGTCTTGACTATGGGACTCAAAAAGAACTTCACTTGTTACTAACCTGGTAACATTACTGTCCCTTTCTGGCTAGGTTTCTTTCCACATTTAATTCGGTATTCATTGATTGCATTTTCAATCTCCTGAAGTTTTTTCACTGCATCCATGTATTCTTGCTTTCGCTTCTTTTTCACGGTTTTACAAAGGTCTGGCTCATTGGCAAGTTTCTTTGCAGCTTCAACCAGCTTTTGCTGTATCAGAAAATTGCTCTCCAGTTCTTGCAAAGCAGGATCCTGCATTTATACAATGATGCTGTTTTATTTCTATGGTTACATACAATCACTCTCACTCTCACTGGGTAAATAATCAAACTTGTTGTGCAGTCTCAGATCAGATGCTCTTTGGGAATAAAATCTTCCTAATTTTTACTACATGGGTATCCTCAAACATTTTCCTAAAAGACAAGGCCTCCTTCACCCATTTACATAAACTTCTCATCCTCTTTACCTTTCAAAAGGGATGGCATTTCATTCATTCAGTTGGATGAAGATCATATTTTTAAAGAAGGGATTCTTAACCCAAGATTCATAGATGTGGAATGTTGTATTAACATTCATAGCTTTAGAGACAGATAAATTTGGGTTTGAGTCTTCTTTCTGGTGGTCCCTGGCTGCATGACCCTGGACATACTGCTTAATTTTTTAATGATTCAGTTTTTTTTCCATTTGTAAAATAGAAATAACATGTATTTTACATAAGTATATGTACTTTTCTTAGTTCAGAGCTGGATATACAGTGAGTGCTCAATAAATAACAAAGCTCACTCTTATTGACGGAAATTGCTTTCATTTCAGGAAGACTAAATTTCTATAAGAAACAGGAGTAAGGTGACACTGATAACATGCAATGAGAAAGGACATTCTATATTGGCTAACAAATCTTTCGATTTTATTGTACTCACGTGCTGTTCATGTATCATCTCATTGAATACTGCTTGCATCCTCAGAGGGAAAAACAATCATTGTACCCCCTTTTTATAGATTCTCAATGAGACCTGAGAATTATGATTTCAAAGAGAGAAAAGTATTTGCCCTAGGTTGCTACTTAGTTTTAAGTAGAAGAATCTAATGTTAGAATTCTTAATCCTTGTTTCTCAGTTTATAAACATTTGGGGTTTGTTGAATACTCTCCATGTTTGGAAGAGTAACTAGCGAGAAATAACAATTTCATTTGAACTGTGCATAAAAGAAAGAATTCAATTGGTCTATATCATCACATTCAACTGGTGAGATAAAAATTCACAGCAGTGACTCACAAACCAAAGGAACAGGTCAACAGACAGCTTTTATGTTTCACTGTTAATGGAAACGCTGGGAGCTGGTAGTCATACCTCTTCACTGGGCAGCAAGTTGTCATCTAATTTGAATGTGGTACCTACACGCCTTCTGACCTGAGGAGGTTTCTCACCTATGTTCAGTGGGTATTCCTTCGGCATTTTGCCTGTGAGCTCCTGTAGAACAAAATATAATTGAGAGGGGATGACAGACACTGGCTGGAGTTGTCAGACACAATTTGAGGAACACCCCCAGCCTTGCCCCTTACAAAACAGAAGATACTTACAGCCTCCCGCAAACAGATTTTCTTAAGCTCCTCAACTTTTGCCAGGAGTTTTTCTTGCAACAGCTTTTCCTTCTTCTTGAGTTCAAGGATTTTCTCTCTCTTTTGTTCCTCACTACCTTCTGAGTCTTGAGAACCTGGAGAATTGGAAAAGGGGGTCAGGGAAAGTTTAAACAATGAATGTTTCCTTCCTTTTCAAAGGACAAAAGATTTTAATGCCAAACCTGCTATTAAATGGTAGTTTTCTTCTGTTTTTCCTTATTTCTGAATATAATAAAAGAAAACTAGAGAACATTTTCTCATGCTTCTGGGCATCAAACATACCCTGATAATAAAATGTGCCTGAGCATTTTGGCACAACCATTTTAGAAACAATAATAAAATGCTTAACATTTTAGACCACTCAAGGAAAAAAATTAATTTTTCTGAGCAGGTGAGAAGGTTAGATGTTCCTTGAGGGATTTGTTTAGAATGTTCTTTCAGAAAGCAAGCAAGCAGAGCAAAGGAATGTTCTGTGCTTCAGTTTCACAAGTTGACAATGGGATTTCAATGGGGATATCCATTTTAGTGAAGTTATGTGTACTTAGTGATTAAAGATTCCAGATTCTGCATACGAAGGTCTGGGGAATCAATCACTGTGGAGGTGGAGTGGGGTGAGCATTCAAAGCTCTTTAGTCACATTTAATTTTGTATTAAATGGAGAATTAGACAACTGTCTATATCAAAAACTAAGTATTGGGGTAAATAAGAAGCTGATGGAATTTACAGGGAGAAAATGTCTTTCTAAGCCACATCTAGGCACTGACTATCTTTGTACATATTGTTACTTATGCAACCCTTTATAATTTAATTTTTTACTTTTTGAAATTAGTTTAAAAATTTTATTCAAAACTGCCGCATAGTGTAATTTTAATATGTTTATTTATTCTCAAAATAATGGGTTAAAATATACATTTAAAATTGGCTTACAGCAACAACAAAAAAGTGAAATACTGTAAAGATCACTTCTACTTTCCTTAATACCAGAAGTTACCTGAGGAAATTAAGCTGCCATTGCTGGTCATAATGAACTGACTTTTTGCCTCTAGAGTGACCAGTTTGGAGGTCCTTGGTGTTCCCGTCTCTGTCAAATCCATTGCGATATCATCTAAACTTCTGGCTGAAGGAATTTTTGCCTATAAGATATACTACATTGTAATGGAATTCACTTAATTAAACCTATTTCAAATTAATATGATGAGTAAGTTACTATAGAATAAAAATGTCAACATGGAAGACAATTTAGAATTTTTATACATATACTAAAAAGATACTGAAGCTTTGTAGCTAGAATGTATTAATAATGATGTACAATTCTTCCTTATGGTATAGTTCAATCATGAGCTTTAAAACGTCACCAGGGTATACCTACATGTATGCTGAAAAGCTGGCAAATCGTACAACTTTCGAATCAGGTTTTGTGAGTATATTGCTCATTCTTTAAATATAAGAAAAATTAAAACGGTAGTAAAGAAAATTAAGAACAAAACCCCATGTGCTTGCATCTTTTCTGAAAATGCTTATCTTTTGAACACAAAACAAATCCATTTCTGATAGTTAGAACCTCTTGTAGTCACTTACTTTGCTTTGTTTCCGATCCAGGTAAAACTGATGCTGACTAATTGCCATTACCCAGATGGACTTGATGAGAGAAGAGTTTGCATACCAGGTTTGCACAAAGAGGCCACTTTGCCCAAAGGCTCTTTTTGACACTGAAATCCTGAAAGATTAAGAAAAGCATTCAAATTATTTGCCTCTGGTCCCAGCACAGCACAAAATATATCCAGTGAGTAATGTAGTAGAGCATCTTCTTAACTGTTTTTCCACTGCCACACTCTCATGCTGACAGGGTTCTGATTTTCTTCTTTTATGACAAAGCCAAGAACACCTAGGTAATATCTCTCTATAACACTAGCATATTAAAAATACATACACCCTCTCAAAAGCAGATAAGGGATAGTCAAATTAGGTTGTACTAAAACACTTAGTTAAAACCCTCATAAGCAGTCTGGAATAAATGTGATAATATTTTAGAGGTGCAGATCCATGGGATCAGCACCTTCCTCAAGGTGAAGGAGCATCTTGGATCTAGATAGACTTGTCTGGCTCACACATTATTAGAGGATGAACACAATAATATTGCCTGAAAGTATTCAACTCCAAACCTGGTCCAGAGTTCTGCTTATGCACAAACCAGATATAAAGGAGGACAGGGTGAAAGAGAGAAGGATGAGGGAGAGGAGGGAAAAAGAGACCGATGTTCTTTGTAGGAATTTAGGTCATCATTTTTTTTAGAGTTGTGCCAATTATTTATTCCCCCTAACCTCTCACAGAAAAAAAATATGGAATGCTTCATGAATTTGCGTGTCACCCTTGCACAGGGACTGTGCTAATCTTCTCTGTATTGTTCCGGTTTTATTATATGTGCTGCCGAAGCGAACGTTCTTTGTAGGAACTTAGGCCATCTTTTTGTGAAGGGCTGTTTCCCCCATCCCTGTTACCTCCAAACACTCACAAATGTATCTGAAAAGCAACCACTGAGGACTGATAAAGAATTGCTCTGAAGAGTTTGGAGAAACCAAAATCCCGACTTTAACGTTGACAACTTGGCAGCTGTTTTTCAAAGTGATCAGGAATACCAGATTTTAAAATGAGCAAAGAACCTGAATAAACATTTCTACAAAGATATACAAATGGCCAATGAGCACATGAAAAGATGCTCAGCCATCATCAGTCATGAGGAAAATGCAAATCCAAACTAGAATAAGCTACTATATCACACCACCACGATGACTATTAAAAAAACAACTCAACTGAAAATAACAAGTGTTAGGAAGGATGTGGAGAAAATGGACCCATATAAACTGCTGGTATGAATGGAAAATGGTGTAGCCATTTTGGTAAACCTTCTGGCCATTCCTCCAAAGGTTAAAGAAAGAGTTAGCCCTACACCCAGTAGTTCTCCTCCCAGGTATTTACTCAAGAGAAATGAACACATGTCCATCCAAAAACTGCACATGAACATTCATATCATTATTCATAAAGTCACCAGGACCATACAGAGAAAAAACTGTGATCCTCACCTCCGTGGGTCATGAACTTCAACAGCAAATTTTTTCTCACGGAAATATAAGTTCTCCAGCTGTTTCCATTGGAATAGCTAGTAAATCAAGAAAACAAAAACCACACAGCTTTAATTTATGTTGTTTTACTAAGTCTAGAAATCAGCTTAACAATCACATAATCAAGAAGGTGCACTAAGATTTAAGCACAAACATGTGATGCAGTCTCTTTACAAACCAACTACAAGCAGAAACCATTTTGTTCCTTTCTTTGTCAGTAATCTTTACGAACAACTCTTTGAACAATAAAATTAGGCAACTGTGGGGAATATGCATACTATTTTTCCTGTGACTCAACCAAATAAAAGAGTTAGTAAGGAAATCCTCATAGATTCCAGTAAGCATATGCCTACTGATCAAAGACACTGATAGCATATTTAAAAGGAAAGATATTCAAAGAGATGTTTCAATAAGACCACAGATTAAATATCAAAAGAAAGCAAAGTGAAAGTAAACCGGAACCCCAAGCAGGGGTGACTCTCTATGACACCAGTTTTCTTGCCTACAAATATTCCCCTAAATGGGACAGAAACCAGGAACTGGAGGCAGGGGTGGGGTAGGGTGAATGCAGGAGCTAGCTGCCCTTTTGGTTTCTGAGCTGAAGCCTCCAGTTTTTGTAAATGGAACCCAGTTCCACATTCCCACTGCTGATATTCTAATGCTGCACTCAGTGTTTTTTTGCCAGTTTATTGGGAGAAAACAGACTTTACTAGCACTGTGCTTTTGAAAACCACATAATTTGTAAAAAAGCAGCTTCACAGAACTGAGTGTACCGTGCTGTATTTTCTGGCCCCTTATGTTAGAACTTGTGCTAGCCTGAGCCTCATCTTGTCTCAACTGGGACGTCACAGAATTCCTCTACTCCATTTCTAGTCTTGATTATTAGGGAAATAATAGCAACAGTGATTTCATTCTATTATTAGACTTTGGCTGGATTTTAAAAATTATGTTAAAAGATTCTTCAAAGAGTATTTTCATTATCTAAATAACTGCTCTGCAATGTGCTATCAGTAAAACCATTTCCTGAAGTACAAGAACCAAAGTATTTCACAAACACGTAACCCTCATGTAAGGGAACAGCATGAGTTTAAGGGTCCTGTGCATATGCAGTCAGGAGACAAGTGTTAAACTAGATCTGCACTCCTAGAGTGAAACACAGCAGCCCACACTAAGACACATGCAGTCATCAGTAACTACAACACTCACCCAGGTTCAAAGAGTTATTAGTGAAAGCTTAAAGCTACATACCAATTTCTTAAAATGTCCGTAGACTTGAGGCTTTCGTTTCTTTTAATCCAGAGGTTCCAAAAATGGGTCAGAAATGTGAGGGAAAACCCTAAGGTTCTTTCTACCCGGCCCCTCCCAAACAGCAGCAGCACAGTGAGCTCTGAACTGAGTTTCATAAGACACTTAGGTGTAACTCAGTTTCACAAAGTGAGCCTCCCACGGCTGACATCAGCAACTCTTATCAGGGGACACCTCCCCAGTTCCACTCCTTCTTCCGACCAGTGGGAGGGCAAAGTTCTCACCAGCAGATTTTCCCAGAAGAGAGACTCATTTTTTAAATGGGGTACAGTGTGGATTCAGACGATCCTCCTGGGAAGTAGGTTGCTCTCCACACAGGTACAGATTTCACCGGAGCTGCTCAGGGAGCCATTTGTACGGAGTTCCTCACCCTGGGCACGAACAGGTTCTACAGGAAGAGCCACAGCGCAGCGCAGCTGTGTTTCCTTTGCGTCCATTCCCACACACATAAAAACGAGGGCCTGACTTGAAACACGATCTCTGAAAGCCACCCCCTCCCCGCAGTACTTACAAACTGAAATCCTAGCTCTTTTGCCTCCATTTAGCCAGTCCCTGGCTTTGAGAGCAAACGTGCCTCCTACAAGCAAAACCCTACTTAAAAGGTGAGAGGCTTCAGTTTATTTAAAGAATTTGAAATAATTGGATGGCAACTGGGTTTGCAAAAGAAGTCCTGGGGATGAGATTTTATGTCTGAAAGGCAAAGACATTTCCCTACCTGAAATCGTAAAAGTTTATGCAAAATGTGATTTCATATATGTGCCTGTAATAGTGAATTGGAATTGCCACTAGGGCAGGGATGGTAAAATGTACAAAGGGCAAGTAGTACAGAAAACTTCATTACCAGTAATGTTTTATTTTTTTATTAATAAAAATAAGATGAAGTAAATATGACAAAATATTAGTATTTGTCAATTTAAGTGGTTATGTAGGTATTGTCATTTTCTTGGTACATCTGTATTTTTTTAAAAATTAAAGGAAATGAAAATTTTTCAAGTTAAAATGATATGCTTACATAAAGTGAACATAGATCAGTCTATTTTATACAATAGTGTGATGTCCACCTCCTAACCATTTAAGAGGCCTCTGTTTTAGACACTTATTATCACTGTCATTCTTATCAATGTTTGAGGTTGCTAGGAAAATACTTGTAATTGTGGGGGCACTAGATTCAGCTAGCAGCTGGAAATAGTCTACTTTTTCTCTTGAAATTCCTGAAATTATTCTTCTATTGGGCTTTTATTTGTTTTTGTGCTTTTGACCTCAGAAAGGCAGGATGAAACTGAAAATGACAATGGAGCTGACATGAAGTATTCTATGGAAAGACTGAAAGACTGTCCATGCAACAGGGCCTTGTACGCAGCAGGCAACTGACTAATTTCATTCCCTTCCTTTTTGCCAGGGTTTTCTTTGAAGGATAAGTAAGAGTCCCCTCCATGCTCCTGTCAAAATCATGCAGATATTTCAGAGCAATGAAAGGAGAAGGGGAAACTGATGAAAGAATTATCCACCAGGCTGACCTAATTTGTTGGGGCCTGTACATTAGAGAAATGGTCTGTAATGGAATAAGGAATATTCTAAATCACCTGAAATATGAAGGGGCCTTAAAGAGTCAAAGCTCAAAGGTAGAAGGAGGCAAATTTTCTATTATTTCAAGAATAACTGGTGCCCATATAAGGTAGGATTATTACCAGGTATAATGTCTTAAGGGTATGACATGACTACTATATATATTATTTATGCATGTGTATGTATATAGACACATTTGTAATTCTCATATTAAAATTGAAAATAATGTTTTGTCCAAGCCCAAATTACCATTTTTGGAGATTTAAATGTGTTTTATTTGCTTTGCAACACAAAGTTAAGAGTATGAAATGGGACTGCTTTCTAAAGTGATCATTAAATAAGCATTATAACCATCAATTATTAGTATTTATTGTTGTTTATGTGATAGTCACTAGTAGGTATAAGTTATAAATTGTACAATTTTTAGAATTTATGGTGAAAATACTTATGTGGTAAAAATAAAACTGTAAGTTAGGTCTCCAGATTTCTTCCTACCCTACACCAATCTAGAATAACCAGTTGTGCCCTTCAGCATCAAAAGAAGGAAGTAGATAACAACAGATGAAATAATAGCTGGGATTAATTTTGAGACCACTAAATAAATAAATAAAATAGGAAAAGTAAAGAGAAGCAATATGAACAATGTTATTAACAAAGAGATAATCAAAAGCTACAACAGGAAGAAAACATATCCTAAGGTCAATAATCATTCTGTCTTAAACAAACAAGTGTCACCCGGGCTAGTGTGCCTCAGTGTATTGAGCACCAGCCTGTGAAATGAAGGGTCAGTGGTTTGATTCCTTGTCAGGACACATGCCTGGGTTGTGGGCCAGTTCCCCAGTTGGTGTCACACAGGAGACAACTGGTCAATGTTTCTCTCACACATCAATGTGTTTCTCCATCTTTTTCTCCCTCCCTTCCCCTCTCTCTAAAAAATAATTAAATAGCCCTGGTTGGTGTGGCTCAGTGGATTGAGTGCTGACCTGTGAAACAAAGGGCTGCCAGTTTGAATCTCAATCAGGGCACATGCCTAGGTTGTGGACCTGGGCCCCAGTTGGGGGTGCACGAGAGGCAACCACACATTGTTTCTCTCCCTCCCTTCCCTTCTGTCTAAAAATAAATAAAGGAAATCTTTATTTGCTTACTTAAGTAAGTAAACAAATAAATAAATAAAACCTTTTTAAAATTGTCAAAATTTAAAAAATTGATGCAGAAAACCAAAGCAGACTCAAACCCTATTCTGAAAGTGAACTTATGCAAAACATTACATAATCAGAATAAATTCCTTTTATCCTTAGATGTAAAGGAAGTTGATGATTTAGAATAATTTGCCTGCATTATTATACTTAATTTAATGAAATGCATGGATTGAATATTTTAAGCTATTTTCTTGAAATCTACAATCAATTTTTTGGTTAGATCCCTCTGTTATAGACTTAAAAGTACCAGAAGAAATCACCTGTTCCTCATTCCCACCCCACAGTTTCAATGGTTCCTAAATACTAGAAACTACTGTCAAATTTTATTACAAGACTACAAGGAAAAGCAGAGGAACTTTTAAGAGACAGGGTGATGTATACTTCAGTAACTCATGGAGTCAGTTATTCATTCCTCTTGAGTCAACAAATATTTCTTGTCCACCTTCTATGTGAGAGGTCCTGTTATTGTTGGCGAATAATGGGCAGGTCCCCTCCCTTGTGGGGCTTACCTGAACCAATTGGACCAAGTCAAACTGCCTTGGTTTGCATTCTGGTTCCACCATTTGTGTTTTATTTGGCAAATTGCTTAACTTTCCAGAGTCTCAGTTTCCTCATTTGCAATGTGGGACTAACAGCACCTGCCTCAGAGGGTTGTTGAAAGGTTCGGTGAAATTATGTCTGTGAGACACAGCCCAGTGCTTGACAGAGAATAACATTTGGTAAGTGATAAAGCTAGTTGTATTTGTTAGGACTCTCAGTCCAGTTCCCTAATTTTATCCTGCCTTTGTGTAGATGGAGGACAGACACTTAATAGCAGAAACAGAACAAGAAACAGCTACCTGGATCCACTATCTGTCTTTCTGCTGATGAGAAACAGCCAGGTTATTTTGTTGACACACCTGTATCACTCAGGCTTCCAATTCTCTAAGTTTCACTCTTTGTAAAAACTTATATATCTGTTGGTCTCATTGGTGGTTTCTGAATACACCCTCTAGGTAGGAAATGTGTTCACTTGTCTGCTACATGGAGGTCACAGAGGTGGAGGGAGAAGCGGGTCAAGGGCATGCCCCACAGGGAGATGCAAGGCAGCAAGCTCCTTCCTGTCTTGGGTACCCAGTAAAGGAATGTGCCCCAACAGGTTCAAGAGTGCTGAGGAGTGTGCACTTGCCACCAGCCAGAGGGACCTCCTGGGTTAATGAAAGACAGAGAAAAAGTCTCAGACATAAAGGATCAAATTGTCTATTTAAATCTTGACAAATTGAAAGTAGATAACACAGAGAATTAACATTAGGCAAGGACAGGAGAGACATCATCAGAGGCTTGGTTGTTTTTTTTTAAATAGCACTTATAGGTTAATCATTTAAGTATAAAATACTCAAAATAAACTAAATGTGGGCTAGTCACAGCTGCAGGGTGCAACTGTACATCAATGACTCACACAGGGTCATCCCATGCTATAAACTGAAGAAACAAAATCATGGTATCATTGATTTATTTATTTTGTATTAAAAAACATTATACTTGGTGAATATACTGTTTATGAACCAGCTAGTGGATCTGTTGGTCTTCTGAAGTACCACAAAAATAGAATTTTGCTGGATTATGGGCTTTTAGAAAGCCAAATTGACCTACTTTGTATCTACCCCAGCCATTCTTCTATACATCAAATGTTTACGTGACTGAGATTGTGTCTTCCCAACAACCCGATAGGAAGTACTGCTTTTAATCCCATTTTACAAAAGAGAAAACTGATACTCAGATATTAAATTAGCCAAAGTTACATACCTAAACAGGGGTAGAACTGGGATTCACAGCAAGGCACACCCAGGCTCTAAAACCCCAGTGCCTAACCACAGCCCACCATCCTACCTGTCTCACAAGTGTGTTCTATGCACATTTATTACATTAACAAAAAAAGAAAGAAAAAGGAGTAACTCCCAGTTGTAACTCACAGGAAAAAAAGCATCAATTGTGGCATTTGTAGAAAAGGATACTGAGTCCCTACCATTTTACTTAGGCTGGTGGTTCTCAACCAATGATGAATTTGCATCACTTCCCATCCCCACCTATAATCCAGAATATCTGGAGAGGTCTGGAGACACTTTTGTTTATCACACTGGAGGGGAGGGTGCTACTAGCATCTTGTGAGGGAGGCCAGGGATGCTGTGGAACATCATAGCATGCTCAGGGCAGAATTATCTGGCCCAAAATGTCAGAAGTGCAGAGGCTGAGAAACTGACTCAGAGGATAACCTTTGGTGATGAACACTATACTGTGGTCAATAGAGTGTATTGCTGAGGAAGATAACATTTTTGCTTTAAAAAATGAAGTTTGGAGTTCTATTTTTCTCAACTAGGTAATGCCTTAGGAACAAATGGTTGTTCAGATTGTTTTCTAAACGAAGATGTTACCTACCAGAGGGACTTATGACACCTGATCAAACCAGAAGAGGGCCTGCTATCAGTGTCGGGTGTGCTGAACTCAAGTTTCATAACATACCCAAATGATACACACGCAGGTAGTGAAAATTATTTTTCACATATAATATCATAACCCTCTATACATAAAACACCACATCCAAATGCAAGGAGTAAACCATTCTGAATATTTTTTAAAAGATTTTTTAAATTTATTTTTATTTTTAGAGAGGGAAGGGAGGGAAAAAGAGAGAGAGAGAGAAACATCAATGTGTGGTTGCTGGGGGCCGTGGCCTGCAACCCAGGCATGTGCCCTGAGAATCGAACCTGCGATGCTTTGGTTCACAGCCTGCGCTCAATCCACTGAGCTACACCAGCCAGCCATTCTGATATTTTTGAAAAAGTTTAGATGAAGAAGTTCTGGGTATCAGGATACACATAAAATAAAAATCTAACCGTCTAGTTAGGATGCCATCTCCCCCAGATTTCCTCTGTGGCTGAATGTCTAACCTTCCAGGCTGACCTCATGCCTTCCTGTCTGTATGTGCATCAAAACATTGACTGCATGCATGTGGTACAACCACAGTTGACTAGTTGCTCACAGGCACCTGTGTGGTTCTTCCAGATGTTTATAGCTGGCATCCTTCCTCACAGGTTGATACCTAGTCTGGTTATTAAATATCTTTAACTAAATCCCTAATTTTGAATATGATTCTGTCTTTCCAGATAGACTGTCACATCTTTGATGACAGGGACTTGGCTTTTCCTTAAATAGATAAAGAATAAAAGTACTAGCTCAAGGCCCTTGCAATCAGAATGGTATCAATAAATTTAACAAAAGCTTTGTACATTGCACTATCTTGCTAGAAATTTGTTCTTGAAGGTTGAGTGAATTAAAATGAAACCAATCTTTAGTCATGAGCATGTATTGAAGAAAACTTTACCATTTATGCACCTTCATCGAACAGTTTTTCACAATGACTTATGTACTATTTGGTTTCTCTGCATTTGGGCTAGTCAACCCTATTAAAGAGCTATGTTTCATTTTTCTCTATGTGCCAACAATTCAGCCATTGTCAAATGCCTGGAAATATAAGATAATATGAAATAATGAAATCTAATGGCTTTGCCTATCCAGCAGGCATTTCTCTTCTTCACACATCACCCTCAGTTTCTATAAGGATCACTCTTGCTCTGTAAGCTCTAACTCAGTGGTCTCCCTCAGGTATTATAAGGTGCTGACCTCCTTCCCAGCAGCACAAACTGTTCTCTAACTAGAACATGCCAACCTATTCCTCACAAGCCTGATTCCTTCTCACCGTTCATATTTCAACTTAAATGTCACCTTTCCTGAGAAGCCTTCCCTGAACACACCAAATGTTCTTCACCCATCCCATTATTGTCCCATCTCATTTGGTTGACTCGTCAAAATTTATAATCGTCTTATTTCTTGCTTATATTTTCTCATTAACTACCACCCCCAAAACACTTCAAAGGAAACAACACAGTGTGACAAAAACTACTTATCACCCTCAAAATCTGTTTTCCTTCCTTCCTTTTACTAATAGAACACCTTGAGGTATGGCTTTGCCATGGCCACCTAGAGACTACCTGCCCCAGCCTCCCTTGCAATGAATGAGACTGGGTGGTTTATAAATAATATGGCTTGCCTGCCTTGGATTCTTTCCATTTGCCTGCTGGTTTTGAAATGAAAATGGATATTCACCAATTCCCAACCAATTCTCTGAGACTGTCTTGTCTTAGAAGAGCTGCTGAAAAACCTAATTGTGATTACTGTGGGAGGGAAAGAGAAATACCAATTTTGTCCAGTAAACTTTCTATAGAGTATTGTGTGAAGGGAAAATATCTACACAGTGAAGGAATCCACTAACTCATTGGGTCCTCAGAATAATCTCTGAGGAGCATAGTACAGACAGAGTTATCTGAACTTGACAAATTAAAAAGTAAAAACCCAGAAAGGTTGAGTGACAGCTCCAGGTCCGCCAACTGGTAAACAGGAGTGCAGGACCGGTTCTTATTTCAAATCCAAGCAATAGGATTTGAGTTCTCCACCCACTGCTCCTGCAAGAAGTTTTAACAGTCAGGTTGATTTTTGGTGTGGCTGAAACTTAATTATACACTTTATAGACAGGATTGAACCGTCTCCAGCTGACATTTGGTGATTCAGTTTTTCCCTCCACACCATCCTGTGTTGTTGTATTGATGCAGAGAGTGCAACTGGACAGCACACGTTCTCTTCTACAGTTAACCTCATCCAGCATTTGAACAGCATTAGAAGAAGCATCCTAACTGAGATCCATGGTGGTGTGATAGTTGTGGGAAAAGCAAGGGGAGGTTAGAAATGATCAAGATAGCTCTGCTTAGAAAAAGCAAGCAAGTCACTCTGAGTTTAAATGAAATAAACCCTGTACTTTTGTGATAAAGAAACAGAAAGACATTTGTGCTTGTTACTTAATTCATCTTGCTCTAGGCATTTGGGAATTCTAATAGTTAAAAAATAATCAGTTAACTTAAGGCTGAGAACCTTTTCTCCCTACCCTGAAATGCCCTGGGATGATTTTGGACTTTCTCTGCTTGTTATAATATAGAAAGACACTGATCTCAAAAGGCCTTTTTGTCCCACCACCTTGCATGACACTTTGACTAGCATGAAATTTTTCTTTCTCTCATCTCTGACTGGTTCTGCTTTTCCCAGGTGAAATAACTTGCCAGAGGGGTAAAAATCAGTCATGACATATACTTTAATCAGCCACTGACCCACTGTCTGCTTTGTGAAGAACAGACATTTTCCATGAAGTACTGAATAAATAATAAAAACCTAGAAGAAATACAAGTCTGCAATTTTTCTTTTAAAAGTAAAATTTCATTGCTTTTAAGATCAAATGTCCTATATTTGAAATTCAGTTGAGTTTTGGTGTGTTTTCACATTCCATGAGTCTCCAATGACACATTTTATGCACAAAGGGAGGATTAAAAAAATTGCTTATGATCTGAATTTCTAAAACCCTGAATTTCTGTGTTTTGTAACTCAGAATTTTACAATCTTCTCTTAATTTGCATCATGCATTATTGCTAATGAATTGGGAGAGACAAAGTGCTTACCAGTCTCTGAAAGCAAAAAATTTGACTATTAGGACTAGTAGATGGAGCATAAGGGCTGTGGGCTTACAGCAATGTTGGGTCTTTTTCTATCCAAATAGTGATCCAAGGATATTTCTCTTACCCTTCTTTATAGTCTCTCTCCCTCACTAACCAGTTATAGAGTGATGGCTATGTATGAGGCCCAGTGGTACACGTATAACCACCCTGTGTGCATTTATGGGCATACCATTGTGCAGATAAGGAAACTGCATTTAAAGAGAGATTAAACAACACGCCAAGGTTACACAGCAAACAGACATCAGAGACCGGCTTTGGGTTGCTTCCCAAACTGTTTTTTTCATCATCCCACAATATGACAGGATTAAAAGCAACTTGGCCCTATGACTGGCAAAAGCCTTATAGTCAAAATACATCAAGCGCATTTGCTGGGTATTCTGGGAGGGAAGACAAACACAGGCCCCAACATTCATAGGCTATAATTGATAGGCATTATGTAGAAAGGATAGAAGGACTCAGTCTGTGGATCTTGGACCTATCCCTTTTTAAAACAGCTGTTTGGCATCAGTCAGCCTCTCTTATCGTTGGCAAATCTTCCTCCTCCTGGCCTGTTTTCAGGCCATATAATTACAACACAGTAGGCATGTGGTTCAAGAGGCTGAGCATGTTCAAGGCCTCCCATTACAATCTTTGTTTCATTTGAGTTTGCCAATTTGACCTTCATTTGTACCTGACCATTGGTAACTTGCTATATGCATAGGTCCATGCAAACAGCTGAAGTATGATCCTCCTTTCATAAGCCTGCTCTCATGGCCCTTTAAATGATGCATTTTTTCATTTGTGTCAGCTGGTCCAAGGTGGGGACTTATAAAATACCCTCCCTCCAATAAATCCTTAAATTGTTTGGATGTGGGAAAATAAAGATACAGAAGCAAAACCCATTGTCAGAGTTAACAGAAGAAGAAAGGAGGATGGAAACAATGGTATAGAATGGACACCTGCTTAAATAACCAAGGAGTGGAAGGCAGGACAGTGATTAACACAAGATGGCCCATTTATGGTTTTTTGAGCTGAATGGCATGTCTTATAAATGAAACAGGAAAACTCTGCAAATTGAAAAAAGGAAGTAGCTTCTGACCCTTATTTAAACTTGAGTGAACAAGTACACCTGATTGTGGTCATTGTCAAACAACACTTACCAATTTTTATGAAACTGTGAAGGGAAAGAAAGGCCTGTAAGTCACAAGCAACCAACAGCAGATTCACTGCACTGTTCACTGTACATGTTCTGATTTGCCGTGATTCTAAGAGAAGGCTGGTTGTTTACACTGAAAGCACATACAGTCTGTGGGAATCTCAATTTTATCAAGCCACGTTAGCTAAGAAATTACTTGTGAGTCAACTTGAATTATATTTTTACATGCAAGATTCAGAAAACCAGCAAGACTTCTAAATGCTACTTCTTAAAGTAAAAATTATGGTGGAAATAAATGACCAAAAATGTTTACATAATAGGTATACCTTAAGAAAACATGATAAGCCATAATTTGATCTTATAAAATGGATAGACTAGGGGTTAGTTGTTTCCTTGGCTGGGATTCAACTCCTGCCCACCCTTCCCCGATGGAAACACTGTAGTAGGCATCAAAGAGAGCTGGTTAAATACATTATATATTTCCTCATAATGGAATACTATGCAGCTTTGCAAAGAGTGAAAAAGACCTGTGTCTATGTGACCTGAAGAAATATGACAAACTATGGAACAGGGTACACAGTCAGATTTCTTTTTCTCTGTAAAAGCTTAGTACATATTGGCAAAGTCTAAATGAACCATTTCATAGCCTTCTCTTGACACTGGTTACTGTAGGGGAGAAATAGGGACTGCAGAAGGACTTTCTACCTTCACTGACATGTTTCTGTGGTGTTTGCTTTTCCCATTTCTTTACAATGAATATTATAAATCTTGGTAAAAATTAAAATATATAACTGTAAATAAAAATAATTTTGAAAAAATTTGAAATTATATGGCCCTCATTTCTAATTTGGTCTTAGAAGCAAATTTTCAGGTATCCTCTTCCTTCAACTTTTCTTGGTCATAGGGCTTACAGAGACAACATTTTATTTGTATGATTACATACATGCTCACTCATTGTCCTCACCTCAATGGATCTTGGTTGTAAACTAATCTTTTAATATTTTTATTGATAATTTTGGATAAGCCTCAATGCCAAACTAATATGATTTAGAGAGCTGAATAGTCAGTAGAAGGGGGCTTTGGTGGCCATGGCCCACCCTTTTGTGTTGTCTGCATCAGTTTCACTGCCATAAAATGGGGAGAAAATGGAAGCTTTACTCATTCTCTTAAACTCAAAGGAATATTGTGAGCATGATTGAAATTGAAAGGATGCTTAGATGAAGAGCCTGTGGTATGATTACAGGGACCTAACTTCATGAAGAATATGGCTGTTTTTGAAAGTTCATTAATGATAGAAGTTATTGAATGCTGTGATGTCAGGATGTGCTAATATAGGCAGTCTGATCATGCTCTGTTTTATAAGCCATTGTTTCACTGCTATGACTCTTTGTGATGAAGGAGAGCATAGGGTGGCAAAACTGACTAGGCAGAATGAGGAAATCTTTACATCCTTAGAATACTAACTAGGCCTGGGCAGCTGAATAGTTATCTCTATGGACTTTTCAGTTTTTACATAGGCAAAAATGTATTGTGTGTTTGTGCTGGATCCAAGGAAACAACTTCATAATCAAATTTCAAATGAAAAATAAAGTAACTTATTAGCTTTGGAAAATCCAAACCTGAAAGAGTGTGACTCTTTACTAAGTAGCACATAACTTAGTTTTCTTTACAAAAAGCAGAGATGTTTAGTGTGGAAAGTTGTGAAACCAAGATAAGCAAAAATAGAAAGAGTAGTAAAAAGAAGATTACAGTACTCATAACTATATTGCTGAGAGGTAAAGGCACCCAAAAATTTTGCTTATATCTTTACAATTCATCCATCTGTTTATCTATCCAATTAAATATGTACCTATATGTTTATGTGTATATATAAAATTTATTTAAAAAATGACATTGTCCTGTTCGTAGTCACTCAAGATAGAAACCTCCTTGTATGCACTTGTAAACTATGTTGTGATCAGTGTTAATCTTTGTGCACACATTTACACTTAACCTGTGCCTTCCCTGAACCCATGGCTTCACCAATCAAATGTCTTTGCCCAAGACTGTTCAGTGCCTCTTAAAGCAATGTTTCCCAGGTCTAGAACAACTCAATGTTCTCCTAAGTGTCTGAAATGATTCACACTTACTTTCCGAGGTTTCACTTTATCTTGTAAATCATACTGGCCAATTCCTTTATAGCTGATTCCAAGCCACCAAGGAAGTCCTTGTTTATCCTGGAACATGGAAAAGCATGACAACCAAGACCTAATTGTTAAGTCTTCTAGAGGTAAAGTAATATTCACCAGTTTCATCCTTTAACAAGTATAAGAAAGTCAAAGTAAAGCTGTCTTGATAAACAAAACAGTATGTAAAAACCTAACCTTGTTATTAAAATGCCTTCTTAGAGTTCTTCAAATAAGATCTGTAAATCAATACTATTACTATAGACCATTACTAATAATACCATCAAAAAGAATAAAGCACTACTGTTTGATTAAACAGTTGGAGAATAAGTGAAATATAAGTAATTCAGGAATTAATCCAAAGTACAAAGCCAGTTATCTGTTTTAAAAAAAGAGAAAGAAAGCTCTTTGTTCTCCTGATTAGTAACCAGTAAAGGTCAGGGAACTTTCCAAAGAATTACAAAGATATAAAAAGTGGTTCCAAATCCTGATGTTTATAATACACTTAATAGTGTACATGGGAATACTGAAAAACAGGATGTTTGAATAATGCCGTTGAGGCACATATGGGGAGGGTAGAATTTTTTTCATAAATTTATTTTTTAGGTCTTGAAAAGCAAAGATGTATTGACACAGGGAAAGAAAAACTTAGGCTGAAACATATCCATATGCAAATCCACTAAGAATCAGTAGAAATTAAAGTTGCATTAGTATACATTTTTAGTACATGGTGTCCTCATTATGCAAGTATTATTATCCAATCCTCCACCATTTTTGAATTGCAAATGTTGTTGGAATTTGAAAGTCAAGATTGATCAATTAGAAAACTATTCCGCTTTCAAAAACCACTCCTGTTTTGACCTGCTTTATGTCTTATCATTGCACAATGTTTCTTCCTGCAATAAACATCTGAAAACACTACACAAATACAAAGCATATTGACTGAAAATTGGTATTGCAAGTCCTAGAAAAGTGTTGAAGATTTATGAAGCTACTGAAATAACATTGAAGAGTGCATGGTTCTCATACAAAGGCATCATCAAATGAATTTCTGGTAGCATTAGAAAAGGAAACAATTGGAAAAGAGAAAAATAAGTAAGAATAGCTAATGGAACATGGAATAGCAGATGATCTGAATATCTTAGGACAAAAGGCTTTGGAAAACATTTAAACATAGCAAGTATTTGGCAGAAATACATTTTATAACGTGCTAAAATGACAAGATATAATCAAGTTTTAATATTTTTAGAAATCAATCCTATTCTCAATGCTTACATTTCTAGACAATTTACATATATATGCACATTGATTTATGTGATTTCAAAAGGTTGGTGTTGCTCAGTAACCCTCACAGAATTACATGGTCATTATGAAAGCTTAGCCATGCAAAAGTATTTACCTTTACTGCATAATAATGGACTCCGTAAGTTGGTAGAGCTTCTACTATTTTCATATACCTGTAGAAGATGAATATATATTATAACCCCTTATTAAAACAGAGGGCCCTTCTGGGAAAAGTGATGGAAAGAAACACATTTTGTATTCACTTCCTTCATTATAACCATGTTTTTGGTTAAAGTAGAAATAAAATAAACCATTCTAGGGAGTAATATATTTTCCTTTATCCAAATGTGAGGAAGTTACTAACAAAACTTCAATTTCAAAAAGGTATAGGAAATGTTATTTTCTGCATATTAAAAGTTATGTGGCTTAGAAACATATTGTACTGTACTATACACTGAAATTGCAAGTATTTTTTAAACTAAGCACCTAATAATGCAAAGCAATAAAAATCAACTTTTGGGTCATTCTCATAATAAGTAAAAAATAAAGCTATTCCATGTATTCATTGTGGTAAACTCTTAGAAATATATAATCAACCCCTAAGTCAAACCTCTTAGAAATATACACTTAAAAATGGTGAAGTTTATTGTATAAAATCCTGATTTAAAAAAATATGCCTACTCCCCCCGAAAAGTAAAAATTAAAGTAATGGTGCTCCCATTTTCTACTTTTAATTCAACAAGTATTTATTGTGTACCTCTAAGACTTTATGTCGTGGACTCAATTATGGAAGACTGCCTCTCTGCCTATGTGGAATTGAAGGCTTCTATTTGATAAAAGTGGACTGAATGATATTTGAAGATTAATTGCTCAGGACTTTGTAATCAATAAGTTGATAATTTTAAAAGCAAATATGTACATGTATATGAATATAAGTGCTCAGGTAAGTGTGCTAAGGTCATTACATTGTGTAGCAATTACATTGTGTAGACACGATCCTAATAAATTGAGTCGAATTTTACAGTCTCTAGCCTTAAGTACCAAGTTAGATAGTCTCTTGTTTGGAGCCACAATGATAATGGTCAGGGGAAGTAAAAAGACTATTTAAACAAGGATACTTCACAATATGCTCATTAGCCTAACTAAAATCCTCAGATAAATTCTTACTCTTTTAGTTATTTCACTTCAGAAAATAGGCAAAATGAATTAAAATGTCAAGGATTCAACTTCAGGACTACTAACTTCTGATTTCTACCTTAAAGATCACAGAAGGTATGTTATGATACTAAGAAGATTAGTGTAAGAGGTAAGGGAGGATATAGGGGAAATCTACATATACACTGACTGGGGAAAACCCCTCTCCAAGGCTTTATTTCAGTTCCCACATGTTCTGAGCTATATTCAATAGTTTATTTTTTAAGTTTAGTTTTTATAATTTAAAAATCACAATGCAACTTGTGAAGTTCTTTTCTGAAGAGAAAGGGGAAGGGAGGGAGAAAGAAAGTGAGAGAAACATCGATGTGAGAGAGAAACATTGATTGGTTGCCCCTCATATGTGCCCAAACTGGGGACTGACCCTGCAACCCAGACATGTGCCCTAAGTGGGAATCAAACCGGTGACCTTCCGCTTTGTGGGACAATGCCCAACCAACTGAGCTATGCTGTCGGGGCACTTGTGAACTATTTTTAATAAGTGGATGATGACTCTAAGAGTGGAAAAATGCAAAAATACATCATTATGGCCTTTTTTGGTAGAATAAAGAAACAGATTATCCAATGCCAATACTGTGTTTCACCCAAAGTAAGGGCACAAACCAGGCAACTAAACAAAGCCTCCAGACAGAATTTGTTAGGCTCACTTTGTGTTAAAATTCCTTAAAATTATTTTACGATGTTTAAAATGGGATTTAAAAATCAGAAATTCTAACTTTTCTTGGAAAATATCAGAATATCTAGTAACATACTGACAGAATTCTTTTTTTAAAGATTTTATTTATTTATTTTTAGAGAGGGGAAGGGACGGAGAAAGAGAGAGAACAAACATCAGTGTGTGGTTGCCTCTCACATGGCCCCCACAGGGGACCTGGCTCACAACCCAGGCATGCACCCTGACTGGGAATTGAACCTGTGACCCTTTGGTTCCCAATCTGTGCTCAATCCACTGACCTATGCCAGCCAGGGCTCACATTCTAACAGAATTCTTAAGCTATGTAGCTTTCTTCTATCCAGGGCAAAATCTCTTTAGTTCACCACAGTCCCCACCATTCCCTACTGTCCTATACTTGGCCTACATTTCTCATTTTGTTACCTGCCTGACTCTGATGGCATCTGAACTGATAACACCAATATATGGAATTATCCATGAAATTTTACAAGTCATGGTAAGATATTTCTAATCAGATAAGGGCTATATGTACACAAACCACAAACAGAAGACATTACAATTTTATTCAAGCAAAAGGAAAAAGAAATACTTACTGAACGACAGCTTGACCTCGAGTTAGACCTTTGACTTTCAAGTAATGCTCAATTACTCTGTCCTCACTGTAAAACAAGGAAATGAAAAGGATGATAATGCATGATTATCAGAGATACTAGTTCATTACAAGGTTCTTAGGTGGCTACTTGAGAAACCTGAGAAGGAAGGCCTTCATCAATTTGTTTGGGAGAGAAAGGCTGGCTGACATTTGTTTATATAGGACATGGATTCCAGAAGGATTCAAAACTCAGACATTTGACTACCTTGTCATGATTTTTAATTTATATTTTATATAATGTATTTATGTAATGTGTTGATACTTTAAAAACTTAATTTATTAGAAGAAGAAACAGCCATGGCTGGTGTGGCTCAGTGGATCAAGCACCAGCCGCAAACCAGACGGTTGCAGGTTCAATTTCCAGTCAGGGCACATGCCTGGGCTGCAGGCTAGATCCCCAGTTGAGGGGTGTGTGAGAGGCAACTGATCTGTTTATCTCCCACACTTTCTCTTTTCTGCCTTCCTCTCTCTCTGAAAATAAATAAATAAAATCTTTAAAAAAAAAGAAAAAGACAAAATAGCAATTTATCAAATGAAAAACTAATATCTTTTGTCATAACTGAATAAAATATAATAAATGCAAAATAATGTTAGTAATAGAGATCAACAACTATTAGGTATTAAAGTTTCCTGAAATTATTCAAAAGATTTAGAAAGAATTAAAACTGCTTCTGAGTCCGTGTTCAATCTAAAGTACTCTACTGTTACTACTTAGGACACACTGCTCTGGGGGAAAACTGTTCATTATTATCCTAGGATAAAACATTGGCTGAAAAAAGGAAATATAAGCTGAAGTCCAGCAACCCTGGCATTTAGCTATTGTACTCTACTTTTAGATGGGTAGCATTTTCAGTCATATTTCAAGTATAAGCTAGAAGAATAAATGTTATTATCTCTATATATCAGGTAATCAATAGTAATCAGTCTTTTTTTCTTAAGAAAATAAGAAAATACTACTTAACAATGATTTGTTTAGAAAACTCCTGACTCAGGATGCAATGTAACCTCAGCATTGATTTTGCTGCTTATTTGGGAAATGTATTCCACCTTTCATATTAAAGCTATTAATGTTGAATAATTATTTTGTAATCAGTTTTTTAGTAGAAGGAAAACCACTTTCAGGATTTGGGGCCTTAAACCAAGGAAAATATACTTAAAGGGATGAATGTAAGTAATTCAAAGGGGGGAAAAGTACTTTTCTAGAAAAAAAGTCACATAAATATTGGTACTATGAATTCATTAAAATACAAACAAATAGCTCAAAATATACAATGATTTCTAGCCCTAAAGGAAACTGCTGGTCATTCAGGTCATTTTCTGCTTTTTAAGTAAACCTCTGTCTAAGGAAATCTGTATCTGATACCACTTATACTGTATTCTGCTAGCTTCAGGACATATCACACAATGAGTCCACATCTACTGAGCATTGTGTTCACTAACGCACACTCGGCAGGCCCTCTACTCACTTTCATAAGAAGGCACTTAGCCAGTTGCTCATTGCAAATGACTGTGTTCTTGGTACAATGATTTCCAGGGAACTTGAACAAGGTCCTTTCATTGAATGGATCACAATCTACTTATGGTTACTTTGACACAGTTGATGGACAATTTGATATTGTCTTCACTTATATTTCTTTCAATTTACTGAGAAGCATGGCTTACCAGTAAGCAATGGATGGATGCTCCTGAAGAGTTTTGGTTGGAAAGGCTGGGAGTGCCTTTAAATCTTTCCTGGCATTTTCATCACTAAAAAGAAGAGTATGAGAGTAATGTCAGTCACTGTTACCTACAATACTATCCAAGCTAGTAACCAGCTGAATCTGAAAATTAGCTACAGCACACTGGGCTCTATCAAAATGTTCTCAGTACAGATAAGGCTCTGGTCTCTAATCAGAGATAGTCCCTAATTTGACAACCCTGCCAAATCATTTGATGTTTTAAAGTTTAAAAAAATAAAAAAAATTAAAATAATAATACTAAACTACCTTAACCCTATTTCCCTTATTCTCCTCATAAACTTACAGCCATTTTAATTACATATTTCCTATATGTATCTATATTACTACATAATTATATTATATTGTACACATTCCATATTCTATTTTAATACAGCATTTTTCAAATTCTGTTATATACTTTATCTGCCTTATTATAAGCAACCTCACAATTATCTTTAGTGGCTACATAATTATTCATTATTTTAGAATACTGGTTATCATAAAACCACTCACATAGTGTCACTGATATTAATAACAGATATCATTGCAATAAAAAGGTTTAGGTGGACCTGTCTATTACTCATATATTATTTCCTCATGACTCTAAGATAAAATGGACCAAGTTGGCCATCTGCAAAAATCACTGGAATAGATGACTTAAAAATGTGCTTCTAATGAGACTCAAGGTATCATTAAATTTGCATCATGAACTAAAATGTACCCCCTTTAAGGTCAGCTGTTATCTAATTATAAAATGGCAAAATTCTGCATGTCAAAAGAGAAGAATGTGGTGTTTACTGAGTTTAACAGAAAGGAAAGCAGGCGATACAACCCAGTCCTACTTGGTCCTGTATTATATGGGAGGAAACACTCTCTACTTGGCCCAGATATTTAAGGAGGAAGTCTGTGAGGGGCAGACCTGACTCTCCAGAGTTTATGAGAACCTAGAGCAAGTCCATAAAACAGCTACTTAAAATCTTGATCAAAGAGCTGTTCATCAAGTAGCATGTTGGTAACTCTGCTACTTTCCACCTCTTTATACCTGTACCCTAACTACTCTTTGTAGAGAACTTACCAAGAGCCAGACACCATGCAATGTATTTTGTAGGTATTACTGACCTCATGTAAGTTTTATCATAGTTCTTCCCATGCAGTAGGTACTATTTTTACCCACCTTTATAGGTCAGAGTGTGAGGTTTAGAGGGGCTAAGCCACTTGTTCAATGTCTCACAGCTGCTACATGGAGAAGCCAGAAGTCAAATGCAATCTGCTTGGCTTTAATGGCCAAGACCATAACCATTATATTCTATTACCCTATTCCCTGACACACTTTCAGAGCATGTCCTAGAGAGCTCATGTAAACATTCTCATTTCTTAAAAAGGCATAGCTCCCCTTAACCCTCACTCGTAGTTACCAATGAAAATACAAACCCATTAATTTCAAAATCCATCAATTATGCATTTTTACATGAGCGTCCCTAGGGTTTGCCTGAATGTGACTCATGATACTGAAAGGAATGAACCCTCAACTGAAGAACCAAACACTGAACCCAAGATGAATTTCCTCCCGAAGCATTCATTCAACACTCATACATCACTTGCTATAGGTCAAATGGGGAACCAAGTACAGCCTGAAGACAGGTTTTGTCTGGTCCACATTGTGCTGTGCTGTCTTAGAAATTGCTCACTTCTGTCACTTGATTAGGGTGGTGTAAGTGACTCTCCTTCATTGTCTACAGAAGCTTGTTTTCTGGTTCTGGTTTCCAAGTTTCTTGACCATCCCATAGGCAACAAAGTAAACCCACTGAGCAAACTGTACATAGACATACTGTCTTTCAGTAGGAACAGAGAATTAGAGTTGAGTGTCGTCTAGCTTGGAGACACTATGATTTGTACCTGCCAGCATTTCATTTCAAAATCAGGTTCATGTCCTCTCTTAAAGGTGAAATATCTGGCTTTACAGATGGCTACAGGAAATAAAGTCACTTGGCTCCTGCTCTTACATAAGGATAAATCTCTCTATTCATCTGAACAGTGTCACTTAACCACATTGACAGTCTCGAGAAACTGGTTTGGGTTTCCTGAAAACTAAAATAAATCACAATTCAATTTATTCATACTAAAGGTCACCTGCCAACTTCTAGTAATGATATTTACTTTTCTTAATAATTTCTTTTATGTGCTATCCTGTCCTTCAAATCCCATTTCATTTTTAAAGAAGTTGGCTTGTCAGTTTTTTATGAAAGACAAGTACATATATATGCTCTAAAATGATAGACAAAGAACAACACTTTTGTTATTAATCATCACCACAAACCACATGCATGTTGCATTATCTTCTGGGTTTGTGTGAACTGTATGAGCCCAGCATTCATTTATTCTTTGGATTATAGTTAATTTTGTGGTAATCAAGACCTCATTAGAGTAGAAGCTATGATTTATCATAAGTTCATTTATTCATTTAGCAAGTATGTATAATGTGTGTGTACTGCATACCTAGCATGAGGAAGCAAGTGTCACATGATAAAGTTACCTACTTTCTCTAACCCCATTGGCCAGAATTGATAGGGGGCTTAAGACTTAGAAAGTTTTAGCTTAAGGTAAATAGCCATAAATCTAGCAAGTAATGCGGATGTTAAGCTCTTTGTTTCAGAAACTACAGATAAGGCCCATCTGGCACCTGAGAAAAAGTGGATGACCTCCTGGGATGCTGGCTAGAGATTACCACTTGGAGACATCCCTATGGGGAAGAAGCAGGCGACTACCCCTCCCACTTGGAGACAGCTAATTGCCAGGATATGCAGCTGGGAACTTCCAGGACTCTCTCTCTCACTGACTTCTTTTTTGTCTTCCCCAACCCCCCCTTATAAAAGATCTGGCCAGGAAAGAAAGGAAAAGATGGTTTGTTAGGGTATGAACCCGCCATCTTCTTGGATCGCTGGCCATCTGAATAAAGCGTCTATAAAAGATTCAATCACTGTCATTGCTTATTGGATTTGGTAGTGACAGGCAGCCCGAATGCAGGTGTCTTTTCCGGTTACAGAATGACAAGAGTATACCTAATTGCAAGGGACACTGGGATATGTAGTCTTTATTTAGGGCAGCCACATGGCTAGCTAAAAATTCTATTAATGTGGAAGAAAAGGATATTAAATGCTGGGGAAAAACAATCAGACTCCATTGCTGATAAGGAACCATTACTCAGACCTAGGAAATTTCTGCCATGTGGGAATGTGGATCCACTATTGATTGCATGTTTTAAAAAATAAGGCAAAATCTGACAATTTTATGTAAGATATGTGAATTTTAAAATATTGCTTCAACCAAAAAAGGAAAAAAACTAAAAAACTGAGACATTCTTTAGTTCAGGCCATCTATTGTGAAAAATACCAGCAGACCATCACCATCTCTTTGCAATTTCTGACATAAACTCTTAGTAAAGAATGGAGAAGACATCTCAGCTTCTCAGCTTGGTTTCCAGTTTTAGTAAATTTATTAACAGCTTAAAATTGTTAGTAGTGCATGAGTAGAAAAGATACATAAGTAATTTTGACTAAGTTAAATCTGAACCATCCCGAATTATAACATTTTCGGGAAAGAACAAAGCTTATTTCTTTGTATTGGAAAAGGTTCCTATTGTTCTTTCAAATCTGGTTATTTGTGCTGTTGCAAAACATCTTTCCCTTGTGAATATAAAGCATTACTTTCCTATAAGGACATATTCTATAACACATTTCAAACAAGTCACCACTTAAACCGAGGCAACTGAGCTGTGGACCTAGCTGTAACACCAGAAGAGACAGAGCTCCAGTGGGATCCAAAGATGGTTGAAACAAACATCCTGGCAGAAAGATGGGTTAAGTCTTCCAAAAAATGGTGCACAGAAGTAGAAATCCAAATGACCAACAGAGGAAAGCAAGTGTTCAGCTTCATAAGTACACAGAGAAATGCATATTAAACCCTCTATGAATCACCATTATGCACCAGACTACCAAACTTTTAAAACTCTGACAATACCTAGTTTATGTGAAGATGTAGGGCAAGAGGAACTCCCATCCATTGCTAGTGGGTAGGGCAATTGATGCCATCATTTTGGAAATTTGCATACTCTAGGATGCAGGGATCCTTTCCTAGGTGTATACCCAGAGATACCTCACACAAAAGAGTGAGGTTTATAGTAGCATTGTTCACAACAGGACAAAAAAAACCCCAAATATTCCCCAACAATTTTATGGAATCATAAAATTGCAGTGTAATACAATGCATGACTGCAGAGCAGAGAAAATACACCAGAGCTTCACACAACATGATGAATTTCACGAATATTAAGCAAAGCAAGAGCCAACATACATACATTATAATGCCATATATATAAAGTTCCAAAACAAGTAAAATGAAACTGGAGAGAATCCTATAGAGGTGATAAAAGTATAAAGAAAGCAAAACAAGAAAATATGTACCAGAGTCAGAGTACCTCTCAGGACAGAGGATTTTATTGTGGGTGGGCAGGGTATTGGGGACACTGTACACAGTGAAGTTGTAACAGGGTGCAGTCAAGAGGGGGACCCCAAATAGGGATTTGGAATGGGGTCCAGAACTCAAGGTTTCCAGGAAATATTAAGATGTCCTCATCCCTTCCCTGTCAGGTGTGGTTTGGGGGAAGGGACAAATGGAGCAGGGCCATTGAGAGCTGTTTCACAAAGCAACAGCTTTGCAGCTAACTTCTGGTGTGGTCATTTAAAATATCTATAACCTTTAACTGGCTACATAGGTATGTTAAATAGCTGTGGCCATGCTCTGAGCTAGGGGAATGGAAGTAACTTCCCCACCAAGATGAAACTGGGGGGCAGGTCCCCTGAGTTACAGTGCCTATGTGGGAGCTTGGAGAAGATTGGCTCCATGGCATGGGGCCACACCTGCCCAGACTCACGATGGCAGCCCAGTGAAGCTGCAAGGATATGAGAGGGCTAGCAAGTGTAGCCAATGGTGAGAGGAGTTGGAAATGGGGCTGCAGAGGAAGATTGGCTCGGGGATTTAAACCCAGACTCGGCAGCCATTGAGGGAAGAGTCACATGGCTTTGCCAGAGCGGAGACTCCCACAGCCATTGTGCAGAGAGGACCACTAGGCTGTGGCAATTGAAAGGAGAGACACTCGGCTTTGCCAGGGTGGGGACCCCTGCAGCTTTAGAAGGGGGGACCACCACTCAGCTTTAGCAGAGATCCCGGTGACAAAGCTGTTGGTACCAGGAACTGAGAGAGGCCTACCAGATGAGATGGATTACTGGGAAGAACCCAGGGCTGCCTGAGCCTCGGACTTCTATTTCTTTTCCTGAGATACAGTACCCCAGACTGGGAAAAGGGGGAAGGAAGGACTGTGTGTGTTTATGGGTGTTTTAAGGGACCTTTGGGATTTGATGAAGACATTAATTAGGTTAATACTTTAAGTTTGTACAGCATTAAATAAACATTTCTTTCTTTTTCACGAATCTCTGGCATTGAGAGATGTCTTTCCTACAGGCAGCGGACATAACGAACCTGGGGGGTTTCTTTCAGTAATGGTATATCACCCTTAGGCACCCCCCCTTGTTGTTTGGTAACAAAGTGCGTAGGGTCTTGGCAACATTCCTCACTTGAGTGTGTTTACGTGGCTGTGCATTTTCTTAATTTGTTCCTTAAACCGTATGTACAGGTTTTATTCATTCTTCCCTATGACAAAATTCACATGGAATACTGGATCATATCTGGCTAGTGGGGGCAGTGAGGGTGCAGAGGGGCAGCATGTGTAAGAGGCTAGGGCTTACTAACCAAAAAGTTTAACCACCAGTGTGTTAGAAACACTGTCATGTTATCCTAAAGTTAATCCCAGTCATTTTCAGAGTTCAGGACCAAGCAGGATTTCACATTTGAGTTGAGGACAGTTTGTGAGTGTTCATTTGTTTGCCCTTGGAAGCACCTTGGCTGGGGAATTTGCCTGGAGCCTGAGGCCACATGGATCTGCTGAGGCCCTGGGGCAGGAAGGGGGCTGGGCTTATGTGACTCAGGATCTGGAGGGAGGGCCTGAAAGCAGCCAGGAGGTGAGCCACTGGAAGGGGAACGTCTCTGCCATTCCCCAGCAGTAAATGAACTCACCCTGTCTGGACATTCTTGACCTTAGCGGCAAATGGAAGTATTATTTTAAAGATACATTTAACCAGAATTGCCAAGGGGCACTGATTCTTCAGGTCCTAGCCAGAGAGAGTGCCTACAAATCACATACTTGCTACTTCTCAGAAACAAAAGCAGCAATTTCTTTTCTTCATAATTTCAGCAGGAATTGAGATGTCACAATGAAGAAACTGCTTGTGTTTTATCTGATTAGGCTCACCCTATCCTTTAGGTATTCCAGATTCCTGTTCTGACAGCTTTCTGGAAGGAAACTGTCCATGACCCACCATTTAGCCACTGCAACAATGTTTCAGGAAATGATTCTTCTTGGCACTCTCAAGACTCCTTTCATGCCTGTTGTTTTTCTTCACTGACCTCAAAAACCCTGTAGGAACGTGTCAACCTCACTTATTTTGGGGAAAGCCACATGGCTGGCAAAACAGAGGCTACCCCTATCCCTTGTGTGTGCTGGAGCAGTTGCAAGGAAACAGCCACCACCAGCAAATGTGTGCACCTGTTTGTGGCTAACTGGGAACTAGCTCCCAGTGACAATCAGCCATCTGCCATTCTGAGGCTAAATGGAATGGAACTGGGGGCAGTTAGCAACCTGTGGGTATGAGCCTTCCTAGAGCAAAGGAATCACCGAGTTCTCTAGAAGATGATACCCAGCTCTGCTTGGTGTGGAGGACCCCTCAGTTTTTAAGATGGTTTGAAAAAAAGGCCCAGGCCCCAAACTTCCCTTTTCTTTTCAAAGCTAAAGCTCTCCCTACCTGAAACCCAAAGCAAATGTGCCTGAAACATATATATTAAATATAATGACTCAATGCGAATTTCTATAGGAACTTTGTGTAGTTCACAGAAATAGACTGAGCTATTTTAAATGCAGCTTGGGACTACAATCTTTCATTCACACATAACCATAACTAAAAATGTAACATTTCACAAAAACGCACATGCAAATGTAAAAACATTATACTGCCTGTTTGAACACTCAAGATAAAGTCCAACCTGTAGCCTAAATATCACCAGAAACTAAATAAAAGTTATGGGAAGGGGTGGCAGAGAACTTAGGAAAGTTGTCACAGCTGATAGCCTTACTTAATGCTGTGTCCCTTAGAAACTGCAGATTTCCTGTCATTGGGAATTGTGCTAATTAGAGACATTTGCCAGTCTCCAGGTTTTGCCTTGTACAAACCCTGGTGATAAGCCACTTCCTTACCAATGCTTGGGAGAAACCTGCACTGACCATCAAAGTAGTGTGTGATCCTGAAGGAGTGGGACACGGTAATGATCATAACAGTTAGGGAAAGTATATTTCATATCTGTTATAGGTGTAATAGCTGCTAACTTATCTACTAAACCATTCAAGCAGTGTTTGAGGATGGCAGCTTGCTTAAACTTGTCATTATTAGAAGGATCTTCGTTACTGTGTATGAACACTAATTTCCTCAACTAAACTACTGGCACCGATCAACAGCTCAGCGATTAGCAGTTTAAGGTATGTCATCAGTTTACTTAGATGAGTTTTTCACTGGCCAGATTGTCTTCAAATCACCCTTTATTAAATGAAAAAAAATCACATTTCTCTCAGCTGCCTGGGAACTTGGCCTTCAATAATAATTCTCATTTATTATCTCCTTGACTAAATAACTATGAAGTGTTAACAGTAAATTCCTCTCTACTAATTCCTAGGCAAAGGGATATTAAAAGTAACAAGAAAAAGAAAACATAGTGCAGTTGACCCTGAGCTGTGTATATCCACACATTGCATTTTGCTGTGTATAATGCGCACCCATGTTTTTGTGTGCATTATGTATGGGACTATTACACTCATTATTATACCCATGGTATTTAAATAATTAAACTTATGTATAATGTACATCCTTGTTTTCCCTCAAAAATTTGGCCAAAAAAGTACACATTATACATGGCAAAATATGGTATATGTGGATTTTTTTCAATAAATACTGGTACTGTTTTTGTTCTGCAGTTAGGAGTCTGTGGATGTGGAAGGCCCACTGTGTGAATTGTTCCATACTATTTTACATAGGGGACTTGAGCAGCCACAGATTTGGATATCTGCAGTGGGGGGATGTCTTGGAACCAATCCCTCACAGATACTGAGGGTAGTTAAGTTTCTGGGGAGTCAAAAGTTATACTTGAATTTCTGACTACACAGGGGTGAGGTGAAGGCCCCTAACCATGACATTGTTCAAGGGTCAACTGTTACCATAATTGCCTAATCAACAGCATCAGTATTATTTGAGAATTTGTTAGAAATGCAGATTCTGGGGCCTTACCCCAGACCTACAGAATCAGAAGGGCTGAAGGTGGGATCCAGTAATCTGTTTAACAAATGCCTGAGAACCACTGCAACAGAATAATTGAATAATCACATCATAAGCCACTGGGAGATTTTCAAGAAAGAGATAGTAATCAATTATTTAAAATAGGAAAGAAAATCAGAGAGGTTGATAGCCCAGAAGACTCTTAGAAGCTGACCACCAGTGATGCAAAGTGAGCACCATCAATCAGTCCCTGAAATAAGTAACTTTGAACAACTCACACTCACTGGGCATTAGTAGGTGGCAGAGTCTGGGTAACCCTCTCTCTATGGCATATTATGCTATTGACACGGGTATCCCCATTTCACACATATGAACACTGAGAGATAAGAGAGATTAATTTAAACTCATATAACAAGAAAGTAGATGTGACTCCAAACCTGTGTTTTATGTAACTTTTGCTAACTCCTCCAGAATTCTTAAGAGGGTACATAAATGGGGAAGGAGTAAATGGGGAGGAAGGGAAGACTTCCCTCAGCTTAACTTGGGGCTTCAGCACTTATAGTGGCCACTGATGAATTCTACTAACAAGTTTATTTCTTGGGTGAAGACTTTTAAACACTAGATTAATCTGAATTAGCCAAAAACTGGATTAAACCACATAAGAGATCTGAACACAGATAACAAGACCAAATATATACATTATAACTTAGTGTTTCTTGAACCAAACCAAAATGACTACAGTCTCTAGTTGTCCTGTAATAGCGAAGATACCAAATTTAGTTTAATTTTTTTCTAACAGAGCTACAAAATCAGACCCTAATTATTTTCAGCACAACTGTAAAACAGGGCATTCAAACTCACCTGCATGCCGCTTCAGGTGAGAAGCCCAACACCCCAACAGATACCTTAAACCACATAGGTACTCGACTTTTTATACTGATTCAAAAAATTCATTGCAAGATCTCTCCCCTTGAAGAGGCACCTGTTCCAGGATTCCAAGGCCAGAGACCAGAGGGAGAACAGGAAACAAGCTGTCAGAGGCCTGGGGCTCAAATCTTCTCCAGGTCTAGTGCCAGCACTGAAACCCAGCCAGCCCTTGAAGCACTGAGTTCAAAGCTAGGGGAACACCCCTCTGTTGTGTGAGCACTTACCAAAGGCCCTAAAGCTAGAGGGACAGTGACTGGGGGCTGGTCCCAGGGCAGCAGTAGGAAGGAGTGGAGGGAATTGGAGAGCTGGGTGGAGAGGAAAGTGGAGGAGGGGTGGGGCTGGGAAAGGCAGGCTGGCCGGGCTACACCTTGCCCTTCCCCACCTCTTTTAAATATTCTCCATCAGGCCTCTAGCCAAATCAGGTTGTAGTAATCCATGGTGTGGACAGTGAGAACTGAAATATTACAGGAGCCATTCTCCTGGCATTTGCTAAAGTGGGTGCCCCACTGCTTCTGGGAAAGGGATGCCCCCTTCATCTTCACAAAATGGAACTCCCTCACTCAGGTTCAGGTGTGACCATTTCTAGGCTGCCTCTGCTTTCCAGGTCCCCCAGACCTCTCAGCCCCTTCACAGGACAATGAAAGAAATTCTGGTGGCTTTAAAGGGGACTCTCCTAGGCAAGTGTGGTATGACAGACAAGTACTTACCATTTTACTTATAGGAATTCATTTAATCCTGTAGCAAACCTTTACAACAGTGCCATTTCTAATTTACAGATAAGGAAACTGAGCTTTAGATAGCCACCACTGTCCCACTGCAGCTGTGGGCAACCAGGATTTAGATGCAGGCTACTGAAAAGCTTCCACAGACTTAGAAACAAACAGACCCACCAGCTGGCCCTAGAACTCTGATTTGCAGTAATACACTTTGGATTTGGAACTGGATTCAGTCCCACGTCTCCATGTTCTAAGGAGTTTTGTGGTCTTAGATAAACTAATCATTGTAAGCCTTGGTTTCCTCATCATAGAAAGATTTTTCCAAATGTTGTATTCCTAGCACTCTCAGACCAGGCTAGTGGTGGATTATTACCACTAAATGCACAGTGGGTGATCTAGGTTAGAGATGCCAGTTTAAATATTTAGGACATTTATGCTAAAAAATATTTCAGTGCTTGTCTGAAATTCAAATTTAAATGGACATCCTATATTTTTATTTGCTAAAACTGGCAACTCTAAGGGTTGGTAATAAACCACAAGAGAAAAGAACTTTGAAACCACTGCCAAGTTGAAAGTTGTAAGCAGTTTTAGGGTTTGTTCAATAGAGAATCACAGTCACTGGGGAAGTCCCACCTTGACACTTGCTCTCGATATCAGGACTGATCCAAGATCAGGACTGATCCACAGACTCTTTTGGACCCTTCTCATCTCAGCACTCTCCCAAAGATGCAAGAAAGGTGCTTATGTTCTGGGAAACAGAGCATCCTGTCAGCTAGAATTCCTTTGCCAATAAATTTTTGTCTGTGGTCTAACCAATAATAGAGGACACATTATTCTGTTCATCAGTATGCTTGACAGGGATCAACTGTCAAACTATTTCTTTTTTAAGTCTAAAGAATAGCTAATAATAACGAAAATGTGATGAAAGATTTTTCTAAACATTAGCCAGCTTGCTGAGGCTTCTGAATGTGTCTACTTGAACTTTCAACTCTCTTGAAAGAATGACTTATGCTGAGAAACAGGTTAACATGAAAATCTGTAAATACTTAAAGTAAAAATATTTCACAAATTTGTGGAGACAGAAAGAAGAATGGTGGTGTCAGGAACTAAGGGGAAGGAGGAATGAAGGAATTGTTGAATGGGCATAGAGTTTCAGTTTTGTAAAATGAAGAAAAAACTCTGGAGGTTGGTTGCCCAACAATGTGAATATATTTACACTACTCAACTATATACTTGAAAATTATTAAGATGGTAAATTTTATGTTATGTATATTTTACCACAGTTTTAAAATTTCCCTCTCATACAAATTTAGAGTTAGAAAAAAAGGCACATGGAAGAAGAACAATCAGACAGTGCTTTCCTACAAAAGGATGTAAAGTCAAAGAAATCTATTCCTCTCCTGGGAAATGTCCTACTAGACAAGTGAGGATTATTTGTGCTCTACTTATAAGCCCCAAGGTTTTATTTCTTCTTCCTGAATGTGTGATTCAGTGTGTCCTTCCTGAACACACAAAAACTGGATTAATTACATCAGCTGTTTGAACAAAGATAATGAGAGTGAATATGCTTTATGTTGTCACTCCATGTTTCTTCAACCACACCAAAGGCACTGAATGTGTATCAGAGTGGGACTATAGCCATCATCCCCAAATGCCATCCCTTAGCTTGAATAGATTCCGGATGGTGTGCATGTCATGCTAGCTTCTATTCATACCAAATACCAAACATGCAAATGTTGTAGCCAGCTACTATGCGAAAAGCTCAGATAGACTGAGTTTCATTCTGGTACTAAGTCACAGTGATGGGTGTAATGGCCCAGTTCACACCCAGAGAGGAAAAGATCAAGAATGTTACTTCCTACACAGGACTGATCCTCACTGTGCTTTTGGTACCTGGGTAAAGATATCACTGTTTGTAATACTTACAACATACTAGGCACTGAACTAAGCATGTAACATGAGATACTTTTCATGATCCTCACAACAATACTTTCCACAGGTAAGATTACCACCCTACTTTACAGAGGGAAAAACTAAGACTTAAAGGCATGATGAGATGTGTGGAAGCCCACACAGCTGCTCAGAGTTGAGTCAGGATTAGAACCAGGCAGGATTCCAGGGTCTGAGCTAGTGCAGAGGACATCTCATTACTGCCAGAAACAAGCTGGCAGAATTGCCTGTTGTGTGGGTCCAGGAGTTCCCCAAAGTCTAACTGTACCTGCATTGTCAACCCAGTCAACTAGATACCATTAAATATCTTTTGGATTCACTTTTGAGGCATTATGAAGTGGAAAGGTAGAGCGGAAATTCCAAGGATGTGGATTCAAATCCAAGTTCTACCATGTCAACTGTAAGCAAAAAGTTGACCAGGTATTCCATCAGAAAAAAGGATTTATTTTGGGAAAAAGAAAGTATTGCAGTCTGGTATGTGGAGCCTTCACCAGTTTAGAGACATAGAAGGGGGCAGTTCTCTTTCATGGGGGAAGAGGAAGGTTGGGGGAGGGGTGGTTATGACTATGGAGTCCTTGTAGCTCCCCCTTCACCAGTGACAGAAAGAGGGTATGAGAGCTCCTCCTACAGTTCTTCCCAATACCTGTCTTGGATAATGTCTGTCATAATTTTGACAACCACATGTATAGCAGATATGTGACCTTGATTGCCAGGCCTCAGTCTCCAAATCTGCACAATGAGCATCTCAAACAGGTACAATTTGAAGACAAAATGTATGAAGTATGTAAGAGTACCTGGCACCTAGTAGATAACTGTAAAAGCAGCATGCACAATGATGAAGCAAGAGTATGAGATCTGCCATCAGAGGCCTGGGTTCGAATCTCAGCTCCACATCTAACCAGCTGCGTGACAGGCAAATTCAGTTTCTTTTGGCCTCAGTTTCCTTACCTGTAAAATAAGGATAATGATACTGCCTAGCTCATAGAGTTGATACAAGGATTCAGGAAGCTTTTAGAAATGAGCATTCCAGATGCTAGGCACTGTTCTAACTCCTTTGTGTGTATTTTTGCTCTTGATTTTCATTAGCAGGTGGAGACTATGTTACTCCTTGTGCCTTAGACCTCGGAGATCATGCATATTGGAATCAGAAAGGGCTAAGAAGTTCCCAGACATGTATGCAAAAAACCTGGTCTGTAGAATTCTGTGTGGTTCCACCTTTCCCAGTGGATCTGCTATTTAGACACCTACAGAAGGGCCCCTTCAGCATCCATTCAACATACAGGCCTTCTCAATGTCATACAGTTTTCGACAGCCAGAATTTGTCACACAATTTTCAAGGCCCAGTGAAAAAAGAAAATGTGGAGCCTCTTGTTAAAAAATCTTTAAGAATTATTTGGTGACAGAGGAGCCTCAAACCAAGCAAGAGACCCTTCTGAGCAGGGGACCCTGTGTAACGGCACAGGTCACACCCTGTGCAGTCAGCTTGCCCACAGCTTATTCTCTGGTAGGTTTCCACTGTCTCAGTTGCTTCCTTTCTGCCTGCCCAGCCCCTGGCCCCTGTGCCCGGAAATGAGAGAGCTGTTCACAGAGGCACACAGGTCACCAGATGGCAGCAGGCTGTGGACAGGGCGGCTGAAAGGCTTGCTGTTCTGGGAGGCAGGGACAGGTTTGGGAGTTTCAGTTAGGCAAAGTGAGTAATCCTCCACAACTCTTACACTTGTTTTGAAAGAGGATCCAGTGGAGGGTAAATCACTGTGCTAAGCTCTGAGTTTTTAAAACATACAAAATAACAAAAAAATTCTGACAAAAGTACCACATTTTCACTGTTGTTAAATGAAAACACCATGCCATACAAAGAAGAAAAGTTGTAAACGTTTCTATTCCCACCACCCTGAAAAACCATTAGCCATGACACCAATGATGATAGCTTCATTTTTTTCTGCCCTCACTATAAACCAGAGTGCAAACACTAGAATGCTATATTGCATATTTGAAAGTCACTAAGGGGATAGATCTTAAATGTTCTCATCACAAGAAACTAATGTGTAATTATGTGTGGTGATGGATTTTAACTAGACTTATTTTGCTGATATATCACAATATATACAAATAGTGAATCATTATGTTGTATACTTGAAACTAATGTAATGTTATATGTCAATCATACCTCAGTAATAAAAAAATAAAAAAGAATTGTAATTATTCCTATTTACATGAGGAAACAGGCTTAAAGTTGTTCAGTAATTTAGCCAATATTGCTCGCCAGTGAGAAGGGACAGCTCAGCTTTGCCCTATTTTCTGAATCTTTAGTCTGAATCTACAGTCTATCTACTGTGGTCTTTATAGTGGAGAGGTCTGCAGCTGTGCAGAAATAAAATATTGGAACTTTGAATGATATTTACTTTTATCCATTTCTTTGAACATGTTATTCTGCTTCATTCATTTTGACATGCTATTCTTTTGTGAATTTTTTTCCCCAGACAGAAATCAACATACCAGTTTTATTATGGTAAATCTGAATTGGACAATGCAGCCTGAGACCACAATTGAATGACTCAGTCTTTCCACAGAATCGGGTGAACTTTTTGAGCCAGTTTTAGGCAGCAAGCAGGAAACCTTCAGAACTCCCCTGGCAGGGCAGAGCCTGCCTCTGCAGCTTCCTTTAGGAGAAGTAAGAATATGTACTTATGCTATATAGTTCAACTAGTCTGAAGGTGAAGGAAGTGGACCCTAGGCAACACTTGTACAGACCTCTTTTGTGAATATTTAAAAATATATATGATACTGGTATAGTTCTACATGTACATAATTGTATAAATAAATAAATGAATAAATAAAGTATACATATATTGAGAATACATATATGGGACTAAATGAACAAAAACAATTAGAGACCAGAATAGATCTGTTTTTATATGTATATCATGTGTTTGAATATATTGGTATACAAGTTTTTTTTTAAAGAATGAATAATATGTATACTTGTGTTTTTTTCCACTTCATATGTGGTAATCATCTTTCCATGTCAATAAATATTCACCTACATCAATATTTTTAATGTAAGTACTGAACTCTTCAAGTATTAATTTTAATAGGCAATATCCAATGTTTTAGAATAATGATCTGATATCTATCTTATATTTCTATACCCAAACCCCACACCCACCCCAATGAATGGTAGAATATAATTAAGTACCTGGAAGCCAGGGACTCTTTTTAAACAATACACCTCTTTTCTCCAAAGAATTTAAATAAGGGTCTCAAAGAGATATTTGCGTATCCCTGTACATAGCAGCATTATTCTTAAAAGCCAAAAAGTGGATGCAACCAAAGTGTTCACCCATGGATGCGTGGATAAACAAAATGTGCTATGTATATACAATGAGATATTATCCAGCCTTAAAATATAGGAAATTCTGATACATGGTACAACATGGATTAATCTTGAGGATATTATGCTAAATGAAATAAGCCAATCACAAAAAGATGAATATTGATTGATTTCACTTACATGAGGTACCTAAAAGACAAATTCACACAGACTAGAATGATGGCTGTCAGAGGCCAGGGGAGGAGGAGAGGTATGTTATTGTTTAGCAGACATGAGTTTCAGTTTTGTAAGGTGAAAAGTCATGGAGGATGGTGGTGATGGTTGCACAATAATGTGAATGTACTTAATACCACTGAACTAAGCACTTAAAAATGACTAAGATGATAAAAACAAAAACACATCTCATTATAACAGATAGGATTCAGTGGCGGTGGAAGTAAACTCCCAAGAACTGAGTCTCCACCCTGCAATGTGCTTTATCTCATGCAATTCTCACAACAAACCGCTTGAAGAAAAGGAACCTTAGATTCAGATGGCTTGAAACTGGCTTAGGGTCACCTACTAGCAGATGAGAGCTTGTCTCAGATTCACTTCTGAATCCAGAGTCCATGCCTTTCCCCAATGGCTCCTATAAAGGATGTAGGATCATTGTGGCTCAGTAATAAAAGTAACAGTGGACACTCAATTTGTCTCCATCATAGCCCCTGCTTGGTCCAGTGCTTTATACACTACAAGTATTTAATTTTCAAGAATGAGTGGGGTTGAGCAGTGAGAAAAAGAAAGGTATTCCAAGGGTACTAATGAGTGAGTGCTAATTTCCTGCCTTCTTACTCTTAAGCTATCTCATCAAGAGACTAATGTTAGACTTGGGGCTACTCCACTGATTACACCACTGAGCATGGTGGAGTCAACTGCTGCTGTTCCTCATTACCTTCTGTCAGGGACAGCAAGAATCCATGTAGGCCTCTTTATACAGGTGTAAGTTAAAATAGTCTCTCTGAGATAGCTGGAGAGACCTGGGGACTGTAGGCCTGGTCTTGTCTACATGAATTGTCATGGATATGTCACTCTTAATTCATCAGCTGTGAAATGAGGGTTCAAGTGCATCATTTAGGGCAGCCCTAACATGCTATGCTCAGAGCAGATGAGAATGTGCCCATTGTATGATTCTAAACTGCTTCAGCAAAAGAAGTTTCAGAATTTGATAGATGTTTATCCTGCCTGATAGTTAACGAAATTAAAATTGAGGGACTAATGAAGCCTCCAGGGCGTCTGAAGAACAGACTGCCCCTGACTCCTTATCTTTTTAAAATGATTTTATTTATTTGTTTTTACATAGAGTGGGGAAGGAACGGAGAAAGAGAGGGGGAGAAACATCAATGTGAGATGGAAGCATCAATTGGTTGCCTCTTGTATGCACCCCAACCAGCATCAAACCTGCAACCCAACAGCTTAACACTTAGAAGTACTTATAAATCATTAAAAATAAAATACAAATGCAACAAACTGATTTACAAAAGAACTTATTTGTATCTTTAAATCAATTCTTAACATAGAGTCATTTTCCAGAGAGAGAGAGGAAAGCTACTTCATAACAATTTTATCCCCAAACATTTTGTTGATTCATTAAAACCCTGGCCTGAAATAAGACAGAAACGTTCAATTTTTGTCAAGTCAGGTTTCTTCATTCTGCCGTAGAGGAAGGGAATGACTTTTATAAGTTTGTGCTGAAATACAAAAGTGGAGGCTCCTGTGTGTCAAGAGCATGAGGTTTGGAGCCCTGACCCTACACTCTAGCCATGTGACCTGGATAGCAAGCTATTTACTGCTGCAAAGCTCAGCTTCTCTAACTATAAAATGTGGATACCAACAGTGCCTATCCTCACAAGTTGGTGTGAAAATTGAACAACAGTAATAATAATAACAACAACAACACATGATATTCATTGAGACAAATACTTAATTCCACAGTTGTGCAGCAAATGACTGGGCCTGCATTTGAACCCGTGTAGTTAAGTACTCGAGCCCCTGCCTTCACTATGGCTTCCTCATTGGTGAGAGTAAGTACTCAGCATAGCACCGGCCCCTGGGAGCTGCTATTGTTATTACTGTCACTGACTTTCTATTTTATATTCTTATCCGAGGATTTTTTAAATTGATTTTTAGAGAGGAAGGGAGAGAAAAAGAGAGAGATTAGAGAGAAACATCAACTGGTTGCCTTCCTTATGCACTCCAACTGGGGATTGAACCCACAGCCTTTTGGTGTACAGGACGATGCTCACACCAACTGCTCTCCCAGCTAAGGCTGTCACGGATTTTAAAAGCCCTGAAAATAGAATGACATTTTAGAGCTTTAAGTGCTCTAGAGGTGTAAGGACTAGGGTAGGCTTTCTTTAAAGTCTTTGATTCCCACCTCCTTCTTTAACTACTGTCAGGGTGTCCAGAGAAGCTCCTTTCACATGAGAAACAGCTGCATTTGGTTCCACAGCTGTATCTTGTGAATTAATCCTTCCCATTGAAGCTGGGTGACAATATAGTCTCATTCTGACCTAGCAATTAATTGTAAATTGTAGTTAGTTGCTTTTTCTTATAAGCAGAAGTGCCCTAAGTACATAGTCTCTTGGAAACTTCCACCTTTGGAGATGTTGAGAGAGAGAGAGAGAGAGAGAGAGAGAGAGAGATTAAAAAAAAAAGTTGGCTTTTACAAACTCATTTGTAGCTGCTCAGTGATCAGGTCTTTTCTCCTTGCTGAGCCAGCTTTCAGGAATTCTTGGCGTTTGTCTGTGTTGTGTTACCCCAGTAGTTTATCTTTGCAACTTAAGGGCTGACTTGGAAATTCAGACTGTCAACTATTTCAAGAAAATGGAAGTCCTCACTTCACTATTTTAATTAACTTTCAGAGAGTGAGGTTTCCTACTGGTTATGATAATGTTAACTTAAAATACTCTTAAGGAAACAGGGCAGGAAGAGAGTGAGAACAGGAGGACTCTTGTTTTTAAAGGCATTCTGGGAGAAGGAGTTAAGTAAAGCTTCAAAGGCAAAGTAGCAGACGTTATGTGGAGAAGAGAGGGGAGAGGCATAGTTAGATCTCAAGGAGCATGAACAACAGAGGATGGAAATTAAAGTGTATAATAGAGATTAAGTACAGCCTTGAATGCCAGGTTAGGATGGTGGGAGGGTAGAATGAGAAACTGTGAGATTGTTGGAATTAACAGCCAAGATCAAGTTTATGTCTTAGAAAACTAACTGGGATTATGTGCAGAGGGTGGTGTGCAATGGGATCAGAATCGATCTGGGCACTCAATGGCCATGGGGCAAGGTCTGTTTAGGCCTACAACTGCCATCTATTCATTTGTTAAATGGCAATGATAACAGTTATATGGAGATTGAATAAAATCAGAGATGGATGTTTTAAATAATGTCATAGAAAGCACTCAGACAAACAATACACACACACAAATTTTTATGGTCAGGTTGGGTGAAGAATAGTGTCTGAACAAGCTGGGGAGCTGGGGTTCTGATAAAAAGGGCAAAAAAAGGGGGGCTGACAGAGGGAGAAATGGATGGAAGGATGGAAAAGCAATCCTTAGAGATGATCAAGAGAGAATGGTGATGTTATTCAAGGGAAGACAGTGGAAGAGGAGGTGGTCTGGGGACTGGGATGCTGATGAGTTTAGCTTTGGAAATACTAAATTTGAGAGAGAGGGAGATATTCACAAGGGGTGGGTAGACCAGAGCTTTAAGACTTGGGTGTTCCATTTGTTTTAATGGAAAAAGCCACATTGCCCTTAGGAAAGTATTTGGGGAGAGCTTCTGGCCCATGTTTAAAGTTCAAAGTAAACTCAGTGAAGTTCTAAAAGCCAAAAGCTGCAGTCACCTACATATGAACAACAATACCATGGAATTTAGATTTGTCCCCTAGGTAGTCTTGCTAGAAAGCAAGTTCTTTGGAAGAAAGACCCTGTCCCATAATTCTACATCCTCAGAGCCAAGATGGTGCTGACACATTTCAGGCATCCACTAGATGTTACTGGTAGAGTTATGCATTTTGTACAATTTTAATTTAGTAGTATCAAGGATAAGTACATTTCACCTGAGCTTTTTGCCTCCTTTAAGGAATTTCCCTCTGCTTGTTCCCACCTGAGAAATATCACTTAAGAAAATAATCACAATAACCACAATCCTAACTACACAAAGTTGTTCACCACAGCATTTTTAATATTGGCAATAAAATGAGAAACAGTTCATATTTGAAACAACAGGAAAGTGATAAATTGTGTTCATCAACTTGATGGAATATTAACCCGGAAATTGCAGAAACTATTCTAAGCACTTTGTAAATTTTAATTCATTTAATCTTCATAGCAATCCTATGGGAAATATACTATTATTATAAGTCCCACTTTACAGATGAGGAAACCAAGGCCCAGGAAAGACAAATGGCTCACTCTGGGTCATGTTGCTAGTTCCTTGATTCCCAGTTCCATGCTCCTACTGGTCAGCATTATTTAGATAATTTCAAACCTGTGCCCCCATTTCTTCAGGCTAGCAATCACTCAGGAACCCACTGGGAACAAAGAGAAGTTAAGCAAACGGATTGGTTTGGGCTTGTCCAGACCAATTTGCTAACCCTGAAGTACTAGGGCTAAATGGTCTGGACTACCACAGGAATGTCCTTTCTAAAATTTCTTCTCCCTCTGAGGAAAGTTTCTGGAATCAACCTTTTTCTCCTGTTCTTTCCCCTGACATGTTATCATGGCTTCTCTAGACCCACGTTAGTCCCAAAAGTCTCTTCAGAGGTGGCCCAGAGACTGGACAGGATGATGATAATGATCAGGGCAATAATGATACTATAATAATAATGGCCTAAGTGTATAGAGACACTGCCCTGGGCAATGTTTACACACATTTGAAAAGGGATGGTGCCCTTTTCTGGATGAGGAAGTGAGGCTCAGAGAGACTGGGAGAAAGGGGGGGAGGAAGGACTAGCCATCCACAGACTACATAGTATGAGCTTTTGGCCTTGGAGCCCTCATTTGTAAATCAACTTCAGACTCACCCCCTCCCTACATGATGTCATTCCTTGCATATCTGATCTTCCTAGGAAATAAGTTTCCTCCAGGAAAGACAACAGGAAGGACACAGCAGATCTTGATGTTAATGAGCTAGAAACTACTGATAATTGATCCCCATTTTATCTCCTGACATTTTCTTTTAATTAAGAAAATGATGTTTATTGATACTTATGATTTCTTCAAACATATTTCCTAACCTAAAACAATTAAAAATAATAATATAGCACAAATGGAGGTAATAAGGGATGTGGTGAGAGGATCATGATGTGTTAAGTGCACTCCTCAGTCATTCTACCAAAGTGAATGGGCAGCCAACAAGAGTGCTCTGAGTCTGAAGTGAAGCATTACTCCAGACTGGAAGTTTTCAAACTTGGAAGGCACTGGTTTGTTATCAGTTTGTTAAGGAACACACTATTCAAAGACTTGGCTGTGAATGAGCACTAGCTGATCTGTAAATAATCTATGGGTAAAGTTTACAGGGGTCAAACATGTAAATGTGGGGGTGAGGCATGCACTCTGTCACGTTGAACTGTTTCTACTTCTCCAACTACAACTATCACATTAAACAGATAGAGTAGAGCGAGTGGAGGCTAAATTCAAATGTGAACACTCTGTGACCAGTTATGCAGTTAGAACCAGTAAGACATTTGGTGGCAACAATACAACTGTTAGGTCAAGTGTATGAAGGGTGAGGCCCCTTCAGGGCAGCTGCAAAGAGAAAGCCCCTATTAATCCTTTAACTAAGCAGCTGATAGATTTAATCTTTTCGTGTTTATGGTATAACTCTTCAAACACAAGATTATTGTAAGTTAAAAAAAGTCAGCATAGGATACCAAAGCTTTTTACAGATTTCTTTGTCATGTTAACCGATGATAGAAAAAAAGAACTTTGAGAGCTTCTTACTACAACTCACTGTCATTTTGGATTGAAAAGTTGTAAGAAAGCCTCATTGCCGATTTATTCACAAAAAAGAATGGGTCTCTATTTGAAGAGGAAAAAGATCTCAGTCTCATGCCTTGGGATCTATTTTCTTCTGATTTTATACCCATTGTTATTTAAAATAGCATAAAAAGACTCAGCCCACGTTATTTTGCACAGTAGTTTGAGAAAAGAAACCACTTTACCTGGTGTAATCCCCTTTGGCTTCCTGGAATGAAAAACAAAAATAGATGATTGATTTGTATTTATGTTAATGAAGCTAAATGAACTTTACTCGATTATTTACCCCTCTTAAAGTCCCTGGGTTCTGTTTTGTTTTGAATAATGTACCAAGGAACACTTTCTCTATGACCATGGGGAAGAATGTGGTGTCCATAAGGAAACACTAGTAGTCATGAGCTAGTTCTTATTCTTAACATTAGAAACAAATGTATCTTTAGAAGCATAGAGGATTATTTCTCCTTTTATGCTTCTAAGGCCACATGATAAATGCTTGTCTATTGGAATGGCATACTTTTTAGTTTGGGAGCAGACTTTTTCAACCATGATCCAGGTAAATCAACACATGCTATTTGTTTACTCCTTTCAAACCAGCATGGGGCACACTTGGTTTTTTAGTTACCAGTGCTTTTAGGAATTAAAGGGCTCTCTTGGGGTGGGGAACACACAATACAGTGTACACATGGTGTGTTGTGGAATTGAGCACCTCAAACCTGTATAATTTTGTTAACCAGTGACACCCCATAAATTCAATAAAAAGGGAGAAAAAAGAATTAAAGGGTCCTTTATCTTAGCCTCAAGAAAATGTCAACAAAAGTTGCTAAATTTACATTACAATTGCAGCCATTGTAGCAACTGCGGCCTGTCCGTTAACCCAGAGCTCCTTTGCAGGAACATGGTCTTAACTCTTCCTTCAGAGCAATCCAAAATCCATTTTCCTTTGATATACACAATCTCATGCTGTAGCTCATGCAAACTATGCTAAAACAGAACACGGTTGCTCCCATTTTTCATTGGCAAACAAGCAGCTGGCTTAGAAATCCATCAGCGACTGGCCCCTGCAGAAGTTTCATAGTTGCAGGCAGTTCACAAAAGCAACAAATGAAAAAGAGCAGCTGGTCAGTTCTTACCTGTAAAACCAGCCCCGCTAACTTGAAGACGGTTTCACTGTCTACTTCAATTTGCCCCTGTTGGTGGGAAAGGAAAGCATCAGTGCACTCAGGTCGCCCCTTGTTGTAGCAAATGGCTGTGGAGTTGGGGAAGCTGTCACAGCTTGGCACCTCAGTGTGGGATCAAATGCAGATCATACCATTGAGAGAAAAGGGAGGGGGGAGTGCAGAGCCTCCTCCAGGGTTAAGAGGAAGCCACATTGTGTGTGTGTGTGAGTGTGTGTGTTAATTGTGCGAGTTTGTTTACAGAGCACTTCTAGAAAGAACATGAATGACTTTGAGGCTGAAAATTCAGACTTCTAAATGAATAATTTATATCTCTACAAGTTTATTTTTAAACTATAATATTTTTTTAAAATCAGTTTAGTGCTTTCCTGAGATTTTTTTCTCTGTGTCATAGCATGCTTATTTTGGTATACACACAATGCAAACATTATTAAAAGTATAAATTCACTTCTGTGACAATGACACATTGTTGAACTAATATTTGTAGCATTATATATAAAATATAAAATCTTAAGCAGTTATAGCAAATACTTCAAAAACTAAACTTCTGTTGCTTTATATTGACATTTGATGAGCTTTAATTTATCATTTTTTCATTATTTTATTTTTTCCATCCTTTAAGATCTCAAATTAAAATAGGAGTTCTGAGCCTTGGTTAACAAAAATGCTCTTTCAGTAGCCAGATTGGGATTCATAAGTGTGTGTAGAAGGGGTATTGGATCTAACCACAACCCTCAAATGCACCTTCATTTATCTTATTAAATATGGTGATATATATAAATACTGTCTCTGCATTCTGTAATATAATGCAAAAATATGTGGTTTAGAAGGATCTCTATTTTAAAAAAATATTGGTGATATTCTAGCTTGTAAGCATACACAAACATAGAAACAATTCCACATCCCTCACCCCTTTCCCAGATCCTGTATAAATCAGCACTCAAAGGTGCATAGGGTTTAATGATGTGGAACTCTTGGGCCTGGAAATTGCCCTGACCTCTGCCCTTTTCCCTTCTACCTGAGAATCCAGGCTGGAGGATTTTCCAGTTATACCAAGTACATCAATGAGGAGCAATTAAATAGACCAGAGTAAATGCACACTCAGTGGATTTATAGAAGCAGTTAGCTCTGTGAGGTTTTCTGGAAGGATTATGCTTTTCTCTCAGGTTTCTGAGTGATTTCACTGGGGTTTTCAAAAACAAAACAAAGTCAAATAATGAAATAAACAAACCAAACGCCAAGGGCATTACAATGTCAGCAAAGATAATTATCCATGTTTCTCTTGCATTACAAAGTGAGCACAAATTAACTTTATTCACCAACACCTAAGTGTCCCTTCTGAAACTGGAGGCAGTGAATCTGCTTCAAAAGTTTTCTGCTTCACAAGCTGAGAGGCCTGTAGCCTTGGAATGTAAAGCTTGCCTATAATCTCTAGAAACAGACTATACAAAAAGAAGCTAGGTTGATGGTAGGAATCAATTGCCCTCTGTCTTTCAGGCAAGAGACTGGTTTTCTAATCTGGCGAAAGATGATGGAAACAGTTAACTCAACAGGTGAGGTGGGTGTTGATTAAGATTAAATTTTAGAAAGGTTAAAGTCCTTTCACTCAAAGTAAAAAACAAACAACAAAGAAACTAACAAAATGTGTGTACAGTGAGGGGGGAAGAGGAGGGGGAATTCTAAAGCATCTTTGAATTTGAAATTAGGCTCAAATTCAAAGTGAAAGTTATATTTGTCTTAAAATCTTAGAGAAGAGAAAAAGTGGATTATTTTGGGCATTAAAATAACTAAAGCTGAATAAAATATATTGAAAATATTTGTCCACCCCTTAAAGACCCCTTTTGGTCATCAGAACCTTAGGTGAGTCATCCAAACAATACTTTTTAAAATATTTTATTTATTTTTAGATAAATAGAATCTTTAGATATTTTTAGAGAGAGGGGAAGAGATAGAGAAAGAGAGGGAGAGAAACATTGATTGGTTGCCTCTCACCCCAGCCAGGGGTGGACCCGCAACCCAGGCATGTGCCCTTTGCTCTGTGGATGATGCTCAACCAACTGAGCCATGCTGCCCAAGGCCAAACAATACTCCAGATACCAACTTTTCAATTTAGTAAATGGAAGTTCAGCAGATAAAAAGATCTCAGACAGATACTGTTAAGGATGCTGTCAAATAATTCTCTACCTTAGAAGGGCCATTAAATATTAAAAACGATGAAATGTGGAGCTGGAGCATGGAAGTACCAGGCTGAGACAGCTCCAGCAGAGTGGGAAGACAGACGTGCAACTTACTTGTAGACTTTCTTACTTGTAGACTTTCTTTCTTTCTGAGAAAGAAAGCATAATTTGGCAGTGCCCCACATTCTTTTATATACCTCAGCCCCCACCTCACCCTTGGGCTAACCTCTGTTCTGGAAATTCAAGGCAACCTATTTTGAGTTCTGATACTCATGTCAAGGTTAATTGACTTTTGTATGGAATTCACCAAACCATGGATAAACCAGGAATAATACTATTTGCCTGATTCTTAGCAATTCCGCATGGTGAAATTTAATTAAGACTTATACTGAACTCTAGAATTTCATGCCTGGAGTGTAAAAGTTCTTTAGAAACTCCAGTCTGGCCTAGGATAGAACTTTTTTTTTACTCACAACCATGGTAACAGAGGTAACCTTATAGGTACTTGGGAAGCTAACACTTGAGAAACGGATCTTCTTAAAGAGAGAGGTAATTGGATCCTTCAGTGGGTTTATAAGACTGTCAAGGATAAACAAAGAGAAGCAGAGAAGTCAGTCAGATGATGTGGCTGAATGCCCAGAGGTAATATGAAACAGTATCAGGTCCTGGTGCTGCACCCTCATGGTTAATCTAACTGGATTGTGGATTCAATCAGTGGGTCACTGGGTTCAGGCTCCACATTGGACACCTTATTTTTTTTCCCTGGCTTGTTGGCTCATTGATGGAGATATCATGCTAATGAGGTGAACTCTAGGTTTTTGCTTCCCAAGTAGGAGAACAAAATACAAGATAGTTTTAGAATGTGAGAGTAAATTCAGTGGAACTATGATTCCTGTTATTTTACAGATGATGACACTCCACAAGGACACAATCCTCAGTGCATTGTCCAATCCCATAGCAGTTATTACTCTAGACTCCCCGCAGTGCCCTTCCCACTCTGCCAAGCACTAGCTAACTTTCTATGAGTGCAATGCAAATATCTCACCAGAAATCTCCCAAAGATTTACTGGAATTAGGTAGATTGGAAAAAAGACTCCAAATGCCCCTCCACTGTTGGTGGGAAAGTATGTCATCATCAAACACATACACTCATAATTGAATGGGAAAATCATTTCTGAACACTCATTCTGCTTCTTCTGTATTGATGTTGTTGTCCATAGAAACTATTCTGCACTATAGCAATAGGCATTAATAACTTGGTCACAAATACTTAGAATGACTTGACAAACTGTTGGGAGATGTCAGTTTGCATACAAGTCTATTAACAATTACTTATCTATTTTAGGGTTAAATCTACAAAAAAACTAACTTGTAGAACACTGACAAATAAATGTAGAAGAAATGAAAGAGACAGAAAATTACCACTTACAACAATTATAGTACTAATTGATTCAGACAGAGACTTCAATAGATAAAAGCTATTGGGTCAAAGTTAGAGGAGAAACAGGAAAGGATAGTGACATAGTCTCAAAGGATCTCACCTTGGGGAAAATTAATTACAAAGGGGAAAATGATTACTCTTCATGGTGAATTGAAACCTGACAGATACTGTCTCAACCAACGAATGAAATGCCACCAATAATTGCATAGACCAGCATCCTGTGCCTTCTGATAGTATGCAATGAGGACACAACTATATGCAGTGCTGTGCTATAAATGTAAATGTTTCACAAACAGTAATAGGGGTAGGAGTAGAGAGAAGACCCTGACTTATAGCATTTGTTGGTATCCATGGTGTAAATCCTTCCATGTTAGCTCATTTTAAGCTACCAATATGATATCACAGAACATGGCATTGGGAAAAGATGTGGGAATTTGCTCTCATAGCTGGTACTAGCTGGGTCTAGCATACCATTGGGTAGTATTCTTGCCAAATATACATAACTAGATCTAATCATGAGGAACCATGGAAAGAAACCAAACCTAGGGCTATTCTATGAAATTTCTGGCCCATACTCTTTAAAAATGTCAATGTGATAAATGCCACACACACACGCAAAAGGCTGAAAACTGTTCCAAAGCAAAGGAGACAAGAATCATAACTAAATGCAGTGCACCATCCTGAATCAAGAGAAGTTGTTATAAAAGGCTTTATTGGTACAACTGTATTGTATAATATATTAGGCAATGGTACAGATTCAACATTAAATGTTCTGAATATGACCATTGTAATGTGGTATTTATATAAGGGATGTCCTTGATCCTAAGAAATATTCAGTGAAATATTTAGGGATAAACAGTGTAACTAACTCTGAAGTGGTTCAGGAAAAAAATATCACACTTAGTTGTGGGAGGGAGAGAGAAAGAGAATATGTGCAAATGTGGCAAAATGTTAACAAATGGTGGATTCATTTGATAGACATACTGGCATTTTTGTGCTATTCTTGCAACTCTTCTGTGAGATTGAAATTATTTCAAAATAAAAAGTTTTTTTAAAAAGACATTTTCCTAGAGTGTAAGATATTTATTTGTCTTGAATGTCTAGTACCCCTCTCTTATTCTGAGCAGAATATCCCATTTTTTGGGATAATTGATTCTTTTTCTACTGGCTCTAGTGAAAACACAATCATACTTTTGTGGGAAAGTAATAGATACTGGTCCAGAGACCTACCCAGCAATTTTTTAAATTAGAACTAAGGAAGAAAGCTCTCTATCTCTCTTTCTGGGAACAAATTTGGGGAAGATGTGAACCAAAGAGAATCAATGTCTGCAGATGGAGAGAAGGGGGTTTCTTGACATTGGTAGTCAATGGTATTTACTACTGAGCTGGATCAGTCTTCAGAATCTGGTTAAAATGCCAAAATTGGCAAGAAGGATGCCTTAGACATTGTTTAGCTGCTCTCACTTTGGTTTACCACTAGATCTGTAAACAATGCCAAGGGCAGATATGATAAGAACACAAATGAGTCAGTCAGTGGGTGTAGCTCCATGAAACCTCTTTAATTCCTTCTGTGTGGATCCTTCTATATGGAGGAGGAATCTTCCAGGCCAGAGAAGCTCATATCTATGAGCTGACTAGTTTTCAGACAGTTAGGCTGGTGGAAGGGCAACATCAACACCTAATACCTACCTACTGTCTAACAAGGCAATACTTGCTAGGCCAAAGAAACATACTCCCCTGTGCTAGTTCCTATTTTCTAGGTGTTATCATGCCCCTGGAAGGCCAGGCCATAATTACATCTGTATTCCCTCTTCCTAATGTGTAAATGAACCAATACTTTCTACTTTTTGTCCAAGTTAGTTGATACATTGTTCATTTTTCTAAATCAGGGTTTGGCAACCTTGGCACAATTAACTTTTTGAGTGAGATCATTCTTTATTGCGGGACTCTCCTGTGTGTTGTAATGTATTAAGCAGCATCCCAGGCCTTCACTCACTAGATTCTAGCAGCAGCTTTCCCTGAGCTGTGTCTACCAAAAATGTTCCCAGGCATTTCCAAATTACCCATGGAGCGCAAAATTGATCCATTTAATTCTCTAAGTCTTATTCTCAGTTTGAGCTAGCATCATCAGAAACCTACAAAATTGAATCCCATAGTTGTTCCAGGTAAAATTGTTTTTGGAACCGTGTTTTGGCGTTACTCCACTGACTTCTGTAGAATCAGTATAAGAGACAACCCTCAGAAACTCATCATTTTAATAACTCCAGGTATGTTAAGGACATAGTCCATTCCATCATCTAATATTTCTTCCTCTGCTCCCTGGGAGAAGTTTCTGATTCTTAGGACTAGCATCAACTGTGTTCCTTCAAGCAGCTGCTCTGTCTGGACCTTAATGACCACTGTGAGTTATGACAGTGATCATAAGCCCTTCTCTGCTTTGCTCTTGAGAGAACTTGAATTTCACATTTATGGGCTCAATGCTTTATACTAAACACGATAAATGTTTTATACTAACCTTAACCCTGACAGCATCTAATTATTTCTACCTTTGTTTTCTCACAGATAACTTTGATGTCATCTCTTACTTTATTTTTCTTCTTTATTGAGGTACATGCAATAAAATGCACAAATCTTAGTGTACAGCTCAATGAATTTTGACATGTATACATAAGCACGTATATATTCACGTAGCCATCACCCAGGTCAAGATATCAAACATTTTCTCTAAATTTTATCTGAGGGGAATGTATATGTTCTTATAAACCACATCCAAATCAATAAAATTATTTTTGTTAATTAGAAAAGTATAAAGCAATACTGCAAAATTGTTTGAATTTGCAATTCTTTACTTACTAACCAGTGTGAGTACATATTTCCTTACAATTGAATATTACTTGCTATTGCTTGTTTATGAAATGACCCTTTGTTCACTTACCTGTTTGAGAGCTTAGATGTAATTTGAGCTACAAATGTTAACAGTTCTTCTATTGGGAACAAATTGTGTCTTTCAGTCTGTTCTCCCTTGATGTTTCTCCTCCTTCTGGCCTCCTCCTGATTTGTGAATTCAGATTGGACTGGGGTCTATTTCTCCTGCTGGAAGAATCTGTGGGGCTTCAAGCAAGTTATTTTTTCTGAAACCCAGTACCTCATCTGCAAAGTGGGGAATGCTGAATTTATTGAGTTGTTAGGGAATTAAGGGAAGTACATATACAAAGCATTTATCATATAGTCCAGCATTCAAAGACTCTCTGCACAAATGTTTGCCATGCTCCTTCTTATATTCCTAAATACCATTGTATCTATAGTTATCTACTTCATTCTGGTACACTGGTCAATGTTTGTGTAGTTACATAACAATCACTGTTATTATAATATGTCTCAATATTTGATAGGATAAATGTTTTAATTTTATGTAATCTTTGATAGGCTCTTTCACCTATGTTTAAAAGAAGTTTTAAGATACTCTTGTCAAGTTTGTTAAAAGGTATAATAACATATCTTCTTCTGGGATCATAATATGTCTCTATTGAAATTGATTTATAGTGATCAGAAAGTTTTAGGATATACCATAAAGGTCACATAATCCAGTGTTAGGGTTAACACCATATTTTGCTATGTATAATGCTCACTTTTTGCCCAAATTTTTGAGGGAAAAATAAGGATGTGCATTATACATGGGTAGTACTCGAAATAGCTTGTATCTGCTCTTATGTTTTGTAATTATTTGTTGTATAAAATTTCTTGTACCAGAATATGTTTAAAAATACATGCTAAAATTCCTTTATAATACAAGAAACAAATATCTAAATGTAAATAAACTGAAATTGAATTAAAAACTAAAACAAAAGATTTTTTTCTTGAAAGTCTGGGCTGAAAATGTGGGTGTGCATTATACATGGCAAATATGGTATTTTATGTTTTCCAGTATAAACAAGCTACTTTTTTCATTCTACTTTTTATCTGGTAATCATTATGTAGGATTATTATTTTATTGTACTTATATAACTTATATTCAATTTCTGCATCAAAGCCAATAATGCCAATAAGTTTTAGCTAATTTATTTTCATTTTGTAGGCACAAAGTAAAGTCATCTCCCAATAATATTTTGGTACAGTTCTTTGCAATGTAAGATGGTGTATCTGATTGCATTGTATGAAATAGACATTTTACTTAATATATCAGAACTGATTTTTCTCCTACTAACGTAGTGGATTGTAAGTTAGTTCTGGACCAACTTCTGGGCAGGGTCTACTAAAGCTTAATATGCATACACCTTTCCTAACAGAATGCTTGTATAAGTCCACTAAATGATGGGCACAAGGATCTTCATGGCAGTGCTATTTGTAACAACCACATACTGCAAGCCACCTAAATGGCCATCAGTGGGCAAATTGACAGTGGCACATTCATACTATGAACTATTAGTCAGCAGTGAAAATGAGCAAGCTGGCCACAACTACACATAACATGGATGAATTTTAAAAACATAATTTGAACAAAAGAAACCAACCATTAAAGAGCATATACTGTATGACTCCAGGTGTATAAAATACAAATTCAGCCAAAACTAATAAGTGCTGTTAAAAATCATGGTAGTGGGGGATTAATGATTGGAAAAGAACATGTGGGGGACTTCTCAGGTGCTGGTAACATTCTGCTTTGTTGATATTGATGCTAGTGATGTGGTGCTCTCAATTTGCAATGTTCATGGAGCTGCACTCTTCTGTATGTGTATTATACTTCAATATACAGTTTAGAAACAAACAAACAGAACCCCTGATCTTCACTATAGCCCCATCATCTTATGTAATGGCAATTCTATCCTTAGTTGCTTGGGTCCAAGACCTCCATGGCACAAAGCTGGGTAGTGAACAATCTGTGCACTGCATTTGGGGACTCTGCTTGTACCTTTGAGTACATTATACACCTTATTTATTTTCTTTATCATCTTTTTCCCCGCGTGCCATTGCTCCTGCCTGGTAGGTAAGATCTTTAAGAGCATAGCTTTTTAGCTATTTTGGCCCTAGCTATCTTTCAGGACCTAGAACACTGTCTGACACACAGCACGTGCTCAATATATTTATAGAATATCAACTAAAAGAGTAGTAAGGTAAAAAGTTGTTGGGAGTATTTTTATCAGTCTTGTTTTTTAGGGGAATGCTTCTTGTGTTTTTGATTCACTATGCAGTAGATTTGACTTGGTTTTCAACTCAGAGTAAAGAATCCCAATTTTCTGAACTGTTAGAACATAGCCCAGGCTTCCCCAATGACAGCGGGGAGACCTGTAAGCATAGTACCTGGGTGGCCAGGAGTAGACATGTAAACTCAAAATGCTAAACACAATGAGGTGCTAGATGTCAAAAAGTCTTCCACTTTTCTGGCTTCACTTTCTTAAAATGCAAAAGAAAAATAATAATATTTGTCTCACAAATTCATGGAGTTTGGAGGGCAAAAAGGAAAACCAGATATAAAGGTGCTTTGAAAAAAAGTAAAAGTACAAGCATTGTACAGGTATTTTTATGGGTGTGTATGACAGTTCCAAAGACATGAGCAGTATGGCCACCATCTGGGTAGACTGCTTCTCAGAAACTTGGTCACAATGAAGATAGGAGCAAAGAAAAGAGAGGGAAACTTGTAGCATGTGAATTAGTGTTTGGTTGTGGGAGGATAATACAAATAAACATGTGGATATGGAAATGAGGAAAGAGAGAAAACTAACTAGACCATACTTTTGAGGATCAGCCCAGCTACAGTTTGTGTAGTGCATTTTACTTTTAGGTGGACAGGTGACACGTATTTTTGTTCTTGGGATGAAGTTCCAACTAGTTTAAATAGAAACCAGATCTTGGTTTCTAGCTCCCATTCTCCATTAAAAGGAAAAACGGCTGATTCCAAGGCCATGGCAGAATGACAGAATGGATTACAATGCATTGAATACAAAGGAAGCCATGAGTCCATCCTGATATTAAAAAAAGTATTTTTCAAAGGTTGAGATGGAGAAAAAGGGAAAGTTATGCTTTACAAGTGAATGCTAAGAAATGATGACGGTGGTAGAATTAGAGACTTACCATTTCCAGTCACCACAGTGCTGACTTGGCAAAGTCCCCACTGGAGGCCAAGACTACTGGGACAAAGACTTGGGAAGTACCTTAGCCAAACAGCTTCCAAGCATCATTTCCAGACAAGCAATTAATCACATAAGGGAAAGATGAAGGGAAAACTGGCAGATACCACCTTAACCAAAATCAGGGCTTACTGACACTGCAAGCCTCTTTTTGAGACACATTGAGAACACAAGATTACATATGTAATGTTCCTGCCACAAGGAAATCATATTAGACTAGAGGCTCTCAGACTTCAGTGTGGGGCAGAATTATCTGAAGAGCTAATAATGAACAGAGAGAGAGAGAAAGAGAGGCCAGGCTCATTGAAGTAGGATAGGATGAAATCAGCGTGGTTCTCTGTATTTTCTCCAAGTTCCCAGATAATTCTGAGACATGACCAACATAATACATGTTTGGAACTACTGAATTAAGAAGATCCATCTTTCACAAATTGAACTGAGAAGAAATATCCTAAACTGGCTTAAACTCCCCAAATACCAGTATAAGAAAAGCCAAAGAAAGACTGGACACCTGTTTCCAGTTCTGGAGACTAAAGTGTCACTAAATGCAATGTGTGGTTCTTGACTGGATTCTGGGTTAGAAAAGGAGAAAAGTGCTGTAAAGAACATTACTGGAACAATTAGACAATGAGAAGTATTTGACCAATAACTACACATTGAACAATAAATACATACTAGATACACACAATCTGTGAGATATGGGATTAATGTCATAAAACTCTAAAGTCCACAACAGGCAGAGATCTGTTTAGCTCGCCACTTCCCAGCCAGCAGCACCTATATAGTGCCTAGCACAGGGTGGACATTCAATAAATATTCCAACAAATAAATCTATACTTCAAAACTAAACCTTTTGATGATCTTTTGCCAAATGAGGCTGAAAAAAATCATCAGGACTGAGTCTTTCTCCCCCCAATTCTTATTTTTACTCTCCTCCTGTTTTGAGGTCTTGTGGTTACACTGTATTCCTTTTAAGCCCAGGAAGAATGAGATTGTCACATGGTCAACATCAGAAGACTGGCTCCAACAATCCTTTAACAAACTCTTTTACCAACAGATTTTCAAAGTCAGGGAGTGAATATTTATGAGACTGCCTTGAAAATTAGAGGTGTGGCAAACTAAGGACAAATTGTTATGTGATGCAAGAAAGGCAGGGAGCCTAACTAGTTGAGGCTCTGCTAATAAGCATGGAAGTTCAAGGCACCCACATCTGTTAAATCTGCAGGGAGACTACTGTAGAACAGATGAATAATCATCATTAAACAAAGGTTTAGAACCCACCTCTCAACCTCTTTACTTACCCTTGTTCGTTATAAGATTACATACAGAGTAGACTTTAATTACAGCACTCTAATTGCATAAATGCAGGTTGGCACCAATTTGCAATTACAACTTGAATTTGTAGTAGTGGACTGTTCTGATAGAAAACCAGTCATACATACATTTTTTAAAAAGTATAAGGTGCTTACAAAATAATCAAGGATTATCAGTGGGAAAAAAAGATGACTCAGGAGCAACAAAGTTATGGTCATGAAGTTAAAACTGAGCCTTTGAATAAAGAAGCCCTGCTAAAGTCAATATCCTCTCTGGACATTTTGTATGAGTAAGTATGCAATGATAATTTTATTTTCAAGACTATTGTGCATTCCTCTGATTGTGTCTCCCATTTATGATTTTATTTTCCTGCAGGGCATATCACTTTGAAAATGTTTTCACCACCATTCTCCTTTTCTGCTATAATTGTGGTATGTATGCTCAAGTACTTCTTTTATTTTAAAAAAGATTTAATTTATTTATTTTAGACAGTGGGGAAGGGAGGGAGAAAGAGAGGGAAACATCAGTTCATGGTTGCCTCTCTCACGAACCTGGCCTGCAACCCAGGCATGTGCATTGACTGGGAATCAAACCAATGACCCTTTGGTCCGCAGGCCAGAGCTCAATCCACTGAGCTACCCCAGCCAGGGCTCAAGTAATTCTTATAAATTAGAACACATTACTGCAGTTGTTTTTGGAATTTTAGAATAATACTGTCAATAACAACAAAAAACAGGAAACATTCACATCCTAATCATCTGTTCCAGGAGGTTGGCATAGATTGATTCATTGAATTCCCAGGACAACCCTGTGAAGAGATTGCCTCATTCCATAGGTGAGGAGACTGAAGCTTCAGAAGGTAAAGAAGCTTAAGGACATTCCCTTCTCTTCTCTCTAAAAATAAATAAGTAAAATTAAAGAAAACATTAAAAAAAAGAAACTTAAGGCCAGTCTGTAAGTGGTGGAGCCAGGTGGGACCTCCTCTCTGCAGACCCCACCCCCTTCTTTGAATGGTCTCTCCAAAGAGTGAACAGTCTTGGTTGGTTTGAAATATACTTACTGACTTCACTTTAGCTGAGATAAACTGTACTCAAAATATACATTACATATTTTCCTAGTAAATTTAAAATGGTAATTATGTGTGATCAATTCAACAAGTTTACCTGAAATAGATAATATCAATTACCTAATAGATCCACATTACAAAACATTAAATATTTTGAAATATTTAATTATGAAATGAAAGTTCATAATTTCAATGAATTATTCAATGTATTCTTTTTTAAAAATATAAGGATAGCCTTTCAAACCTCCTCCACACTCTTCTTAAGCAGGTGTAACACTGCACAAAGCCAAATTACATCTGTTTCTAGAATGGGTTAAAAAAAGATAACAGATAGATGATAACTGGGCGGGTAAATGGATGGTATGGGTAAATTTGTTTTTGGAAATTTCTTTGCCATGTTCCTTTTGAAATATGTGATTATGTTTTCAAGGATGTCAACCTAAGCATTTTCCAAAGCTGGAAATGTACAAAGAAATTTGACATCTAAAATAAATAGAAAATATCTTACAGGGTCTTTTTACCTGTTCCTAGATTTAAAAATTTTGTAGTTTTAGCTGAATGAACCTGCTACTTCCTACTTCCATCCAAGCATTTATCATACTATCTTTATAACTTTTTTTGAGTCACAATTTAGCCTATTCTTATAGCCCATTTCTGTGCTATTCTTATAAGCCCATTCTTATAGCCTATTCTTATATCCCATGTCTGTGATGATAGTATACCAAAAGTACCAATATTGGATTTAAATGTTTTAAGACAATTTTTGCTAAGCAGCACCATTATGGAATGCAGGTCTTCCCAGTGGATTTTTAGTAGGTCCTCTCAATGAGTTCAACAAATATTTGAGAGACTACTGGTGATGGTGATACGTCAGTAAACAAAGAATTCATTCTGTGTAAGTTCACCCAGCTGGTGCCAATGGCAGGGACTTTCCTGGTTCTCCACTCCATGATTCGGCCCTTTTACCTCATGGACATCAGTTTTCTCATTTGAAGACCCAACACCTTCCCTTTCCCGCTATAGGGAGGAGGTGGTAAAGGCATTTGACACAGGGCACATGGGAAGTCCCTGAGGGTTAAAATTGGCATGTGTTATAAGCTATCATTATGAAAACTTTGATTCTCACAAATTCTCACAAATGCACAAGGCAGCATATATCTAAAATCTCACGGCTTAAGACACATCATTTCAAAGTTATGAAAACATAGAGGGAAAGCCACATGAAACAGGGAGGTGAGATAGTCATAAAACTTTCAGTAGCCCTTTAAAATATGGTGTCAGATTTCTTTGTTCCTTCTGGTTTGGCTCTTCCTCAAACCAAGTGACTTCACTTGGTAAATATCAATGGTCAGTTGTTATGAGAAGGCATGCTCAACTCTCATGGACAGAATTTACAGGCTGTAAAATTCAGTTTCTGATCTTTTAAATTATTTCAGCATATTGAAGTGAGCTTAAGGATTAACACACACACACATGCTCATACACACACACAATGACATAGGCAAACATTCCCAAACCCCAAATGCTAAAATTGTCAGGTTAGCAGATATACCAAATATTTTAGTTCTTCATAACTACCTAAATTGTTGGTTGTTTAGCTAGATGGAATAATTCTGGGATGAGAAGCATGAGTGTAATGCTGACAGTAAGGCATTGGTTACAGAGGAATGTGCTTAAAGTTCTCTTAGGTTAAGTTGAGCTGAGAATAATTCCTCTTGCTTAAGGCATTATAAATAGGGATAGTAATAGTAATAGGGAAAGTACCATGAACATGTACTGTAAAAAAGCCTCTTTGACAAGAACAGGCAGCTGAACAGTACTAAATTATCAAAATATCTTTCTAGGTTTTAAGACAATGTTTCTCACAAAAAGCAGTCACACTTTGACTATTCAGAAGCACATTATTGACTGTTGTGATGATTCATTTCTCCAAATTTTCTCCCATTCTTGTTTTGCTTATATGATAAGAAGGAAAAAGGAAAGTTGATAGTATTCTGCATAGTCTGGCTGAATGGTTGGGGTGGGAGAATATGTTGGAAGACTTGGCTCACATGATGTTTTAAGATTAACTGGACTCTCTCTATAAGTACTTGCTTCTCCTCAAGGCAATCAAAAGTTGATGACATTTTCTTGGAATTCAAAGAAAAGGTGTCTGAATCTGAAAGCAGAGAAGTGTAAGCCCTGGCATAGTAGCTCAGTTGGTTATAGCATTGTACTGATATGCCAAGGTTGTGGGTTTGATCCCTCATTGGGGCACATACAAGAATCAACCAATGAATGCATAAGTAAGTGGAACAACAAATCAATGTCTCTCTCTCTTTCTCCCCTTCCCCTCTCTGTCTAAAATCAATAAAAAATAAATAAAAGCAGAGAAGTGTGTCTACCAATCTTTGTAGATCATTTTTACAGTGATTCTCCTAAACGTCTCCAAAAAATGCATAGAGCAAATAAAGCAACATCTTTGCTGAGACTCATGTGCTTTAAAATCTGATCATATGGTGTCAAATTGTATTCTAGCATATTAAATATAAAGGTTACAAGTACAATGCCAACTCTGGAATAGAATTTAGGAGTAGTAGCTCTATCATAGGTAGTAAAAACAAAATAAAACTGAAAGCTGAAAAAGTTATCATTTTATGATGTTTACTCAGAATTGATTTTCAATTTGGCTTGATATTTCAACAAGCCCATTTTGTAAAATTTAATCAATTTAGTTACTAGTGTAAACTACATTTATTTTGCTCACTTGAAAAATATTTACTGAGAGTTTCTAGTGTATGCTGGGCTCTGAGCCAGTGGTGGGGACATAAAGATGATTAGCAGCTGGAGCTGACCCTGGTCCCAAGGAGTCAGTCTGGCTATGGGGTGGCATATACATAAACAATTCAATACAATGGGAAGATAGTTAGAAAAAGTGTTTAAAGGATATTCTGGAGGTTGGAAGAACTTAACTCCCTGTAGGAAAGGGTGGTGGTGCATACAAGGGAAAGAGAGAATTGCTTAGTGGGCAAGGACTCTGGAGCCGAGTTCTGAAGGATGAGTGGAAATTTGCCACAGGGAAATGAAGGGAGAGAGAAGGGCACTCAGCAGAGGAATAAGAACATAAAAAAGAGACAGACATTCAGCAGAGACATAGTATGTTAAAAAAGCACAGAAGCTTGAGCAAGACTGGTATTAATCAGGAAATGCGAGGTTATTTCAGGATGACCACAGGATCATTGTGGGAAGAGGCTAGAGTGATAAGCCAGGGCTTGTATGTCCTATTAAGGGGCTTGATATGTAACAGTAGTAGTTACAATGGCAAAAATATTAATAGAAAAACAGTCTCTGTGGCAGACACTATCTTATATGCCATGTATATACTAACTCATCCATTGCTGTAGGAACTATTATTATCCCCACTTTACAGTTGATAAAGCTGAGGCTTAAAATGTTAAGTAACACACTCAGGTTGGAGCCAAGGCCATGCTTCTGAAACCAAGCTGCCTGGCTTCAGTCTAAACTCAACAACACTGTCACTGCACCACACAGCTTCTCAAGGAGCAGGGGTAGGCTAAGATGGTAAGTATAGGAGGTATTAAGTCTTGTTGATTTTATGTTCTATAATGCCTCAATCTTGCTATCCATTTGTTTATTCTTTAATCATTCTCTTGTTTGCTTATTCATCCATTCATCAACCTTTTACCTAACATCTAGGTAAACACATGGAGATTCCAGCACAAAGAAAACCTAGTCCCTACCTTTAATGTGCAAGTTTATATTTAATGAAATAAACATGTGAATTTTCAACATATCTCTGCAATCCTTCCTTATGTTGCATACTGATCTTGTAATATAAGACAATAGAGAATATAGGAAGAAAAGTGGACAAGATGAGGTTAAAGCAGACAAAATACATAAATACATTACTAACAAAATGTAAAATGTAGGCTGCAATTGAGCTCAAACAAGAAAAATCCACACTCAAAAGAAACAGGTTAAAATGCAATTAATGCTCTAGTGTTGGCATATGTGTTCATTCCTTTTTTGATTGTACTTTTCTGAATTCTCTAAATTTTCCACAATCACCAAGTATTTTTTTCAATCAGAAAAAAACAATTCTTTCAGTTGTCTTTAAAAGTAGAACTTTTGTTTTTCTAGATAAAGCAAGTAGGAACTTTCAACTTCCATGTAGCCCTGTCAAGTGAGAAAGATGACAGTTTTTCTAAGGAGATAAAGTGATCAGAACATGTTTTTATTCTCTTCCTACAGCTTTCAAGGGGTCGAGTTTAATGAACACATGGTTATTTTTGTCTTTATTGTTCTACACAGCAAAAAGAAAGAAGGAACTCATACCCTTCACGACAGCATGGGTGGAACTGGAGAGCATTATGCTAAGTGAAATAAGCCAGGCAGTGAAAGACATATACCATATGATCTCACCTATAACTGGGACCTGATCAACAAAACAAGTGAGCAAAACAGAACCAGAGACATGGAAAAAAAGAACAAACTGACAGTGACAAGAGGGGAGGGGGAAGGAGGATAACAGGGGAAAGAAGAAGGGTCAAGTCAAAGAACATATATAAAGGACCCATGGACAAGGACAATGGGGAGGAGGATGGGGTGGAGGATTGAATGTAGGAGGGGGGTGGATGGTACAGGGGAAAGTAATGGGGAAAATGGGGACAACTGTAATTGTATAACAATAAAAAATTAAAAAATTAAAATAATTCAAGCTTCCTGTTAAAAAAATTTTCATTTGGAAAAACATTACTTTGAAGAAAAAGCTCCTCCATAATCTCACTCCTAAAAATAATAAGTATTTACACTATGATATACATTTTCCTACAGTTTTTCCTATGACTACATTTTATATACATAAAAGTAAATAATGAAGTTAAAAACAATCACCCAACATTTGCTGTTCTGTAACTTGATTCTTTTTAAAATTTAACAGTGTAGTTTGGACATGTTTGCATGTCAGCTGAGGAGGGCTAGTCTACTGTTTTAATAATTTCACAGCATCCTATCATATGAATAATTGTAAATTATTTAATCTCTGGTGAAGCATATTTAGGCAGTTTCAGTTTCCCATTATTAAAAATAATAACCTAAGATATTTTATATTTATTTTTTCATATTTCAGTAAAATCTTGCATGTGATTATTCCTAAAGTTGGTGGAGTACTGAGTGAAAAGGTATACATAAACTTAATTTTAATGGACATGGCCAAATTGCCTTCCAAAGCCATGTGGGCTTTTAAGAGAGCTTAGGAGTCTCTGTGTCAACACAGTTAAATGTGAATGGCATTAAGATTCTAAGGACATTCTGTAGGTGGTATCACTCAAGTGCAGTGGGTGAGAGCATGTTTTGAGATGATAGTGAGAATCTTACCACATCTGCTAAGGAAAAAGCATGCCTAACAAGGTTTAACCAAGAAATGGGGCAAGAAGGAAGATAAAAATAAGCATGATTGCTAGTCTTGCAATAATTCTACTTTTTAATAGGATTACTAATGTTTGGCTTATTTGTACTTCTACATTTATTCAAAGTACGAAGAGATGAATGCTAATGAGAAAAGAAAAGGGAGCACAATGAAATCAATCAAAGCATTATGGAACCATTTTCTCCTACAACTTGATATGGTCTCCCGCTCAGCCTGGGACAGATGAAGTTCTAAGCACCTCAGTGCCCAGACCAACATCTCGATTGACTCTTAAAATGTTTTATTTAATAGATCTAGGTTCTATCTGTGGCAAGCCCTAACCTAGGGTAACACCCAGACTTATGGTTATATATTTTTGCTTTATTATGTAATGCTATAGTATATATTTAGAACACCATTTTCAAAAATGTGGTCAGAATTCTATTAATAAGTATTCTTTGAAAAAAATTTCATATGTAGGTAAGTTTGAAAAATATTGGGTTAAAGGTAATTACATGTTTATATGTTGAAGAATTTCTTGTAGCCTTTAATATATCAAAGCATGTGGTAAATCTCCAAGAAAGCGCTCTAAAATTTAAAGTTTCTTAAATTCTTTTTGGTATGAAAATAGCTTATGATTATGAGACAGAATCTTGAGCTATAGATTAAAAGCACAGTATTTGTGTATGTGTGTGATTACAAAATCCTAATTCTGTTTGAGATTTCTTATATTGCAGAGCTAAGAAAATATCCAAAACTTCTTTTTATATTCTTGTAGGAAGGAGTAGCAAGTAACATCAGGACTTCTGGGTATGCTCAGCACCTACAAGTTCCCAGCATCTTTCACAACTATATCTTAGAATGCAACATCAGAGACATATTGCCTCTAAAATAAGCTCAATACACACCTACACACAAATGTACAAATGAAGGAATCTTTAGGACAGGCCACAGCAAGGTACCAGTACTAAATATTGTACTACAGATAATGCAGAACTTATCAGAAATCCTGGCCCTTAGGAGGAACTGAAAATTTTTTACTGAATGTACATGAAGACAAATACCATTATTTCTGGAGCCAAACTGCCTGGTGATTATTCTACTACTGATGAGCCTTTCACTAATGAGCCAGGCCATGTTATTTACCTTTTTGTACTTCCAATCCCTCATCTGTTAAAGTAATAATAAATAACAGTATGGGTTGCCATGAGGATTAAATGAGTTAGATAGCACATGAGAAAACCGTGCCTGCACCTTAGTGAGCTTTAGTTGAAGTCAAGCTGCCTTCTTCCCCTACCACTGTGTATGATCTCTACCACAAAGCACTTTTGAACTCCATTTACTTCTCCACATCTTTTGCTTTCTCATTACACACTACAAAAGAGACAAGGTGGCCAATACTATTTTAATTTTCCAAGTGTGTCTTCAAATCACTGATTTAAAAATAAGGGGTGGTAAATGTGGATTGACTACTGAATCACAGATATGGTAAGGAGGCCTCCAAAAATAATAAGTGGGAACAAACCTACAGTTCTGTTTCGTGCATTTAGGCTTCTCCAAGTTGACAACAGGTTGTCCAAGGTGGACCTCAGTCCACACGATAAGTGCTTGCTTCCACATTCTTGAGTCAGTTTTGGCATTTCCTCATATCTCCACTTGTCACAGGCACTTGTTTTGCAAAGGCAAGGTGTGCCCCTTTGCATTCTCACCAAAGAAGCCAAACAGGTTCAAGAGCCCTCACTTGAATGACAACTCAGACAACAGCTCTTTCCTGGGGAACACTTGACCCATATGGGCAGTTCCTTACTTTCTGTCAGGTTCTGTTCCAACATGAGTGCTAATGCACCTCTGAAGCATCCTTTTGAATTGGTTTGTCCCCCAGCCCAGCCTGTAAAAGTCAATTGGCCCCTGATGCCCAGAGATACCTTATTAACACCATGGGCTACGAGTATCAGCATGTACAACAATGTTTGAAATAAAAGAAAGACTGAGTTTGAACTCATGATGCAGTGGACATGCACCTCTCTCCTACCCCCTCAACGTGCAGTGGGTACACAGTCCTCATCCCTGAGAGGCAGTAAGTGCAGTGGTTAAACTCATGAACTCTGGCTGGCATCACACTGCCTGGGATGAAGCTTGATTCCTCCATTCATTAGCTATGTACCTTGTGTGTGTCACATAACTTTTGTACCTCAGTATTCCCATGTGTAAAATGGGGGATAATAATATAACTTATCTAACTTATCTAATAGGGTTGGAATGAGAACTGAATGAATGAATTTATACAGTATGTGCCGACCTAGCAAATTATACGTATTCAATACTTGCTAGATGCTATGACCAGCCTGCTGTGTAACAATAGCTGCTGAGCTGCAAGTTACTGCGAATACTTTTATTTCCCCAGACCAATGACTAAAAGAAGGCTGAGACAAGTGAGAGGCACTTTAAAGGGCCAGAATCTCCTGATGGTATAACTTGCCAAGGGCACTTTACACCTATGAGCTCTGTGACATTAAGCAAACCACTTAACCTCTCTGTGCTTCAGTTCTATTTAAAAGGGGATCATAAGTTTACTTCTTTGTGGGCTATGGTGAGGATCAAATAGAATAAATGCGCAAAACCTGGCACAGTGTTGGCATATAGTAATGTGTAGGAAACATTTCCTTCCTCTCTCCCTCCCTTCCTTCCTTCCTCCCTTCCTTCCTTCCTTCCTTCCTTCCTTCCTTCCTTCCTTCCTTCCTTCCTTCCACCAGTCTCAAAGCTGAAATGAATTTTGTACCTTCCCTTGCTCCCTGGTTTGTAAGGTGAATCCAGTAAAAAAGGAGTAAGAACGAAAAGGTATCTGTCTAGGGTCTTGCCTCTGGACCTTGATTCATATTTCTCAAAGTGAAATTTAGCATTTTTTACAACATTTTGCACTATCTAACATGAAGAAAACCTCATGATTATTCAAATAAAGTGTTCAGAAGAATCACCTGAGAACTCTGTAGAAAAGGCTGATTTCCTGCTCCTTCCTCAGTTCTGACTCTGGTCTAGAGAGAGAAAGTGGCAAGAATTTGCTTGTTGAAAATGAGTATTTGTTGTAAATCTGACAAAAGTAGTCAAAGGTCACACAGTGAGAAATGCTGCCCTAATTTCACTTTGAAAAGGAAAAAATGACTCAGTGAGGTAAAGTACCTTTCCTAAGATCACATAGATGGTATGGCTAAGAGGTAGCCCTAGCCCAGAGACTTTTCCTTAGAATTACATGTCAGTTTCAAGATCAAAACACAGTGTGATTTTTTAAAAAATATTTTATTTATTTATTTATTTTTAGAGAGAGAAGGGAGGGAGATAGAGGGAGAGAGAGAGAGAGAAACATCAATGTGCGGTTGCTGGGGGTTATGGCCTGCAACCCAGGAATGTACCCTGGCTGGGAATCGAACCTGGGACACTTTGGTTCCCAGCCCGTGCTCAATCCACTGAGCTACGCCAGCCAGGGCTCAGTGTGATTTTTAATGTATTTTCTTTTACTGCAAATTATTGCAGGCTATGGTGGACAGAAAATAGAAACACCTAATCATTTGAATTACTTTTTAAGGACAGGCACACATTAAATCAGTATTATCATAACCACTGCTGAGGTAGGCTTCTGTCTGGTGATGATCACTTTGTAAGCTACATAGGTGTGCAGTCACTGTCTTTTACACCTGCAACTAATGTGATATTGTATGCCAAGTGTACTTCAACCAAAATATTGTGGTTTCTAATTTATCTGTATTGTATATTTTTAATGTTCAATATTCCGCAGAGTAAAAAACATGTTATTTCTTTAAAAAAAAAAACAGAAAAAAATGAAGAAATTCTCAAAGCATTTTCAGTTGTAAACAGCCTCAACAGTGCTGAAAAGGAAGTAGCCATTCAATAAATAATGCTTGAATAAAATCCTCATATGTACTCATCTCTAGCCATGGTTGAATGTGGCCTATACAAGAAAGCTTCATAATTAGAGTTGACCAGAACTAGTTTCCAAAAGATCACTATTGACTTTCAGCTGATACGTAAAAAGATTAGAGAGAAGTCCAGTGGGCTTTTGAATTTTTTTTTTTTTACTAGACTGGATGTAAAATTTTCTTCTTTATGGAATCATTCTGTCATTCTTTGGTAAAAACTGTAATTAGGCCCTGACTGGGTTGCTCATTTGGTTGGATTATGAAAGAGGTTGAGAGGGCAGCTGAAATAAAGGAAAATGTACAGGGCACCAATAGTGATGGGAAGGAAACTGGGACTCAAATCAATGGTGTGGACCAGAAAAAAGAAAGAAATATCCAACCAGAAAAGAATGAAGAAACGAGAATTCAAAAAAATGAGAAGAGGCTTAGGAACCTCCAGGACATCTTTAAATGTTTGAACATCCGAATCATAGGGGTGGCCAGAAGGAGAACAGGAAGAGCAAGAAATTGCAAACTTATTTGAAAACATAATGAAGGAGAACTTCCCTAATCTGGCAAAGGAAATAGACTTCCAGGAAGTTCAGAGAGTTTCAAAGATGTTGGACCCAAGGAGGAACACACTAAGGCACATCATAATTACATTACCCAAAATTAAAATTAAGGAGAAAATCCTAGAAGCAGCAAGAGAATTGGAGACAGTTACCTATGAAGGAGTTCTCATCAGACTATCAGCTGATTTCTCAAAAGAGACCTTGCAGGCAAGAAGGGGCTAGAGAGAATTATTCCAAGTCATGAAAGGCAAGGACCTACATTCCAGATTGATCTATCCAGCTAAGCTTTCATTTAGAATGGAAAGGCACATAAAGTGTTTTCCAGATAAGGTCAAGTTAAAGGAGTTCATTATCACCAAGCCCTTATATAAAATGTTAAAGGGACTTATTTAAGAAAAAGAAGATAAAAAATATGAACAGTAAAAGGACAGCAAACTCACAATTATGAACAACCATGCCTAAAACAAAAACAAAAGCAAACAACTAGAACAAGAACAGAAACACAGAAATGGAGATCACATGGAAGGTTATCAACAGGGGAGTGGGAGGAGGAGAGAGGGTGAAAAGGTACAGAGAATAAGTAGTATAGATGGTAGGTAGAAAATAGACAGGGGGAGGGTAAGAATAGTATAGGAAATGTAGAAACCAAAGAACTTGTATGTATGACCCATGGACATGAACTAAAGGTGGGGAATGTTGGTGGGAGGGGGTGAGCAGGGCAGAGGGGAGTGAAGTGGGGAAAATGGGACAACTGTAATAGCATAACCAATAAAATATATTTTTTTAAAAAAAGGAAATAAATGCCCTGGCTGGCATAGCTCAGTGGATTGAGTGCAGGCTGCTAGCCAAAGTGTTGCAGGTTCGATTCCCAGTCAGGGCACATGCCTGGGTTGCAGGCCATGGCCCCCAGCAACCGCACATTGATGTTTCTCTCTCTCTCTCTTTCTTCCTCCCTTCCCTCTCTAAAAATAAATAAATAAAATCTTTAAAAAAGGAAAAGAAACCCTTAAATCTATTTTACTCTTATGAGACCTTTGTAGACTAAAGAAAATGTAAAAAAAAAAAATAAGGAAGAAAGAGGTTGCATTTCCATCCCCAGTCAGGGTGTGTACAGGAGGCAACTGATGGATGTTCCCCTCTCAAATCAATGTCTCTTTCTCTCTCTCTCCTTTCCCATTTGTTTACTTATCAGTCAATCACTGGTTTTAAAGGCAACCCAAGTGTCAGAAGAGACTGTAATAATGCCTGTGGTGCTGGGGACATTTTAATTTCCCCATAGAATTAGCAAAAAACTATGCTCTGAATATTTCTACTCCTAAGATTAAGAACTGGAGTATCGAGAACTGGATTTACACTCTCGCCTGAAAAAAAAAACTAAAAAAGCAGACAATAAATATGAAACAACAGTTTTCAAAACACTGAACATCAGGCAATGGAGCACAATGAAACTTAAAGAGGTAAACCCCATGGCTGTCCCTATTTATTGCCATCAGGTTTCCAAGTTATAATGGGGAAACACAGTAGGAGCGAGCATGGTAGTGTCTCTGAGTTGGGAAGGCAGAGCTGAGGGACTGGGAGACCAGAATGGATAGACTTTGCAGAACAGAGTGTCAGAGAAAAGACAGCTACAGAGAAAGAATCCTGAAGCTCTGCAGAGGGTGTCCTTTGAGTACTCATTAGAGTTCTGATCACTGCATGAATGGAAAGAGATTACCCAAGGTTGGAGAAATAACTATCTGAAAGGATTAAAGGGAAGTGTGCCTGGTTCTCACATAGGAAGTGGTGCTTGTTCCCACAAGCCAGACTGAAAAAACTCATAATTCATGGGACATCGAGTAGAGTACTCAGGAAGGTCTCACTTGGTAATGGGGAATAATTAGCTCTAGAATGTGCACTGCTCTAGACCAGCCTACCATATCATAAAATTAAGACCTAAGAAAAAAAATCAAACCGCATCCAAGTAACTAAAGTGTATCCTAAAACAAATGTGAAGAATATAGGAATATAAAAATATGCAGCACCCCCAAAAGATAAAATTACACAATGTCCAATACCCAACTAAACATTACCAGGCATGTAAATTAGCAGGAAAACATGACCCATAATGACTCGGGGACCAAGATGGAGATGTAGGCAGAAACACTTCACTTCCTCCAACAACCAAAAGGAGGAAAACAACCAATTTAAAAACAAAGAACAACCAGAACTGCCAGAAAAAACATTTGCATAGAAGTCCAACAACCAAGAAGTTGAAGAAATATTTAACCAGACAGTAGGAGAGGTGGAGAGGGACAGGGCAGAGAGGATGCAGCAAGGTGGCTAGAGGACCAGGCGGGCAAGGCAGTGGCTGGCAGATCACACAGGCAATCTCACATTTGCGCTCAGACAAGCCCAGGAGAAAGCGGGGAAGAGAGATGAACCAAGGAACCCTAGGTTTCAGCATAGGAAACTCAAAACGCAAAAACCACTGGTTGTGGGAAAGATCTGTGGAGATTGTGACAGCAGGAGAATCTCCCAGCCTTACAGGAGAGTATGCTAGAGAGATCCCCAGGGTCCTAAAATGTGCACAAACCTAGCCACCTGCAAAGCAGCACCTAAAGGGCACAAACCATTTGTGGGAAGTGAGGAAATGGACAGAAAGTGGGACAAGAGCACAGCAAGTAGCACTGTCCCATCTCCAACTCCCTCTCCTACATACACCACCACAGTGCAGCAAAGAGGGTTGTCCCACCCTGGTGAATACCTAAGGCTCAGTCCCTTACACATAACAGGTGCACTGAAATGAAGAAATATGGCCCAAATAAAAGAACAGATCAAAGCTCCAAAAATAGAACTAAGTGATGAAGAGATAGCCAACCTATCAGATACACAGTTCAAAACACTGATAATCAGGAATCTCACAGAATTGGTTGAGTATGGTCACAAAATAGAGGAAGAAGTGAACGTTATGAAAAGTGAAATAAAGGAAAATGCACAGTGAACCAGCAGTGAAGGGTAGGAAAACTGGGACTCCTATCAATGGTTTGCAGCAGAAGGAATAAATAAACATTCAACCAGAACAGAATAAAAAAAAATTCAGAAAAGTGAGGAGAGGCTTGAGAACCTCTGGGACAACTTTAAATGTTTGAACATCCGAATCATACGGCTGGCCAGAAGGAGAAGAGGAAGAGCAAGACATTTCGAACTTATTTGAAAACATAATGAAGGAGAACTTCCCCAATCTAGCAAAGGAAATACACTTCCAGGAAGTCTAGGAAGCTCAGAAAGTCCCAAAAGTGTTGGACCCAAAGAGGAACACACCAAGGCACATCATAATTACATTACCCAAGATTAAAGATAAGGAGAAAATATTAAAAGCAGTAATGAAAAAAGAGATAGTTCCCATAAGACTGTCAGCTGATTTCTCAAAAGAAAGCTTGCAGGCAAGAAAAGGCTGAAAAGTATTCCAAGTCATGAAAGGCAAGAACCTACATCCAAGATTACTCTATCCAACAAAATTATAATTTAGAATGGAAGGGCAGATAAAGTGCTTCTCAGATAAGGTAAAGTTAAAGGAGTTAATCACCACCAAGCCCTTATTATATGAAATAATAGGACTTATCTAAGAAATAGAAGGTAAAATACTATGAACAATACAATGACAACAAACACACAACTATCAACAGAACCTCAAAACAAAAACTAAGCAAACAACTAGAACAGGAGCAGAATCACAGAAATGGAGATCACATGGAGAGTTACTGGTGGGAAGGGAGAGGGGATTACTGAGGGGAAAAAGGTATAGGGAATAAGAAGCAGAATAGGTAGGTACAAAAAAGGCAGGAGGAAGTTAAGAATAGTATAGGAAATGGAGAAGCCAAAGAACTTGTATGTACAACCCATGGACATGAACTGTGGGGAGGAGATGCTGGAGAGTGAGGGGGGTGGTGCAGGGAGGGTGGCAAAAAGGGGAGAAAAAAATGGGACAACTATAATGACACAATCAATAAAATATACTTAAAAAATCCTAACCCATAATGAGGAAAAAAATCAATCAATGAAAACCGCCCAGAACTTACGGATATTAGAATAAGTAGACAGGACATTAAAACAATTATTATAACTGTATCTCATACGTTCAAAAGTTAGTCACATGTAAGATGCACAAAAGACCCAAATCAAAGTTTTAGAGATAAAATTCCAGTATATAAGATGAGAAAAATGGCAAATAAGATTAATGAAAAAGATTAATGAAACTGAAGACACAGCTATAGAAACTTTCTAATATTAAACACAGAAAAAATAATTAAGAGGAAAAGAGCATCACTGAGCTCTGGGACAACTTCAGCTAGCCTAGGGTATGTGTAATTGAACATTGCAAAAGATGTGTTGGTGGGGATAGAAAAAACATTTGAACAAAGAATGACTGTGGTATTTCCAAATTTGACAAAACCATAAATCCACAAGTCCAAGGTGTTCAATAAGCATCAATCACAAAAAATAAAATAAAATAAAGAAAGCTGTATCAAGGCACCTCATAATAAAATTGCTCAAATCAATGGTAAAGAGAAAGTCTTAAAAGTAGCCAGAGATAATCAAGTGTTTCATAAAAACAATAACAATGCTCTGTACATGTATAACATTTCTAAAAATAATATGCATGAAACAGAGAGCATAATAGCTGAGTAGGGAGAAATAGAAATATACTATTCTAAAGTTCTTGTACTACATGAGTACAAGATGAGTATGATGTTATAATATCACTTTAAGATAGATTTGATAAGTTAAAGATGTATGCTATAAACCCTAAAGGAACCATGGAAATAACAAAGAGTTATAAGCTAATAATCCAACAAAGGAGGTAAAAAGGAATCATAATATACAAAATAAATCCAAAAAAGAAGGAAAGAAGGAATAAAAAACAAATGGGACACCTAGAAAACAAATAGCAAGATGACAGACTCAAATGTAACCATGTCAATAATCACATTAAATGTAAACAGTGTAAATAACTAGTGAAAAGACAGATCAGCAAAATTGATTTAAAAAAACCAAGATGCAACTATGTGTTGTATACAAGAAATGCACTTTAAACACACATACACACAAATAACTTCAAAGAATGAAAAAGAGATTTACCACACTATCACTTTTCAAAAGAAACTTGGACTGGTTATATTATTATCAAACAAAGCTGATTTCAGAATAAAAATATATTACCAGGATAATAAGAATCACTTTATAATGATAATTGAAAGGACACAGCAATTCTAAATATTTATGTCCAAATAACAGAGCTTCAAAATACATTAAACAGAAATAAGTAGAACTACAAAAAGAAATAGAAAAGTCCACAAAAATAGCTAGAGATTTCAATATCCCCTGCTTGACATAAGCAGACAATTAGCAAGACATAGTAGACTTGAACATCATTATCAACTAAGTTGACTTAATTAACATTTATAGAACATTTCATCCAATACCAACAGAATACACATTCTTCCAAAGTGCACATGAACCATTTACCAAAATAAGACATATTCTGGAGCATAAAACGTGTCAATAATTTTTTAAATTTATATTTATTATATTTTCCCATTATCATTTAGCCCCCTTATACCCCCTTTGCCCCGCAATCAGCACACTGTTGACCATGTCCATGAGTCCTTTCTCCTTTTTGCTCAATCCCTCCAACCCCAACATCTAGCTGTTATCTGCTCTCCATCCCTAGTCTGTTTTGTGTGTTAGTTCAGTGTGTTCATCACCTTCCACACATGAGTAAAATCATATGGTATTTGTCTTTCTCTGACTGGCTTATTTCACTTAACATAATATTCTCCAGGTCCACCCATACTGTTGCAAAGGATAAAATTTTCTTCTTTTTTATAGCTAAGTAGAATTCTATCATGTAGATGTCCCATACTTGTTTTATCTACTCTACTATTGATGGATGTTTAGGTTGCTTCCATATCTTGGTAATTGTAAATAACACTGCAGTGAACATAAGGGTGCTTATGTTCTTTTGAATTACTGTTTTGAGTTCCTTCAGATATATTCCAAGAAGTGGGATTGCTAGGTCAAAAGGCAGATCCATTTTTAATTTTTTGAGGTATCTCCATTCTGCTTTCCACAGTGGCTGCACCAGTCTGCATTCCCACTAACAGTGCAAAAGTGTCCCCTTTTCTCCACAACTTCTCCAACACTTGTTCTTTTCTGATTTATTGATGATAGCCATTTTGACAGATGTGAGATGGTAACTCATTGTGGTTTTAATTTGCATTTGTCTGATGATTAGTGACATTGAACATCTTTTCATGTTTATTGGACATCTATATGTCCTCTTTGGAGAAGTGTCTGTTCAGGTCCTTTGCCCATTTAAAAAAATTTTTTTTTGGTGTTGAGTTTTGTAAGTGCTTTATAAATGTTGGATGTTAACCTCTTATCAGATATACTGGTAAATATGTTCTGCCATTCAGTGGATTGTCTTTTTACTTTGTTGATGATTTCATTTGCTATGCAAAACCTTTTTAGTTTGATGAAGTTCCATTTGTTTCTTTTTCTTTTGTTTCCCTTGCCTGGGGCGATACAGCTGATAAAAATTGCTATGGGCTATATCCGAGATTTTGCTGCTTATGTTTTGTTGTATGAGTTTAATGGTTTTGGGTCTAACATTTAAGTCTTTGTTACATTTTGAATTTATTCTCGTGTGTGGTGTAAGAAGGTGGTCTAGTTTCATTTTTCTGCATGTATCTGCCCAATTTTCCCCAAAATTTATTGAATAAACTACCTTTAGCCCACTGTATGTGCTTGCTACCTCTGTCAAATATTGACTATAAAGGTGTGGGCTTATTTCTGGGCTCTCTATTCTGTTCCATTGATCTATGTGTCTGTTTTTATGTCAGTACAAGGCTGTTTTGATTACAATGGCCTTATAGTACAGTTTAATGTTAGGTAGTGTGATTCCTCCAACTTTGTTCTTTCTCAGGATCACTGCTGCTATGTAGGGCCTTTTGTGGTTCCATATAAATTTTTAAACTATTTGTTCTAGTTCTATGAAATATGTTTTTGGCATCTTGATAGGAATCATGTTAATCTGTGAATTGCTTTGGGTAGTATGGACATTTTAATGATGTTAATTTTTCCTGTCCTTGAACATGGTATGTGCTTCCACTTATTTGTATCTTCTTCAATTTCTTTATTCAGTGTCTTATAATTTTCTGAGTACAGGTCTTTTACATCCTTTGTTAGGTTTATTCCTAAGTATTTTATTCTTTTTGAAGCAATTGTGAATGGGACTGTTTTCTTAATTTTCCTTTCTGTTAGTTTGGTACTGGCATATAAAAATGCAACTGATTTCTGAATATTAATTTTGTATCCTGCTACTTTTCTGAATTCATTTATCAGTCCTAGTAGTTGCTTGGTGAAATCTTTGGGGTTCTTTATGTACAGTATCATGTCATCTGCAAATAAAGAAATTTTACTACTTCCTTTCCAATTTGGATGCCTTTTCCTTCTTCTTGTCTGATTGCTGTGGTTAGGAATTCCAGTACTACATTGAATAAGAGAAGTAAAAGTGGACATCCTTGTCTTGTTCCTGATCTTAAGGGGAATGCTAGCAGTTTTTGCCATTGAGTATGATGCTGGTAGTGGGTTTGTCATATATGGGCTTTATTATATTTAGGTATGTTCCCTCTATCCCACTTTGCTGAGAGTTTTTATCATAAATCAGTGCATGGCTTTGTCAAAAGCTTTTTCTGTGCTTATTGACACGATCATGTGGGTTTTATACTTCATTTTATTTATGTATTGAGTTATATTTATTGATTTGAGAACATTGTACCATCTTTGCATTCCAAGAATAAGTGTTATTTGATCATGGGGTATGATTTTTTTGATGCATTGCTGTATTTGGTTTGCTAATATTTTGTTGAGGATTTTAGTGTCTATGCTCATCAGTGATATTGGCCTAGAATTTTCTTTCTTTGTAGTGTCTTTATTTGATTTTGGAATTAGGATAATTCTGGACTCATAAAATGAATTTGGGAGTCTTTCCTGCTCTTGAATTTTCTGAAATAGGGAAGGAGAGGTATTAGCTCTTCTTGAATGTTTGGTAAAATTCACCTGTGAAGTCATGTGGTCCAGGGTTTTTGTTTGTTGGGAAGCACATTATGGCTTCAGTTTCAGTAGGTATTATCTGTCTATTCAGACTCTGAATCTTCCTGATTTATTTTTGGAAGATTGTATATTTCTAGGAATTTATCCATTTTATCCCATTTGTCCAGATTGTTGGCATATAATTGTTCATAATATTTTCTTTAAACCCTTTGTATTTCTTTGGTGTCAGTTGTTATTTCTCTTCTTCAATTTCTGATTTAATTATCTGGGTCCTTTCTCTCTCTGTCTATATTTTTTTTATGAGTCTGTTTAAAAGTTTGTTAATGTTGTTTATTTTTTCAAAGAAACAGTTCTTAGATTCATTGATCTTTTATATCTTTTTTTTTAGACTCTATTTCATTTATTTCTGCTCTGATCTTAATTATTTTCTTCCTTCTACTCTCTTTGGGCTTTGTTTATAGTTCCTTTACAAATTCCTTTAAGTGTGAATTTAAATTGTTTATTTGAACTGTTTCTTGGTTTGTTTGTTTTTTTCTGAGATTGGCCTGTAATGCTATGAATTTCCCTCTTAGAATTGTTTTCCATGTGTCCCACAGATTTTGGGTTGTTGTGTCTTCATTTTCACTTGTTTTAAGGTATCATTTGATTTCTTCCTTGAGCTCATTGTTGACCCATTCATTGTTTAATAGTACATTATTTAGCTTCCATGTCTTTGCATGTTTTTCAGTGTTCTTCTTGTGATTGAGTTTTAGTTTCATAGCATTATGGTCAGAGAAGATGCTTGATATGATTTCAATCTTATTAAATTTATTGAGACTTGTTTTATGTCCTAGCTTGTGGTCTATCCTAGAAAACATTCCATGTGCACTGAAAAAGTACGTATACTCTGCTGCTTTGGGGTGAAATGCTCTGAAGACATCAATTACCATATTTTTAGGACTATAAGATGCATGGGACCTTAAGACACACCTTGGTTTTAGAGGAGGAAACTAGGAAAAAAATTTTTGAAGTAAAAAATGTGGTAAAATATTTAATAACATAAATAACATAATATTTCACCAATGTAAATGTAAACTACATTTACTAGCCAGGTAACCTACATTTGGACTATAAGATGCAACCCCATTTTCCTCCCAAATTTGGGGGGAGGAAAGTGCATCTTATAGTCTGAAAAACACAGTAAATCCATTTGATTTCATGTATCATTTAAGGCTGCTGCCTCTTTATTGATTTTCTGCATGGAAGATCTATCCACTGAAGACAATGGGGTGTTTAAACCCCCAAATATGACTATATGTCTATCAATCTCTCCTTTTATTTATGTCTGTCAAGATTTGCTTTACATATTTAGGTGCTCTTATACTGGGTGCAAAAATGCTTAGTAGGGTTATATCCTTTTGTTGGATTGTTCCCTTTATCATTATGTAGTGTCCTTATTTGTCTGTTACTATAGCCTTGGTTTTAAAGTCTATTTTGTTAGATATAAGTACTGCTACCTCAGCTTTTTTTCCTTTTCCATTTGCATGAAACATGTTTTTCCTACCCTTTCTTTTTAGTCTATGTGAATATTTTGATTTGAGATGGGTCTCTTGGAGGCAGCACCAGTATGAATCTTGTTTTCTTATCCATTCAGCTACGCTTTGTCTTTTGGATGGAACATTTAAGGCATTTACATGTAAGGTGATTATTAATAGACAGGTATGCAGTGCCATTTTATTGTTAGACTGTTTTCCTCTTTTTTTTCCTTTTTCTCTTTCTTCTTCTCCCAAGCCCTTTAACATTTGATGAAGGACTGATTTGGTGTTAACAAACTCCTTTAGCTTTTTCTTGTGTGTAAGCTCCTTATTTCTCCTTTGATTTTAAATGATAGACTTGCTGGGTAAAGTAACTGTGGTTGTAAGTTCTTGCTTTTCATCATCTTGAATATTTCATGCCACTCTCTTCTGGCCTGAAATGTTTCTGATCAGTAATCAGATGACAGTTTAATTAATGCTCCCTTGTAGGTAACTACCTGCCTTTTTCTTGCAGTTGTCAGGATTCTCTTCTTACCTTTCAGCCTTGTCATTTTATTTTATTTATTCTTTGAAAGATTTTATTTATTTATTTTTAGATAGAGGGGAAAGGAGGAAGGAGAGAGAGAGAGAAACATTAATGCATCGTTGCCTCCCATGCACCCTCCACTGGGAACCCAGCTGGCAACCCAGGCATGCACCCTGACCAGGAATTGAACTGGTGACCCCTTGGTTCATAGGCTGTGCTCAGTCCACTGAGCCAGGTCTAGCCTTTGTCATTTTAATTCTGACCTGTCTTGGTATACTCTTCTTTGGGCCCCACTTGTTTAGGACTCTGAGCTTCCTGGACTTGTGTGACTTTTTCCTTCACCAGATTAGGATCATTTCTTTAAATAGGTTCTTGGTCTGTTGCTCACTCTCTTCTTTTTCTGGTATTCCCATGATGCAGATGCTGCTCCGCTTCCTGTCATCCAAAATGTTTCTTAAGCTCTCCTCATTTTTTAAAATTCTTTTTTTCTTTTTTCTACTCTGCCTGCATGTTTTTTTCTACCTTGTCTCCCAAATGACTGATTTGATCTTCTGCTTCATCTAACCTATTATTTATTCCTTCTGGTGTATTATTTATCTCAGCGATTGCATTCTTTATTTCTGACTGATCCTTTTTCATGGTTTCTATGACTTTTTTCATGCTGTTGAGTATCCTTATAATCATTACTCTAAATGTTTTATTTGATAAATTGTTTACCTCCATTTCATTTAGCTGTTCTGGAAAATTCTCTTGTTTTTTATTTGAGGTGTGTTTCCTTTTTTTCCCATTTTGGCTGATTTCTCTATATTCTGCCTTAGAATGCTAAACTAATCAGCCACTAAACTGAGCAGTTGTTAATCTAATCAATCTATAATCAGAAGTCAGGTTTAAGTGCCACAGGGTGGGGCAGAGTAATTCTTGCAAGTGGGGGATTGCCTCCCCTCAGGCTGATACCATTTGGAGAAGCATGCTCTGCCTTGGAGAGACGGCCCTGGCAGTTTAGGGGATGACTTACCACATGGATCCTGGGGGCTGTTCCCTCAGTTCCCTCCCCAGAGCCACCAACCTCAGAGTCTCCTCAAGCATCTCTAATCCAGTCTTCCTTCCCTTTACTGGCACCCAGGGTACTGACTGCAAACAAAATTTTGTGCTTTGCCCTTTAAGAGGCTCTCTGTGTCTCCATCCATCTCTTCCTGACCAACAGAACCTTTGTTGCTTCCCACGGCTGGATGTTATTGGGGTTCCTTTTTGGCTCTGTTGCTATAGGCTGGGGAGCCCAGATTGGGGTTTAGACCCTACACTTATCAGGGGTAATTCTCTTGTCTCTGAAATATTCCTCCACCTGTGGGAGCTCAGACAGCCCTCTTGCATCTCTTCTGCACTCCCTACCAGTCACATTGTGGTAAAGTGTTTTCTTCTGTCTCTCCATGGTTATAAGGCTTCTCTCCTGTTAGTGTTGGTTATTCAGAATGATTTCTCTACAATTTAGTTGTGATTCCAGATTGGTCCTAGAAGGAGGTTAGTGTAGCTTCCACTTACTTCTTTGCCATTTTGGATCTCTCAATAATTTTAAAAGGATTTAATTTGTACAATGTTCTTTGACCACAATAAGATTATGTTAGAAATAAAAAAAGAAAGATCTCTAAAAATTCCCAAATATTTGGAAACCTTCTAAATAACAATAGACCAGTAAATATATAACAAAAAGAATTTGAACATATTTTGAAGTACATAAAAATGAATATACAGTGCAGAATTTGTGGGATGTCATGAAATCAATACTTAGGGGGAAATACTATAGTACTAAATGCCCATATTGAACAAGGAACATTTAAAATTAGTAATCTTAACTTCTATCTTAAGAAACTAAATAGGAAGAAAATTAAACCCAAAGGAAGGAGAAGAAGGGAAATAATAAAGATGAAAGATAAAGACAATAAAGATCATAGCAGAAATCAATGAAATAGAAAAATGTAAAACAACAGAAAAAATAATTTAAAGCAAAACCTGGGTCTTTGAAAAGCTCTAAACTGACAAACTTCTAGCCAGACTTATTGTAAAATAAGAGTGAAGACAGCAATTATTAATATCAGAATTGAGAGAGGTAACAGTTCCATAGACTGTACATGTCAGAAGGGTAATAAGGAAATACTATGAACAATCATGCCTATAAATTTGACAACTAATAAAAAAGTGTTCAGATAAGAATGGAAGAAGTAAAACTATCTTTATTAGAAGATGTCATGATCATTTATAAAGAAAATATGATGGAATCTACAAAAAACTACCAGAAGTAATAAGTAAGTTTAGCAAGATTTCAGGATTCAAGATCAATTGCAAAAATTAGTTGTATTTCTATATATTAGTAATGAACATTCAGAAATTGAAACCAAAAGATAGCATTTAAAATCATGTCAAGTAACATGGAAGACTTAAGGGCAAATCTCACAAAAAGACCTACACACTGAAAACTATCGAACACTGCTGAGAGAAATTCAAGGTGGTATAAATAAATGGAGACATATGTTGTTAATTAGTCTGATGACTCAATATATTGAACTGTCAATTCTTTCTACACTGATTTATAGGTTCAGTGAAATCCTAATAAAAATCTTAGCATATTTATTTTTTGTAGACTTGACAAGCTGATTCTAAAATTCCTATGGAAAAAGTTAGAATAAATAAAACAACTTTGAGAAAGAACAAAATTGAAATTTGTTCGTATTTCAAAACACATTATAAAGCTGCAGTAATCAAAACAGATGTTATTGGCTTAAATGTTGACCAATACATCAGTAGAATGGAATAGACAGTCTGGAAATAAACACACATACATGGACAACTGATTTTTGAAAAAGCTTAAAGGCTATGCAATGGAGAAATGGTAGTCTTTTCAATAAATGGTGCTGGAACAATTATATATGCTCATGCAAATAAAAAAAAACCAGAGCTCCAACTCATATTTTGTACCATAGATAAAAATTAACTCAAAATGGATCACAGACCTAAATGTAAAACTGAAAACTCAGAACTTCTAGAAGAAAATATGGAAAAAAATCTTTTTGGCCTTCTGTTGGGCAAAGTTTACTGAGATACAATATCAAAAGCACAATCTATGTAAAAGTGCATTGATAAAATGGGCTTCATCAAAATGAAAGCCTAGTCTTTGAAAGACATTAAGAGAGCAAAAAGCAAATCACCGACGGGGAGAAAATACTTGCAATCCATATAACAAATGAAGTACTTGTATCCAGAATACGTACACTCTGAGAACTCAGTAGAAGGAAACGAACAACCCAAAGAAACTGGGCAAAAGATCAAACCTAGAGAAGACATGATGGTAAATTAGCATGAGAAATGCTCAATATCATATGTCATAAGGGAAATGCAAATTAAAACCACAGTGTGATATCACTGCATACCCATTAGAATGGCTAAATGAAAAAGAATAACAATGCCAAGTGTGTAAAAGGATGTGAAAAAACTAAGACTCTCATGCACTGCTGGTGGGAATTTAAAATAGCACACCACTTTGGAAAACAGTTTTGCATTTCCTTAAAAACTTGAACATATATCTACCATATTATCTAGCCATTCCACTCCTAGCTAATTACCCTTGAGAAAAGAAAGTATACATATTCTTACAAAGATTTGTACATAAATGTTCATAGAAGATTTATTTGTAATAGTCTCCAAATTAGTACAATCTAAATGCCAACAGGTGAATGGACCACTTCATAATGTATAAGTGTATCAGATTATTACATCATACCCCTTAAAATTACACAATGTTATATATCAATCATATATCAGTAAAGCTGAAAAAAATGGAAAAAATACAGATGAATGGATAAACTATTTAAGGTATAGCCATACAATGGGCTACTATTCAGCAATCAAAAGGAATGGACTACTGATACATGCAACAATTATGGATGAATCTGAAGATAATTTTGAAAGAAGACAAAAAGATTATCTACCATATGGATGCATTTATATAAAGCTCTAGAAAATGTAAACTAATCTATTGTGAGAAAAAGTAAATCCTGTAGTGGGTGGATATATTCCCTATCTTGATTATGTTAATGATTTCCTAGTTATTGTGTATGTCAACACTTTAAAGATTATATAATTAAATGTGTAAAGTCAATTATATCTCAATAAACTTAAAAAAAAACAAAAAACAAAACTCTGCTCTTGCCAAGCCTCACACCAATTGAAGCTATGTGTGTTCAGTGGGCCATCCCTAACATTTTGGGAGCCTAGGAGATGAGCACAAATGTGGGTGCTCTAACCCACAGCCTTTCTCCCTTGTCTCTCCAGGCCAGACACCACCCACCTGTCCTGGGCACTTTCAGATTTAGGGGAATACATGTATATGAGCAGAAGAGGTTCACCACAGCCCCGGAAACAGGCTTGGGGTCTGAGGTCCTGAACACTGAGGCCATAACCTGAAAGGCAACACTGGAGGTGTTTAAAGTAATGCTAGTCTGCAAGGGGATAAGACAGGAACTGAGCATGTTTCAAACATAGCAATGTAACATGGCTACAACATTCAAACATGGAGTCATTTTCTAGCAATAAGTGTTTATTGAATTTTACAAAAGAAGTCTGTCTTTGATGAATTGGATACATATAAAACAATTTAATACATGTAAAAACATTTTTTAAAAAGATTCTTCACTGTAAGTAACTGCTTTAAAACACCTGGATCTGAGAAGAGGCCCCTAAACTCTCCTTGGTTTGAGTTGTGCTGAATGTGGGGCATACTCTGTTAAAAAGATTTCTGGTGTGACTTTTGGGAAGTTGCAATCACAATTTGATCGATGTATCTTTCTGCCTTTCTGGGTTTTTCTGTGTGGAGTATTAGCTGCATTGAAAGTAGTAGTGACTATGTGAACATGACTCCTTGACAGATAGCTGCCTTCCTCACTCAGAATTTGAGAAGAGCTGCCATTTTGGGGGGGTGAGGCTGGGGTAGGAAAATCAACAATAAAGATTATGGCTTTTTTTTTTCATTTGAACATGAAAATACAGGCAGCACCATTTCTCCCTACACCTTCAGTCTGTGTGGACTCCTTCCTTGAAGATAACAGGCTTCCTTACCTTGTACACACAGGACTTTGCATTCAGGAAAAACAGCTCCACAGTGGTTTTGTCCTTTAAAAATGATATGCTCTCAATGTAAAATCTGAAAAATAGTAACACAAATTTGTTTCTTCAGATGTTTTTCCTTCTCTTGGCATGATTTCATTTCCTTATTTAATTTCTTCCAGAGCAATGAGAGAATTTTGAGAAACCAGTAGATGTTGTACATTTTGTCCCCTTTGCAAAGAAATCTGCAACATATATGTATGTAGGTGAATGTTTGCATATATGCCGATAATCTCTTAGGTTTTTGTGTGTTGGAAGGTGAGTTAAAGTGAATCCACAGGGGCATCCAACAGCAAACCCCACTTTCCCTGTGGGGCCCATTCCTTGACACACATTCTGGGAGCTTATAACACTTCAGACAGCTTCAAAACAGGCCCAAGTGAGCTTTGAGGGTTGAAAGCAGAGGTCAGCTGACTAAGCACTATGTAATTGAACCTTGAGGCCTGCAGGCAGTGCAGTGGTTTTCAGACATGTTTGGTATGAGGGCCCCACGCCTACCGTCTACCTACCCTCTTCCAGCAGGAGAGTTTCATCCTCCTCCTTCCTAGTCATCCTTTCAGGCTTTGGGCTTTCCCAGAGCTGGAAGCCAGATTCTCAGTAGTACTTAACCTTGGTCTTTTCTCATGCAAATCAGAGCATTCTGGGCCCCATCTCCAGATGGGGCTGGGGTCACTCTCCCCATCCCCTTTCCTGGCTTTTGCTTGGCCAAGAGATTGCAGGTCTCTTAGGAGAGCTGAAGAGAGGAGAGGAGAGTCCTTCACAATATCTGTTTTCATAATCCTGATAGGATGAAGCTGGGGCCTCTGGGGTGAGGGAGTGGGCCATCCAAGGCTCTGTTTTTCTCAAGAGTTGGAACCCAGCTTGACTAATGCAGGAAGAACATAACATCCCAAGACGATTTACAGCTTGGGTCCTGAAAGAGAATTTACTCTCAAATGGTTGAGAGTCTGGATAAAGCTAGCCTGCAAAATCATGCCAGGCCTTGGACATTTGCTTGCCCCTCACCAGTCTTCAACAATGACAAAACATTTAAGAAGTAAATAAAACTAAAAAAGGCCATGGAAGATTTTATCACTGAGATGGTAAAATTATTTGAAGAATTTCACCTCTAATGTTGAATCATCAAGGGAAATTACAGGAAGAGAATAAATCCATTATATTGCACATACCAGGGTTTGTCTTGCTTATAAGTGAGATTAATGAAGATTGATGAGTGTTAGGTTTGTAAGAGGAAAAAGTTAAGGATTAAGGTAGAGAAGTCCAGAAGGGTTGGGGGAAATAGCTTTGGAATCAGAAAGATCTAGAACATAGAGTCTTTGTGTCTTTTCTAAAATGGGTTTTATGACTGCATTTCACAGGGTTTTGGGAAGAATTAAATGAGATAATATATTAAAGTACTCTATACAGTTTAACAATTAACACCTTTTTAAACAAACTATTTAACAAATTTTTGACAAAAATTTACTTTCTGGAATTTAACACTTCAGGTTTGAGTCTAAAATCCTTAGTACACAGAAGGGGATAATGATGCTTACTTAGGAGGGTAATTTAAATGAGATATACATAAAGTACCCAGTATATTGCTTGTCACACAAAAGGGATTCAAAAACTTTTAACAGCAAAACTTGCAATATGTTAAAACAGTTTAAAGGACATGATGGGATTTGAATTATATCTGAAAGCTTGGATAAAACAATATTCTGCAAGATAAAAAGAAATCCAGATGGGGAAAATACTGTAGGTAAAGAGCATCTCTTTTGGGTGATAAACATTCATAATTTGGCTTTAACCAAGGCAGAATTCTTTATAATTTGGGTATTCTCCAATCAATTTAGTTTCTCCTGCCCTGGCCACTGCTGGACAGACCAAGGCTAGTCACCTGACTCAAGAGCAGCCTTTGCAGGATGAGGGGTGTGGGTTGTAGCAGAATGGGTGAACGAAGGGCCTTGTTAGAAGATCCTCTTCAGTGAGGCAAGGTCTGGACACAGCAATCATACATAATCTCTCAGAGAGAAGGTCAAGAGGGAAATGGTGGAAGCAGAGAGGCTTTGCATAGCAGCCATGAGTCAGGGAAGGAACAGATAAAAGTCAAGGGCAGGAGCTGATGGAGCAGAATGGAGAGCAGTGAGGCTGCGATGGTGGACACAAAGCATGGGACCTGGAATGACCTCTGTCACTCAGTTTCTTGCAGCTTGAAGGACCTTCTGGTGCAAGTAGGTGGTGGTGGTTTCCTGGTTTCTTTGCTTTTTAAAATTTTTTAGTTCTTAATAAATCTTTAATCATTGAAGAGGTATTTTCTTCTTTTTTAATGTATTTTATTGATTATACTACTACAGTTGTCCCATTTTCCCCTCTTCACTCCCCTCTGCCCTGCTCACCCCCTCCCACCAACATTCCCCACCTTTAGTTCATGTCCATGAGTCGTACATACAAGTTCTTTGGCTTCTACATTTCCTATACTATTCTTACCCTCCCCCTGTCTATTTTCTACCTACCATCTATGCTACTTATTCTCTGTCCCTTTTCACCCTCTCTCCTCCTCCCACTCCCCTTTTGATAACCCTCCATGTGATCTCCATTTCTGTGTTTCTGTTCTTGTTCTAGTTGTTTGCTTTTGTTTTAGGTGTGGTTGTTAATAATTGTGAGTTTGCTGTCCTTTTACTGTTCACATTTTAACCTTCTTTTTCTTAAATAAGTCCCTTTAACATTTCATATAATAAGGGTGAGGGTGAACTCCTTTAACTTGACCTTATCTGGGAAGCACTTTATCTGCCTTTCCATTCTAAGCGATAGCTTTGCTGGATAGAGCAATCTTAGATGTAAGTCCTTGACTTTCATGACTTGGAATACTTCTTTCCAGCCCCTTCTTGCCTGCAAGGTCTCTTTTGAGAAATCAGCTGACAGTCTTATGGGCCTTCCTTTTTAGGTAACTATTTCCTTTTCTCTTGCTGCTTTTAAGATTCTTTCCTTCTCTTTAATCTTGAGTAATCTAATTATGATGTGCCTTGGTGTGTTCCTCCTTGGGTCCACCTTCTTTGGGGCTCTCTGAGCTTCCTGGACGCCTATTTCCTTTGCCACATTGGGGAAGTTCTCCTTCATTATATTTTCAAATAAGTATGCAATTTCTTGCACTTCCTCTTCTCCTTCTGGCCACCCCTATGATTCGGATGTTCAAACATTTAAAGATGTCCTGGAGGTTTCTAAGCCTCTCCTAATTTTTTTTGAATTCTTGTTTCTTCATTCTTTTCTGGTTGGATATTTCTTTCTTCCTTCTGGTCCACACCATTGATTTGAGTCCCAGTTTCCTTCCCATCACTATTGGTTCCCTGTACATTTTCCTTTATTTCACTTAGCGTAGCCTTCATTTTTTTAATCTAATTTGTGACCAAATTGAACCAATTCTGTGAGCATCCTGATTACCAGTGTTTTGAACTGTGCATCTGATAGACTGGCTATTTCTTCATTGCTTAGTTGTATTTTTTCTGGAGCTTTGATCTGTCTTTTCATTTGGGCCAGTTTTTTGTTTTGTTTTGATGTACCTGTTACATAGTGAGGGGTGAAGCCTTAGGTGTTCACCTGGGTGGTGCAACCCACATTGCTACAGTGTGACGATGTTGTGTGGAAGGGGTCCAAGAGGGAACAATGGCACTTGCTCCGCTCTCTGCTGGCTTTCAGTCACGTCCCCCACTTCCCACCAGCAAATTGGGCCCTTCTGTGTGATTCCTGTGTGGGTGGGTTTGTGTATGTTCTAGGACCCTGTGGGTCTCTCCAGTGAACTCTCCTGTGAGGCTGGGAGTTTCTCTCAGTGGCTCAACCCCCAACAGGTATTTTCAATCAGAGCTTTGTGGCTTTATTTCCCCATGCTGGGGCCCTGGGTTGCTCAGTCCATCCACTCCCCAGTTGTTTCTCCCAGTTTACCTGCGCATGGATGAGGGATCGCTCAGCCCACAATCCGCTGCCTCATTGAGTACTCTTTGCCCAGCTGCTTGTTTTCTTTCCTCCTACCAGTCTGGATGAACATGTCTTCTTTAACTCCTTGGTTGTCACATTTCCATACAGTTCAGTTTTCTGTCAGTTCTGGTTGTTTTGTTTCTAAATTGTTGTCCTTTTTTTGGTTGTGCGAGGAGGCACAGTGTGTCTACCTATGCCTCCACCTTGGGTGGAAATCCCTTTCTTTGCATTTGCATTGTGTACTTTTATTTCTTTCCTCTAAGAAATTGAGCAGGTTCAGCAGTAGCATCTCAGCTAATGTTTCCTGAGCTCTCTGATGGCCTGGCCATGCCTAATGCTTTCCATGTGCTTTGTTTAATTCTCACAACAACCCCAGAGACAGATATCTATCATTATCCCCACTTCACAGATGCAGAAACTGAGTTTTAGAGCTGCATCTACATGGGAGGGCAAGGTCTCAATTTGAATCCTTGGGACTCCATACACAGTGCTCTTAGGTGAACCTCCTCCTGACCACCTCTCCTCATTCAACCAGCATTTAATGCAGGAAGCTAAGCCCTAGGTAGCTGGGTGCAGCTCAGACACAGTAAAATCAAACACAAAAACAAGATCACTGCAATGTTCCCTAGGTTAACACATACAAGTATGCTTGCTATCCAGTGCTGCAAAAACAGAACAAGAACGAGTGTGGGGGGGGGGGGGAGTGAAATAAGGTGACAGGTTTGCAATTCACATACAATACACCTTTTTAAAATTCAAAGGAGTAGTCTCAGAAGGAAGTGATCTTCTTGTCCTATGAAAATCTCAGGTCAGATTGACAGAATGCACAATCTGTTTTTTTTTTTTGTCAAAATTGGTTAATTATTTTACCTTTCACTTTTGATTATTTCTATATATATCTAGCAGAGAAGGAGTGTATTAAAAGCATAACCTCAAAGAATTTTCACACTAACAAAGTTCATAATAATTCCTTAATATTTAAAATCTAGTCATTGATTTTTTTCCTTATCTCCAAAACTTTTTTTAAATTTGTGTTTGTGGTCTACAGCAGGAGTCACATAGGCAAAAAGCTGTGAGGGTTACTGGCTAATGCGAAAGAGGAGAGCACATTCCTTCTACTCAGCTCAAGCTCAGTCTCCAAGGCATGAGCATGTGACTGAGCCAGACCAGTCAGATTCTTTCACTTGGGAATATCAATATAATTAGAATGACTTGAAGATCAAAGATGGTTGGAGCCTATTGTTCTGCCATCAATACCTTGATGAAATCTTCCTTTGGTTTCTGCTCTGTAGATCTCTGCCTAGATTCATACCTTTTCTGAGGCCTGGTAAATTCAGTTTTTCTTCAATTCTGTTCACCACAATGGGTTACTGTTGCTGGCAACCAAATGATTGAAATTAACAGTGGCCTTCCCATGTGCTAGGGACAACACAACTCTGCATGCATCATTTCCCTTAATGTTCAGTACAAACAGATGCTGTAGATAGCAAATTATAAACCTATTTTACAGTTGAGAAAACTGAGATTTAGAGCATTTTCTCAAAACCATATAGTGGAGCCATGATTAGAGAACTAAAGCCTATCAAACTTCAAAGTTCATATTCTAAGCCAATATGATATAATGCTTTCCTACAATAATAAGTACAATGAAATATAACATGTACACAATGAAATGAGGCCCAAAGGAGGGATACAATGAACTCAGCTTATGATTTAAGAAGGAGAAGACTGCCAAACTGAAATCCATAGGACTAAGTATAAGTGTCCTCTGGGACAATTGAGCTGAGTCTTAAACAATGCATGAGTTCACCAGGTAATGAAGGGAAGAGGGGCCTTCCAGGGAAAGGGCATATTAGCCAGAGCAATCCTCTTGCTAGTCTTCAAGAATTTAAGAAACCATATGCAGGGAAACGGGTGGCTGAGTACCAAATCACTTGTGGCTTATTCAACTCTGAACAGACACCTTTTTACTAGAAACTGGGTTGGCCTTGCTCCTGAAGCCCAAGCCCCTGACTACACTTTAGTTCTAGTAATCAGGTCCCTATCCTGTTTCCTACCACTTTCTGGTGACTCATCCTTCTGCTTTCTACCTGTCTGCCTTGGTATCCAATTACCTGCTTGCTGAATTCATGATCCCATTTCTCCCTCAAGGGGACCACTGTAATTATTTCATATTTATAGAGTGTATGAAGAGTATGAATGATCATCTGGGAGAATGACTCCCAGGTGCACCTATCAACATGTGCCATGAACTGAAAACCAAATCTAGGATTTCTTAATCAAATGAAAGGAACTACCCCAGACTCATAAAATAAGTTTTTTGTTTCAGCCCTTTTTGGCAGAAGGATACTATTTCCTTTCTGCATGCTTACTGTGAGCATTTTCACTAAGATTTTGTGGAGATAAAGCCTATGGTTAAATATTCAGCATCAAAATGAACCTAGGCTTTTTGACTAGTAATATGTTTTGAAGACAAATCTCATACAGAGTAACAAAATTTCTTAAGAAGAGAATTTGTTTGGGGAGGTTTTGTCTCTACTTTTCACACTCCTCCCATTATCATTTTCCCCCTTTCTTGATGGGACAGGTGTTCACCTAACCACTCATCAGCGATAATAGAACATCACACCTGAATGACATGACAGAGATGGCTTGGAGGGGAGGCAGACCTGTTAGCCAGGTGACAACACACGTATGTCACAGAGCGGAACACTGATTGTTTGCATGGGCTATCATTAGCTGTCTCTTATTTGTAGGTGGCTACCATTTTTATTGTGCCACATTTACTCATTATGGTCAAAGTCAACACAATGGATTTAGAGAGATACTATTGGGTTGGCCAAAATGTTTGTTTAGGTTTTTTTTTGTGTGTGATGGCTCTAGTAGTGCTCAGTAGTCTTTAAATTCACTCAAAACAATTTTGTTAGATTGTATTATGACAGCTGACTATCAGCGTGCATTTAAACAAAATATCAAAATTGGTGAATTTTTGTGCAGCTATTTTAATGTTGAAGAGGGGAGAAAATACAAAATTTTCAGTGTGTTATGCTTTATTATTTCAAGAAAGATAAACATGAAACTGAAATGCAAAGAAAAGATTTGTGCAGTGTATGGAGAAGGTGCTGTCACTGATCAAATGTATCAAAGTGGTTTGTGAAGTTTCTCGGTACTAGACATTTTGGACAAAAATTCTTTTCTGTGGGGGTGTCTTATGCATTGGAAGATATTTAGCAGTGCCCCTGGTCTCTACCCTCTAGAAGTCAATAGAAGGAGATAGCTGACATACTAAAAATGTCCAAATCAATAAAGTTATTGGTGAAAATAAAAAACATACCTTTGATTTTACAAAAAAACTAAAGAGACTTTTTTGCCTACCCAATAATTTGAACCTCAGCTCCAACACTGATGGGTCTTGGGGCCTTGGGACAGATGCTTGGATTCTCAGTGTCTCACCTTCCTTACTTGCTCCACAAATCAGAGAGAGCAGAGATGTTTTATTTCATTTATTTATTTTAAGTATATTTTTGATTATGCTATTACAGTTGTCCCATATTTTTCTCCCCTTTATTCTCCTCTGCCCTGCACCCCATTCACATCAGCAGTCCCCACCTTAGTTCATGTCCATGGATCATACATATAAGTTCTTTGGCTTCTCCATTTCCTATACTATTCTTAACCCTCCCCTGTATATTTTGTCTCTACACTTTATGCTTCTTATTCTCTGCATCTTTTCCCCCATTCTCTGCCTTTCTCCGCTGATAATCACCCTCCATGTGATCTCCATTTCTGTGATTCTGTTCCTGTTCTAGTTGTTTGCTTAGTTTGTTTTTGTTTTTAGGTTTGGTTGTTGGTAGTTGTTTGTTGTCATTTTACTGTTCATAGTTTTGATCATCTTCTTTTTCTTAGATAAGTCCCTTTAACATTTCACATAATAAGAGCTTGGTGATGATAAACTCCTTTAACTTTATTTTGTCTGGGAAGCACTTCATCTGACCTTCCATTCTAAATGATAGCTTCACTGAATAGAGTAATTTTGGATGTAGGGCCTTGCATTTCATGACTTGGAATACTTCTTTCTAGCCCCTTCTAACCTGCAAGGTTTCTTTTGAGAAATCAGCTGATAGTCTTATGGGAACTCTTTCGTAGGCAACTGTCTCCTTTTCTCTTGCTGCTTTTAAGAGTCTCTCCTTAATTTTAATCTTGGGTAATGTAAGTATGATGTGCCTTGATGTGTTGCTTCTTGGATCCATTGTTTTTGGGACTCTCTGAGCTTCCTGGACTTCCTGGAAGTCTATATCCTCTGCCAGAGTGGGGAAGTCCTCCTTCATTATGTTTTCAAATAAGTTTGCAATTTTTTGCTCTTCCTCTTCTCTTTCTGGCATCCCTGTGATTCAGATGTTGGATTGTTTAAAGTTGTGCTGGAGGTTCCTAAGCCTTGCCTCAGTTTTTTTGAATTCTTGTTTCTTCATTCTGTTCCAGTTGAATATTTATTTCTCCCTTCTGCTCCAAATTCTTGATTTGAGTCCAGGTTTCCTTCCCTTCACAGTTGGTTCCCTATTTTTCTTCTTTATTTCACTTTGCATAGCCTTCACTTTTTCCTCTATTCTGTGACCATACTCAACCATCTCTGTGAGCATCCTGATTACCAGTGTTTTGAACTGTGTATCTGATAAGTTGTCTATCTCTTCATTGCTTAGTTCTATTTTGGAGTTTGAATCTGTTCTTTCATTTGCCCCATATTTCTTTGTCTTGGCACACCTGTTTGTTGTAAGAGGTGGAACCTTAGGTACTCACAAGGGCTGGTCAATCCAAGTCGCTGAGTTGTGGTGCTGTATGTGGGGAGAGGTCAGAGAGGGAACACTGCTGCATGCTTGGCTCTCAGCAGGCTTTCAGTCATTTCCCCCACTATCCACCAGCAAATTGGGCCCTTCTGGTGCTGATTCCCAGGAGGGTGGTTTTGTGTATATTCTGGGACCCTGTGGATCTCTCCAATGAACTCTCCTGTGAGGCTTGGAGTTTCTCCTGCTGCTGAAACCCCCACAGACTTTTCAGTCAGAGGTTTTGAGGTTTTCTTTTCCCTCACTTGAATTCTGGGTTGCACAGTCTGCCTTGTTCCCCAGTTGTTCCTCCCAGTATGTCCACATGCAAATGTGGGACTGCCAGCACCACCTTGCCTGCCCAGTCCTTCAGCTCCTGGCTTGCTGCCTATCCTCTCCACTCTGGTCACCTGTCTCTGCCCCTCCTACCAGTCTAGATGAATGTTTCTTCTTTAACTCCTTGGTTGTGGGACTTCCATACAATTCAATTTTCTGGCAGTTCTGGTTGTTTTTGTTTTTAAATTTTTTGTTGCCCTTCTTTTGGTTGTGTGAGGAGGCAAAGTGTATACACCTACACCTCCGTCTTGGCTGGAAGTCTATTTTATTTATTTTTTAAGATTTTATTTGTTTATTTTTAGAGAGAGTTGAAGGGAAGGAGAAAAAGAGGGAGAGAGAAGTATTGATGTGTGAGAGATAATCAGTTGCCTCTTGCTTGCCCCCAAATGGTGACCTGGTCTTCAACCCAGGCATGTGTCCCAGCTGGGAATTGCACTGGAGACCTTTTGGTTTGCAGGCCGGTACTCAATCCACTGAGCCATGCCAGCCAGGTTCAGAGATGTTTTAAATGTGGTCAACAGTCAGCAGCCAGTGCATAGTGGTGATTATTACTGTATCATTGTTATTCCTCTACTGAGGGACTGTAACAAAAGGTGATGACTTAGTTGAAAACTTCTTTAAAACTTAACTATAAAAGCAAGAATGGAAATTCCAGGTGTCCCTCCTGAGATCTTTTTTTCAAGGAAGCAAAATGCTACAGAAGCACTGATTTTGACACAGAATGGGCAAATACTGTGAAATGAAAACTGTTCTGACCAGTTATGACTTTTCCTTCCCAACTGGGCATATATTCTTTGAGTTCCAGGGCCTTTGCTATGTCTGAGTGATATCTCAGACAAGAAGGTAAATTGGCAAGGGCTGCTCAATTATTTTGTGTTCTGAATGATGTTGAATTTGTGGCTGGCATCCAGTGAGGGATAAATTAAAACACCTCATTCAGCCATTGTGGGTAATTTTTATCACTCACAATGAGTGGCCACCTGCATAAATAGATTTTGATCAGATTCTAATTCACATTCTGATCACGTTCATTGCTTGTAATTACCCTGCAACATCATAGACTGACTTAATAATGATGCTGAAGATAGCAGTGTAATTTAAGTGTATTTCACTTTTTTCAGGCTATTATGTTGTACTCTGGGAGTCCCATAGGATCCTTTCATCTCTGAAAGGGGTGCAGTCCTGGCGACTTCCCTGCCAGGAAAACTCTTCCTTGCTTCTAAATTTCTAGGAACAGCCAGGAGGACCAAAGATGACCCTTCAGGTAAGCTTGTGGAAACCTGCCCTCTGTGCCTCTCCCACAATGGTACGTTTTCTGAGTTCTCCAGTGAAGAGCTAGAGGCCCAGGAAAAGAAAGTCTTGCTGTGACCTGTCCAAAGGGGAGGGAGTCTTCTTCCCCAGGCAACTATTAAACATCAGGGTCATAGGCAAATTCCAAGTGCTTGCTTCTTCCCTTCAAAATTGCAAAACAGCCTGCTCCCTCACTCCAGAGGAAGATAGAAAGTGTGCTCTGTGAATGAGGCAGGTAGGGGACAGGAAAGGTAGGCTCAACAGGGAAGGTAGGGCTGGGCCTGGTGAATGATGAAGACAAAGTGAATGGGTTAGCCCCAAGCCAGACAGTCCCAACACTTTCATATTCAAAGCCATATGTCACATTACAAATGTTTTACCCACTGAATGTGGTTGAAGCAGTCTCTAATATTTATATCCTAAAAACGGTTAATGTTTATCGAGGTTCTACATTACATGCTAATGCCTATAATCCTCTGAAACCCCCTTTACTACAACCAGTTCCAGCTCTGTTTTATAGATGAAGAAATAGGCCCATAACGGGGCCAAGAGCCACACAGCTCTCAGTAAATGGAAGAGCTGGGACTGGAACCCAAGAATGATGCTAATGCACTGGTTCTCTTTGGGTGGGTGAAGTGCACATGGCAATAATGTTAGACATATTTGGTTGTCTTGATTTGGAGGGTGTTACTGACATCTTGAGAATAGAGGCCAGGATGCTGCAAACATCCTATGTATAGTATAGCTACTTACAGCGAAGTTATCTGGCCCCAAATGTCAATAGTGCCATTATTGATAAACCCTGCACTAAAAGCCAACCTTTTCACTTCTGCATCCTACATCTTTTTTTCACCCCTCACAATCCTGATTCTTTCCTTCTGCATTTTTGGTGTCACTCTGAGGACAGATTGCAGAGAAGACTGAGCATATTTCCACAAATGATGCCTGATGTTGGGTCAGGGAGCATACAAATATACAATCCTGTAAGAAACTGGAATCAGGATTGAGCATGAGTTTTGAAAGATTCTGTGCCTTCCTGGAACTTTCATATGAATTAGGAATCTTGGATCCTCACAGATGGAGGCTGCTAACCAATTGCCTGGAAGTTCAAGAATGGGTTAGGTCACTTAGGTCACAGAGGATATTAAGACAACTGATAGCGCATTCTCCGGGTTCTGGGGTATCGTGCATTCAGGTGGGAGTGTGGTGGGTGTGCAAAGAGCTCTGGCTAGCTCACCCTCAAATAGCCTCTGGTGATCCATAAGAGGAATGACTCATTTCTCTTGGGTTTTTAGTCACATTCCTTCCCTAAAAGATAAATTTCCTGTCCTCTTCTTATTGTAAATGACCAACTCTTTGATAGCTTTAAAATAACTCATGGCCATAAAGTCACAAACCTTTTAACTTCTCTTCCTTCTATCAGTCAGACTTCCACTAAAAAATGATCAAGTTATATATTCATTGTAGGAAAAAATATATAGACAAGCAAAAAAAAAAAAAATCATTCCTACAATTGTTCTATTGGAGATCGACTACTGTTAACATTTTTAACTTTATTTTCCATCCATCTAAATAAGTGCAATCATGCCGCACATCCTGTTTTGTGATCTGCTTACTGGAAGCACCTTTCCATATTCACCAGAGCCTTTATCTGTGAGATTGTATTCCATACAGTTGGCTCTCTTTAAAAAAAATCAGGACAAATGATGATGACCCATGGGTTTGCTCATGATGCTTCCTTGAGTTAAAGTCTTTCTAAAGGCTGAAACTTCCAGAACCAGGGCTGGGTGCACTAAAAAGGCACTCAGCTGTCTTTCAAAGACTCTGTGTTTGCAGCTACTTTGACAAGAGAGGTGGCAATTTCTTTTACATCTCTTACTAGAACTTGCACTAATGTGGTGACTTCTCAGGCTTGAGTGTCACAGACAATGCTTCAGGGTACCTCTGATGGTCCCTTATAGCCCTGGGGCAGAGAAAAGGTGACTTGGAAAGAGGAGGAGGGGAAGAGGAGGGAGAAGGGGAAGAGGAGGGAAAGACTAGAAAGAAGAAAAGAACACTAGAGGTATTCAGAAGAATGGGGGTGAAAGATGTCAAGATCTTGGCTTTGCATGTGGCTGAGCGGTACCAGCCTGAGCTACCTCCACTTGCCCTCCCTGGAGGGAATGGGAGCTTTTCTCATGAGGTCACACCAAGTCCCTATTCTCTGATTTAAACTGTTGCTCACTCACTATCAAGCTTTTCAAATGCTCACATCTGGGCTGCATTACCAAAGAGGCCAATGTGTTTGGGGAAGATAATTTACTCAGCAGATAACAATAACAAGCTCCAGCCCGAGAATTCCACCACCATCCAGAGGGAGTTGGGACTCACATGGAAATGGAGACTTGGTTAAATGAATTATGGTGTATAAATAAATTACGGGTCACTGGGACACACATGTCATGTACATATTTAGCATATATCATTGAGATATTATAACTGAAGAAAAGACAACTGTTTAATAAAGGGGGAACTAAGTACCCTCAACCTTAAATGTTTTCTTTGCTCCACGCAGAAGCAGCAGGCATTTCTAAGCTGCTCCCTGCATTCTGGGAAATAATAGCCAGGAGAAAGTCTTACCTCCCAAAGCTGTAGGACTCCAGGGCTTAGTTCAGGAATCAATTAGCCATATTTAGCCCAGTGCCTGACCCAAGGTTAATGCTATAGTTCAATAGAGAGGAAGGTTCTGGAGAGAAAAACTAGTATATTTTCTGTTTTTCAAAAATGCTACAATGAAAAAAGGTGGTATTTTATTATGCTTACATAATACTTTGCAAAATAATTTTGTGCCTCCTGATCTCTCTTTACTACTCACAACCAACTTGCCCAAGACCATGCTCACCATCTCCAGGGCACCAGAATCTGGGCCAGGAATGTGGGTGGGTCTGGGGATTTGGGGGTTGGAGGGGCGTGATTGTGTCATTTGAAAAATTTCACAGGATAAGCTCATATATCCCCTCCCTGGGAGAAGCTCTGAAAAGTAATGTACTTTTCATCTAATCTCTTTCACCAAAGGGACCAATTATTCACTATAAATATGCTGTAACTTACTGAACCTATCTTCACTGTTGGCATTGGATACTTTCCTTTCTCCCTGTGCATTGACAACTCAGTGGCTGCACAGCTTGGTGCCCATGAATGAGGCTGTCACCGAAGTTGCAGTGCACACAGCTTACCTTGCTGATGGGAGAGGTAATGAAAATGACCCTGCTATATTGAGAGGTCTTGGGTGTTTTCAGAGGTTCCTATAGTGACCAGATACCCAACAAAGTCAAACACTGTTGTTGGTTCTGTTCTTCAGGGAATATTTAGTAATGCTGGCAACCTAGAGATTGGTGCTGGTGTCTGCTGTGATGTAACTATCACCATCCATTCTGTTTTCTTGAAAGAGGAGGTCAGAGGCCCCCTGAAAGCATGACTTCACCAAATTCACAGCAACCAAATTGGTAGGACCTCTAAGAACTACATTTCATTCAATGACCTCTGTCAAGTTCCCATAATTTTTTGGTGTGTGTTTTTGCTTGATCATTTCTTTAATTAAATTGGAGTTGCAACAAGTACTTAATTAGAATAATAACAAAGACTATTATTATCTCACTATTCTGTTGGGAAGAAGAATTAAGTGAATAATTAAAAACTTTATAAGGGTGTTAAACATGAAGTCATCATGCCAAGTGATTGTGGGGCACTCTAGAGATAATACTAAGTAAGTGCTGAAATTCAGGGACAAGCTGCAGGATACTCTGGCATCTCAGGAACTTGCTCCAAAAAGATAGGGTGGCTTTATGATGACTGTACAAAAGGGAAGACATAGTTTCCTCCACTAGTATTTTGAGACCAATGGTAGACCAGATAATAGCTGTCAAAGAACTAGAACACAGGCCTGGTTACTAAATATGTGGCACTTGTTAAATTCTCTGAAGATGTAACACTTCCACTAAGTTCTCCACAAACACTGCATGTGTGCACAAAGATTGGAGTACCTGAAATTGAGATGCTTAATAGGAGACTGGATAGCTCAATTATGGAAGCTCAAAAGTAGATTTTTTTTCTACCTAATGAATGATTTTGAAGTAAAGAAATAGTTACCAAACAACTTATAACCCTTATTTTTCTTTAAGAAGGGGAATGAATTGGGGGTAGAGGTTCAAAAAGAAGCATGGCAGAGAGTAATTTTTATTTTTCACAGTACACTTTTATGTAGTTGGAAATGTTTACAGTGATAATTCTTTGTAAAAAACCTGATATATGTTGAGCCATTTTCCCTACATAATACAAGATTAAAATTTCTTTATCCTCTGACCCCTGTTTTATTACTAATAGAATTTTTTCCTCTTCCTTGCTGGCTTATGTTTGTCTTTTTTTGCATTTCCATGGACACAAGCAGTGGACTCATGTCACACTGCTTCCAAGAAGCTCCTGTGTTTTTCTTTTGGATTTCTGTGCATTTTTCCATACTGGCTGCATTCCTAGACAAATTTCCATTATACTCTCCATTCCTGGGGTTTAAAAATGTAATTTCTGGTGGTGAAAAGAAATTCTAAACCAGATTTCAGAGCAGAAAGCAGAAATCAAATTGGGGTTGTCACCACTTCATTTACTGAGTAAAGAGTAGCTACCATCTACAATCACCATCAATTCCGATTATAAAAAGATCCTTAAAGAAAAAGGGAGGACAACTTATTACCACACTTTTGGATTTCATGGAACACACTGAAGTTAAAGAAAAAAAGTGTGAAAATCAACATGATTTTCCTTAATCATAGTATAAAACCCCCACAAAAGAAAAATAAGAAGCTTCCACTATCATGTCATAAAACAAAGTACATTTCAACATCCAAAAAATAACATAAACTCAAACTAAAGGAATATTTTTCAGGTTGATATAGATTTATGGTAAATCTATTATCTTAGCTTATTTTATCATATTTGGCTTCAGACCAGGAAAGCAAAATTTATCAAATTCAGGATAGTGGGGAGAGGGGCTTTTAACAAAATTGGTAATGTTTTATTGCTTAAGCTAGATACAGGGACATAACTGTTACTATTCATAACATTTCATTTATCTTAGAGTGTGAATAATTAACATGAAAAATATTTCCATCATGGCCTGGTTTTAAGAAATCAGAGATTTAATTAAAATATCCATTGCAGGAGGAAATGACCCATCCCCTGTTCCCCACCCCTGGCATGATTACACGACTTACTGAAGCAGAGCTCAGGGAACAGTCAAGGACTACACTGTTCTTGGAAGTCTCTCTGTCTGCCTGCTAGCTGACTTCATATTTCTGCGGTGCTAAAATCATTCTTTCAGTGAGCATTTGTTTGCATTTTATCTTCTATTCAAATTAAAGGTGTGAAATTATATAAATTCAATTATTTCCACAGTTTCTATAAAGCATTCCTACAGAAAATGTAATTATAAAAGTTTGCCATAATTCAAATATAAAAATTGTAAAGTATGTTATAGTACCTATGTTTTTCAAACATAGGTACTATAAATTATAGGTACTATAACCTAGGTACATAGATTTTTAAATTGATCCAAGATGATTTGAGTAATAAAGGTAGGTGATTCTATCCCTTCATCTTCAAAGAAAACCATTCTTGTATGGTAACTTGGTCCCCAGACTAAGGAAGTAGAGAATCTCTTTCACATAATAGTATTTTGATAGGTTGCTTCTTTTTTAAATTCTTGATCTCTGATTACCAGAATTTTTCTTTTTTTAAAGGGAGGTAGGGGATGTTGGGTGTGTCTATAGATACATACCTCACAGCAAAGTACAAAATGGTTGGGCCTGGTTTTTTGGGCAAATCATGGTCAAGAACTCGGTGATCTAACTGCAACCAGTTCTGCTGACCTCTGTGAGAGAAAAGCAAAAAAACAAAACAAAAAAATGGTTAAATAGAAAATTGGATAAAGGTTCAATAATACATTGTGTTGGCAAAGTTGTGGAGAAACAGTTATTCCCATACACTAATGGTAGCTATTTAACCTGTTACGACTAGTAATGAGGACAATTAGCAATTTCTATAAAAATTATAAAAGTGACTGCCTCTGCATCAGCATTTCCACTTCCAGGGGTTTATAAAGATAAACTTGCATGTGTGGAAAATGACCTGCATATGAATTCACTCACTGTAGCATTGTTCATAATAGCAAAAAGGCTCAAAACAACCTAAATGTCTAACAGGATATTGTTTTAAGAAATGAATTTAACCTGAGTGATAAAATACAATGCAGCCATACAAAAGATCAACACTATCCAAGTGTTGATTAAAAACTTACTTTGAACAATATCCAAGATGTGATATTAAATGAAAAGGCAAGATGCATAAGACTAAGTACAGTATATTACTATATTTTAAAATAAAAAATAGGTATACATATTGGTATGCATGAATATATATGAATATCTAAAAACATATCTCTGAGAGGTTAAACAAGAAATAACAGGGACTTCTGGCCAAGATGGAGACATAGGTAGACACAGCGTGCCTCCTTGCACAACCAAAATAATGTCAGCCACAATTTAAAAACAAGATAACAACCAGATCTGACAGAAAATTAAAATGTATGGAAGTGAGACAACCAAGGAGTTAAAATATACACATTCATTCAGACCAGTAGGAAGGGAGGAGTCAGGAGGCTGGGTTGGGAGAGGGGTCGAGGCACAAATAGCAGTGGCACCAAGTGTGTAAGGCATCCCAGGTGCAAGACCGCTGCAGGCAGATCCTGGGCGTGCAGGCTGCTGGCAGACCCAGCGAGGTGGCGACTGTGAAGCAAGGCATTGTACACATGGCACCTGGCTGTCCAGGCAATCCCACATTCTTGGGCAGATAAACCAGGTGAAACTGGGCAGCAAGACAGATCCAGCAACTCAGGGTCCCAGCTCCAGGAAATAGAACCTTGGGACACTGACTCAAAAATCTGTGGGGGTTGAGGCGCAGGGAAAGACTCCAAGCCTCACAGGAGAGTGCGTTGGTGACACCCACAGGGTTCTAGAGCATACACAAGCCCACCCATGGGAATCAGCACCAGAAAGGCCCAGCTTGCTTAGGGGAAGCAGCGGAAGGGACTGAATTCCAACGGAGAGCAGAGCAAGCACCATTGTTCCCTCTCAGACTACGCCCCCACTTACAACGTCACAACCCACTGACTGGGCTGCCCCACCCTGGTGAGCACCTAAGTCTCCGTCCCTCATACATAACAGGTGCAACCAGACCCCACCCCCCCAAAAAAGAATGGCCTGAAGGGAAGATCAGATCAAAGCTCCACAGCAAATACAACTAAGCAACCAAGAGATAGCTAACCTATCAGATGCATAGTTCAAAGCTCTGGTGATCAGGATGCTCACAAAACTGGTTGAATTTGGTCACAAATTAGATGAAAAAATGAAGGCTATGTTAAGTGAAATAAAGGGAAATGTACAGGGTACCAACAGTGATGGGAAGGAAACTGGGACTCAGATCAATAGAGTGGACCAGAAAGAAGAAAGAAACAACAAAGCAGAAAAGAATGAAGAAACAAGAATTCAAAAAATGAGGAGAAGCTTAGGAACCTTGAGGACATCTTTAAACATTCCAACATCTGAATTATAGGGGTATCAGAAGGAGAAGAGGAAGAGCAAGAAATTGCAAACTTATTTGAAAACATAATGAAGGAGAACTTCCCCAATCTGGCAAAGGAAATAGGCTTTCAGGAAGTCCAGGAAGCTCAGAGAGTCCCAAAGAAGTTGACCCCAAGGAGGAACACACCAAGGCACATCATAATTACATTACCCAAGATTAAAATTAAGGGGAGAATCCTAGAAGCAGCAAGAGATAAGGGGACAGTTACCTACAAAGGAGTTCCCATCATCCTGTCAGCTGGTTTCTCAAGAGACCTTGCAGGCAAGAAGGGGCTGGGAAGAAGTATTCCAAGTTATGAAAGACAAGGACCTACATCTAAGATTGCTCTATCCAGCTAAGCTTTCATTTAGAATGGAAAGGCAGATAAAGTGTTTTCCAGATAAGGTCAAGTTAAAGGAGTTCATCATCATCACAGCCTTATTATATGAAATGTTAAAGGAACTTATCTAAGAAAAAGAAGATAAAAACATGAATGGTAAAATGACAGCAAGCTCACAATTATTACCAACCACACCTAAAACAAAAACAAAAACAAAAACAAACTAAGCAAACAACTAGAACAGGAACAGAACCACAGAAATGGATATCACATGGAGGGTTATCAACAGGGGAGAGGGAGGAGGAGAGAGGGGGAAAAGGTACAGAGAGTAAGTAGCATAGATGGTAGGTAGAAAATAGACAGGGGGAGGGTAAGAATAGTATGAGAAATGTAGAAGCTAAAGAACTTATGACACATGGACATGAACTAAAGGGGGAAATGTGGGTGGGAGTGGGTGTGCAGGGTGGAGGGGAGTGAAGGGGGGAATGGGACAACTGTAATCGCATAATCAATAAAATATATTTTTTAAAAAGAAATAACACTTGTTTTTTCAGAGACCAAAAACCAGATGAAATTAAGTATATCAATCTTTGAGCAAAGATGGCAGTTTTGCCTGAGGGAACATGATTCTCTGTTTCTGTGCAGGGGAGAGAAACTTGCGGATTGGCGGAGGAACAGAGCAAGTGGCCTAGGTTACCAAAACATTTTTGAAAACAGGACATCAAAAATTATAGTGGACATTGAAAAACCAGATGGTAAGGAGACTGCTTCAGGACAACAGGGACCCAGGGATCAGCAACGGGACCAGGGGGGTTGCAACCCCCACGCCCGATGCTCCCGGGTCTGCCTCAGGGCACCCGGGAAAGTGGAGTCGCTGCTCCCTCCCTGGACAACGGGGGTTGAGCAACACCAGGGGAGACCTTGTGGCTTGAAGGCACAGAGAGGGGAGTTGGACTGGGAGACCTGCAAAGTTGGCCTGCAAGCACCCACCCAGAGCCCTGGGAGAAGTGAGTGCCTCTAGCTGGCATGACCAGGAGCAGCCTGGACGTGCGCCTGCACCCCCAGCCTGGTGGGAGTGTAGATCTCTGGAAAACCCAGACCTTGCAGTCCTGAACAAGGAAAGGGCATGGGCATTCTCGGGTTTCTGGAGCTGGCGCCGGTGAACTGTGGAAGTGCACGCCCCTTTGGGAATCCTGACTCTCGTGCTGTGAAACTGGAAGGGACGTGGCACTTTGGGGGTTCCTGGTGCCCGAAACAGGGAAATTGGTGGAAGTGTGTGCCCCTTTGAGATCCCCAGAGCTTGCACCGTGAATCCAGAAAAGATAAGGGTGCTTTCTGAGAACATAGAGCCCACCGTGGTGAAATTTGGGAGAAGGGCGCATCTCCTTGCAATCCCTGGAGCTTGCACCATGAACCTGGAAAAGAGGCAGGTGCTCTTCAGGGTCCTGGAGCTCGGGAGACCCAGCAGTGAGCTCCAGAGAGCGTGCTCGGGAGTGCCCAGGGTCCTGCAGGGGGAAGTCGGATTGGCTCTGGGGAGAGCGCCCTGCTGGCCCTGGGGACAGTACCTGAGAGACTGACTGAGTTTTGACTGGGAAGAGTGATAAGCATTCCAAACACCCCTCAGCATGCTGAAGCCAGCAAGGCCAGAAAAACTGGTCTGGCCAGTTAGAAACCAACTTGAGTGTTTTTTTTGTTTGTTTGTTTTGTTTTGTTTTTGGCTATTGTTGGTTGATTGATTTTATCTTGTGCTTTAAGTGACTTTTTATTTTTCAATTTTTATTATTTTTATATCTCTCAATCCCTTATGTTTCTCTTCCATTCATCCTAGTATTATTCCTTCCACTCCAAATTTATCTCTCCTGCACTCCATCTTCTGCTTTTTTAACCTTTTTTTTTTGAGCTTGCAAGGTACTGCAAATTTGTATCTTTTTCTCACTTTTCTGACATTTTTTATTTTAATAATATTTTGGAATTCTTTTCCTTTCTGTACAATCTTCTTTGCTTGGCTGGTTATACTCTCATTTGATAGGTTCCCCCTGTTATCTCAGTCATAGTGTGTTGATAATTTACTATCCTTCATTTGTGTTCCATTAGTACACTTCTCAAGGTTCTACACTCCTTATTCTTGTTATCTAGATCTCATAGATTCTGCCACATGTTTGTTGCTTTAATATTACTGTAAATAAGACCTAGTTCATACAATTGTAAATAGTACTCAACACCCCTACCTGATCTCAGCCTACTTCGCAATTTCCTGAACTATATTATTGTGGGGGTTGTCTCTATTCTTTTATACACTACTCCTATTTACTAATCTTTATTTCAACCCTAGCTCAGAATCTGATCTCCCACAGCCTCACAGCTTTCTAGATCCAACTAACAATCCTTTCATCCTCAATAAGAGTCTTACCTTCTTTCCATCCTTTCTAAAACGTGGCTAGTGGGGTGGAGGATCATGGTTAACACTATAAATGCCAAAGGATATCCCATCTCTTCTCTACTGGCTGCTAATGTAAATACTATAGAATACTGTCTTGCTGTCTTAAACCATTTTGCCTTACTCCTCCAACTGATCACAAAACAGAGTAGGGGGAAGTTGTGAAGAGCAGGATACATGAAGGAGACTGCAACACTGAATCTCACAGGTATTCTACCACAAAAGTTCACACCATATTCACAGGGAACCAGAACAGATCAATTTAAGAAACAGAGGCTAACAAGAAGAATCCCACGAACAATGAGAAAACAAAGAAACAATCTCCAAATGAAGGGAAAGGAGGAAGCCTCAGAAAAAAGGCTAAATGAAATAGAGGCAACTCAACTATCAGACATTGAGTTCAAAACAGTGATTATGAGGAAGTTCAATGAACTCACAATGAGCAACAGAAACTAGAGGGAAGCTACAACAATCTCACTGAAAACTATATCAACATGAAAAAGGAAATAGAAACTATGAACAAGGGCCAAGAGGAAATGAAGAATGCTATTTCTGAACTGAAGAACACAGAAGGAATGAAAAGCAGGATTGATGAAGCAGAAGATTGGATTAGTGAGCTAGAGGAGAAAGTAGAAAACAACACCCAGAAGAGCAAGAAAAGGAAAAGAGGCTCAGAAAGAATGAAGAGGGATTAAGAAAAATGCAAGACAATATGAAATGTAATAATATCTGTATCATAGGGATAAAAGGAGAAGAAGAAGAGCAAGGGATAGAAAACCTATTTGAAAAAGTAATGATGGAAAACTTCCCTAATTTGATGGAAGAAAAAGTCACACAAATCCAGGAAACACAGAGAGTCCCAATCAAGAGGAGCCCAAAGAGGCCCACCTCAAGACACATCATAATCAAAATGGCAAAATTTCAAGACAAAGAGAGAATATTAAAGGAAGCAAGGGAAAAACAGGAAGTAACATACAAGGGAGTCCCAATAAGGCTAACAGCTGACTTCTCAATGGAAACACTCCAAGCCAGAAGAGAATGGCAAGAAATATTCCAAGTAATGAGAACCAGAGGTCTGCAACAAAGACTTCTTTACCCAGCAAGGCCCTCAGTCAAGATAGAAGGCCAAATAAGAAGCTTCCCAGACAAAAGAAGTCTAAAAAGTACACCTCCGCCAAACCAGCTCTGCAAGAGATTCTAAAGGGACTGCTTTAAGGAAATGAAGGAAAAGAGAGAGAGAGACGAACACACATACATAAAAGACAATGAATAAGTGCCTATCAATAATAACCTTAAACGTAAATGGATTAAATCTTTCAATCAAAAGACATAGCATAGCTGAATGGATAAGAAAAAAATGACCCACACATATGCTGCCTACAAGAGACCCACCTCAGGATAAAAGACCTGTACAAGCTGAAAGTGAAGGGCTGGAAACAAGTCTTCCAAGCAAATGGACAGGGAAAAAAAGCCGGGGTAGCAATACTCATATCAGAAAAAATAGACTTCCAAAAAAGGGTCATAAAAAGAGACTCAGAAGGTCACTTCATAATACTCAAGGGAAGAATCCACCAAGAAGACATAAATATTGTAAATATATATGCACCCAACATAGGAGCACCCAAATACATAGAAAATCTTAGAGGACTTCAAGAAAGCTATTGACAGCAACACAATTATAGTGGGGGATTTTAACACCCCACTATCAGAAATGGACAGATCTTCCAAACAAAATATCAACAAAGATATTGTGGCATTGAACAATACCCTTGATGAAATGGACTTAACTGATATATACAGAGCCCTCCATCCCAAAGAAGCTAAATACACATTCTTTTCAAATGTACACAGAACATTTTCAAAGATAGACCACATGCTAGGACACAAAACAAGCCTCAAGAATTTCAAGAAAGTAGAAATCATACCATGCATTTTCTCAGATCACAAGAAACTGAAGCTAGAAACCAACCCCAAGGAAAAACATCCCAAACACTCAAAATCATGGAGATTAAATATCATGCTATTATACAATGAATGGGTCAAGAATGAAATTAGGGAAGAGATAAAAAGGTTTCTGGAAACAAATGAAAACAAACTCACAACAACCCAAAAGTTATGGGACATAGCCAAGGCAGTCCTGAGAGGGAAGTTCATAGCAATACAGGCCCACCTAAAAGAGATAGAAACATTTCAAACAAACAACCTAACCTTATGTCTACAAGAACTCAAGGAACAACAACAAAGACAGCCCAGAGCAAGCAGAAGGAAGGAATAACCAAGATCAGAGCAGAATTAAATGACATAGAGACTAGAAGCACAATTCTAAGGATCAATGAATCCAAGAGCTCGTTCTTTGAAAAGATAAACAAAATCGACAAGCCTTTAAGCAGACTCATCAAAAAAAAAAAAAGAGAGAGAAGACCCAAATAAACACAATCAGAAATGAAAGAGGAGAGATTACAACAGGTCCCACCGAAATACAAAGGACTATAAGAAATTACTATGAAGAACTGTATGCCAAGAAATTTGAAAACCTAGGTGAAATGGACGAATTTCTAGAAAAAATATAATCTTCTAAAACTCAACGAAAAAGAAGCAGAAAGTCTGAACAAACCAATAACAGCAAAGAAATTGAAGCAGTAATCAAAAAACTCCCAACACACAAAAGCCCTGGACCAGATGGTTTCACAGGAGAATTCTACAAAGCATTTAAGGAAGAGCTAACCCTTATCCAGAACAGACTATTCCAAAAAATACAAAAAGAAGGAAGACTCCCAAACTCTTTTTATAAGGCCAACATCATCCTAATTCCAAAAGCAAATAAAGACACAACAAAGAAAGAAAACTTCAGGCCAATATTGCTGATGAACATTGACACTAAAATCCTAAACAAAATACTGGCAAACCACATCCAACAATACATTAAAAAGATCATACACCATGACCAAGTGGGATTCATTCCAGGGATGCAGGGAGGGTACAATATTCGCAAATCAGTAAATGTACCACATCAGATAAGCAAAAGCAAAGACAAAAATCACATGATCATATCAATAGATACAGAGAAAGTATTTGATAAGGTACAGCACCCATTTATGATACAAACATTCAGCAAAGTGGGAATAGAGGGAGCATTCCTCAACATAATAAAGGCCATATATGAGAGACCTACAGCCAACATCATACTCAATGGGCAAAAATTAAAATCTTTTCCACTAAGATCAGGAACAAGACAAGGCTGTCCACTTTCACCACTTCTATTCAATATAGTGCTGGAAGTTTCAGCCACAGTGATCAGACAAGAAAAGGAATTAAAAGGCATCCAAATAGGAAAGGAGGAAACAAAACTGTCACTGTTTGCAGATGACATGATAGTGTACATAAGGGCCCTGGCATAGCTCAGTGGATAGTGTACATAAAAAATTGTATGGACTCCACCAAAAAACTGCTTGACTTAATAAATGAATATAGCAAAACAGAGGGATACAAAGTCAATATCCAGAAATCAAAGGCATTTCTGTATACCAACAATGAAACAGCAGAAGCAGAAATCAAGAAAAAAATCCCATTTGATATAGCAAAAAGAAAAATAAAATATCTAGGAATAAACCTAACCAAAGGGGTAAAAGACCTGTATTTAGAAAACTACATAACACTCAGGAAAAAAATTGAGGAAGACACAAACAAATGAAAACATATAATGTGTTCATGGATTGGAAGAATTAATATCATCAAAATGTCCATACTACCCAAAGCAATTTACACATTTAATGCAATTCCTATTAAAGTACCAATGGCTTATTTCACAGACATAGAACAAACACTTCAAAAATTTATATGGAATCATAAATGACCCCGAATAACTGCTGCAATCTTGAGAAAGAAGAGTAAAGTAGGAGGGATCACAATACCTGACACTAAAATATACTACAAGGTCACTGTAATCAAAACAGCATGCTACTGGCATAAAAACAGGCACATGGACCAATGGAACAGAAGAGAGAGCCCAGAAATAAACCCAAGTCTCTACAGTCAATTAATATTTGACAAAGGAGGCAGCAACATAAAATGGAGTAAAAATAGCCTCTTCAACAAATGGTGTTGGGGGAACTGGACAGCTATGTGCAAAAAAATGAAACTCGAGCATCAACTTACACCTTATACAAAAATAAATTCAAGGTGCATAAAAGACGTAAAACCTAGGTGAAATATAAAACTTGACACCATTAAAGTCCTAGAGGAGAATGTAGGAGTAATATCTCAGATATTTCACACAGAAACTTTTTTAGTGACATGTCCTCTAAAGCAAGGGACATAAAGGAAAGAAGAAACAAATGGGTTTTCATCAAAATAAAAAGCTTCTGCACAGCTAAAGAAAACAGTATCAAAATTAAAAGAGAACCAACTGTATGGGAAAACATATTTGCCAATGATACCTCAGACAAGTGGTTAATCTCCAAAATATATAAAGAACTTTCATGACTCCACTCTAAGAAGACAAGCAACCCAATTAAAAAATGGGCAAAGGACTTGAACAGACACTTCTCCAAGGAGGACATACAGGAAATCCAAAGACACATGAAACGATGTTCAATATCGCTAGCTATCAGAGAGATGCAAATTAAAACCACAGTGAGATATCACTTCATACCAGTCAGAATGGCCATCATAAACAAAACAACAAACAACAAGTGTTGGAGAGGTTGTGGAGAAAAGGGGACCCTAGTGCACTGTTGGTGGGACTGCAGACTGGTACAACCACTATGGAAAGTAGTATGGAACTTCCTCAGAAAACTAAAAATGGATCTGCCTTTTGACCCAGCAATTCCACTGCTGAGAGTATATCCTAAGAAGACTAAAATACCAATTCAAAAGAACTTATGCACCCCAATGTTCCTAGCAGCACAATTTACAATAGCTAAGTGCTGGAAGCAACCTAGATGCCCATCAGTAAATGAATGGATCAAAAAACTATGGTACATTTACACAATGGAATTCTATGCAGCAGAAAGAAAGAAGGAGTTCCTACCCTTTGCAATAGCTTGGATGGAGCTGGAAAGCATTATGCTAAGCGAAATAAGCCAGGCAGTGAAAGACAAATACCATATGATCTCTCCTTTAATAGGAACCTAAACAACAAAACAAAGAAACAAGCAAAATATAACCAAAGACACTGAAATAGGGGACAGACTGACAGTGACCAGAGGGGAGAGAAGAGGGAATTTCAGGGGGGGAATGGGTAGGGTTTACAGGAACAAATTTAAAGGACACAAGGACAAAAACTAGGGGGAGGGTGGTAATGGGAGGGAAGTGGGGAGGGTTGGGTGGGTGGGCTGGAATGGGAGTAAAGGGAGAAAACTGTACATGAACATGATTAAAATAACAAAATTAAAAAAGTATATCAATCTTTAAATTCTTATTAAATATAAAATCTGAAGTATTTTAGATAGTCATAAAAGAGAAAAACTTTTGGTCATTTAATGAAATTGGACAGACACAGATAATAATACTATAACTTTTTAAAAAGTGCAGGGTTGAATACTGTCTGGGTGCTGCTTCTGTGTGTGTGTGTGTGTGTTGAACTTTCTAACATTGAAGCATATATAGGGTGGGGCAAAAGTAGGTTTACAGCTCTTCATATGGAAAATAACAATGATTAACAAATAATAATGCAAGAGTAGGCTCTGCATTCCAATACTCACAACTTAAACCTACTTTTGCCCCACCCTGTATATTTATTTACTCAAGGTCCTTACCACGTTCATGGGTATAAATATTTCTTCCAGACTTTTGGAAAGGGCTAATGACTCTGTGGTTCAGAATTGCTTACATGACTTCTTCAAGGTTTTTTAACTAGTTGATCCATTTTGGACTCTGAATTCCTGCAGGGCATAGACTCCATTTTGCCTGCTTACATAAAACTTAACATGGTGATAGTGGTGGGTTGTGTCAAATTATAACAAAATCTATAATGGACCAGAAGACATTTTATAAACTATTTTGGTCTTAAAGTAAATACTTAAAAAAAAGTCAGAAAACTGTAAGCTGTATTCATTATAAATAGAGAGGAAAATGGGCATAAATAGCATTAATATTGATTATAATAGCTACTCTTTATTGAGCAACTGCTCTGTGCCAGCCGAGCTGGGACTTTTATGCATGAATACTCTATTTAACAATAACTCTGCAAGGAAAGTGGCAGAGCTGGGATTTGAACCCAGGACTTTCAATACAGGAGAAAAATGAGATGAGAGAGTTGCATTAAATTTTATAATAACTTATGGCTTGATCTCCGTCACTTATAATTTTAACACTGAAGAAAGCTATTTTTGTTTCTGTAATTATAAACTTAGGTTTCTGATAACTGTTCCTACCTTTCCTTGGAGGCATATTATGAAGATAAGCTAATATAAGTGATATAAGGAGAGCTTCATAGAACTATTGGTGTTGTGTGTACACTAATATAAAAATGGAGGGCTGGAAGTTTAGGGTTTCTTACACTGTATTTTATCAAGTTCAGGATGGTACTGAATTAAAGATACATCCAGTTTTACAGGTGTTCACATGTGTATCTTAAAATACATAAAATATTGTATAGTATCAGATCTTAAAAGTTTTCTTATGGAAAATGAGACTTATTTTGAATAGTCTTTTTTGCTTTTACACAGGAAAGATGTGGCATTACTTAAAAAGGATAATGTCTATTTATATGAACTTGCATGGAATGATATCCAAGAATGGATACATCAATTATATTAATCACAGAAGCACACTCAAAATACTATTATATATAGATGAAACTTCTTGGAATTAGTTCTGGAGACACATAAAACAAATTGTTATAATCAAAAGTGACAGGCTTCAACTATAATATTATACGTTTTTATAACAAATGTTCATGTAAAAGTAATATAACTTTTAAAGGGTAAATTAGAAATTACATTTTTAATCTCGACAGGATAAAATAATAAGTAAAAAATTACACATAACTCTATCACCAAGGTGTAATCAAAGTTAACATGCTACTTTATAGTCTTTGAGGCTCACATGAGATAAAAAAACCTGTTTTGCTCAAGTTTTTCTATCAGCAAATATAACAGATCTAATCAATTTCTCAGAAAGGCATTTGAATCTACACATTTACTTCTATTAAGTTGTACAAGTCAGCTTTAAAGCCAGTTTCCTTTTTGGCTAGAACTGTATCAATTCAAGGCCCATCAGATGGAACCATAGTGGAAAGTCATAACTGTGTTGTAAAACCTATTTGTTATGTCTTGATAAGCAAAACTTATTCCGAAAATCTTTTCAAAACAAGAGAAGAAAAAATATGAAATGAGTTTAAGGAAATGGGAACCCTTGTGAATAGAAGGGCCACTGTGACAGGAGGGCCATGACTGCCCTCTAGGGGTAAAAGACTCACCTTGCACACAGAACACCAGAAAGGAAACAAAGTAACAACGTTAAATTTCAAGAAACTGTTCGACCCTCCCTCTAATAGGACCATGAATTTGTTTTTGTTGGTCATCATCACTACTTTTATTATGTAACCACATGATTCTATTTTTCCATTTCTCTTTTTGGTCTGTGTTGTAGGTTATAGACATTAGCTACTTTCACTTACAAAATGCCCATCTCTATTTCTACTTTATTTAGAGCCAGTCATCAAAGCCAAATGACTGAGGTGGCATCTAGTCTGGAATATTCAGTTCAGACTGCTTCCTGGTGGGGATCCAACTCTGGTGTTATGGTATGGGGGAGTGCTGGAAGAAACTACTTTCCAAAAATATTTACCAGGCAAAAAGAACTAGGCTGGTGACCAAGACATTCCAAGGAGACACCCTTAAACAGAAGCAATTTTCCAGACCTATTCCACAGAAAGGTGGAAATGACTGTTCCTACTTACCATCCCCCACCCCAACAAAAAGCCCAGCTCATACTTCTTCTGAAACTAAACATAGCTAGAGCCAGAAGACACCTTCCAAAATGGTCATAGTTCAAAAATAGACTCTGCTGTCCCTTGCAGGGGAGTGCACAGAAGACATTCTGGAACCAGGCTTCTTGGAAAGACGTTAACATTGGCCACTGACACCAAAGGAGATAACTGAGGGATGCCTGAGTGAGACAATCCTCTCTCAACAGAGGATTTAGAAAGAAATCTGAGGGCAAGAGAGGGGGAAAGTGGCTCAGGTCATTAAAAGACATCATTCATATTCTTCCTTTTCTTTCTGAAGAAATGGTCTTACAGCCTCAACCTCTGATTTATGCACTGTTTGATTATGCTCACCTGAGCTCAGAGCTTTCCCAGAAGTTTCTATGGGGCCAGTACCCTTTTTTCCACCCTTGTAGCCTGGCGAACCTGTGACCCCACAGTCCCGAATCATGTCGATCCTCTATCTAACACCTTCCCATGGCTAAGGGTTCCTCTCCCACCTACATGAGTTATGATCAACTCAACTATCGGCTCACCTATGATCTTGTCTCTGTTATATCTTATCTCCATAATCAGGTCAGATTCCTTACCATGAGGAAATGAATCACATTCATTATCATGTCTGTACACTGGTCACAAAATGACTCTTCCATGGAATATCATCTCTAGTCCCCTCTATCTAAAATCTACTTGCCTTGCCAAGTCCAATTTTAGTTATTCTGCTGTGTGGATCGCACCCCAGTCCTCTTCCAGTCCCATTCTGAGCACTTACTTACTGCCATGACTGCTTCCTTTTATTATGTGCCTGTGCTATGGGCTTTACATACGTACCCGATTTAATAGTACGTAACACTAGTGCCCCATTACATGTACCTTATGTAGTACTTATTATATGGGTACTATTATGACCATTATACAGATGAGAAAACTTAGGTGTCTGAGATATTCAGTAATTGGTCCAAGATCAGACAGCTACCAAGATTCTATATCTACTCCCTGCCTCCCTCCCAATATGATATCCTGTCCCATTTTTGCCAATTACTCTCTATATTTCTAGGCACACTGGCATTTTATTGACTTTCTAAAAAAAGAGTCAAGTTTAGTCACATCTTTTGCATTGTTTTATCAAGTAATATAACTTTCTTTTTCTTTAAAAAGTTTTTTTTTAAATTTAATGTTGTTCAAGTACAGTTGTTTCCATTTTACTCCTCTGATTCCCCCCATCCCAACATTCCCTCTTCCCACCCTTGATTCTACCCCCCATTGGTTTTGTCCATGTGTCCTTTATAGATGTTCCTCAAAACCTTCCCCTGTTTCCCCCCATTATCTCCTCCCACCTTCTCTCTGGTTACTGTCAGTCTGCTGTTTATTTCAATATCTCTGGTTATATTTTGCTTGCTTGTTTGTTTTGTTGATTAGGTTCCACTTATAGGTGAGGTCATATGGTATATGTCTTTCACTACCTGGCTTATTTCACTTAGCATAATGCTCTCCAGTTCCATCCAGGCTGTCCCAAAGGGTAGGAGCTCGCTCTTTCTTTCTCTTCTTTCTTTCTTTCTTTCTTTTCTTTCTTTTCTTTCTTTTCTTTCTTTCTTTCTTGCAGTATTCCATCCTGTAAATGTACCATAGTTTTTTGATCCATTCATTTACTGATGGGCACTTAGGTTGCTTCCGACACTTAGCTATTGCAAATTGTGCTGCTATGAACATTGGGGTGTATAGGATCTTTGGAATTGGATTTTCAGGGTTCTTAGGGTATAATTCCAAAAGAGGAATTGCCAGATCAAAAGGCAGTTCCATTTTTAGTTTTCTGAGGAAATTCCATACTGTTTTCCAGAGTGGCTGCACCAGTCTGCATTCCCACCAACAGCACACTAGGGTTACCTTTTCTTCACTTCCTCTCCAACACTTGTTTGTTGATTTGTTTGTGATGGCCTTTCTCATCAGTGTGAAGTGGTATCTCATTGTGGTTTTAATTTGCATCTCTCTGATTACTAGTGATGTGGAGCATCCTTTCATATGTCTCTGGGGCCTCTGTATGTCCTCCTTGGGGAAATGTCTGCTCAGGTCCTTTGCCCCCTTTTAAATTGGATTGTATGTCTTCCTGGAGTGGAGTAGTGTGAGTTCTTTATATATTTTAGAGATCAAACCTTTGTCTGAGGTATCATTGGCAAATATATTTTCCCATACAGTTGGTTCTCTTTTCATTTTAATGCTGTTTTCTTCAGCCATGCAGAGGCTTGTTATTTGATGAAATCCCATTTATTTATTTTTTCCTTTATGTTCCTTGCTCTAGGGGACATATCAATGAAAATATTGCTGTGTGGAATATCTGAGGTTTTCCTATGTTCTCCTGTAGGAATTTAATGGTGTCACGACTTATATTTAAGTCTTTTATCCACCTTGAATTTATTTTTGTGTATGGTATAAGTTGGTGGTTGAGTTTCATTTTTTTGCATGTAGCTGTCCAGATCTCCTAAATTATTTGTTGAAGAGGCTATTTTTACTCCATTTTATGCTTCTTCCCCCTTTGTCAAATATTCATTGATCATAGGGACTTGGGTTTATTGTTGAGCTCTCTTTTCTGTTCCATTGGTCTATGTGTCTGTTCTTACACCAGCATCAGGCTGTTTTGATTACAATGGCCTTTTAATACAATTTGATACCAGATATTGTGATCCCCCCTACTTTACTCTTCTTTCTCAAAAGTGCTGCAGCTATTCAGGGTCATTTATGGTTTCATATAAATTTTTGAAATGTTTGGTCTATATTTGTGAAATATGTCACGGGTACTTTAATAGGGATTGCATTGAATATATAAATTCCTTTGGGTAGTATGGACATTTTGATGATATTAATTCTTCCAATCCATGAACATGGTATATGCTTTCATTTGTTTGTGTCTTCCTTAATTTCTTTCTTCAGTGTTGTGTAGTTTTCTGTGAACAGGTCTTTTACCTCCTTGGTTAGGTTTATTCCTAAGTATTTTATTTTTCTTGTTGCTATAGCAAATGGGATTTATCCCTGATTTCTGTTTCTGATATTTCATTGTTGGTGTACAAAAATGTCTTTGATTTCTAAATATTGACTTTGTATCCCACTGTTTGCCAAAAAACAATTCACTTATTAGATCGAGTAGTATTTTAGTGGAGTCTGTAGGGTTTTCTATGTACATTATCATGTCATTTGCAAACAATGACAGTTTTGCTTCCTCCTTTCCAGTTTGTATGCCTTTTATTTCTTTTTTTTGTCTGATTACTGTGGCTAGGACTTCCGATTATTATGTTGAACAGAAATGGTGAAAGAGGACATGCATGTCTTGTTCCTGATGTTAGAGGGAAAGCTTTTAGTTTTTGCCCATTAAATATGACGTTGGCTGTAGGTTTCTCATATATAGCCTTTATTATGTTGAGCTATGCTCCCTTTATTCCATTTTGCTAAGTATTTTTATCATAAATGGGTGCTGTACCTTATCAAATGCTTTTTTTTGCACGTCTATTGATATGGTCATGTGACTTTTGCCTTTCCTTTTGTTTATGTGATATAATATGTATTGATTTACAAATATTGTACATCCTTGCATCCCTGGGATGAATCCCACTTGGTCATGGTGTATGATCTTTTTCATGTATTGCTGGATGTGGCTTACTAATATTTTGCTGGGGATTTTAGAGTGTATGTTCCTCAGAGATATTGGCCTGTAATTTTCTTTCTTTTTTGTGTCTTTATATGGTTTTGGGATTAGGATGATGCTGGCTTCATAAAAAGAGTTTGGGAGTCTTCCATCTTCTTGTATTTTTGGTGAATAGTGTGTGAATGATACGAGTTAGCTCTTCCTTAAATGTTTTGTAAAGTTCTCCTGTGAAACCATCTGGACCCAGACTTTTGTGTGCTGGGAACTTTTTGATGACTGCTTCGATTTCATCAGTTGTTATCAGTCTGTTCAAGCCTTCTGCTTCTACATTCAGTTTTGGAAAACTGTATTTTTCCTGAAATTTGTCCACTTCACCCAGGTTTTCAAATTTTTTGGCATGTAGATGTTCATAGTAATTTTTTACAATACTTTGTATTTCTCTGGTATCAGTTGTAATCTCGTCTCTTTCATTTTTGATTGTGTTTATTTGCGTCCTTCCTTTTTCTCTTGATGAATCTGCTTAAAGGCTGTCAATATTGTTTATCTTTCAAAGAACCAGCTCCCGGATTTATTGATCCTTAGAATTGTGCTTTTAGTCTCTATGTCATTTAACTCTGCTCTGATCTTGGTTATTTCCTTCCTTCTTCTTACTCTGGGCTTTGTTTGTAGTTGTTCCTCCAGTTCTTGTAAATGTAGGGTTAGGCTGTTTATTTGAAATGTTTCTATTTTTTTAGGTAGGTCTGACTCACTGCAAACTTCCCTCTCAGGATGGCCTTTGTTGTGTCCCATAAAGTTTGGGTATTTGTGAGCTCATTTTCATTTGTTTCCAGAAAATTTTTGATTTCCCCCTTGTCCTCATTCTTAACCCATTCATTGTTTAATAGCATGCTATTCAGTCTCTATGAATTTGAATGATTTTGAGTGTTTTTCTTGAAGTCGGTTTCTAGTTTCAGTCCCTTGTAGTCAGAGAAAATGCTTGATATGATTTCAATTTTCTTGAATTTGTTGAGGCTTGCTTTGTGTCCTATTGTGTTGTCTATCTTTGAAAACGTTCCATGGGTATTTGGAAAGAATGTGTATTTTGCTTCTTTGGGATGAAAGCCTCTCTATATATATCAGTTAAGTCCATTTGATCTAAGGCATTGTTCCATGCTGCGATATCTATGTTGATATTTTGTTTGGAAGATCTGTCCATTTTTGACAGTGGGGTGTTAAAACCCCCTACTATACATTTTTGTTTTCAATATCTTTCTTGAAGTCCTCCAACATTTTCCTTATGTATTTGGGTGCTCCTATGTTGGGTGCATATATTTTTATAATCTTTATGTCTTCCTGATGGATTCTTCACTTGAGTATTATGAAGTGTCCTTCTGGGAGTGTTTTTATCACCCTTGTTTTGAAGTTGATTTTGTCCTATATGAGTATTGTTACCCTAGGTTTTTTTTCCTGCTCATTTGCTTGGAATATTTTTTCCAGCCCTTCACTTTCGGTCTGTGTAGTTCTTTTTTTTCTGAGGTAGGTCTCTTGTAGGCAACATATGTGTGGGTTATGTTTTCTTATCCATTCAGCTACTCTATGTCTTTTGATTGGAGCATTTAATCCACTAACATTTAAGGTTATTATTGATAGATATTTATTCATTTTCCCCTCTTTTTATCTGTATTCCTCTCTCTCTCTCACTCTTTTCCTTTCTCTTCTTATAGTGATCCCTTTACCATATCTTGTACTGCTGGTTTGGTGGAGGTGCATTCTTTCAGTTTTCTTTTGTCTGGGAAACTCCTATTTTGCCTTCCATTTTAATTGAGAGTCTCACTGGGTAGAATAATCTTGGCTGCAGGCTTTGTTTTTCATTACTTGGAATATATTTTGACATTTTCTCCTGGGCTGGAGTGTTTCTGTTTAGAAATCAGCGTGTAGCCTTATTGGACCCCTTTGTATGTTACTTATTCCTTCTGTCTTCCTGCTTTTAAGATTCTCTCTTTGTCTTTAAAACTTGGTATTTTTATTATGATATGTCTTGCAGTAGGCCTCTTTGGGTTCATCTTATTTGGGACTCTCTGTGCTTCCTGAACTTGCATGGTTTTTTTCCCTATCCAGGTTCAGAAAATTTTCTGTCATTGTTTTTTCAAACAGGGTTTCTATTCCTTGTTCCTTTTCTTCTCCCTCTGGTATTCCTATTTTTTAAATGTTGTTGCATGTCATGTTATCTTGGAGTTCCCTTAAGCTATCTTAATATTTTTTGAGTCTTTTTTTGTGCAGCTGCTATACTTAGGTTTTTCTTTCCACCTTGTCTTCCAACTCATTAATTTGGTCCCCTGCTTCATCCAGCCTGCTTGTAATTCCTTCCATAGTGCATTTTTAAATTTTATTTCTGAAATTTTATTTTTCATTTCTTCCTGCTTTTTGTTTATAGTTTCTATTTCCTTTTCAGTCTGTTGTAGTTCTCACTCAGTTCCTTATAGTTGTCTGTGAGTTCCTTGAGCATCCTTATAGCCATTATTTTGAATTCTATATCTGATAGTTTGCTTACCTCCATTTCATTTAGCTCCTTTACTGAGGAGTCTTCCATTCCTTTTGATTGCAGGTTCTTTTTTTGTCTTCCCATTTTAGGTGACTGTTTTTGTTTGTTTCTGTGCTTTATGCTGTTCTGCTTCGGTAGCTGCCTTTGTAAGGTGAACTTCTATGGTAGGAATTCCATGGGATTCAGTGGTATGGTCTCTTTGATCTCCTTGTCTGGATGTTCTAGGTTTGCCCTTCTGTTTGTGTGGGCTTTCTTGTTGTACTTGGGGTTTTACCTGTTTGTGGTTCCTTTGTTGGTAGGTTCTCTTCTCTAGCAGGTATACTGATGTTCACAGCTCCTACCTAATCTTGCATGTGATCAGTGGCAGGGGGAAGGCAAAATGGATTAATACAGCAGGAGAGTATTCTATGGGAATTAAAGTACCAACAAGTACAGAAGAGATAGGAGATCCCTTGGATAAGTATAGTGTTAATGGTGATATTTCACCCAACTAGCCACTTTTTATAAAAGGTAAAAAAGAGTAAGACTCTTGTTAGAGGACAGAAGGGTTGTGAGCTGAATCCAGAAAACAGAGCACATGTGCAAGGTTAGATGATGAAATATAGTGAGAGTAAAGAGTATAAAGTAGGCATAGTGTGCAAGAGAATAGAGTGAACCACAACAGTAATAAAGTTAAAGGAGATAGTGAAATGGGCTAAGAAGAGAGAGGGGTTCTATGTAGCACTTACAATTGTATGAAACAACAATTATTTACAATAGTACTGGAACAACAATAACATGACAAGAAATATATTATTTGAATAACCAGAATAGAAAGTAAGTGATCAAGTGTAGTGTGTTATTGGAATGAGTGAAGTGAAAGAAGGAAGATTAAAATACAATATAAAAGAGAGAATAAGGAAAACCATTAAAACAATGCAATTAACAAAGAAAACAGAAAACTAAAGAGAAAGAAGAAAAATAAAAAAACTAATAAAATAAAAGAAGTAAATATAATGAATAATAATAATAATACAAATAAAGAATAAAATGTAAGTTCAATAGGATGGCAGAGTGACACTTGTCTCAGTTTCTCAGTTGTTGGGGTTAGCCGTGTGCTCCCTCTTTGGATCTGTCTCTGGACCTGTCACGGTTCCATGTCTTATTGTTTGTCTTGGGGGAAGAAAGGACAAAAAAAAGCCTCCTCCTGACTTTAAACTCTCCAAGTGAGCTCTGCTGATCTTCCTGTATGTCACAGGCAGAGGAGGGCTGGTCTTCTCTATTTTTACCATCCTGTGGTTTTGTGAGGATGAGGGCCAGGTCTGGGCTGCAATATTCACAGATGCCCAGCCTCTAGCTGAGGTCCTCAGTGAGCTGCCAGGCCCCAACTATCTATTTGTACTGGGTCACTGCCTTTAATCCACCAGTTGTGCCATGGACGCTGTGGTGTCCCTCCTCCTTGCTCTTTTTGAGTCTACCATGTCCAGAGCCCACCACTGGGCAAATGGCGCCAGTCAGCCTCCCGGCGAGCAGAACAAATTGGCTGCTGTGTGAGCAGTGAAAACTATCAGAAGTTTGCAAGAGTTCCTTAAACAGCAGCTCAGAACCTTTTTTTGAGTAAAATTCTCTTGTTTAAGTCCACCGTTCTTAGCAAGTGCCCTGCTTTTCACACAGTCCAACTTTCCAACCAGACTGGAGACTACCCAGGTCAAGGTCCAACATAGCCCAACTCTTCTCCCATCTCCAGGTGTCACCCTGCTCCCCAGTCTCTCTGGTAATGACCTAGCTGATGTCCAGTCCCAGTGGTTGAACACCACCTCTGTGTGTCTCCCACTTTGTCTTTATTCCCCCCCAGTGACTTCAAGCATCCAGATCCATCCTGGAGCCTCTCTGTCCTCCCTATTTTGGTAGGGGAGGGAGCTGGTGACCTGACTTTTCACCAAGGAATCTACAGCAGGCACCAGGCCAGGCTACAGGAGCCTTGGTCCCTGCCAGATCCCAGGGACCTTACCATCCCAATGCAATCTCCTTACCATCTGTTTTCAATGTCCTCTATGATTTTGGCCTCCAAACTTCATATAAACTGGGATTCCATTGGCTATTCATTCAGTTCCTCAGAAGATTGGCCAGGTGTTCCAGTTGGGCACAGGGAGTAGTGGGGTCTGCTCCCACCTACCTTGCTGCCATCTTTTTCTATTTTTTGTTTTTTTTGTGTGTGTGTCTGGAATGCATCCCTAGAATTTACAGAACTAATTCTTGCTTTTTAAAAAATATATTTTATTGATTATGCTGTTATAGTTGTCCCACCCCCCCCCCCACACTCCTCTCCACTCTACACCTCCCTCCCACCAACATCCCTCTCCCCTTTAGTTCATGTCCATGGGTCATACATATAATTTCTTTGGCTTCTACATTTCCCATATCATTCTTACCCTCCCCCTGTCTATTTTCTCCCTACCATCTATGCTAATTATTCTCTGTGCCTTTTTCCCCTCTCTCCCACTCCCACTCCCCTGTTGATAACCCTCCATGTGATCTCCATTTCTGTGTGTCTGTTCTTGTTCTAGTTGTTTGCTTAGTTTGTTTTGGTTTTAGGTGTGGTTTTTAATAATTGTGATTTTGCTGTGATTTTACTGTACATGTTTTCACCTTCTTTTTCTTAGATAAGTCCCTTTAGCATTTCATGTAATAAGGGCTTGGTGATGATGAATTCCTTTAGCTTGACCTTATTTGGGAAACACTTTACCTGCACTTCCATTCTAAATGAAAGCTTTACTGGACACAGCAATCTTGGATGTAGGTCCTTGCCTTTCATAACTTGGAATACTTCTTTCCAGCCCCTTCTTTCCTGTAAGGTCTCTTTTGAGAAATCAGCTGACAGTCTGATGGGAACTCCTTTGTAGGTAACTGTCTCCAATTCTCTTTCTGCTTCTAGGATTCTCTCCTTCATTTTAATCTTCGGTAATGTAAGTATGATGTACCTTGGCATGTTCCTCCTTGGGTCCAGCTTCTTTGGGGCTCTCTGAGCTTCCTGGACTTCCTGGAAGTCTATTTCCAGGAATAGATTTGCTAGATTAGGGAAATTCTCCTTTATTATTTGTTCAAATAACTTTTCCAATTGTTGCTCTTCCTCTTCTCCTTCTGATACCCCTATAATTCAGATGTTGGAATGTTTAAAGATGTCCTGGAGGTTCCTAAGCCTCTCCTAATTTTTTTGAATTCTTGTTTCTTCATTCTTTTCTGGTTGGATATTTCTTTCTTCCTTCTGGTCCACACCATTGATTTGAGTCCCAGTTTCCTTCCCTTCACTATTGGTTCCCTTTGCATTTTCCTTCATTTCACTTAGCATAACCTTGATTTTTTAATCTAATTTGTGACCAAATTGAACCAATTCTGTGAGCATCCTGATTACTAGTGTTTTGAACTGTGCATCTGATAGACTGGTTATTTCTTCATTGCTTAGTTGTATTTTTTCTGGAGCTTTGATCTATTCTTTCATTTAGGCCATTTTTTTTTTGTCTTGATGCACCAGTTATATAGTGAGGGGTGGAGCCTTAGGTGTTCACCAGGGCAGGGTAACCCACATTGCTGGGTTGTGATGCTGTGTGTGGGAAAGTGGTCCAACAGGGAACAATGGCGCTTGCTTCACTCTCTACCAGATTTTAGTTACTTCCCCCACTTCCCACAAGCAAATTGGGCCCTTCTGGTGCTGATTCCTGTGTGGGTGGGTTTGTGTATGTTTTAGTACCCTGTGGGTCTCCCTGCAGGTGTTTTCAATCAGTGGCCTGAGGCTTTATCTCCCTACGCTGGGACCCTGAGTTGTATAGTCGTCCTACTCCCTCTTTGTTTTGCCTGGTTTATTTGCACACAAAAGTGGGACTGCCTGGTCCACCAGCCACTGCTTTGCTGGTCAGCTGCAGCCTTGCACACCCCAATCCACAATTCGCTGCCTGACTGCCGCCAGCTGCCGCCTAGCCAGGAGCCCTCTCTGCCCCGGCTGCCCGACTCTGTCCCTCCTACCAGTCTGGATGAATGTGTCTTCTTTAACTCCTTGATTGTTGGACTTCCATACTGTTTGATTTTCTGTCATTTCTGGTTGTTTTTTGTTTTTAAATTGTTGTTGTCCTTTTGGTTGTATGAGGAGGCACAGTATGTCTACCTATGCCTCCATCTTGGCTGGAAGTTTGGTTCTTGCTTTTTAAAATTTATTAATTTTTTTTATTGTTGACACTATTACAGGTGTTCCCCATTTCTCCCCCTTCTGCTCCTTCCACCTAGCCCATGCACCTCCTGCCCTGGCCTTCACCACAATTTTGTGGTGCATATATATTCTTTGCCTAATTTCTTCTAGTTCCCCCTACCTCTGCCACTCTTCTCTTAGATTTGTCAGTCTGTTCCATGTATCTATGCCTCTTTTATTTTGTCAATTTATTTTGTTCATTAGATTCCACATATGAGTGAAATCATGGTATTTATCTTCTTCTGACTGGCTTATTTCACTTAGCATAATAATTTCCAGGTCCATCTGTGTTGTTGCAAAGGGTAAGAATTCCTTTTTTATAGCTGCATAGTGTTCCACTGCAAATGTACCATAGCTTTAAAAAAAGATCTTATAGAAACATTGATATGTGAGAGAAAAAATCAATTAGCCGTCTCTCAATCTAGGCTGGGAATTCAACTGCAGTATGACACCCAATTTCCTAAGCCACACCAGTCAGTGTTATTTATTTATTTTTAGAGAGAGGGGAAGGCAGGGAGAAAGAGAGGGAGAGAAACATCGATGTGAGAGAGAAACATTGATCGGTTGCCTCTCATATGTGCTCTGACCAGGGACCAAACCCAAAATACAAGAATGTGCCCTGACTGGGAATCAAATGGGGGATCTTTTGCTTTGCAGGATGATGCCCAATGAACTGAGCCACCCTGGTCAGGGGTACCATGACTTTTTATTCACTCATCTACTGATGAGCATTTGAGCTGTTTCCAGATCTTGACTATTGTAAATAATGCTGCGGTGAACATAGGGGTTCATATATTCTTTTTGATTGGTATCTTGGGATCTTAGGATATATTCCCAGAAGTGGGATTGCTGAGTCAAACAGCAGCTCCATTTTTAGTTTTTTGAGGAAACTCCATACTGGTTTTTTTTTAATTGTACATTTAAAAACCATCCTAGCCCACCTTATCTAAAACTGTACCTCAGCTTTTCTTGATCATGGCCTCTTGTTTTATGTTCTTCAAAGCACTATCATTTCTGGTATTTTCCCATGTATCTATTTGTTTATTTGTTCTGCTAGACCATACCACTGCAATATAAGGTCCAAGAAAGCCAGTACCTTGCCTGTGTGGTTCACAACTGACTTCTCAGGACTTAGAATAATGCCTGACATTTAGTGGGCATGCAAGAAACATTTTTGAGTGGGCAAATTACTCCAATATTTATGCTTTTAGCCTCTACTCTGTGACCTCCTTAAATTATAGTGTTTATGGCACATACAGATTGTAACATATAGCTTAACCATTAAGTATTTATGGTTTTATGTCTTACACTGTTAGCTATTACTTCATTCACATTCAGATTCAATGTGTGTGTATATGTGTGTGTGTAATCACTGATCCACATGAACTAGTTAGTCCTGGTTTTCCCGCTAGAGCATTTGGTCAATGGGCACCTGCATTTCCTTTTTTATCCAGCAGAAGACTGATCATGCAGAGTCCCAATGAGTTGCTGAGTGAACAGATAATTTTGTGATTCAGAGTGAGGTAGGTGTTGTTGAGTGCAGTTTTTTCTATGTTGTTGAACCCTACTCAGAAAATATATTGAGTCCAGCTGCAGCCGGTGAGGCTCAGTTGGTTGGGTGTTGTCCTACAAACAGAAAGTCCACAGGTTCAATACCTAGTTAGGGCACATGCCTGGGTTTTGGGTTTGGTCCCTGGTTGGGGCCCCTATAAAAGGAAACCAATTGATGTTTCCCCCTCATATCAAGGTTTCTCTCCTTCCCTTCCCCTCTGTCTAAAATCAATAAGCATGTCCTAGGGTAAAAATAAAAAAGAATAAAAAAGTTAAAAATATATACACTGAGTCCAGAATCAAAGTTTTCAGGCTTTTCCCTGTCTCCTGAGAACTTAGCTGCCTGGTTTCCCTCAGCCCAAGTCCTGAGCCAGTGGAATTTCCAGGAGGTCCTATCTTTGTAGCCAACAAGGCTAGGAAGAATCAGAAGTCACAGGTGTGAAAAACAAATTAACCCATTCTGGAGATGATCCTATGTCTGGTGAAGCTGCAGACTGAAAGAATACTTAAATTGGAGAGTCAAAAAAGAATACTGAGTGGTTGGCCAATATAGTTTGTCTGGGACACATTTTCTTAAATTTTAATATTTGATAAGATCTTTGGAAATTATCCCCAGAAAGGGAGAGAATTCCTTTGATAATGTATGAATCTGAATATAATATGGGTGAATTAGAATACAGGTGAATTGGGCTGTTGCCAATAACAGATAGACACACACACACACACACACACACACACATAGAAAAGTGCTGAGAAGTCCAAACACATTTGCTTACATGGAATTTTAAATTATCACAAGTTTATTGTAAATAGACTTGCCTCATTTTGGAGAAGATTTAAATTGTTGAGAAATATATACAATATCCAAGTTATCAAAAAAATGGATGTAAAACAAAAAAGATGATGAGGGGATAATATAAAATAGACCTAGATGGAAGTTAAGAAGTCCACTCCATATTAAACTATATATAAATATATATATTGAATATATTTATATATATAGTTTACCAACTATATCTTGTCACCAACACCAAAACATTATTCAGTTTTAAGATCTGAATGAATGACTATCTTGTATTTCTCTCACTGATACATGAGCTCAAGAAACAAGCACAGTGCCTTCAAATTTCTAAAACAGGACAATATCTTGAGTTCTTACAATGATCAATATTCATTTTCTTCTCTTTTTGCAATAGTCCTAGAAGAAAAATCTTGCATTAAAAAATCTTTAAGCAGGATGTACTCTAATTATTGGAGCATTTTCCTCCTGCTTTGCTAATTGTGAATGACAATGAGTCAGTAGCCCAGGCAAAAGGTAAAGAAATAAAAACAACTGAAAAAAAACTTACGTGTCATCTGTAAAGGTGATTCCAAAGTATTCTTTTTCTTTTAGGTTGAAATGTGAAGCCACGAGGTCCAGCAACTCTCTTGATAAAAGTTTGGGCTGTCAGTGTGAAAATCTGATTAGAAACAATTTGGTTGCCTTTCTCTCTTATTGTTACCACCATCCTCTGCCCCAAATAGTTTGAAACAACTTTTGTTTGTTTTTAAATACCTGCCCCCCTGTGCTGCATCAATAAATCTACTAAAGACCATTCTCTAAGTGATTGGGAAGGAAGGGAAATGGGAATAGGAACATCAATGAGATCATCATTTTCATACATTTGAAATTCAGTCCAGTGCCTTACTTCTTTCTTCTAAGGTAAAACTGTGCTTACTAATGCATTGGTATTTTGGAAAAACACTCTCTTATATGTAGTGTGGTGCTAGCGATCAAGACAAAAAACTTCAGGATGTTAAACACCTCATTTTCTGAACTGTAGGATTAATTTTGCCTGGTGCAGGGTAGTTGAAAAGAATCAAGACTTAAGGCTGTGGGGGTGATGGTCATCACAGGTAGAACTAACAATAACAACAATAATAATAACAATAACCATTCATTGTGCTGAACTTCTTTATATCTATTATCTCATATTCTTACAATGAGCCTTTGAGGTACAGGTTCTTATTTCCATTTTGTGGATGAGTCAGCCGAGGACATGAAAAGTTAAGGGCCTTGTTTGATGTTAGTTAGTGAGGGCAGGGATCTGAACCCAGTTCCATCTGATTACAAAGCCTAAGTGTTTCATTTCTCTCCAGGGAGTAATTGTACCCATTGTATAGATGGTGACTACTAATACTAAGCACCTACAGGAAGGATCTAATCTATGGGCTTTTAAGAAGTACTGGACTTGGTGTGAAGAAGCATGGTTTGGAATTAGTCAGAATGTCTGGAGTGACAGTGGATGCTGGGTTTGCTGAAGTTGGGGAATAAAAGGGGGTTTTAGGTGGGCATGCTGGATGGATTCTGTTTGAACTTGGAGCCAGTTTAGGATTCATTATGATGGTTTGACCGTTGAATGTTTGCTATTGGTGAAGAAAGAAAAGTCGTGATTAGAGAAAAAAATAAAGGAAAGAAAGTGAAAGAAAGAAAGAAAAAAGAAAAGAAAAAACAGGTAGAAATCTAGACTAAAATGTCTACTCTGGTGAATTTATTTTTATTAATTCTGGGGTTTGGGGGGTCCTCCCTCATATATACAGAGATACTTATGTTCCAATCTCAGCTTCGACACTCAGTAGCTATGTGACCTGGAGCAAGTGACTTTACTTCTTTGGATCTTTTGTTGGTAAATGGGGGAACATAATGTTTTGGTTGCCTAAACAGTACTGGACTTGGTGTGAAGAAGCATGGTTTGGAATTAGTTGGAAAACTATTGTTGACTATACTATTTTCATTCTAATTGAAACCTATGCATAGTGAGCTAGGGATAAGCCTCAGAAGGGAGTAAAATTTAAGTTTGATCAAAGGAAAGAATTCTAACCATAGCCGTAGATGTGGCTGTCAGCAGGGACTTCCACAATTTTAAGGCTCTTGGTCAAAAGTATGGGGTAGATAAAGTGAGAAGCATCAACAATCACTATATCATTACTCATATAGTCCCATGTATTTTACACAGAGATTTCATTCCCATATATAATGTAGCTTGATTTTAATCATAATTTTGCGAGGAAGGCTAGGCAATCTTAATCCCAGTTTATAGTTTATGAAACTGGGTAATTAACTTGAACAATGTCATGTAGCAGGAAAGTGGCAGAATACAGATTTTCAGCTCACAATAACCTTTTCAGGGAAACATTATGTTCCCCAATTTACCAACAAAAGGTCCAAAGAAGTAAAGTCACTTGCTCCAGGTCACATAGCTACTGAGTGTCGAAGCTGAGATTGGAACATAAGTATCTCTGTATATGTGAGGGAGGACCCCCCAAACCCTCAGAATTTATAAAAAAAAATTTGTATTTATTCTTACATGTTTAAACTTGTCACCTTCAAAGTATTCTCCATTTGATGCAATATACCTATTGATACATTTTTTCCATTGCTCAAAACAGATTTTGAACTAGTCAATTTTGATGCCCTTTAGTGCTTCTGCCATTTTTTTGTTTCACTTTTTCCACATTTGCAAAATGTTTTTCCCTTTGAAGCTGAATGCAGCCTCTCACAACAATGACAGATGGGTTCCTATAATACTCAGCTAGTGGGGTATACAAGGGGGCCACTCTTCAGAAGATAATTCTGTTTCATTTGGGGGTTTTTTGGGTCCCCTCTCATATGTTACCAAGCTCTAGGTCCATACAGACCAGGTTTTCTGACTTCAAATCTACCTTTTCCTCCTCAGCCAATCCTCAGTCACTGGCTTTAAGCCTCAGGCAAGCAAACTGCCTGAATCTAGGCTATGAAGCTCCCAGAGGACACCAGGGTGGGCTTTCATCATGTGGGCAACACATACCTGAACCAGCAGCTCCAGCCTCCTACCATCCAGGAGGTGCACTTGGCAATGCCTGCCTTCTGTCATCTGTGGGGCAAGACATCAAAAGTGGTGTCAGGGACAGAGCTAGCAGGAAGACCCTTGAATATGATTTATCATTTATTTCACATGTGATGTACTCAGCCTATAAATGGCTTCTCTTGAGTTACTCAAGAGGCTTCATCATAAACAGATTTATTACATGGCATTAGCTCTTGGATTTTTAAACTTAAAATTTTTTAAGCTCTTTGATTTAAAAGGAGAATGAAAAACAGAGATGAATCAATGTATTGAAAAAATATTCCCTACACATGCACATAAGATTTTATTATAAAAAGTAGGTTTCCTACCCAGAGGAAACTACTATATTTTTCTTTGAATCAATATTTTATTTTTCAAATGAAGTGTCTTTATTCATTGCTGTGTTTTAATAAATATAATATATGCATAATTATAGGAAGAAAAACATAATTCTGAAGTTCAAATGGGAAGTTTCCACTTTTGAAACTTCTGCCCACATTATGTCACTACTGTAATTAAGAAAATTAAGATACACAGTTAAAAATATTTGATGGTACATTTCCAATTAGATTTAATTTTTATCACTTATAATTTCAATACTAGGAAATATTCTTTTTAAAATATTTAAATAATGCAAAAATGCAAAAATTCCCCTTGATTAACTCATACTTCAAGTCATTTGACCTACTGAAACCACTACCCTGTCAATTTGAAGAGAGTCCTCACAGATCGTCTTTTTATGGACTTTCCAATATATACAGGATATATATTTTTAAAAATTGCATAGTAAAGGTTTTACTTTATTATTGTATTGGACACATGTTCTGGAAATTAAGTAAATACTCTTAATATTTGTGCTTGTGTATGTGTAACCATCCAGAAATTTTTAAAATATATTTTATTGATTATGCTATTATAGCTGTCCCATGTTCTTTCTTCCCTTTATTCCCCTATGCCCTGCACCTCTCCTCCCACCAGAATCCCTCTGCTCCTTAGTTCATGTCCATGGGTCATACATATAAATTCTTTGGCTTCTACATTTACTATACCATTCTTAAATACCACCTGTCTATTTATGTTTTTTATTTCCTGTACCTTTTCCCCCATTCTACCTCTGCCCAATCTGCACTGATAATCCTCCATGTGATCTCCATTTCTGTGATTCTGTTCCTTTTCTAGTTGTTTGGTTAGTTTGCTTTTGTTTTTGTTTTAGGTGTGGTTGTTAATAATTGTGATTTTGCTGTCATTTTACTGTTCATGTTTTTATGTTCTTTTCCTTTGATAAATCCCTTTAGCATTTCATATAATAAGGGCTTGGTGATGATGAACTCCTTTAACTTGACCTTATCTGGGAAACACTTTATCTGCCCTTCCATTTTAAATGAAAGCTTTACTGGATAGAGCAATTTTGGATGTAGGTCCTTGCCTTTCATGACTTGGAATACTTGTTTCCAGCCCGTTCTTGCCTGCGAGGTCTCTTTTGAGCAATCTGCTGACAGTCTTATGGGAACTCCTTTGTAGGTAACTGTCTCCTTTTTCTCTTGCTGCTTCTAGGATTATCTTCTTATTTTTAATCTTGGGTAATGTGATTATGATGTGCCTAGCTGTGCGCTCCCTTGGTTCCAAAGTTTTTGGGACTCTCTGAGCTTCTTGGAAGTGTATTTCCTTTGCCAGATTAGGGAAGTTCTCCTTCATTATGTTTTCATATAAGTTTGCAATTCCTTGCTCTTCCTCTTCTCCTTCTGGCACCCCTATGATTTAGATGTTGGAGCATTTAAAGTTGTCCTGGAGGTTCCTAAGTCTCTACTTATTTTTTTTCAATTCTTGTTTCTTCATTCTGTTCCAGTTTAATGTTTATTTCTCCCTTCTGCTCCAAATCATTGATTTGAGTCCCAGTTTCCTTCCCTTCATTGTTGCTTCCCTATTTTTCTTTATTTCACATTCATAGCCTTCACTTTTTCCTCTATTTTGTGACCATACTCAATCATTTCTGTGAGCATCCTGATTACCAGTGTTTTGAAATCTGCAGCTGATAAGTTTGCTACCTCTTCATCATTCAGTTCTACTTTTGGAGCTTTGATCTGTTCTTTCATTTGGGACTTTTTTTTTTGTCTTGGCACACCTCTTACATTGTAAGGAGTGGGACCTTAGGAATTCGCCAGGTCTGGGCAACCCACTTCACTGCATTGTGGCTGTGTATGGTGGGGGAGGTGTACGAGAGGGAACAATGCTGCTTGCTCAGCTTTCAGCTGGCTTTCAGTCACTTCCCCTGCTACCCACAAGCAAATTGGGCCCTTTTGGCACTGATTACCAGGTGGGTGGGTTTGAGTACATTCTAGTACCCTGTGGGTCTCTCCAATGAACTCTCCTGTGAGGCTGGGAATTTCTCCCACCCTCACAACCCCTACAGATTTTTACAGCCAGAGGTTTTGAGGCTTCTATTTCTCATGCTGGAACCCTAGGTTGTGCAGTCTGCCTTGCTCCCCAGCTGTTCCTTCTAGTTTATCCCCATGCAAATGCAGGGGCACCTGGTCTTCCAGCCACCACCTTGCTATGCATCCTTCCACCCCAACTGCCTGTGTCAGTCTCCCCTCACCAGTCTGAATGAATTGGACTTCCATACAGTTCAATTTTCTGGCAGTTCTGGTTATTTTTTGTTTTTAAATTTTTTCTTGTCCTTTTTTTGGTTGTGTGAGGAGGCAAAATGTATCTACCTATGCCTCCATCTTGATCAGAAGTCCATCCAGAAACTTTATATGTATATGTGACTTTGTGTGTTTGTGGGTCTTTGCATGTTGGGTGTGTATGTATGTGTGTGTGCATTTTCCTGTTTTCAGTTCAAGTGTAACTATGCTACGTCCTGGAGATCTTTCCAAGGTCAACATATGTAGCCCAACCTTATTCTTTTTAAAGGTTCTACAGTATCAAATCATTGTGTAGACATACAGTAATTTAACTATACTCTTGCTGAGAAACACTCTGTTTTTGGTCTTTTGTTACCATAAGCAATGTACATGAACTTTGCAATATCCAGCTTTTCCCAAAGATGTATAGTTGCTGGGTCATTTTTGAAAAGCATGGGCAGCATTTTGTTTTTCAGCTGTTGTACAACATTATAAATAAGACCTAGAAACTTAGATACCTGTAAATCTAATTTTTTAAAAAATGCTTCCTCACTGAGCTACATCCTTAGTGCTTCTCTGGTGTTTTGCATATATCATCTCTGAGTTTCACAGCAAAGTTACCTTCTGTTATTGGTGTTATTATCCCAATTTCGCATATAACTTTATGCTAGTAGGTGACTGCACTGGCCTTAATTATGTCCTGAACTTTGTAAGGCCAAGGCTAAATACACACCTTTGTCCCAGGTAGTGAGTTATGGCACTGCATGTATATTACCTTACTAAAGCTCTACAAAAATCCATAAAATAGACCTATTTTATGGACAGCTTGCAACTCCCCCATTTTATAGGAAAAAACTGAGTTTAAGGCAGTGTACTCAAAGTTACCTAAACAAGAAAAAAGCCAAGTCAAGATTTAAAGACATCTTTTTTCCACTTTATTATGGGAAGAAATTTAAAAATGTGTCAGTTCAAATAATTTTATTTCTTTTGTAAAACCCATACAAGAAAATTTCAAATACACAACCCACAGAAAGAAAATAATACTCAAAAGATCAACTCACACAGTATGAATCCATTAAGGAATATGTCAAAACTCATAAAGTATTTCAAGCTACCTTGTTGCATAATCCAAATGAATTTATTTACTGATTTTATTTATATGTTTTTAAAATGTATTTATTTGAGAGAGAGAAAGAGAGACATCGATTTGTTGTTCCATGTATTTATGCATTCATTGGTTGATTCTTATATGTGGCCTGACTGGGGAACAAACCCACAACCTTGGTGTTTCAGAATGACACTCTAACCAACGAACTAGCGAGCCAGGGCCTTATTCCCTGATTTTTTTTTAAAAGAAAATCTTTTTTCCTTTCCATTTTGCTTTGGACCTCCTTTGGGCTAGTCACTGTTTCTTTTGTGAACATATAATTTTGTCTTAGAGAATTAAATTGTAAATTTTTTGGTGTGCCTGCCCATCTCAGGACAAACATGTCCATAATAGTGGACAGTGGTGGCCATATTGGTATAACATACCAATATGTTATTGGCCCCTTTGGCCTCAGTTAATTGGACCAGTTATGCACACCTGACCCAAGCTGGGCCACTCAGAACCTCAGTCCAGGAAGTGTGGAATTAAGACTGACAGGATGACAGTGTGGTTGCTGGGAGGCAGCCAGTATCTGCCATGTGTGGAGGAGAAGGAAAGCCATCTGCAGAGAGAAGGAAGAAGACAAGCAGCTAATTGAAGGCAAGAAAAATCCTGCACCTTGAGAGGAACAGCTGAGAGAATTGCTGTCTGTATCCCTTATGTCTTCCTGTCACTTCTAGTCTTTCCACTGGTTTGGGTGAATTTTTGTCCTTGGGTTCCATGCAACACCCTTGTATTCCTTCAATAAATCCACATTTTCCCCTCTCTCTTAAGCTAACTTGAATTGGATTCTGCTTCTTGCAACTGAAAGCATCTTCATAAGATACCACAAGTATCCATACTGTAAATCAAGCCAAAAGGTTTCCAAAGGGTGAACTTCCCTCAGTGATGTTATTAATATGATAAAGTTGTCAACTCATAATCACTGATGCTCCCACCAATGACAATACAGTGGCCAAGGGCAAGGTTGACATTTTGTGGGGAGGAGTTATGAACAAATACCTCATTGTGTGATGTGATAAGATACATGCTGGAGAATGGCAGTGTAGAAATTGGGGAGAAAAATGCTACAGTTTTATCCCACCCCACACATCTGCCCACCTGTGCACAGAGTTCACAAAGTCCTTTCCTCTCTGTGAGAATGGCTGCTCTGAGAAGTCACAGGGCTGATTTGATCATCGACAGCAACAGAAAGCCCTGCCCTTGTCACTTACTTAAATTGAAGTTTGAAAGGTGGTGGATGTATTTTGTTTATCGAGACAATGCTTATGAACAAATTATAGTTGATAATATCATAAATCAGGAGATGTCACTTGATAAAAATCTGGATGGTAAGACCTGGAAACAGTGAGTTGGATTTCCTCCATGGCAACATCTGGCCCAGGTGGGGCAGAGCAGCTTCCTGTCTAGATGAAGTTTGTGGTCCCTGGCTCACTTAACCCTATTATCTGCAGATTTCTGGGAGTCCCATCATGTGAATTAGCAAACCCTGATTCAAGTCCATGTAATACTAAGGAAGAGACTCCACCTACCTCAAAGATATCATGTAGCAGGGAAAGTGCTGACACTTAACCCTGATCAATGTGTAGTATTTCAACCTCTACACAAGCCCATGAAGCGGGTATCTCATTTTAGTGACTAGGAAACTGAGGCTTCAGAAATGATGTAACTTGCCCAGAAGTTCTAAGCCAGACTCTGACTCAAAATCATATTTTATAATTATGATAAGCAATGTCCTGATTGATTTCCATGTGACATCCTGGGAGGGACATAAACCATTTCTGAGGGCCACATTTATTATAGTTCTTATTGGCTTGAAATTAACAATTAGCTAAATCTTTCTGTAATCCATCTATTCTCCCATTAAAAAAAGAAGAAGCTTTTAAATAAGATTATTACCCATTTAAAAAAAGATAAATAACAGGTAAACTTAACAATCACATGGCAGAAATATTCTCCAGAGATGATGGAGCAGAAATAAAGAAAAAGGGTGCTGACTGGTTCCTGTGTGCATTCTGTGTGCCTGGCACCAGCTAGGCATTTTAATAATAACAGTAATAAAATGACTAACAAGCATGTTCTATGTTCTAGGCATTGCACTAAGCACTTTTCATAGATTAATATCCTGTGATACTCACATGAAGTAGATGGTTTTATCCTAATATCATGAGTGAATGATGTTAAAGAGATTATAAATAACAAGATCCATAAATGGCAGAACTAGACCAAAACCCAAGCTCTTCAGCACTTAGCTATGCATGGTGTTCAGTACACTGCAACGTGTCAGCTTGGGGACAGCCTCCCATGCAACCCCACTCACAGCCCTTTCTTGATGGTGAGATGAGTGGGCAAAAAAGGGAAAACAAAGTGCCCTAAATGGGCATAAAAAAATCCTTTTGGTTCCAGAGAAAAATACACTCACTAGGAATAGTTGGAAGTGTAAAGTTTGTAAATAGAAAGAATTTTCAAGGCATCTAAAAACACCGCTTATTTGAGATCTGGGGAAACTAAGGAATGGACCTGCCCAAGGCCACACAGATAGTTAATGGGAGACCGGAGATTAAAACTCAAGGCAGTGATCTTGAGGCCAGCACATAAATGCTGCACACAGGTTATTCACCTAATAAATAATACCATCTTATTCAAATGCATTTCTGCCAGTAGGTTGATTTTTTTTAATTAAAAAAACCTGTAACTACAAAAAAGAAAACATCAAACTAGGCATTTCTTATTTATTTAAAACATGAGTCACATTGATGTTTTATCTTCTAATTTCAACAACAGGAGTCATATTTGTAGGAAGCTATTCATGGATCACAATAATTATATCCATAAATACAGAATAAATTTTAAAAATAAAATCAGCACCTAATTTTATTGAGAACATTCAATATATTTAATATATAGTGACTCATTTAATGATATGAGGTAAATATCTCTATTATCTGCATTTTACAATTGAAGAAACTGAGGCACAGAAAGGCCAAGTAACTTACTCAGGGTTACAGAGTTCTTAAGAGGCAGAGCTGGGATTCCAGCCTTGGCAGACAAGCTCCTGAACTTGTGTTCATTATTACCGCATTTTCCTTTTGTTTTTGTTTTTTTTTAATGACCTTATTTATTTTTAGGGAGGGGGAAGGGAGGGAGAAATAGAGAGAAACATTGATGTGCAAGAGAAACATGGGTCAATTGACTTGCACACACCCCCAACTTGGTACCTGGTCCACAATACAGGCTTGTGCTCAGACAGGGAATAGAACTGGTGACCTTTCGATTTGTGGGATGATGCCCAACTCACAGAACCAAATCAGTCAGGGCTACCCCATTTTTCAATGTAATTATTACCCATGGAAGAAATAAAATATATTGACTTTCCATTTCACATTCTACTTGGTTATCCTGACAATTTGCTTTCTTTACAAAAACAGGAGTTCTATAATTCCGCTTAGGAGAAGAATAAGTAAATGAGCATTTCTCATTACAAACTTCCTTCTTTAAGATGGAAGAGTCTTCTCTGTTTAGCTCTTCAGTCTGCTCATCCCAGACAAAAACCAGTTTCCTAAGTTAGGCTACTACACTTCATTTTAAGGAGTTCCTAAAAAGTGCAAATTTCTTTCCATAAGAAATTTCCTCTCTGTTTGTGTGTGAAATTGAGGTACAAAGAATTACTTTTGGACCCCACAGAGACCATCAGAAATTTCAGATTTGACCAGCTACCCAGTGACAGCCAAAAGTGTCAATGCATTGTGTGGAATAAAAAACATAAAGATGACCTCTTTGGAAATATCCATGTAGCACCTACCCAGACTTGAGGCACTTCTCACTACCTCCCCCTCTGTTAGAGCCCAGGAATATGGAGATTGACTGTGTATGTCTGGTTAATATCCCACCTTGGTCTGTGGCTGCTCTACATGTTCTGCCCAGGTGACAGAGCAGGTTCTCAGAGTAAGGGCTGCATGTTGGTGGAGGGACCTGTCCCTCTGGTCACTGGTCAAATGAGAAAGATCAGGAGGGAAGTAAGAATTGGCCTCAGACCAGACCTCTAGCTTCCAGGAGCACTCTAGTGTAGCATAACCCAAAGTGGGGCTCATTCTGTGTGGTTATACTGCTCCTCCAATCCCCACCCCACTACCTCATTTAGGAGAGGAGAGAGAAGCCTAAAGAGAAGTCAGCACAAGGCAGTGTGGGACCATTCAGGATGACTGGGATCAGCTTAGAGAGCAACAGTAAATGACAGCTATAAAAAAGAGCAGAACTCCAGCCTGCTTTGGTTTAGTAGTTCTTTGGGACACAAAGGTATGAAAGGTTGCTAAGGAAGCAGCAAGCTTACCTGCCCTCTCCTGCTCACCTACATTCCCTTTTGACCTTTTCTGAAAACTTAGCATGAGAGGGCCTACCTCACAAAAATAGCTCCTCAAGATTTTTTGTGGGGTTTCTTGTCCAGAGTCTAACCCACCATTGTCTCTTGCCTGGATGTATGCAATATCAGCTATCTGTCCAGGCTGCATTCTTTTGTGGTGGTTCAATCTCTGCATGGCCATGTAGTAATATCTCTAAAATACAGATCCATTCCTTTACTTTACTTAAATTACCCACTGGCTTCTCATGTACCACTGTGGAGAATCTTCAGCTCACCAACAATATCTGCATTTCCTGTGCCCCCACTCTCTAATTTGTTTCCAATACATCTGTCTTGCATTGCCACACTAGCCACACTGGCTTCCTTTTCCTCCTCAGAACAAAAGTTTGTTCCTACTTCAAAACTTTGAGTATGTTGTTCCCTCTGTCTGGACTACCGTTTCCCAGATCATTTCATGATTGGGTGCTTTTGCCTCTCCCAGATCTTAAATCAAATGACGCCATTTCCAGAAGGCCTTCACTGTCCTCAAATAAAGTAGAGCTCTCCCATATCACGGTGCTTTCATTTCTTTATAGCTAGTATTTCCCTTCCATTTTTTTTGTTCATAGTTGTCTATCCTTCACCATCAAAAGGTAACTTCATAGGAGTGACCTTGACTGATTAGTTCACCATTGTACTCTCAGGGCCTAGAACAACAGTGCTGGGCACATAGTGAGAATGTGGTAAATAAATATCTGCCCAGTGAAGGAACCTTAACTATTCAGAACCTAGACACAGTGAACAATGAAAAAAATCACAAATGATTTAAATTCATAGAACATAATGTTAAAGGAGGATGTTTCAAAACATCTCCCAAGCCTTGGCCCAGACAGACTTACACATACAAAGCTAGCTCTCCATCCAGAGAACAAGGTGTGCTGTTAAACTCCTCATCAGATGAGTTACTCTGGAGGAACTGGAGAGAGGCAGAAAGCATGTATCTAGGACATTCTTACTTTAGGTTCTATTGAGTGGATGGAGTTTTATATTTCACTCAAATGATGTCAACTCCAGCTGAACAGGGGTCCCTTTATACCATCTGTGGGTGTTGACTGAACATGAGCTATCGACACTTGCATTCAGATAATGGCCTTTACTGACACAGATGTCTCCAAGCTATGTCAGCTGTGATTTTTCCCTCAGGTTTCAAGAGCACTTCCCTCCCAATGTGTAGTCATTGGGAGCTGCTTTCTCAGTATCAATAAATGATTCTCCTAGCTTCTATTAAGCACTTGCTGGATGCCCCAGGAGCTCTAAGCACTTCACACACACAGTATCTTCCTTCAATAACCCTTCAATAATGTAAGACATTTAGAGTTTGTGGCTGAACTGAATTGCAGAGAGGGTCATGTAGCTGTGACCTGGACTCTGGTCTCTCTCTCTCTCAGGTTTACTAGAAGTTAGGAGGAAAAAGAGGGACTGGAGAGAGGAAGAAAAAGAAGGGGCATAAAAGGAACAAATGAAGAAAGGAAAATGGGCAGGAGTTGGGAGTGATAAAGATGTGGTAAATTCAGCTTACCAAAGACAAAATTAACTATCTGCCTTAGGAAAAAATGCTAATGAGTAATGGCAGCTAGCTAACTGTGCCTGGCTCTGTCCAGCATCCTAGCTTTAATTTACAAGGGCCATTTAAATTCATTCATACAACCTTGTGAGGCAGATTCCAATCCTAGTTTCATTGTATAGATGAGAAAATTGAGGCTTACAGAAGGTACATGACTGACCTTACCTACCACACAAGGCCACAGATAGGAAGAGGCAGCTTAGGACATGAACACAGGCACCCTGAATGCAGAGCCCATGGTCTTCATTGCTATGTTGTATTACTTCTGCTATAAGTCCCATCTGATGAGCCTTATATATTAAATCACACAGAGCTGAAGGATTTCACATATTTGATTGCCAAGTACAACACTGTTCTAGGAAAACTAGATCTGGGTTCCCCAAACCACATTTGTCTGGCTCAACTAGAAGCAAGACTAGAGAAGAAGCAAAGCTTCTGTAATGACCATGCTTGGCTATCTCCTGGTTCTGCACTGAAGAAATATGGGAACCTTCTAAAAATGGGCACCTGTCTATGTGTTTGCTATTGATTTCCTTTGAGCCTCAGGATGGACTTCATCTCCACCTGTAGGGCTGCTGGCTGTTTCATGCTGACATTGAACATTTTGGATACAGGATGATTTCAATCACTTATGTGGCTGCCTGGGCCTGACTCCACATTATGTTGGGCTCAAGATGTACTCTAGCACACAATGCAATAATTCAATGTGGAAGATCTCTGGATCATCTGCTCATTTATTCACTCAAGTGATATTTGCTGAGCACTTCTAAGTGTAAGCACTAAGCTGGGTACTAATATATATCCGCAAATGAGATAAGCAAGGCCACTGTCTCTGGAGCTTATGCCAGAGTGCAGGTTTTCAGCTTTGGCACTTGTGGCTAGATAATTCTCTGTTGTGGGCTGTCCTGTGCATTGTGGGATGTTTGCAGCACCCGTGGTCTGCATCCAATAGTTGCGAGTAACACCCCACCTCACCCTGTCATGTCTTGTGACAAGAAAATATGTCTCCAGACACTGCCAAAAGTCTCTTGGGGAACAAAACCATCCCTGGTTAAAAACAACTGCTCTAGAGGTAAAAAGAAGAAAAGAAACTATTAATCATTAAATACATTATTTTCAGATAACAGTAAAGGCTCTGAAATAGCTTAACTGGAATGAATTTCTTAGCATGTGCAAAACTTACTTCAAAACTCTGTGCTTATGCAGGAAACATGAGAAATGAGGAAATCGATGGGGAGAACCTACAGTGAACTGCTGCTTTGACAAGTGACTCCTAGCAGAAACGGGAGGAATAACCCTGTTTTCTGGACAATAGCACTCAACTGCAAGCTCCTGTCTGTGGCAGAGGTTGGAGGACAACAAACAAGAAAGGCTGGTCAGGGGACAGACATTTCTGCAGCTCTAGTGTCTAGCTGGCAAGCAATTTCGGTCAGCTTTGGCAGATCGTCCCTGGAGAAGGCATTCTCATAAAAGACAATTCCTTATCAGAGTATAGCCAGATCTCCTGAGGCTGGCATAAATAAAGGCCAGGTTTCAAAGGAAGAAAAAAGAACAAAACAACTTATTAGGTCTGGAGCTGCAGGCCATCAGGCTGCCTCAGGCTGGTGTCCCTGAGGAGTGCACAGGGTTTAGAATCAGGAGGGCTAGGCTTATGTCTCAGCTTGGCTGTTGAACTTGGTTTGTGACTCTGAGAAATGGGAATGATAAGAATCAATACCATTTAGCTTTGTTTGTCTCTTATAGTACTAGTGAGGGTTGAACCTAAAATCTACACAAAAGGTACAGGTGATAATCCTGTTACTGGTAATAAACTATTGGGCAGAGTTTGGTTGTTAGGGTCTGTGCTAAGTGCCTAACATGCCTTATCAGCTTTACCCCAGTGCAATGAGTACCATCACTAGTGGAAATGATTTGTAAGTTGTTAACAACTGTAAGTGGTTATTTTGAGTTGGATGAATGATATTTTTCTCAGAAAAAAGTTAAGCTGGATTAATAAGAGGTCAAACTGTCATACTCAAGTTGAAAATCTACCTACCAGTTAAACACTGGAAGGATTGGGCAACCCAAAAGGTAGAAGTTAATTCCACTCTAATTTCTTAGTGATAAATCAACAGGCTAACTCAAGAACCCCATTTTTAGCTTCCCCATGGGCCAAAAGCTGGGAACTTTTGCAAACTCTTGAACCTTATCTGACTGTGTCCAGATGGTGGCTTGTGTCAGCCACTTTCGTTCTCACCAACAGGATGTGGAGATGAATGTGTGCTGCCTGCATTGTCTATGTCATGTGCTTTGAGACACATTTTATCCACTGAATTCTCACAAATCCCCTGAAATAAATGTTGTGCTCTTAATTTCACACTGAAGAAGCTGAGACCACAAAGAAGTTGAGAATAACTTGCCTGAGGTTCCTGACTAATAAGGGGTTGAGCCAATTTAAACAAGGAGTTCACCGAATGACAAAGGGGTAAACAGGCAGCACATCTTCATGGAAGCTTCTTCATGGAAAAAGCTGCAGTGAATAGCAGGGTTCTCTTTATAAATACTCTGCACTCTTCCAATTAAAAACTTAGATGAGAGACTGTCAAATGTTTATTTTCAGAAAATCATGCAGGATATTTCTGCTGTTCTTTTCCAGAAAGAAACATCCTCTTTACTTAAGACCAGTTGTTAGGCTGTATTTTTAGATGTCACAGTACAGTATCAATGAGTCAAAAAAGAAAAGAAAAAAAAAACAAGGGAGGGCACAGATACTGTCAACAGGAAGTCACAAAGTGTAACCAAGAAAAGCCTAGAGTATAGCCTGTGGGCTGTGGGGGATTTTACTTCTGGTGTGCCATTCAGGTTGACTAAAAATGAAGTACTCCAGGCGCCTTGTAGAAAATGGAAATTTTGGTTTTGGCAATTATGTAAGTAGCAAATACTCTGCGGTCCGGGAACTTTCCACTTTGCCAAACGTCAGTTTTCTCTTTTTCCATGAAAAACAGTCTGTAGGAAGGAGCAAAAGTACTGCGCTTTTCAAAAACTTAGAAGTAAAGACAAGCACAGCTAGGGTGAAGAAATTTAAAAAATAAATGGCAGTGCTTGTAAGTTAAAGATAGTTTAGGTACTGTTTATTCACTTGGAATTTTGGTCTGAATATAAGCCATTCACAGGGCAAACAAATCACATACATTGCCCTGAAACCTAAAAATAAACAAAACTTAAATAGAAAACCTAAACCAACTTTACATTAATTTTTGAGTACTCACTCATTGTCAGAGTTTTCATGTTTCAATTTTTCATCAACCCTGTTAGAATGTCTCTGACTTATGCTTTTCAAAGTCTCTTTGTTCTAAGTGGTCCACACACAAATGGAGGTTAAAATAAGTCCTTAGGAGTTTATAATTCACACAAACAGATTTTATTAGGTCCAGAGCCTAGCTTTGGCTGGTGGCATTGCCATATTTGAGTAGGAGATTTAGAAGAGCATTACCAAACTGTGAAAACAGAAAAGTCAAACTTGTTTGGAACAATATAGAAAAATCCTTAATCATAATGTCCAGGACTGAATTTAACATCATAGAAGAAACATTCTCTCTGAACTTAGATACTTCTAATATTTAGCGAAGAAATATTTTTGCCACCTAATACATGTTGTGTTTTCAAATGAGATTCAGTCTTTTCTTGAAGCTAACACAATATTCAAGGATTAAAACAAAATCAAAAGGTCACAGGTCAGGAAGACAAAAGGAATATAAAAAAGAAGCCCAAAAAGATTTCTGGGAGAACACCAGGGAATAGAATGAGGGACAAAGAACCCTTGGGGAGGAGGAGTAGTGACATGGGGTCTCTCACAGCAGCCTCTAAGGGCCCACTGCCCCATTTTCAAGCTGGTAGTTAAGCATAACCAATATTAAAAATTAAAGTTTATGAACTTGCAATGAAATAAATTACATTAAAAGCAAAGGTAATAAATGCTCAAAACGTGTCACTTTCCAATTATTTTATTACATTTCACTATTATCTTTGTTCTTGAGGTGATTTATGTCTATTGAATCTGTATGGTAGCCTTGGTAATTAATGGTGTGCTCACCTCTTTCCAGCTAAGTGATGTTAATTGATAACATGAAATTGGTCATGGCGAGAGCATTTACACCATGGAAATTGGCAAATGCTACAAATCGGTGCCCTTTTCCCCAGAGAGCTGCTTGTTTAATACTGAGCATCACACCCTGGAGAAGCTCAATGGGAGAAGGGGGTCTTGACAAGAGTGCATGCTCACAGCATGATGTCAGGATGTTGAGGCCATTGAGACACCATGAGGCAAAGATGAAAGAACGGAGGCTCCAGATTCAGACAGAACTGTGTTGAATGCCCAGCTCACTTAACTTTCCTAGGACTTATTTTGTATATCTCTAAAATGGGACTAATACATCTTCCAACAGAGCAGCCGTGCTCAGGATGCCTGGCACAGAGCTTGGCAAACAGAAGCCGGCATGAAAGGTGACTGGTGCACCATTAACCCTTCAGCAGTGCTGGGGGCTGGGGTGCAGACCTCCTGTGCAGTCAAAGATTCATGTATAACTATGTAATTTATTATTACACATACTTCCAATAAAATCCCTTGTGAGCAAGCTCACCTCTGAGGTTCTCCTGACTGAGGACTGTACCTCTCATGCTCACTGTCATTTGTCACCAGAATGTTTCATTTACTGCTGCTTTGCTATTTCCTAAGACAGTGCTTAGCCCCTCATGGGGCTTAACAAATATCTGTGGAATGAATGATTCTCCTGCTTCACTTCCAAGTTTCCTACCATTTCTACTGTTCAGGTCTCATTGGAAACTGAGTGACTTCTTTTTCTCTTAATTACCAAATTCCAACCCACTCTGTAGCTACTGTTCTTCTGGAATCTATCAAACCATTGGCATGCTTTTCCCTGCTGAGGGAATCCACCATGACCTTGAAGCATTGGTGAGAGCTGTTTCCAGTGTTTTCATTTACAAGCAGAATTGAGCACATGTCATTGTGCTCTGTCAGCAAGTTTCTCCCCATTTCTATTACTGGTCTTTCAAATCTCAGTTCCCTTCTGCCTCTCTCAGAAGGAATAAGACTTGTGAGAAGAAATATCACCCAACACTTGCAGCTGTATCCAGGGAACCAAATATTTACCTCATGGCCCTGGCTCAGCATTGTCTCTTGGATTTGTTGATCTGGAGCAGCATGTCTGAAGGGATGTGATGGGCTGGGCACTTAAACAAGCATCATGGGTGCTTTTGGTAAGAGTGACTTGGACGGGGCATTAAGCAAACTCATTGGGAAGTCATTAAGTTCCATAACTCCTAGTGCTTTTTTTTATCACACTTGCTTTAGTCAGGGGTATAACACAGGGTGGAGCTGCCCACTCAGCTTCTTGGTGCAGGGCAGGGTTGGGAAATCAGATGGGCATAATGTCTGGTTCTGCCTCTAACTTGCTGGAGACTTCAGGTAAGCTGCTTACCATTTCTGAGTAACCACTGTGCACTGTAATTATTCCATAAGAAGCAGCTATTATTCCTTTTAAAAGTACATGTAGTATATTATTTAAGAAGTGTGAGGGTCAAGAGCATAGGCTCTGGAGTCAGAGTTGTGTTTCAACCCCAGCTCTGCTCTTTAGTACCTGTGTGGCCTTGTGCAGGGTACCTCACTTCTCTTGAGCCTTGGTTTCCTCACCTGAAAATGAGAATAATAATAGAACCCCCCCCCCAGGGCTGAGAGGTTTACTTGAAAATGCCTGCAGTTTAAAATAATATTATTATAATTTTCACGACTAAAACCCAAGCAATTCCTATAGACTTTTTCAGGGTGGATGTTCTCAAAGGCCATGTTCAGGTGCTGAGTGGGTGGTGAGCACGTTCTACTTTGCCTCCGTATTCTAAAAAAGGGAAGAATAAGAAGCTATGTTCATGAATAAACTTTGTCTGAATGTTCCAGTTATCCACAACACCACCTAGCTTGTCTGGTGAGCTTTAAACTTTCAAAGTGCCTTCATTTCTACTTCTTCTTTTGAACTTTATAAGTTTTAATGTGCCAGAAGTGCCATATCTCCATTTTGTAGATGAGGCCACTGAGACCCAAAGAAAGGATGTGACATCTCTGTGGTCACACAGCTGTACAGACCCAAGGATCCAGATGTGGAGTTCCTGCTTTCTATTGCCCAAAACAAGTTCCACATCCTTACAAAAGTATTCACTGAAAAGTAAAGTTTAAAAAAAAAAAAACCCTGAAATACAAGCCAGCTCTGCACACTTGTGCATTTCTTTTTTTTTTTAACTTTTTTTTAAGATTTTATTTATTTATTTTTAGAGAGGGAAGGGAGGGAGATAGAGAGAGAGAGAGAGAAACATCAATGTGCGGTTGCTGGGGGTTATGGCCTGCAACCCAGGAATGTACCCTGGCTGGGAATCGAACCTGGGACACTTTGGTTCCCAGCCCGTGCTCAATCCACTGAGCTACACCAGCCAGGGCTCCAGCTTGTGCATTTCATGGTGCAAAGACTTCCATGTAATCACACTGGAATTGTAAAGCATCCACAGTGTCCATCAGCACAGCCTGCCTGCCTTGATGGATCACTCTGTCAGTCCTTGAAGCCTTATATTCTCCTGAGGTCAGTCAAAAGAAGCACACTTTTAAGAAATTTAAAAATTTTATAACAGTCCTGGAAATAAAAGTCCTGTTTTTAATGGCTTGGGAACAATTACTCTAATGGCTGTTACCTTTTCAGACACCTGAAGGGTTTAATGCTTTGGAACAGAGAAGAATTTTACCAAAGAGAAAGTGATTTATTTAACTAAGAAAAGTGGGTCCCTTGGTGCTAGCAAGGACTGAGGATGAAGGAAGAAGGTGTGGACCTGCCAGAGTCAGATGTCTGCCTGTCATCCCTTAGATTTCCATGAATATTGTGCCTGAGAATTAGAAATATTTGTATAATTTTCCACTTTATTCCATTATAATGCCTTTGTTTTGTATTACAGCCAACTGAAATCCTGCTTTGTTTCTACACAAATTCATGTATGTCTCCTTCCTCTGCAAACACAGTGGTAAATTATTGCTGAAAAGTATATTAAAAACAACCAGGACTATTTTTTCTGTAATTGGATATTATTCTGTTTTATAATTTCTTCCCTCTGATTATGTAGTACCCAATTCCTGAAAAACGGTGAACATTGCCCATTTTGCTGGCTTCATTTGTTGTTTTGTTTGCTTTCCAATGAATAAATATTTTTTGAGCACCCACACTGTGTCAGGGCTCTTGGGGATAAAATGGTGACTGCACATTTTTGTTTGGTCATAGGAGACCAGAAATTATTTTTCTTTGATGCATAGTCATGAGATATATCACACTAAGTGACCTTCCAACTTTCCCAATCAAGATAGGGCAGAGATGAGGCTAAGGAATCAGTCTTTTGCATCAATGTTCAGCAGAACTCTGTGATTACAGAAACATTCTAGAGTGTACTGGCTATTGGGTATGGCTGAAACTCCAGATAATGGAGCCATGACCAGGTGTGTTAGCTTCAAGGACAGGTTTTAAAAGAAGAGAAAAGAAAATAGGTTGGTTTTGCAGCCTTTTAAATTATTGGCTCTGTGGCCTTGGACATTTGATTAAGCTTTTTGACCCCAGTGAGTAGAAGGAAGGAAATAAAACCAAGATCAGAGCATGTTTAAACTACATAGAGACTAAAAGAACATTCTGAGGATTAGTAAATCCAGGAGATGGTTCTTTGAAAAGATAAACAAAATCAAAAAGCCTTTAAGCAGACTCATCAAGAAAAAAAGAGAGAGGACCCAAATAAACACAATCAGAAATGAAAGGGGAGAAATTGCATCTGATACCGCAGAAACACAAAGGCTTGTAAGAAATTACTATGAACATTCTATGCCAAGAAATTTGAAAACCTGGTTGAAATTAACAAATTTCTATAAAATATAATCTTCCAAATCTGAATAATGAAGAAGCAGAAAGCCTGAATATACCGATAACAGCTGATGAAATCGAAGCAGTAATCAAAAAGTTCCCAGCACACAAAAGCCCTGCACTGATGGTTTCACAGGAGAGCTTTACAAAACATTTAAGGAAGAGTTAACTCGTATCATTCACAGGCTATTCACCAAAAATCCAAGAAGATGGAAGACTCCCAAACTCTTTTTATGAAGCCAGCATCATCCTAATCACAAAACCAGATAAAGACATGACAAAGAAAGAAAACTACGGGCTGATATCACTGAAGAACATAGATGCTAAAATCTTCAACATAATATTGGCAAACCACATCCAGCAATACATTAAAAAGATCATACATCATGATTAAGTGGGATTCATCCCAGGGAATCAAGGATGGCACAATATTTGTAAATTGATACATGTAATATATTACATAAACAAAAGGAAAGGAAAAAAATCACATGATCATATCACATGATCATAGATGCAGAAAAGGCATTTGATAAGGTACAACACCCATTTATGATAAAAACACTCAGCAAAGTGGGAATAGAAGGAGAATTCCTCAATATAATAAAGGCCATATACGAGAGATCCATAGCCAACATCATGCTCAAGTGGCAAAAACTAGAAGGTTTTCCACTAAGATCAGGAACAAGGCTAGGGTGTCTGCTTTCACCACTCCTATTCAACATAGTATTGGAAGTCCTAGACACAGCAATCAGACAAGAAAAAGAAATAAAAGGCATCTAAATTAGAAAGGAGGAAGAACACTGTCATTGTTTGCAGATGACATGATAGTGTACATAAAAAATCCTGTAGACTTCACCAAAAAAGTATCCAACATAATAAAAGAATTTAGCAAAATAACAGGATACAAAGGTAATATTCATAAATTGAAGGCATTTTTGCACATCAACAATGAAATATCAGAAAAGGAAATCAGGAATAAACCCCATTTGCTGTAGTAATAACAACAAAAAATAAGATACCTAAGAATAAACCTAACCAAGGAGGTAAAAGACCTGTACTCAGAAAACTACACAACACTGAAGAAAGAAATTAGGGAAGACATAGACAATAGAAGAATGTACTGTGTTCATGGATTGGGAGAATTAACATCATCAAAATGACCACATTACCCAAAGCAATTTATAGATTCAATGCAATCCCTATTAAAGTACCCATGACATATTTCACAGGTATAGAACAAACATTTCAAAAATTTATATGAAACCATAAACAACCCCAAATAGCTGTAGCAATTTTGAGAAAGAGGAGCAAAGTAAGGGGGATCACAATACTTGATATCAAACTGTATTACAAGGCCACAGTAATCAAAGAAGTCTGGTACTGGCATAAGAACAGACTTATAGAACAAAATAGAGATCCCAGAAATAAACCCAGGTCTCTATGGTCAATTAATACTTGACAAAGGGGGCAGAAGCATAAAATGGAGTAAAAATAGCCTCTTCAACAAATGGTGTTGGGAGAGCTGGACAGCTACATGCAAAAAAATGAAACTTGACCACCAACTTACACCATATACAAAAATAAACTGAAAATGGATAAATGACTTAAATATAAGTCACAACCCCATAAAAACCCTACAGGAGAACATAAGCAGGAAAATCTCAGATATTCCATGCAGCAATATTTTCACTGATATGTCCCCTAGAGCAAGGAACACAAAGGAAAGAATAAACAAATGGGATCTCATCAAAATAAAAAGCTTCTGCATGGCTAAAGAAAACATCAGTAAAATGAAAAGGGAGCAAACCATATGTGAAACCATATTTGCCCATGATACCTAAGACAAGGGTTTGACCTCCAAAATATATAAAGAACTCCTACAACTCCACTCCAGGAAGACAAACAATCCAATTAAAATATGGGCAAAGGACCTGAAGAGACACTTTTACAAGGAGGTCATACAGTGGGCCCAGAGACATATGAAAGGTGCAGAATCACTAGTCATCAGAGAGATGCAAATTAAAACCACAATGAGATACCACTTCACACTGATCAGAAGGGCCATCATAAACAAAGCAACAGTCAACAAGTGTTGGCAAGGTTGTGGAGAAAAGGGACCCCCAGTACACTGTTGGTGGGAATACAGACTGGTGCAGTCACTATGAAAAACAGTATGAAATTTTCTCAGAAACCTAAAAATGGAACTGCATTTTGACTCAGCAATTCCATTGTTGTGCTATACCCTAAGAATCCTAAAACACCAATCCAAAAGAACTTATGCAACCCAATGTTCATAGCAGCACAACTTACAATAGCTAAGTGCTGGAAGCAACCTAAGTGCCCATCAGTAAATGAGTGGATCAAGAAACTGTTATACATTTACATGATGGAATACTATGCAGCAGAAAGAAAGGAGATCTTATCCTTATCTACAGTTTGAATCAATCTGGAGAGTGTTATGCTAAGTGAAATAAGTGAGGGTGTGAAAGACATATACCATATGATCTTACCTATAAGTGGAACCTAATCAACAAAACAAACAAGCAACCAAAATATAACCAGAGACATTGAAATTAAGAACAGACTGACAGTAACCAGAGGGGAGGTGGGAGTGGATGATAGGGGGATCAGGGGGAAGGGTTGTCAAGGAACATGTATTAAGGACACATAGGTAAAGCCAAAGGGGGATAGGATTGAAGGTGGAAGGTGGGGATACCTGGTGGCACGGAGTGGTGGGGGGAAAATGGAGACAACCATATTTGAACAACAATAAAAAAAGTCTGTTGAAAAAATAATCAATATAAGAGTTATATCTATTACCACAAGGTCTTGACTTCTTCGTGGACAATATCTCAGTGTCTGATGCCAGTTAGCAGTTTCGGTAATTTCTCCATCTTCAACCTTACCTTACTCAGTTTTCTTCAACCATATACTGCCATTGGCACCATAAGACATCTTGTCATGTAATCCTAGCCCTGAATTCTTCTCCAGTGAAAAGGAAAAGGTAAGTGGAAAGAAGAAAGGGAAAGAAGAAGAAAGGAAAAACAGAAAAAAGGATCAGAGAGCAGGGAGATGGAGGAGAGCAGAGTGAGAGATATAGCTGCAATTTATCTGGGTGACATAAAGGAACTACAAATAATCAGAGCATTTTAAAGATGAAAAAGAGCCTCAGCATTAGTCTAATACCTTCAACAACAAACGTGGATTCTGAAGCCTGGATAGGAAAAATGAGCTTCCCAAGGTCATAGAGCTTGTCAGAAAAGTGGCAGTTAGACCTGGGATCAGTTCTCTGTACTTACTGTGCTTTTCAGCTATGCACTCTGCTGTACCTGAAAGAGGTTCTCTATTATAGAAGATCAGCTTCTGGACTAGTTCCATTCCTGATTTGAAAACCTGAATATAAACACATTTGATAGGGTGGTATAAAGTAGAATCTTGAGAGATCAAGTACAAACTCTTCTGACTTGTTCATTTTAACTTACAATGATAGAAAAAAAAGAAAATGAAAAGAGAAAACAAACTAATACATGGGGTCAGGAGTGAACATACCTTTACAGAACCAACTGCATAGTATTTTTTTTGCTTTTGTGTTTTTTAAAGCATTCAAAATAAACAGAGAATGTATTGAATTTTCCTTTTCTTAGGTTGCTTTTATTGGAATAATACAGTTTGCCTAACCTTGACAGATTGCATTAACTTATGCTAATGTATATTTTACCTGCTCTCAGCTTTATTTTTCCAGTTAACAAAAAGTCTTTCATTTGAATGTTTTTGTAGTTCTCCAACATTAGCAAGAAAAAGTCTTAATTAGAGCTTTGTCCCAGGGATAAGTTATAATCTTGTTCTTGCATTAAAAATAAGCAGACAAGCCTCTATTAAGAGCTTACTAATATTTTAAGATTCCTTACAAAACAAGGAGAAAGTGTTTTTAGTACATTTTAGCCAGGGCTACAGATTGTTGTGACTAGCAATAAAACTGCTGGTTCTTTTTTGTAGGGTCTTTTGTGCACCTGCCCTCTGGTTTCTGCCCGCAACTGGAAGCAATGCAAAACCTCATTGGGGCTGCAGCCCCCACATGTCTAGTCCAATACAGAAATGTGTGTATGAGAGAAACCTGCTGCATGAAACGCACAGAAACTAGACATCAGGCAAAGCAATAAGTGGGTTGTGGAAACAGCATAGCAGTGGACAGAGAACAGAATCAGGACTCAGGACACATGGATGCTAGGCTGTACCCTGACTGTAAAGGGATGAGATTTTAGGAAAATTCCTTCATTTTTCTAGATCTCAATCTTATCAGCAATAGAATGAGGGAATTAGACAAGATTTCTTCCAGGTCAAATGTTCTGTGACATAAATATATTTAATGATTCCACTCAACCAATGGCATTTGTCTACCACTATTCCCAGAGTTACCGAGTACCCTCTTTACCTGGAGGCATAGGAACATCCACCTCCCTGTACAGTGGCCCCCTGTTATCTGTGGTTTCAATTACCCTCAGTCAACTATGATCTAAAATACTATATGAAAAATTCTAGAAATAAATAATTCATAAGTTTTAAATTGCATGCTGTTCTGAGTAGTGTAATGAAATCTCATACTGTCCCCTCCATCCAGCCTGGGGGCCTTAGTTCAGTGTCTCCACCCCATATGTGCTCCCACCTATTAGTCATTTATCAGATTGACTCTTGAGGTATCTCAGTCCCAGTGTTCAATTCGGCCTTATTTACTTAGTAATACCATATTTACATAACTTTTATTAGACCGTGTTGTTATAATTGTTCTATTTTATTATTAGTTACTGTTGTTAATCTTCTATTGTGCCTAATTTATAAATTAAACTTCATCATAGTTATGAAGTTTAGGGAAAACATAGTATATAGAGGGGTTCAGTACTACCTACAGTTTCAGGTATCCACTGGAGTCTTGGCACCTATCCCCTGCAGATAAGAGGGTGTTACTACATACTCCAAGTGGAGGACCAAGTAAATGGTACATTTGAACACAAAGAATATGCTTGGGAGTGGGACTTGGTAGGCCCAGGAATATTTTATTTTATTTATTTGTTTTTTTCTGCTTTGAGGTATTTATTGCAGGTGGCATCTTTTCCTTTTACTCAGTATCTAGATTCCTTTGCTGGAAAATTAAGAGGGTAAAATACCTAGTGGATAACTGATATCACCTTTCCTAACATGTCCCCCTTTTTTAGTACTAAATATTTTATGTGCTAGCAGCCCCCCTTTGGCCAGATGTTAGTGTGAGAAACTATATGAGGTCTGGTTTTTTTCAACATAGAGGAGTCTGAGTTGCTATACTCAAAGCAGCATCACTGTGATATTAATAAGCCACTTGGAATCAGTCAGACCTATTAATATGGGAGATTATGATTATAAGGGAAGGATAATGTTGTAGTGCCTGGGAATATTTTAGATCCTCTGATAAGAAGTGTAGTTTCTGATTCCTGAAAGTGCTGCTGTGAAAGATGATCTTATTTCTAGGAAGCTTCTATGGCCTGAGTCATAGGATCATCTAATGATGCCGTGCTGACAATCCAAGTCCAAGGTTTACATTTTGGAAAATTTATATATTTTTTCACTCTTTCAGATCAGTCAATACCTTTAGACAGGACTGATTTAGAGACAACTGATTCATTTCTAAGGCCACACTATTTTGTTATGTTATACTAAGGGAACACTATCCCAGTCCCTGTTGTGATATATTTACTTCCTTGACGTTTCTTTTCTCTCCCCTATCCTACCCACTTCCTCCACAGACTTCCTTTTATAGCCAAGAGCTTTGCAGTCTCCTGGTTCACAGTTTCCTTTGTTTTCTGACATCTACACAGATTTTCCTCCCCTCCTCCATCTCTAACATTTACTTACCAGGGAAGAAAAAATGGACAGACACACAGAGTGGACTTGATGAGTTTACCATAACCACATTACAAGGAAGGAAAGAAAAAAAGTTTCCTTCTAATTAGGATGTAAGACTTCCTCTGACAAATCATAAAAGTTTTATTAATTAATTGATAGCCATTCCCAAAAATGGTGTTTCCGAGATCTCTACCTTGAACTGCTGAATCTGATTGCTGTCATAAACAAGAACGGGGGACAGGATTCAATTTTCCTGCTTCTTTCTGAGATAAAACAGGGATGAACATTAAGGCCTTTCCAGAAAAATTACCAACAAGTTCTAGGCCCCACAGGATCTGTAATGCCAAGAGTTGACAAAGATAGAGAAGCCCCCAAACACAATCTGCTGAGATCTTTAACAACTGCCAACCTCAAAGCATTTTCATGCTGCTTACTGACACAGTTCCTGCAATCTAGCTTTCCTTCCCATGTCTATAAAGAGCTCTAGTCTTTAAATTTTTTAAAACTAAAAGAACAAAAGAAAGATAAAAGATAGTAGTGAGGTGGAGGGTAAAGTGAGGTAGAATTATAGACCTCAGCAGAAACTGCCAAAGTTCTGAATTGAAAACAAGAAAACAGCCTTTTAGGACCTTGAAGGGAGAAGAGATAACATTTAAAACAGTGACAGATTAACCCTCCAAAAGAATGAGTGGTAAGGACCATCTTTACTTCAGTATCAAACTGGAGCATAATTCAGTACTTGTTTGAAAAGAGTGATTCTTTGGGGGAAAAAAGCAAAAATAAATATTTCTTGTAGTCTCCTTTTCTGAAAATTGGGTTCTGAAGTGTTAGTACTTAGTCCACCTTAGTATAATATTAAAATATACCAAGATTTTGTCAATAAATTACAGTAAGAGCAGCATTTCACTATCAGCAATGAGAAGATTATAAGAGAAATTATTCTTACCTCTGAACCATGATCTCGGCTCATTTAAAGGGACTGTAGAGAACGTGCAGGACAAAGGACACATGTATTAAGCACTTGCAATGTCTGTGTGTGTGTGTGTGTGTGTGTGTTTTCTCCAACCACAAGCTGGTGGAAGTAGGGACCTAAAACCCCCCTGACGCCTTCCGCTGCTATATAATCATGAGGAAATGACCTTACTGTTTGTTGCTCTGATTAGAAACAAAAGACTTTCAACATGAGTCAGGAGAGCAAGGAGAGGGAAAACCTAACAACAACAGCCAAACACTTCTGCTATTGCTTTTGGCCACCTGAAGTCTCTATGCTTTGAATGTTTGAAGCGCATGATGAAATGTTTATTGTTTTCTAAAATTCATTGACAATATTTGATTTGGGCTGGATATTAATCAGATATGGGCTATGCCATCTAATAATCCAAATTTCAATTTTGACTCTTTCTTTAGCTTCTACGTATGCTGAATGAGGTAGGTAAATTAATGTATACAAATAGAAATAATATTGAACTCAACTTTGCTTTTACACTCAGAAAGAAACTCATAATTTAATGGGACAACCTTTGTGCTATCAATCAGTGAGGCTAGTCACAAACAAAAATCTTGGCTGCAGGACTATAGTCTCAAAAAAGGACTTATTTCATAATTTGCATTTAACAAAATAATTCCTACTGAAATAGTTAAGTAATAAATAAAAATATATTCAAGGTGAGGGAGAGAGAAAAGTATGAGCGGGGGGATTCTCCCAAAACTGGAATTATCTTCTAAAGGGCGGGCCCCCTGTAGTACAGGTTTCCCCAGCTAGGTGAGCATTCTAGGAACCCATCTGTATCAGTGTACCAGCTGGCATTGTTATGAGAGGCTTCAGTGAAATTTTTTTGAAGAGTCTTTCAATGTGTTTGCCCATTTCATGATGGGTGATTTAAGAGTGCACCTGCCGACATCACGCTGAATGTTCAGCAGTTTTTGACCAAAAAATGGCATGACTCCCATGCCTCGCCCTTCCTATTCACCTGATCTCACCTCCAGCAACTTTTTTTGTTTGTTTCTCTGGATAAAAAACCTTAAAGGGGAACATTTTTGCTGAGGTGGAGGAGGTGAGGCAAAAAATGGCAGAAGCACTGAAAGGCATCAAAATTGGTAAGTTCAAAACTGTTTTGAGCCATGGAGAAAATGTCTTGATAGGTGTTTTGTATCAAATGGAGAGTACTTTAAAGTTTAAACATGTGAGAATAAATACACAACTTCTTATAAATAAATTCTGTTTTTTGGGTCCTCTCTTGTATTACACAATACAGGAAAAATAGTAAATACACTTATTTTTAGAATGTTAAGAACCCATAACAAGATACTATGTTTCTTCAATTGTAAAAAGGGCAGTCTGGAATTTTGTGCAAGTTGTGTGGTATGGCACAGAATATGAGTTCTAGAGTCAGATAAACCTGGTGTTTTGTAGCTGTCTGTCCTTGGAAACGTTAGTGGACTGCTCTGAAAATTCATTTCCTTCTCAGTAAAATGGGGATAAAAATCCCTACCTAATAAGGAGTGTTGGAGAATTAAATGAGATAATACATGCAAAACACATAGGCATATACATTATGTAAATAAAAGGTCAGATACCCTCCCATGACTGAACCCCCAAAATATTATTCCTCAGAAATGAGGAAGTAACTTACCTTCAAGTCTTATTAAAACTCTAACTTCCTTGAACTATAATGTATTTTTGAGGAAGACAACAGCCTGTTACTAAGTTTGGATGCTTATACAGGTTATTCAATGAAGCAAGCAGAAGCATTGCTAATGAAGAAGCAGAAGCAAATTATTTTGTGCATGTGACCTTACAGTTGGAGAGGTTGGATGTTAGAATAAACAGGTTACTTAAACATTACTTTGAAAGGCTATGCAGTAGGTGGTTACTCTGGGAGACTATGTACAACTGCAGGATGAATGGAGAAGGAAGAGTCATGCCATAATATTCCCAGTGAATATCACACATAGAGATTCAAAAGGGGCTGTAGCTCAAATTAATGGGACAGAAACAAAGGTGCTGAGCTTAGGAAAGCCACAAGGATGGCTTAGAGAAGGACTTATGTTTCAGGTCCAACACACGAATGCAGGTGAAGAGGCTAAGAAAAAGAGGGAGAGTGCCAGACTGCAATCATTTTAATGATTAATCTACAGAATAAACTTAAATGTCAGCACTAGTCTACTGTTTCATCTACATTCCTACATTTTTATATATTTAAATTGGCCCAAAACATTTGTTTTGAATCTTCTTATTGGGAAAATAGGGAATTACTTTATAGTTGGAGAAACCTTCTATTTGGACATATGGGCAGTAAAAACTCCATAAATGGTGACTTTTCTCACTGGGTTGGATAGAATACTAAGAGAACTCATGGGACATTTTCTATGATAAAAACTTTTCACTGCAGTTGGACAATTACAATTTCGATAACCAATTTCAGAACCAGGGCAATAGGAAGGGCTAATACCATAAGATGGCCAACTTGAAGGGCCTGGTGAAGGATGCCAGACCAAACACAGAGGTGGGACAAGGTCAGGTTATGGCTGTGAAAGCACATGAGAAGGTTAAAACTAGGAAATAATCAGAATGTTTGTTATTTTTGCCTGTTCGGTGTCTGTTTTACCTTTTTCTAATCACAGATCCCTGCTTTCCAATGAGGTCACCATCCAAATGAGTAGGATGAATCTAAACTTATGCCCCATATCATGGGAATGTGTGATTCAGGAATAACCAATAAATTCTATCACTGTACTCACTAGTTATAGACATCATGGAGGAAGGAGTGTTTGTTCTTGTTTGTCCTGGAGTCTGAAAGGACAGGACAGGATGAGAACCTGAGGCTCCTAGTGTACCTCACATTGGACAGAAATGTTGGGGAGAGACAAACTCCAATGACCATCTGAATTACTATAATTTTCACTTCTGCTTAACCCAGTTTTAATTTTTTACTGTTTTGAATTCTGTGGAATGTTAATTAATTAATTTTAAATTTATTTTCAATTATAATTGACATATAATATATTAGTTTCAGATATACAACCCAGTGATTAGACATGTATATACCTCATAAGGTGATTACCTCAATAAATCTAGTACCCATCTGACACTACACATAGTTATTTCAATATTATTGACTATATTCCCTATGCTATAATTTACATCCCTGTGACTATTTTTACAACTACCAATTTGTACTTCTTAATCCTTCACCTTTTTCACCCATTCCTTCTAACCACCTTGCCATTTGTCAACCATCAATTTATTCTCTGTATTTAAGAGCCTGTTTCTGCTTTGTTGTTTGTTTATTTTACTTTTTAGATTTCATATACAAGTCAAATCATATGGTATTTGTTCTTGTCTGACTTATTACACTTAGCATAATACCTTCTGGGTCACTTATGTTATTGCAAATGATAAAATTTTATTTTTATGTCTGTGTAATATTCCACTGTGTACTGTATGCACCACCTCTTCTTTATCCATTTGTCTGTTGATGGACACTTAAACTGCCATATCTTGTGTATTGCAAGTAATGCTGTAGTGAATGTAGTGGTGCATATACCTTTTCAAATCAGTGTTTGTATTTCTTTGAATAAATACTTAGAAGTGGAATTGTGGGGTCTATTTTTAATATTTTAAGGAACCTTCATAATGTTTTCCATAGTGGCTACACGAATACACAATCCCACCAACAGTGCACAAAGGTTCCTTTTCCTCCGCATCCTTGTTGTTTGTTGATTTATTGGTAGCCATTCTGACAGGTGTGGCTAGTTATTTCATTTTTTTGCATGTATATGTCCAGTTTTCCCAAAAACATTTATTGAAAAGTTTATACTCCATTGTATATTTTTGCCCCCTTTGTCATATATTAATGACTAAAGGTATGGGTTTATTTCTGGGCTCTATTCTGTTCTATTGATCTATATGTCTGTTGTTCATGCCAGTACCATGCATTTTTTTTAACTACTATGGACTTATAATATAGTTTGATACCATATAGCATGATACCTTCAACTTTGTTCTTCTTTAACAAGATTATTTTGGCTATTTGGAGTCTTTTGTGGTTCCATGTATGTTTTAGAATTATTTGCACTAGTTCTGTGAAAAATGCTGTTGGTATTTTGATAGGGATTGTATTGAATCTATAGATTGCTGTGGGTAGAATGGACATTTTAATGATGTTAAGCATTCTTATCCATGTGTACACTATATCTCTCCATTTATTTGTCTCTTTTTCAATTTTGTTCTTCAGCATCTTATAATTTTCTGAGAACAGGTCTTTTATCTCCTTGGTTAAATTTATCTCTAAAGATTTATTTTTATGCAGTTGTAAGTGAAATTTTTTCTTAATTTCACTTTCTGATTGTTGTTGGTGTGTAAAAATGCAACTAATTTCTAAATATTAATTTTGTATCTTGCAACTTTACTGAATTTATTTACTAGTTCTAATTATTTTTGGTGGAATCTTTAGGGTTCTCTCTATATAATACCATGGAATTTGCAAAGAGTGACAACTTTACTTCTTCCTTTCCAATTTGGATGCCTTTTATTTCTTTTTCTTGTCTGATTTATGTGGCTAGGACTTAAAACATACTATGTTGAATAGAAGTGGTGAAAATGGACACCGTTGTCTTATTGCTGACCTTAAGGAAAATGCTTTTAGCTTTTCCATCTTGCGTATGATGTTAGCTATAAGTTTGTCATATATGGCCTTTATTTTGTTGAGGCATATTCCTTCTATTCCCACTTTGCTCAGAGTTTTTACTGTAAACAGATGCTGGATTTTGTCAAATGTTTTTTCTTCATCTATTGGTATGACTATGTGATTTTATTGTTTATGTGGTATATCGGGTTAATTATTTTGTGGATATCGAATCAAATTTGCAGCCCAAGAATAAATCCTTCTTGATCATGGTGTATGATCTTTTTAACATATTGCTGAATTCAGTTTCCTAATAACTTGTTGAGCATTTCTGCATATATGTTCATTAGAGATATTGGCCTACAATTCTTTCTTTCTTTCTTTTTTTTTTTTTTTTTTGGTACTGTGTCTGTCTGGTTTTGGTATCAGGGTAATGCTAGCATCATAAAATTAGCTTGGGAATCTCCCCCTTCCCAATTTTTTTGGAATAGTTTGAGAAGGGTAGGTATTAATTCTTCTTTGTATGATTAGTAAAATTCACCTATGAAGGCTTTCAGTCCAGGACCTTTGCTTATTAGTAGTTGTTGGCTTATTCACATTTTCTGTTTCTTCTTACTTCATCCTTGGAAGATTGTACATTTCTAAGAATTTATCTATATCTTCCAGGTTGTTTCATATGTTGGCATGCAGTACTTTATAGAATTTGCTTATAATCCTTTGTATCTCTATGGTGTTGGTTATCACTTCTCTTTCATTTCTGATTTTATTTATTTTGGCCCTCTTTCTTTTCTTCTGGATAAATCTGGCTAAAGGTTTATCTATTTTGCTTCTCTTTCTGATGAACCAGCTTTTGGTTTTATTCATTTTTTCCATTGTTTAACACTTTTTATATCCTCAGTTATGGGAATTTTGTTCAGCTACTCTTCAAGTGGTTCTCAAAATGGTTGAGAATGGTTGTTGTACAATGTAGCTGTAATTTTTATGCAGTTACAGGAGGGGGTGAGCACAGAGTTTAACTACTCCACCACCTTGACTAGAAGTTCTAAGACACCTTTATTTAGCTAGTTGTAATTTTAAAAAATTCATTTGTAAACAAAAGGTCTTATTTAATATGTCAGTTTGTGGGAGAAAAGAGAGCTGGAGCCAGATACTGTTCACCAGCTGACCAAAAGTGTTCAACAACTTAGGTGCTTATCAATACAGAACAGGGGAGCTTGGGGAGCTCTAGTTGCAGACACTGGTATGCCTGGGTGCCAGGGATTCAATAGTGGTGAAATGGATAGTTCCTGCAGTACTAGGGTATCAGACAGAAGTTTTATATTCAGTGAATCAGTTTGGAAGTGGTCTTAGAGAACTGGCTTGCAAAGGCCCAAATAGGAATAATGACAAAGCTTAATCTCCATTTGGTCTGAAACAACTGCTCTCCCATAAGGCTCCTGCCAGGGAGTCAGAAACAGAGCAGGGCTTAACCTGGGATCTAGGAATGTAGACTTTGGGAACCCTGTTAAGAATTTCCATTAAGAATGAAATTATACCCTGGAATAGGTCCTAATGAAATAAAAGCATATTGGGAATTACGCTTATATAATACAAATTGTGACATAATTAGATGATCATCTAACTGGTGAGCATGGACAAGTGGATCAGTGACTTCATGAGAGCTTTTACCAGACCTGGAAGTGGGACAAGGGAAATATGCCCACCAATTTAGAAAAAATATGTGGAAGTGTACTACCAAATTTTACAGAAATACAGAGTCTTAGAAATCTCTATGAGAAGCTTTGCATTTATTGCAAAACTCTCACTTTCATCATATCACAGAACACTCATATACTGAATGAATGCCAGGCACACTATAAAGTATGAACACAGGCAAAACACAAGATTTCTAGAACTCTGACAGCTGAGCATAATTGTGGATCATTTTCATAAACTTAGGGGACAAACTTTAAGACTGGCTCATCTCCCTCTCAGTTTAGTGAACTTTGCACTAAAGAAAAGAATAATTCTAACTCCTTTCCTCTAATTTTGGCTCTAGAACCAATTCAATTCATTTCAAATGTTCATTGAGTATGGCATATGTGCAAGGTCCTGTAGGAGAGTCAGAGAGAAACGTTGTGGTCCTGATCCTCAGGCATTACAGGCTACACTTAGTGTTTCCCAAGAGAGCAGATTGATCATTTTATTTTTCACCTCACAGTCAGCCCTGTGGTTGTAATTATGCATCTTTTTACAAACATACTGGTTTCTGTTCTTAATCTTTTATCATTCTATATGTTAGAGCTCTTTTGGTAACTGATATTTTTTCTTAGATTTGCATTCATTCCAATAACTGTTTTGGGGTGCTTATTGGTGTGAGGGCTAGAATAGGTTTATGACCTATGTAGTCCCACAGCATCTTATGCTTGGAAGGTTCCTATGCTTGGGTTAATGCTCTGCTTACTGTATTATAATAAAACTTTGTGAATAAGGAGCCCCACCTTTTCATTGTGCACTGGGTCCTGAAAAGTATATAGCTTGGTGGAAGGCACCAGGCTAGGTTGTAGGACACAGTGGTAAAGAGCAGAGACATCTAGAGGGTGGTGAGCAATGAAAATAAGTTAATTAATAAATAAGGTAATTTCAGATGAGGGTAAGACCTATGAAGAGAATAAAACAGAAGGACATGACCAAGAAGGACAGAGAACACAGGGCGGTGAGAGGGAGCTTCCATGCTAGGACTATGGATGGCTGGGGGCTGATTTCAGGGCCATTTCTGCCTTGTTCTGCTACAACATGTGGCCTGTGGAAATTTCTCAACTAGCTGAATATTTTGAATGAATAGAACTTCTGTTTAAAAAGGAAGAGCACTAAATACCGGAAACTAATTCATAATTTATTAGAAATCGGGACAGCATCTCTGACCAATAAGGGACATTTGAAGTGCAGTTAAGGTCTCCTTCAGGATCACATGTTTTAGCAGTTGTAGGGGTTACACCCTATGTGGGAAAAACAGCCCTTATGGAAAAGTCCATTACTCATGGTCTCCCCCAGGCAGAAAAAGAGGGAAGTTTCTTGCTCTAGGCAGATTCTCTTGCTTAAACGTAAGTGGAAAAACAGGTGAAAAAAAGTTAGGAAGAAAGGCAGGCATTGTATGTGCATATGGGAATGGGTGTTATTTTCTGTCTGTTTTAATAGGATGAGTTCCATGACTATTGGTTCAGTTTTACCACAGGCGTATACAGTTTTTCAGGTAACGGACATAAGCTTTGCAAAACCTAATATCATCCATGTATGAAAAAATGAACAGAAAAAGACCTTTGAAATTCAGAAACCATAAAAAATGTTCCAACCTTTATTGAAAAGTACATATATTCACTTTTATTTTATTTTCTGATTTTAAATTCTACATGCAATAAAATAATAGTCAACAGACCACATTTATTGAGTGCTGACTAGTGCCAGGTACTATGCCTCATGATTTCCACAGATCATCTTCTTTTATCCTGACAACAAATCTCTGGAGTGGGTATTAGTTTATTTGTACTTAACAAATGAGAAATTGAGGCTCGGAGGATCTAGTAACAAAAGTCCCCCCAATTGAGTGTAGAAGAAGAGGATCTGAACCCAGGCCCATAGTCTTAAACAGAACCTTTCCACTTGGCTGCCACAGTCAATGAGAAATACACCCAGAGGTTAACATTCAGGCATGTTGTTAGACTTCCTTCCTGTACTTCTGCAGAATCTGACTTTTTGTTTTGTTTTTCTCTTTCTCTCTTTATTTAAAAACAAAACTTTTTATGATGGAAAACTGTAGGCACTTACAAAGTGTTAGGCTGGTGTAATGAACACTCCTGTATCCATCACCAAGTTTCAACAGTTATCAATGCTTCATTAATTTGTTTTCATCAATATGTTCACCCACTTTCTGTCCTTCTGTATAACTATTTTGAAGCAAATTCAAGATGTCAAATAAGTTCATCTGTAAATATATCAATATAAAATAACTCTTTAAAAACATGACCCCCATTAAGAAAAAATAATTTCTTAATATCTTCAGATAATCAGTGTTCAAATTTCCGATTGTCTTCTTAATGTTATATTTTTCAACTCTGAACTGAGATTTTAAAAGTCCACACTTTGCAATTTGTTGACATCTTTTAGCTTCCTATTAATTTCCATCCATTCACATCTCATTTTCTCTATTTTCTCTCTTATTGCAATTTATTTGTTGAAAAAACAGGGCTGTAAATTCTACCATGGAGTGTTGCTGATTACATCTCTGTGGTGTCATTCATCATATTCTTATGTCCATTGTGTTTTCCAAAGTTTGGTAGAGTCTGACAGCTTAATCAAATTCTGACTAGAATTTTTTTTGTGGCAAGATTGTCTCAGAGATCACCAGCTGGAGTCCTTTCACTGAGGAAAGGGCATCTGTTTTTATGATGTTAGCAGCTGTGATGCTCAATAGCTAGACCATTTAATTAATTGTTGTAATATATGAGTTTCCCATTTCATTGCCCTTTACTCATCAGCTAGGATATTTCTATACTAAGAAATTTCCCCTCACATACTAATGAGTTAGCCTGTGATATGATTCATGCCAGAAAATGGAGTGCTTCATTCTTTACCAATACTAGTTTTCAAAATAATGAGTTGACACTTTTAATGCTGGCCAAAATGTTTTTAAAGCATTTATTAATATAACACATGAATTTAAATATATATTTCAATCCATTAAAGTTATTTTCCTCACTGATGTTCAAATTGTCCTACATTGGTCAATAGAAGCTTTTTCATACCATCTTTTTGACATGACCTTGAAAGTGTTTGATATTTTCCTTGCTACTTGGGATGAAAAGTTGCTCATCTTATGCACTTACTAACCAAGACCTCTGCAGCATGTTGTTGCTTTTTGTTTCATTTTTAAAAACTGAGTTATGATTTGTATAGTAAAATATATATTTTCAGGATTATAATTCGATATGTCTTGATAAATATATACACTTATGTTACCATACCCCTGCCAAGATGTAGAATACTTCCAGAAAGTTACCTCTGCCAGTCTTTCCTCATTCCCCATAAGCAACCACTGTTTGGATTTCTATTACCATAGATTAGTTTTTCCTCTTTTAAAACTTCTCATAAATTGAATATTGGCATATGTATTCTTTTGTGTCTGGCTTATTTTATTGAGCAAATGCTGAGATTCATTCATGATGTTGCATACATTTGCAGTACATTCATTTTTTTATTGCTGAGTAGTATTCTACTGCGTGAATATACTACAGTTTACTTATTTATTCTCTTGTTAATAGAAACCTGGGATATTTTCAGTTTAGGAGTATTATAAACATATATGCTATGAACATTCTTTAATAAGGTTTGTATATGTCTATATACACATTTTTGTTTAGCTTAAAGAAATATGTAGGAGTAGAATAATGGATCATAAAGTGGATATATATTTAATTTTTTAAGAAACTATTGACCTATTTTCTAAAAGGCTATACCATTTTCTTTTCCCACAGGTACTGCATGAAAGGTCTTTGTCAACACTTGGTATTACAGATCTTCTATTATAAGTTAGCTACTTTGGTGTCTATGTAGTAGTAGAAGCACCTGAGTTTATGTGGCTTCTTTTTACATGAGTATAACTGTAAATTAATAATAGCAAACATATACCAGACCCTGTTCCCATACTTTATAAGTATATACTCAGTAATACCATTGAGATAGGAACTATTATTTTCTTTTTACAGGTGAGAAAACTGAAGCACAGAGAGGTTGAGTAACTTACATGAAGTCACACAGGGAAGAAGTAGCAGATGTAGGATCTGAGCAGGCTGTTTGCTCCAGGACTCAGGCCCCTGAGTTGTATGCTTTTCTGTCTCTTGCAATTGTTAGTTAGGATCCCTTCCCTTAGTCATAGAGATGTAAAGTACATCATAAGGAATATAGTTAATAATGCTATAATAACTATGTATGGTGCCAGGTGAGTAATGTACATATTGGGGGGAACACTTTGTAAAGTATATGATTGTCTAACCTCTATGCTGTACACCTGAAACTAATACAAAATAATATTGAATGTAAACTGTAATTAAAAAATAAAATAAAAAAGAATCCTTTCCCTTTCTCTAATGTTTTTCTGAGATGCTGGCAAATATTTCCAATCAAAACTACTATCACATTAATAAAAAAAAAAAACACTGTAAGGGGGGAAATTGGGACAACTGTAATAGAATAATAAAGTATTTAAAATTTTTTAATTAAAAATAAATAAAATAAAAAAACAAGTACTCTCTAATATAAAGCACACTGTTTTTTTAAAGAATATTTTTACGTCTACCCAGCTTACTCTGAACTTAAACATTTTCCTTTTATCAGTTCTTTTTCCATTCATTACTCAAAAGTTTCTTATTTTGAGCATGTTTTTTGCTTGCACAACTTTTCCATAAGTTCCAATCTTCAAGTACTGAGAATATTTTATATCAGAATGCATTTTTGCAGGAGCAAACAAGAAGTGAGAATAACTTTAATAACATGGCTTTGCTGTTTCAGTATCTAAGAATAGGATAGTTTCAGGTTGATGAGGTCCACAGGTTAGCAGTGCCACCAAAGTCCCAGGTCCCTTCTCCTTTTCAACTCCTTTTCAACTCCTTTTCAACTCTCCTTTTCAATTCAACATGTTCTCCTCAAGCTAACATTCCCTCCTGGTGGCAATATAGTTGCCACTGTTCCAAAAAATGGCTACCCTCTTTCTTCTATGTTTCTTTAGAGAGTGTTTACAGAAATGTACCAGCTAGCCATCCTCTACTGGCCACAGCTGGGTTGCATTTTTACCCTAAACCAGTCCTTGCCAAGAGGAATAAGGTCATCCTGATTAGCTTTGATCACAGCTTTACAACCAATGTATGGATATACTGGGCAATAGTTATCCTGAGATAAGCTCCTTTCAGCCCTTAACACATCCTGTGGAGGTGGGCATCCTCCAGTGCCCACCTCAAGCCCTGAGCAGCCATATACATTTTCCCTGGGTACCATACAGGCATTATAATTTTGTATGTACTCTATGACTTGGAAAAGTGTTGAGGAGCACTGCCTTAGACACCAGCCAGGATGTGGGGGAGGTGATATCAATCCCTGAACCAGATCAGGCCTTTCAGCATAGAAGAAAGAAAAAAATGGGTCTTGGAAGGAGATATAGAAAATAGACAAGAACGAGAGAACCCATAAGGGAGCAAACACAGCCAATATCATGCTCTATAACTGTCTTATCTGTGTCCCGTCCTCAATTGCTTCCTTGATGGTGCTGACTTCCAAATGTTCCCTCCTCTAGCTCAACACTCCAAATGTAGGAACACAGGAATGTGCAGGCATGCATTGGCCAAGCTGAGCCCCTAGGCCTGCCTCTAGTTAAACGAGGGCAGACAGGAATATCTGGGCAGGAAGCCCTCACTAGGATATGCCTTTTGGATATTTGCCTGGTGGGCACTTATATTTATTTTTTATTTATTTATTTTTTAATTTTATTTTAATCATTGTTCAAGTACAGTTTTCTCCCCCCTACTCCCATTCCAGCTCACCCACCCAACCCTCCCCCCTTCCCCCCATTACCCCCCACCCCTAGTTTTTGTCCATGTGTCCTCTAAATTTGTTCCTGTAAACCCTACCCATTCCACCCTGAAATTCCCTCTTCTCTGGTGGGCACTTTTAGAAGGGAGATGGATGGTTAACAAGATGCTGATGGTGAGTGCTAGCCAGCTAAACTGTGACAAAAGCCCTCTTTGAGGAGCTTCCTGTACCAATTCCAATTTACCTCTGAGTTAGGCTGGCCCTGCAGAAAGTCTGTATCCAAGCAAACTTGCAGGTCAACACTTTTGGCAAATAACCATGACATTTATGGGACCAGCAGTTTCAATCATCTTTCAACTAATCAATGCTGGTGCCTTCCAAAATGAGACAAATGACAGCTGGGTAGTCGCTTGTGGCTCTGAAATCTCTTTGAGATAATTTGGCTCTGGTTAATTATGTTTAAGTTAGTAAACATGGATTGAGAGGGCCAAATAAGCTTAGAGACCTCAGGCATCTAAGATGAAAGAGAAAATAAATGATGTATCATTTTGTTCTGCTAAACTTAATCCCTTGTATAAGTAGATAGATAATAAATACATGCCTTGATAATTGTTTTCCAGCTTTCTAAATGAAGTATAGAGCATTCACAGAAGAGATAAAATTGCTGAAATCCACTAAATAGTAAGTGTGGAAAACCATACAGTCGTCCCCCCTTATCCATAAGAAATATGTTCCAAGACTCCCAGTGGATGCCTGAAACTGTGGATAGAACCAAATCCTATATATATATCCTATATTATTTCCTATCCATATATACCTGTGATAAAGTCTGCTTTATAAATGAGGCACCATAAGAGGTTAACAATAACTAACAATGAAATAGAATAATAATAACAATATTCTGTATTGAAAGTTATGTGAATGTGGTATGATGAAGTAAAAATGGGTGTCTTGAACACAAGCATTGCAACACCTCAACAGTCAGTCTGATATAGCTGGAGACACTGGACAAAGGAATGATTCATCTCCCAGGCAGGACTAAGCAGGATGCCTGAAATTTCATCATATTCCTCAGAATGGCATACAATTTAAAACTTACGCATTATTTACCTCTGGAAATTTCTATTTAATAGCTTTGGATTACAGTTGACTACAGGTAACTGAAACTGCAGAAGGCAAACAATGGATATGGGAAGTACTGTATGAAATCAACAGTATAGTGAATGTGAAAAAAAAGCACTATGCTCAGCTATTCCTAAATCTTAAGACTTTGGTGCATGACAGAAGGGCTATGGGAGACCCTGTCTTTATGACAGTAGAGGATTTTAACCAGCAGTGCTCTGCATAAAGCTTATTTTAACTATACACAGAAAATCCATATCACTTTGAGACAACAAATATTTTCTAAGAGAATAAAAATTTCTCTCAAGTCTGGCTCTGAAAACATGCAGAGCGATTTACAGTGTGATAAAAGGCAGAATGCTTCCCTTTATCTTCTCAGGAGAGAATGATTCCCATGATCCAAGTATTATGGCCCTTAAGAAATTTATGAAAACTGGACAGCTCCACTAAAACATGAAATAAAATAAAAATAGATATAAAATGTAATTTTTCGGCTAGTAGAGTGGTACAAATCAAAAGTTGTTGGCTAGAGTATGGAAAGAGGGATTCTTTCTCATTAATAGCAGCATGAATTGTACAACCTTTCTGGAAATCCAATTCCTTCAAAGCAAGGTATTTATCTTATAGAAATTTTCCCACAAATGTTGGGCCACATGCCTAGGTTGTGGGTTAGGTCCCAGGTCAGGGGTGTGAGGCAACAGATTGAAGTTTTTTTCTCACATCAATGTTTCTCTCTGTGTTTTTCTCCCTCCCTTCTCCTCTCTCTTAAAAAAAGAAAGATTTGGAAGCAACCTCAATGCCCATTAATAGGTGCTTAGTGAAATTAATTAAACTACATTCATACCATTGAATAAACAAGCTATAAAAAATGAGATAAGTCATCTTAGTAAGTGAATACACTTAAAAATAAGGTATACATGATGATTTCATCTCTGTAAAATTTATATCGATGTAATATGTATGTCATTACGTATTTAGAAAATAATCTAATGAGTGTATACCACTGAAAAAGTACTTTCACTTTTAAGCCATGCATTTCTAGAACAATTCAACGTATGGACTTATTTTAATTATAAAAAAATCTATGGTTCTCAAATGAGCACAAATATTCCTTTTTATTCAACAGTAATCATGTCATAATAAGTAATGATCTTTATTGAATGGACACACTAGATAATAAACACTTGCAGAAATACTACTATATGCTGGGTGCTGTGATTCAGGGTGAAATTGGACAGGTCCTTGCTTTCCATAAACACTCAATATAAGTCCCTGGATTAATGTGTGAATAGGAAGTTTTACAAAAATTACATATATCCTTGCTATAAAAATTTAATTCAGAATTATGAAATAACTAGAAACCTCCCCCTTCATCCACTTACAGTTCCTAGAGGTATAAATTAGTAATGGTTTGGTATATATATTTCCAACCCTATTTTCCTATGTACCAGAACACAGAGACACATTTTTACATGTATATTATCTATTTATTTTTATATATACATATGCACATCTTGTATATTTTTCTGTTGTTTGCTTTTGCTTTGGTCTGGGACAGAGCTCTGCTTGTTCTTCCTGTTGACCTCAGAATTCCATGGTAGGAAGAGAAAGTTCACCCCTGAACAACACGGGGGTCAGGGGTGGTGACCTAATCCCCTTACTCCAGCAAACTCAAAAGTCCACATATAATTTTTTTAAAAAATCATCACCTGAGGATATGCTTATTGATTGTAGAGAGAGACGAAGGTGGGTGGAGAGGGAGGGGGAGACACACACACACACACACACACACACACACACACATCTATTGGTTGCCTTTCATATGCGCCCTGACCAGGGATCAAACTTGTAACCTAGGTATGTGCCCCAACCAGGAATAGAACCTGCAACATTTTAGTGTACAGAACAATGCTCCAATTACATATAATTTTGACTCCCCCAAAACTTAACTACTAATAGCCTATTATTGACCAGTAGCCTTACCAAAATAAGCTGTCAATTAACACATGTTTTGATATATGTATTACATACTGTATTCTTACTATACAGTAAGTTAGAGAAAATAAATGTTAGCAAGAGAAGAGAAAATACCTTTACAGTATTTATTGAAAAAATCTGCATATAAGTGTACATGTGCAGTTCAACCTGTATTGTTCAAGGGTCAACTGGTACTATTATTTAATCAATCATTCCTCAATTCATGTTTCCACTGGTTTACTATTTCAAATAAAGTTGCAATAAACATTCTTGTACATACACCAATATATGAGAATGTACTTTAAGGTGATTTCCTGAAATGGAAACGTTTGGTCAAAGAGAGCACACACCTTACATTTTGACTGGATACAACTAACTGTGTTACAAAAAGGTTGTAACAATTTACCAAATCAATTATGGTTTATTTTTTTGTGCATCAAAATTAATTCCATCTACATGAGAAAGAAAGAGAGCATCCTACTTCTAGGATACTTTTCCTTTTTTCTTTTTATTTTTTGCATATTTTAATAGAGCTTTTCTCTTTATTGAGTTCTTGTCATATTCTAGACACTGGTGTAAGTAGCCATATGGCATCCTCCCATTTAAAATTGACAATAACATTATAAGATATTATGTTCCTATTTTATAAAGGAGGAAATTGAGGCTCAAGGAGATTAGGCATCCAGCCAGAGTGGCACAGGATTAGAACTCACATCCATCTGACTCCAACATCCTCATGTAGTGACAAACATGTTACATTAATATAAATTTTACAGAGATGAAATCATCCTATACATTTTGTTTTGAAACATATTTACTTACGAACATGCCTTAGATACCCACCTATCTTCTTATTTTTTGTAATATGTATTCAAAAGATATATGCAAATCACTCAAAGGAAATAGATAAGACTTTTCATTTCATTATAACATCTATTAAAAGAGACTGATGTCATTAAGTAACTGTAAATAATGAATGAAGCTGCTTTGGCCAAGGAACTCACTATTGTTTCCCAAGCTGCTCCCTCTTTCTCCTCACAGTCCCTCCCACCTATAGCTACCCACCTGATCCTCCTTCTGCAATGGGGTTGCTGGGTAAGGAGGGTGGGCAAGTGCTTAATACTGAGTGACTTGCTCTGCTGCTCTCTACTTACTACTCAGCAGCCCCCAGAGTGGCAGCTCAGGGTGGCAGCCCAGGGCCTGGTCCCTTTTCATAAATGAGTGAGCAGGCCAACTAAGAGGTAACATGGGAGTTATAGCACACAACAAATTTTCTGGTTGTTCACAAAAATTTCTTTGACTGAACTTCATCAAAACTGATAGCAACTTCCTAAGGATACAATCTATTATGGAACTTAATCATGTTATTGGTTTGACTACTTATTTCAGAGTCATAATATAACCTTAGATGTGATGTTGATGATTGGGGAAAATATGCTATGTTTGGTGAATATGTTGGTTCATGGTTTTTTTTTTTTTCTGGAAAAAATCAGATACAGTAATATATGCATGTCCATGTAAGTACACATTTGTGATAGATATGTTCATATATAAAATGTATTTATACATTTAAACATGACCTATTTAGCTCAGAGAAAATGTACAAAAAACAGGGAAAAAGAGAAAAAGGTAGAACATAAGTAAATTTGATACACAAATAAAATACACAGTATACAGCACAAAGGAGTGTTAAAATTTTTACTATATTTGTAAACTAATCTAGTGTATGAGCCTGAAAAAAAAATTAAACTGATGCAACTCAGTAGTGAATAAAGAGCACTGTTCAAGATCTGGCACTAACATCTCACAAATGTTTTTGAACTCCAAGTTGAGTTGGCTTCTTTAATAAACTCAAAAAATTATTAAAGGAAAAACACATTCACTAAAAAAATCTCATTTCTAAAAAGAATTTGAGAGCAGAATCTTATGAGCTCAGCTGTAACTATATATGCTTGTCTGGAACTATATCTGGTATCAATATCTAGAAAGATTAATGTATAAATACCTTAAGGAAGAAGGAATCCCATAAATTTAAACATGAGTTGAGAGTTAAGATTCTTTATACCTTGACCAAATTGTTTCAAACTTAAACATTAATTTTGTTTAAAAATTGGCATTAGACTACTTATTAAAAGTAAATGTATTCTGTCTTCAGGAACTACTTGGGCAATACCTAGCATTACTTTTTGTTCTAGAGATTATGATTCTGTCACTATTTGAGGTTGATAAATAGACAAAATAACCAGCTTTTGTACTCAAAGGGTCAAACTCTCTTTATAATATTGTCTGTGCTTGCAGAATTTTAAAAAGCTTGGAAGTAGCCAAAGACTTGGGGAAAGAAAGTTTTTAATTAAACACTAATGAAGATCAGAAAAATGCTTTATTTTTCCTCCCAAGAATTCAGGCAAATCCAAAGGATCCTTCCATCCTTAACTTCAGTGCACAAGAAAGACCTGAGCCAGGGTCCAAATGAAAAGCGATGTCCATAGAATGCCAAAAGGAAAAAAAAAAATGCCTGAAACATTGGTCAGCATTGGTCAGGCAAAACAGCACTTTCCAGAGCCTAACCACAGGGCTGGGCACAGGAAGCAGCCATCACTTGACTATTGGAGCTAACAAGAACTGCAGAAACTGCCAACTTCCCCACCCTAGCTGGGCGTGATTAGGACCTGCAGCTGGCTGGACACAAAAGCTACCTAGGGTTCTCTGGTGAACCTGTTTTCCAGGGGCTGGAGGCAGTGACCTGTTCTGTTCTCTAAAAGTCTTCCCTAATCAAATGGCCACCAGAGAACACAAATCAATATATTCTTAACTAGCTTACACAGTTTGGGGCTATTTTCCATTACAATAAAGTATAAACACACATGTACAGATACATTTCAACATGCATGGCTTTCTTCCTGGATGAGGTTTCCAAAACTCCCTAGAATTCAAACACTGTCTTTGGATAGAGTCCCCCTAATGCTTCTTCCCCCTCCTCCAAATTCTCTGCATCTTCTATACCACATGCTGCCTCCACTATAGCCCAGGTCTCCATTGTCTCTTAGCTGGACATGAAGAAAAGGCCTCCTAACTGTTTTTTACCTTTCACCAGCCATTCCCCCAGAGTGCAAGAGAGAGCTGATTCCTTATTTATTTAGGCAACAAGTGTCTCTGAAGGACATACTAGGTTACAGGCACTGAGGATAAATGATGAACATGAGTTCCACCAGGCCTTCAGCTGACATTCTGGTTGGCAGGGAGACACAATAAACATGTAAATAAATCTATCCCAACATTGGGTGGTGATAGGGTTATAGAGAAAATGAAGCAGAGAAGAGAATGGTTGGGTGGCCTCTCAGTTTGGGTGGCACCTGAAGGAAGACCTGCACATCATATGGATTTCTGGGTGATGAGGTTCCCAGGCAGAAAAAGTCTAAGGGCAAAGTCTTTGAGGCTGGCATGTGCTTGGATAGTTTGAGGGACAGCAAGAGTGCCAGTGTTTCTGGAGAAAATTAGAATTAGAAGATGAAAGAGGAAAGGAGTTGGGAGTTCCGACCAGACCTTGAGTGTGTTTGCTGGTGGTAGGGGTGGAGGAACACTGAGCAGGGGGTACCAATCATGCAGGAGCTTGTTGGTAGAGTTAAGTCTGGCTTTTTCTCAAGTTGGGAAGTCATTGGAAGGTTTTGTATAGGAGAAGTGCATCATCAGAGTGTCCATCAGTAGATGAGTGGGTACAACAACTATGGGGTATTCACACAATGGAATTTTACTTGGCCATAAAAAAGAAGAAAGTTTTACCTTTTTCGACAGTATGGATAAAACTGGGGAACATTATGCTAAGTGAGATAAGCCAGTCAGAGAAAGACAAGTACCACGAGATTTCACTCGTATGTGTAATCTAATGAACAAACTGAACTAACAAGAAAAATAGGGACAGACTCATAGGTGAAGAGCAGGATGACAGCTTGGGGTGGGAGAGGTTAGGAGGTGGAGGGATGGAGCAACAAGGAAAAAGGACTCATGGACATGGACAACAGTGGTGATGGCTTGGGGGAGGAGGATATAAAAGGAGTAAATGGTAATGGGAAAATATGATAAAGATTAAGTTAAAAATAAATAAACAAAATAGGTTTGTCTACAAAAAAATCTGGAGGCTGGGTTGAGAATAAACCTCAGAAAAAAATGCCATTATCCATTTAGTCTCAGTGAGTTTATTAATTCCTGCTGTGGTTCCAGGATTTGGTAGAGGGAGAGATTAGAGACTGAGTGTGTCCTGGGAAGAATTCTGTGAAGGGCAGTGAAGAAAAGGAAGAGGCTGAATGGTTTGCAAACTAAGTCCATTATATACGATGGCTGAGTGAATGGGATTTGGATTTAGACAGATCTTTACTCTTGGACAGCTTACTTAATATGTCTAAACAATTTCTACATCTGCCAAATGGGTTTAATAATACCTAATTCATGTCATTCTTAGGAGAATTAAATGAAATGGTAAATATAAAGTGTTAGCACTATGTCTGATATATGGAAAATATGCATTAAGTAGAAATAACCATAGCTAATACTTTTAAAATACTTACCACAAGCCAGGCACCCTAGTGAGATCTTCATTTATGTGACCTAGGGTTGTCCCCTCAACAACCATGGGAGGTAGAATTACTGTCATCCCCATCTCAAACACAAAAAAATGAGACACCGAGCTCCTAGGCTGTGGCTGTTTGGGCTGGAATGATGCCAGAGTTTGCACTCAGAACCACAAGCATGGATCTTTTCAAAGATCTTGACACTAATCTTGTTGATCTTAAATGGCATGGTCTTTCACTTTATTTTTTTTTTAAGATTCTATTTATTTATTTTTAGAGAGAAGGGAAGGGAAGGGAAGGAAAAAGGGAGGGAGAGAAACATCAATGTATGGTTGCCTCTCATGTGCCCCAAACTAAGGACCTGGCCCATAACTCAGGCATGTGCCCTGACTGGGAATTGAATCCACAGCCCTTTGGTTGACAGGTCCACGCTCAATCCACTGAGTTACACTAGCTAGGGCATGGCATGGTCTTTTAGAAATTTATTTATATCAAGTGATGGGCTAAAATATTAAGATAATTTTCCTTCCCAGTTTTGGGGGAACTTAGCATCTTAGTTCTCTGCCATACAATTACAGTCTTTGGTTAGACCCAGAAAATGTGGAAGATGAATTTGCTCAGTAATAAATGGACTCATATTTCATTTATCAGCCAAGTTTTCTTTCCTTTCTGTATGTGTTACTACTAGTAGCTGACTCCATGGTTACCCATCCCTTTAACAGAGTATAGGATCTAGTCAGGAGACTGCTCTGATAGCCAGGCCATCTGTTAAAACTAGATTCTCCTACTTCCTTCCCCTCAATTCAATCCTCACTCTCTGCTTCCTTCCCACTGGCCCCACCTTAGTTCAGGCTTTGGTCCCAGCACCTGTTGGGAAGGCATTTGTAGATATTGCTGTGATGTGCTGTCCAGACTTATTTCATTAGCTCTTGGGACTGTTGTGATCTGACAGCTCTTAGCTCTCAACTCCCTCTGGGAATTGTCCTGCCTCAGAGAGAGCTGCCTAGTTCAAGGTCACACCGCCTTCTCAAGGGCAGCCCACCACTGATGATGGGTTGATGTAGATGAGGGGAAGACCCAGCCCTCTTGTTCCAACTGGGAACAACTCTCAGTTTCAGGGCTACCCATGAGTTCAGTGGAGGCCTTTGTCGAGCTGAATTGTAGTCCAGCTTCTCTCCTCAACTCTGCCTCTTCCTGTTTTCTCCTGTAGACCTTGACCCTGAGAGTAAACGTCCCCTGGTAATCTCCAGTTCAGAGTCCACTTCCTAAGGATCAGTATTCATGCTGTTCCACAGTAAGATTGCTTTCTTTGGTCTCTGTGGTTGAGCAGGTTTACATGACCTGCTCTGACCAGTGACTTATAAAACTGACATGAGCCACTTAGAGGTTGAGCACTTAATTGCCAATGAAAAGGCCCAAAGAGTTCTTCACTTTCAATCATGGCAACTGGCTATGTTCTGGAACATTCTGTGAGCCTGAGTGACAGTGATGACAGAGGTTATAGCCAACCTGTGACTGGATAGGTAGTATAAACTGAAAATAAACTTTTATTGTTTTAAGCCATTAGGATCCTGGCAGCTGTTCATTACTATAGCAAAACCTATCCTATCCTGATTTATAACTTTTCCTCACTGCAGCAGCCTCCCAACCTCCCTCCTCTTCCTACCTCTGCTATGTCACGCTCTCCCAAATCTATCAGTGACATGGCCAGTGCTATCAGTGCTTTTCTCTATCAATCTTTCCCTTTCCCCCGAACTTCTGAAGAAAAACATCAAAATCCTTATCCTAAAGTACAAGATCAATCAAGTTCAGATGTTGTTCTTACATAAAATTTCTGTTTGCCTGATGCTGTCTCTCCCTCTTTCTTCATTAACCTTAAAATACTTAAAATTCCCCAAAGTTATGTCTTCCCATGCCTGAAATACCCCCTGCCTTTCTCCATCTACCAAATTCCTTCTTGTCCTTCAAACCTTAGCTAGAGCTCAACTCCTCCAGGAAACTTCCTTGGCTTCCCCCACCACCTTTTGCTTTATGCCTGTCTGATTTAGACCCCTTTAATGTGTACCTAAAGCACTCTTGGAAAAACCTTTCTATAGAGTTTGACTTCCTTACCTGTCTCCCCTTCTTGACCATACATTTCTTGAGGAGGGCATGAAAAATATCTATTTTGACTTTGTGTTGCTAACACCTTGGCACAGTAACTGGGATGTGGTAAGCACCTGTTGGTTTTTAGGTATAAATAAATAGACAAATGAACCCAACTATAACTCCAATTATTATGTTCTATAAGGAAAGACCTAGTAAAAGTAAACTGAGCATTCATCATTTGTTTATTAGTTTCCTAGCGACTAAGTTTTTCATGAGAAAATTCTTTCATATTCCCTCAAGTTCTGTTTTTCTATGATTGAATTCTGGATTTCCTGTAGCATTGTCTAACCAATACACTTTTTTTGTTGATGTTTTTCTATTTCAGGGATTGGTAAGCTCTTTCTGCAAAGGGCTTCATGGTAAATATTTTTGATTTTGTGGTCGATGTAGTCTTTGTCTCAACCACTCAGCTCTAAGTAGTTGAGTCACAACTACTCAATTCTGTCACCATAGTGAGAAAGCAGCCTTAAACAACATATAAATGAATGAACAGGACTGTGTGCCAATAAAACTTTATTTATAAAGACAAAGGCAGGTCAGTGTTTTTTCTGTGGGTCATAGTTTGTCAGCCATCTAGTCTATATGATTTATATGCCTGGATGGTGGACAGTGGGTGGGAACAAACAAAATGTACACGATTTGAAGGTCATTTGGATTCTATCCAAGTTGCTCCCACTGGAGGCAATGATTCCATTCAGGATTTGTACAAAATTATACCTTTAAGACATGGGGAAGAAAGTGAGAACTTAATCCCAAATCACAAACTGAGGGCTTTGTTAGAACATGTCACCCTTAATAAAAAGCAGAGTGTTGATGTTTTTTAAAACAACATTCCCCCATCATTCTCACCTTAATTGCTGGTTAAATCTAATTAATAGCTATAATGCAACCCATCCAGGCAAGATATAAGTAGAATAGCTATATAAGTAACAAATCAGTTTTTAGTATTTAGCTCAAAATTGAAGGTGAATATCCCATGTCGGCAACTTTAACTTAATTCAAAGCTTCACTCACAAAGTGTTAAAGTGTCTTTGTTAAAAGGCAGCTCAGTGCAGCCTCAGCCTGCTTTTCATTTAGTCATATTACTACAGAAGTGCCTTATAGCTAGTATCTTAATTATTCATGGTTATTGGTAAATTAAAGCACTTGCTTCTCCAATATCTAGAAGAGGAGGAAGCATTCCATTCCAAATAAATTATGCTTCCTTGGTGCAGCCAGCCAGGCCATAAGGTTGTTGCCAAATTCCTTATGAATAGGTGGGAGATCTTATATCACTTATAGTGTATGAATAAAGAAAACACCCCAGGGGACAGCCAGGTATTTCATGTAATGGATATCTCCTGCCCCACCCTTATTTCTCTCTAGAGTAATTGAGGTCTGGATTTCCTTACAAACAAGACCATTCATATGAGATGCAAGAAAAATGACACCTTTGTATTATCAAGATGATAAAAAATTGGGTTCAGTAAAATATGCAACTCTCTGGTATGTGTTTCCAGTTCATATGCCAGAAAACTAGGTGGTCCAATGGAACACTCCCCTCTATTGCTTAGAATTCATAATGATGGGATAGCAATATGGGTTTCCTAATGATGGGTCCCTCCTCCTTAACTCAAATTACTGTGGCAAAATACTTACCAATGTATTTGTGCATGAATCTTTGTACTTGCCTTGAAAAACAACTCATTATTTTATTTAAGGAGCTCTAGACTTGAGAGTCTAATAACACAGATGCAGTGAACATTGCTGATTGCATTTCAACCAAGCATTGACCCTCCCTCATTGTTTGGCTGCTACATGGTTGTCCTTTCCTCCATGCCTACACCAATCAATATAATTCAGTGTTTCTTAATATTTGATTAATTATCACCCCCTTAATAAGCCTGTTTAGATTTTTTAAAAAGATTTTATTTATTTTTAGAGAAAAGGGAAGGAAGGGAGAAAGAGAGAGCAATACTGATGTGTGAGAGAAACATTGATTGGGTGCCTCTCACACACCCCCAACTGGGGGCCTGGTTTGCATCCCAGGCATGTGCCCTGACCAGGAATTGAACTGGTGACCTTTAAGTTCACAGGGTAGTGCTTAATCAACTGAGCCACACATGCCAGGGCAGAGTTTTTGTTAGCTAGTTCTTCCCACCCCATATTCTAATGCCACAGATATACTATATATCTGTTTATAGTTTGGATATCGATTGTATGTATAAAAAGGGTAAGATTTTTTTGTCCCCTCCTATTCTCAGGAAACTATTTTTGCCTTTTGGGTACCATATTACTTATTGAGAATGCATTTATTATAATCCTATTCCCTGTGTCAATCAGTGCATACATAGCATTGGGGGTGGGCACAGATCCTCAGTTGACCCACGGAGTGCGAACTGGAAAAATTTTTGATAGTTAGTGAATATGAGGCATTCTTTTCTATCTGAAGGGTTGCCATGTGGATCTCAGCCCTGAAACTACTGTGGCTATCTGCTATCCTGAGGGAAGAAATCACCTGAAGAACAGTTAACACACAAATCAGAATCATGGGGAACAAGCATGATGCCCTGATCAAGCCATATTTCAAGTTCATTATACTGCTAGACTTATCAGTGTGTCAAAAGTCCCTTCTTTTTATTCTGTAGGTTAGTTGAGTTGGGCTTCCTATTATAATAAATGAATCCTAACTGATAAAACAGATAACATTTATTGAATGCTTCAAAAACTCTAGGCACTGTGCTAAATATCTCACATGTTATTTCTTTTAGCAATGTCTGTGACTAATACTATTACATTTCTCATTTTATAAACAATAATACCAAAACAGAGTTAGACTAAGTAACTTGCCCACAGTCATACATGGGCAGAGGGAAGGTTCATTTGTATGTCTATATAACTTGGAGCTGAAGGTATTAATCACTTTATTTTACTACCCTTTAGTTCTATGCAACTAAAGTCACTATTTTCTTGCTAGATATTTCAAAGGCATTAGATAAAATGGTGTTTGGTTGCTAACAATGAACTATATTGTGCAATGGAAAAATCTATGGTTCTCCCAAAGTTTTAAAATATTTTTAAAATCTTATTTCTCCAAAGACATAAGCAACTTTAAACTTTGAGATCATTTTCTACTTATGCCTCATAAAGTGGGCATCATTATTTTAGATGTTCTTTCTTATTATTATGAGAGGGTTTTGTTGGCTGGGTCACTACCCATTTTACAAAAGAAAAACCTATAGTTTAGTAGGTTAGTCCTTCAAATTGCTGTTCTGCTTTAAAAAAATTATTGATCAACCTTATAAAGAACCCATGGGGTCTGAGGTTTCTAAAAACTTCATGTTTGAATTGATCCCTAATAGTAGAAAAAATAATGCAGAAGTATCCTGATTCCTTGGGGAGAGAGGCATGGAAGCTGTTTGGCTGGCTACAATACTTGTGTTCTTTTGAAAGTTTTTTCAGACATTAAAAAAACAAAACTATATCAGGGTTACTTTGTCTTGCAGACCAAACTGAACAACGGTTTCCCAAAAAAGAAAAAGGTTGGGAGGCAGACATACCTCTGGCTCCAAAAATCCAGGTAATCTGTGTAATATGGCCAGATGGGATATATCCCCAGCTCCATAATACTCTCAAAGCCTCACATGCTGCTCGAGTTCTCAACCTGGCTTTGGGATTCTTTCAAAATGCAATACATTATAGACAAGTTATTCAAAGCAGGACTTGTGAAAGCACAAAGTAAAATGTTCCTCACATTTTAATAAGGATGACAAGAGGATGCTAATTCATTAGATGCCCGCAGTTTAGTTGTAGGTGCTGGTCTTTTCATTTTACTTGATTGATGGAAGACTGTGGCTTGTCAGAACCAGGGGGCCTGATCACATATGGGACTCAGTAGGGTGAGATATAAATTATGGTTACACTGAGAATGGGGTCAGGGTAGGGGGAATTTAAGAGCTGCAACAAAGTTATTCCACATAAAAAGGAAGAAAAAAACCATTATGCTCTATTCCTATAATAAACACCATGTATAATCTTCTTACATACAATGTAGATTTTTTAAAAAACCACAAAGATATTAACAACCAAAACACATGACTTTTAAATCTACAAACGACTGCTTAAAAAAAAAAATCTAGGGAAGCTGCAATCCCAGAGAGGATGTGTCTCCTAGTTGAATAAAGTTGCTGCATTTTTTGCCTGTAGGATGGGACTTAGAAGAGAAATAAAGGGGTTGTGTTGTCTTGTGTGACAGAGAGTAAATCTAAACATAAGCATTTCAAAGGCCAGCCAGGCCACCCCTCCCTTCCCCAGCCCATCATCCTCCTGCAAAGTGTTCACAATTTTCAGTCCATCCTTCCCAAAGCCAGTAGACACAGAATCAGCTTTTCCTGGCTCTGCCTTGCAAGTTGGGGCTGCTTGATGGAAAAATGAAATAAAATCAAAGGAAAAAATGCAAATTCATTAATGCTCCCCTGACTAGACTAGTGTGAAATCTCTGCCCCTGACATAAAAAAGAAGGAACCATCTGAATGTCAAGGTTGTCTCCTGAAGACCCTGTGCTACAAAGTTACATACAGCTTTCTTAGCTGAGTGCTAGCCAGTACACCCTCACTCTACACCAGATGTCTTCGTTTGCTGGGACCAACTCACAAGTGCCCCCCCGTGCCCCATGGGAAAAATTCACAAGCTTTATCAGGCAACAGTTACCCATTGCTTCTCAGCATTTGACCCAAGAGTCGAGCAGCCTGCTAGGAGTTTAAGAAGAGATGTAGAGGGAGAGAGAATAAAATCATACAGGTGGAACCGGCTTCCCATGAGCGCCTTGCACACTGTAAGGCCCTCGGGGCAGGGTGGGGGGGGCCGTGCCCTGCCTTACCTGGTACACGTCCCGCAGCCCACACCACGTCCGCAGCACCTGGTGGCAAGCCCGCAGTCTCTCCGTGTACCATCTCCTCAGCGTGGATACGGTCAGGTTCCACACGAAGCGGCTGCCGTTGAACAGCAAGTCCTCCACTCCACACATGAACACCGAGGCCATGCCTCCTCCTTCCCTCGGAACCCGGGATGCCCGGCTCCCGCAGTTGCAGCCCAGTGAGCAGATCACAGCAATCCCAGCACCTGGGCTCAGACGCTGACTTCTGCTAGTAGCCGGGGGTCAATCTTCCACCACACTGGCCTTTCACGGTCCGAGCTGGCCAGGCTCCGGCCCCATGCCCTGGGATTGGGCGCCCGCCAACCAACGGCTGCGGCTGGCACACACAAGCCCAGTGTCCACTCCGCCCCGTTCGCTGGCAGCCCAGAGCAAGCTGCGCTAAGCTCCGCCAGGCGAGCCCTCGGCTCTCCCCCGGCGCGGAAGCCCTGGCCTGCGAGGACTCCCCCTGGTGCTCCCGGAGTGCGCTGGGCAGGGGGGTAAGCCGAGCAACTCTTTGCAGGTGGAGAGGAGAGCTGCATTTTAGCACACGTGGCTTGTACGTCCCCCCCCCCCCCCCCCCCCCCCACACACACACACACAGCTGAGTCTCCTAATTTGCTTCGGAGACCACCTTACTTTTCCCTACAGGGTCTGTGCTTGGCATCTGGTTCTGCTCATACTGATAAATATCCCTGGGCAACAACCCATGCAGGAGTAAAAAAAAAAAAAAGTCTTCCATAGCATCCCTTTGGACCCCACTCCTGGGGGAACAGCTCTGAATGTTTTCCTTGGTTGGGCTAGAGCCAGGAGATGAAGATACCAGTTACAAAGCAACAGTGTGTGAGTGGCTCCAGAACCTGACTTTGCTATCTTGAGGGTCTACAAAAAAAATGACAACTTGCCTGTTGTTGCCAGCCAGGGGGCAGGTCCCTGCACCCCTGCCACTGTGTTCATTCCAACGCAGACGTCAGTTATAAGAAAACAAAGAGGGTTCATGGTCTCTAGCAGGTAGCTTCTGCTCATTATTTGCTGGAACATATGAGCTCACAAGAGAATCCTTGTTTTGATTCTGGAAAATTCAGCCTCTGAACATGTCTAGCAGCAGCTGCCAGCACAAACCTGCACAGGTAGTTTATTCTCTACTCAAACCAGAAGAAGCTATTCCACCACTCACAAACTCACCAGATAATTAATGTTTTTTAAAGTTCTCCCTCAGGAATTGATATTGCCCGAGGTATTTGGTAAGGGGACCCCAGATTGCCCCACATACTATTAGTCTCTGTTTTTCTGTAGGATGTGTGCAGATTTTATTCAGGTAGACTGACATTTCTTATAGCAAAAGCACTGCAGCCCATTTCAGACTGTTGTGTTCTCCTGAATCCATCTGTAAGACAATTGTCTGTATTTTATTGGCACTTTCACACATGGGCTGTTATCTTTGCCATTATGTGGTAGAAGGGTAAGGAGCCACAGCCTTTCTCCTGAACTAGCTCAGAAGGCCTCAGAACAGATTATCCACAAGTTAATCAGCTTTATTTCAGGTTTCAAATATACCGTTGGAATCTTAATTCAGGTGAAACTCAATCAGTCAAAAGAACACAAAAATCTGCCCTCAAAGTGCCTGTTGTTTTCAAAGCAACCACAATCAAGAAACTTTTAAATGAGATTTCTTCTTTCACTATTTTTTATTTCTCTTTATTACCAATAAAGTTGCCTGAGAGCTTTTGTTGAATTTGTTAATGGACATAAGATCTGATCCAAGATCTGTGAATTTTCTTTTTTATAGTAAGTCTGCTCTGCATGCTCATTAGTATTAGCATTCTAAAGATATTCTCCAAGATAATGGTCACAGTATTGATACAGAATCAGAATATACTAGGTTTTACTGAATCAAAAGAAAATAAACATAGGGCAATTTGAAAAAGAAATGTTGTAATTCTGATAACAAACTCCTGAACTTCAAAAATGGCCAATTTGTATCAATGAATGTAGTGGTACATTTCTTTTTTTAAATGATGCAGTGTGACTGTCTTCTTAAAAATGTTGAGTAGCCAAGGGAATACCAGGATAAAACCTACAACAGGGCAATTGCCTCTGTCTTATGACATCATCCTTTCTCTCAGAAGTGTTGCTCTGGAAACACCATGGCTGTTCATAGGTCTAATGTCAGTGGTCAATTCCAACTTCAGTCATTTTCATTCAAGGTTTCCAAAGTCAATGTTTACACTATGTTCTAGAAAATAGCGTGTTGTGTAATAGGGGTTCTCAAAGGATGATCCTTCAAGCAGCAACATCCCCTGGAAACTAGTTAGAGATTCAAGTTCCCAAGCTGCTCCAGGGCATTAGGTCAGGGATCTCAGTTATCATGCAGCCTCTGTGTGATTCCACTTATGCTAGAGTTTGAGAAGCACTATTGTAGGGCATGGTATTTAGGAGACAAGTGTCCTAAGAGAGACACCACTGACTTCAATCCCTGTCATGTAAGACCTGTGGGATCTTGCATAAGCTCTTTAAACCCACAAAGCCTCAATGTCCTCATCTATAAAATGGGTATGATATCACAATTAATCACAGAGAATGTTGGGGAAAATTAAATAAAATATTCTGTATAAAGTGTTTAGTGTAGTGGTGGCAAAGCATAAGCACCTAAAGAAAAGAAACTACCACCACTCTTGAAAAAGGAATTTTTTTCTTTTTATTTTTTGTAGTCAGATAAAACAGTACAAGTAAACTGTGTGGTCTTTTAAAAAATTTCTTGGCTAATTATCAACATCTGCTTTCCTATCCCTTTCTGTGTGTTGGGTGTTAAAGTTGGTGGTGACTTGTTCGGAGAGTAGTATTGCAACTTTCGTTTAAATCCCCCCAAAGCTGTTGGAGCTAGATTTTCCCCACCACAGCCAATCATTCCTGGGGACTCTGCATAGTGTATGCTCAAAGCTGCATGCAAAGTCAGGAAAAGATATATTGTTTCCACCTCTATAAACACTGATGCTTCTTCTTATTCCAGCAGCTCTCCTCTCCTACAGCAGAAATCTGAAGCTGAGGGTAGAATGAGTAGGATTTTTGAGTGAAGGAAGTGCAAGGTCCCCCACACAGGAGACTGACTGGGTGGCAAGGGAAACTGAATGTGTAACAGTGGAGAAAAGGGTGACCAAAGTGAGGCATCATTCTTAAAATTGACAAGCCAAGTGGGACATACCTGTTGGGAACCACCCTGCCTGGTATCAGAAGCTGTAACCCCCACGAAGGCTAAGGCTGAGGGAGTGACCTTGGACCATAAGCCAGCAAGGAGACAAAAGCTTATCTTCCTGGCAGGAGCGCTGCTTCTGCTGCTTCTGCTGCTTCATTCATAACTGAACCCCAAAGCTTGGTCAGTTAGCCAATGATGGGTAAGATTCCCCAAAGGGGGAATGACCTAAGACAGGCACAATCATGTGGGAGGCCCCCAAGAAAGGACTTTGGGGGCTACAGCAAAAGGGGGTGATGGACCCTCGCTCCTCAGCTTTGACGTAGCCTGAGTCCTCCTCATTTGGGAGAAAATCTCCTTATCTCTTGGTTGCCTTACTTCCCTGGCTCCATCTAAGCCTGACACAATGACAGGGTGGTGCAGCTCTGTGTTGAAAAGGGCGGGTTCCCTGGGTGATCAGGCCTAAGAAAGAATATGTAAAATCCTGTGAAACCTGTTTTGTTTAGAATGCTCTCAGTTGAATGATGAGGGTCCAGGGAAGAAGTAAGTTTGTTCCTTAAAGTTTTTTACAGCTGCTTGACCCTGACTCAAAATAGGCCTTCAGACTTCTATGTTACCTATTGTTTGATCCTTACTTCCTAGCAATGAGTAATGAGCTTTACCTGAATTCTTATGCAAACGAAACCAATAAAAAGCTTCTCTGGCAGAGGAATGCGTGCACTCCCCATTAGAGAGAGTAGCCATTCCATTCCTACTTCCCTACAAGAGCTGGTTGTCTCTGTGTATGTTTTTCTCGAGTGTTGACAAGCCATCCACAGCATTCCACGGTCACTGCCAGTGGGTGATCCCGTCACATACCAGATCTCAGACACTCACCCTTGAAACTGGTGTAAAATTTCCTTTGAAAGGGTGTTAAATCAAGCTAGCTTCAAAATTGTCTTGTGTTTTCTTTCTTTCTTTTTCTTTTTTTTCCATAATTTAAGAAGAACATTTTGTTTTCTCTCCAGCATCAGAGTTCCCTGCAATTCACTGTAATTTCCTGAAGCTGTCTCTGGAGGCTTATAGCGCTGCTTCAGGTGACAGCATTACTCACACTCCTGGGAGTTCTGCTAGAGATGCAAAAGAGAAACTGTCTCATCATCATCCCTGAGACTCCTGTAGGTTCTCCTTTGAGCAATCAGCAAGAAGACAGCACAAATGCCAACCTGTCTCTGGAAAGAGATTGCCTGTTGGTAATATAGCAGCTTCCAGAGGTCCCCTCTGTCCATCAGAAAGCCAGAGTCCACCTGATGCCCGTGGACATTGTTAAACCATACTTTGTACCTTTGACACCAGTGTGGCTAACTCCTGCTAGACCATGAGTATCTGACACAGGGCTCTCAATCCAAGAAGTTTTGCCCTCCCCCCCATACCCCAGGGACATTTGGCAATGTCTGGAAATATTTTGATTGTCCAATATTTTGAGTAGAAATTTTCTTGGGGTTGTTACTGGCATCTGGTGGGTAGAGGCCAGGTATGCTGTTCAACATCTTACAATGCCCAGGACAGTCCCCAAGACAAAGAATTATTCTTCCCTAAATATTAATAGTTCAATGATTGAGGAACTCTGGTCTAGTTAAGCACTACACTCTGCCGTTCCTCTCACATGAGTTTTGTGGGGAAACACTCTTCTCTCCTGATATTTCCTCCCCAAAAGGCAAATTGGGAAGAGATGCAATGACCATTCTATAATTGTTTTCATTACTTCAACAAAGAGGTAAGTCCTTTGAGAAAGAACTAAAATGTCATTTCCATTATTTTCATTAACCTTTTTGGAATATTTGTCATAAAAATAAGGATAGTAATTTTCATCATAAGCTATTTATATTTTATTACTTTAACTTCTAGTTTTATTATTTAATTTAAATTAAAAGCTCCTTAGTGGGGATGAAACACACTGAAAAAAGAATCTCCCATAAGGAGACCAAGGTGCAATGCTGATGCGTCCTGGTGCTGGGTGTTGCTCTGACAGTGTACTGCCCCTTCAGTCCACTTTTCTCTGTTTGACTGTAAGCTCAGTGAGGAATCCCTGCTTGGAAAATTTTTAGTGACCTTGGGATCTTCCCACTACATGTCAATAGTGCCCCCAGTTATTGTGACAGCAACAAGAACACATTTCTGAGTGCCTCTGGGTGGGTGGTAGCCACCCTCATTAAAAAACTGGTGGAAGTAGGTACAGAATCTTATTCATATTTGTTTCTTCTGTGACTGGCACATTACAGGCAATCAATAAATTTTTTTTCTTTTTTTAATTTTTATTTTTTGATCATTTTTAAATTTTATTTTAATTGTTGTTCAAGTATAGGTTTCTGCCCTTTACCCCTTATTGACCTGACAAATGAATGACTCTGTCTCAACAGAGAATACAGAAAGAAATTAATCCATTCCCAAAATACACTCATTAAAAAAATTATGTGTTGAGTTTTCATGCCATGTCAGGCAGGAGTTAAGTACTTGGAATGAACTGTTACAAAACAGAGACAGTCTCTCTCTAAGTGGGTCATAGAGGAGAATGGGGAAGGCAAATGGTTGAACAAGTGATACAAAGGGGCAGCCACTGCCACATAGGCTCTAACAGAGATGTGTAACGCAGAATGTGGGGAATAAAGTGCCTCCCTCAGAGAGTGATGGTGCAGCTGAGACCTGAAGGCTGAGTAAGGAGAGTTAGTAGTCCTACACAGAGTAAGCTGTAAAAATTAAGGCTTTATGGAAAGAGGGATTCAGATTTGTGCAGCTTTAAGGAAAGGAGCAGGAGGTGATGCTTCAGAGATCTGGGGAAGCCTAGCTGGGAGGCTGCTGCAGAGCTCCAGGGGTGAGAATAAAGAGCTTATGGTAGGATTGTGGAAATGTCCACACAACTGAACTGAAGGAGTCAACATGTGTCAGCACCTCCTGGGATCATGGGGTGAATTCGGTGGGAAAAGCTACCCTCTTTAAAGCAAGTACCTCTCATGGCCTCTGGGAGAGCTGCCCAACTGCGCAGAGGCAGGCCACCCACTTAGAGGGTCTGCATGCCCTTCCCCTTCCATCTCCTGTCCCAAGAAGGAGGCAGGAGGGCTTGTGGGAGACAAGTTCTATTTCAGTTTCACTTGACCAGAGGCTGGGTGGTCTTGCTCCTCCCTCCTCTCCTACTTTCTCTCCTCTCACCCTTTGGCTGAAAGAGCAAGGTGCATCCTTCAGTCTCAGCCTCCAGCAGGAGATGAAAGGGAACATTCAGAGCAGTGGAATCTGAAAGGAAGGAACAAGCCATGGTCGTCCTAGCCCATGGCTGACAAGTAAGCAAGCTGTTAAATTCTGCAGCTGCCTTCATGACATTCAACAGCTTTTTGGCTAAAAACACTACAAACTAAATACTCATAATATCCAAGTGCTAAGGTATTTATCCAGCTTCTATTGTTTGGCACACTCCTAAAAGAAAAGAAAACAAAACACATTTCCATCTTTCTCAAAAATCTCATTTGTTATTTTATTAAATCAAATTCTGCTTGCTTAAAGGAGAGGATGGATGCTATCTTTATTGTATAAAGAAGTATAAAAAAGAGAGCAACATGTTAGACTTTGCATTGTATCCACTTTTACTAGATATTCCACTGAAAACATATGGAGATTTTAAGCCAGTTCAAATTTTAGAAGTCCCTGGTAATTGTGAAGGCACTTGGATGCTGGTTCCAAGGAAGCCCATGTAGATAAGAGGGAAAGAGGTGACTTTCTTTAAAGAAATAGTATCAGCCCTGGCTGATGTGGCTCAGTGGAGTGAGTGCTGGCCTGCAAACCAAAGGATTTCTGGTTTAATTCCTAGTCAGGGCACATGCCTGAGTTACAGGCCAGGTCTGTAGTAGAGGGTGCATGAGAGACAACACACATAGAGGTTTCTCTTCCTCTCTTTCTCCCTCCCTTCCCTTCTCTCTAAAAATAAGTAAATTAAAAAAAAGAAAAAATAGTATCAATCTGATCTTTTATCACCCATCCCCATAATTTGTCACCTTTTATTTATACCTAATTTACATGGATGTCAACAATGACAAAAATAGTAATAAATTTGTCTACATAGCACCCTTTATTTCTAAATTAATAAAGGCAGCTCCACATACAGCTTCACTTGATTCTCACAATCTTCTCCCTACATCTAGGGGAGAAAACCATCACTGACTTCATTTCATGGTTAAAGAAACTGAGGCACAGAAGAGCTGAATAATTTGCTGAAGAGTTTAAAATCATTTTGAAAAGGTGTGCTGCTAATTTTTCAGTCCTGCTTTAATTGAGAGACAAAAGGACAATTTCTTTGATAAGTTATCATTTGCTTTGACTTCATACTAAAATATATAAGGTATAGATGGCTCTAAGGTTTATTTAATACGCCAGGAACTGAATGTGACAAAATGTCCACCCCTTAGGTTTCCCCAATTTAAATAAGAATAAAATAACAATGAGAAGAAAAAGAAAATCTATTACAAAAGTAACATTTTTTAATGGGAGATAAGAGAGTAGTTACTTAAAATCCAATGGACCTTCACTCTTATGGTAGAAGAAAAATGAAAAGATATATAGAAACTCTTGACTCTCCAATGATTAACCATTCTACTGATATGCAGATAATTTAATAAAATGAAAAACTGAAATCAGCCAAAATCAATGCATTGCAAAGTGGCAAAACTCTCAAAGCCAAGTATACTCCAGCTATCAAACAAACATGGGCAATAGGTTATAAAAAAGATTATTTTCACATTACTACTGAAAAATACAGAATGAGTTGGCAAGCCTATTGTTAAAAAATTTCAACTATTTGGCCCTTAGAAGCAAGAGCAAAATAAAAGCAATGTAGCATCTAGAAAAAAGGAACATAAATATATTTCTTGTATTTTGCTTTCCTAAAATTAACTGACAGTAACAATATATAGCTATCAACTACCAAATAAATTGCCTAAAAGAAGATGAAGAAGCCAAAAGCAGCATGCTACAGGCCTCAAGACCTAAGTACATTTTATAAAGTTGACATAAAGTTGTATATTCTTCTGACCAAGAGTTCAGATAGCTCCTAGAAGTGCTTAAGAAGAATGAACAGAACTATGATCTTGTCTTGATTCCATAAGAGAAAGACAACAGGAATATCACTTTGGATGGAGCTGGCCTCAAATAAATTTAAGGTAGTCCTCCTCACCCTGAAAAGATTCCATTATTATCTCAGTTAGGTGGTTTTACAGATAAATTTGTAGGGTTTTTTGTACGCTTATATATTTTGTCAGATACTGTTGCCTGTCTATCCATCAGTATCTACCCCCTTTTCAAAGACTGACTTTGTGGGTGGCTATTTTCCATGCCCCCAGGATGAACTATGATTGCTCTAAGTAAGGCACAGGTGGCAAACACAGGGCCAAATCTGGCCTGGCAGCTTGTTTCTACCTGGCAGCAGTGCCAAGGTCTTTGCCCCTAGTTAAGGTAGTAGTTACATTTATATAGTCCTAAAATTATATTTGACCCTTTGAAGGCAACCACGAGGCTAATGTGGCCCCTGGTGAAAATGAGTTTGACACCCCTGTCATGCCTTCCCTTAGACTCTAAGGGAAGACATCATGACCCATTCTAGCAAAAAGATAGTAAAGCTCTCTAAAGAGTTTTGGAAAGGATTTCCTTCTTTGAAGAGATGGAACAACATGAGAATTTTGTTAATACATTGCTTGATTCCTGTTTGGAATAGTGTTGTTTGAAAACACAATACTTCAAGCTATAATAGCTATCTTGTGACCAAGAGGACATGTGTTGACAGCAAAGACAGTAGAAAAGAAGATGGTGAAAATCAGGGTCCTTGACAACATTTAGATGTGGAACAACCTGGGAGCAACTGACTTATAGATGACTTGTAGTGAGATGTAAACAATGAATGGCCTTACATAGTTTAAGCTAATATTAATTGGAAGTTTTGTTACTTTTAATAGATCACATTTCAAAAGTTACCACATAGCTATACTAATCAAGATAGTATGGTACTTGAATAAAGGTAGATATATGAATCAATAAAATAGAATCAAGAGTACAGAAATAAATTCTTACATTTATGGTTGTCTCATTTTTGACAAGCATTACAGCACCATTCATTGGGAAAGAATATTCTTTTTAACAAATGGTGCTGGGACCACTGGATAGCCACATGCAAAAGAATGAGTATGAACTCCTACCTCACACCATACACAAAAAAATCAGGATAGATTAAAGAATTAAAAGGAAGAGTTAAGCCCTGTTTGGTGTGGTCCAGTTGATTGGAGCATTGTCCTGTAAATCTAAATGCCACGGGTTTGATTCACAATTAGAGCACATGCCTAGGTTGTGAGTTTGGTCCCTGGTGGGGGTGTGCATGAGAAGCAACCAGTTGATGTTTCCCTCCATATCTCTCTCCCTCCCTTCTCCTCCCTCTAAAATCAATAAGCATGTCCTCGGATAAGAATAAAAACATAAAAGTAAAAATTAAAAGCAAGATTTCTGGTCAAGATGGAGGTGTAGGCAGACACAGCTTGCCTCTTTGCACTACCATATCAAAATTACAACTAAAATATAGAACAACCATCACTCAGATATTAGATATTGAGTTGAATAGAAGTCTGATAACTATAGAATTAAATCATAGCCATATAGGCTGGTAGGAGGGGCAGAGAAGTGAATGGGGTTGGTCCCATATCCATGTGTGGTGGATAAAAATTTAGGAGAGATATCTCATGAATGAGGAGTCTCAGCCCCATACCAGGTCCCCCAGCCCAGAGTTCCAGTGCCAGGAAGAAAAGTCTCCATAACTTCTAGCTGCAAAAACCAGAGGAGGTTGAGTTGGTAGAAGAAACTTCTGGAGTCCCAAGCAGTTCCCTTTAAATAACCCACATATGGACTTACTCAGATTCACTCCTTCTGAGCTCCAGCACTGATATAGCAATTTGAAAGGCATCAGTGGCATAAAGGGAGAAACTTTAGTGACTGGCATCAATGTGGGAGCTGGGGCACAGCTTTTGCTAAGACAGAAAGGTGAGCAGAGGCCATAGTCCCTTTTCTTAGCCCTCCCTCCAAAGAGCCACAGATCCGGCAGATGAGTACCATATATGGTACTCTACTAACATGGCTAACACTGTTTGCCCCACCATGGAGATCCTCAGAGACTCCATCCCACCCAACTTACAGGCCCACCCAAGCCGTTAACAACATGACTTTTCCATATGAATTGCTGGTCTTGACTTATGCTTCATGACTTCCTAAATGCTATCAAAGAAGTGATAGCCAGCCTCAGTGAGCTCCCAGTTCTCATGGCACTTGAAGGTGGCCCTTGGCCCAGCACTAGCAGTAGGCAGCCTAGATTCACAGCTTGACCTCTCCTGGGATTCTCAGAGCCCAGCACAAGTAGCAACTATCTCAGATTGCTTTATAGGTCAGGCAGGGTAGCCCAAGGCAGAATACAGGTGGGGGCTGACCTTGGCCTGCACCATCTGGGAAACCCAAGAGCCTGTGTACCCAGTGTACAGCTACAGACCATGCTGGAGAACACCACCTTGCCTCTGAACAGTTGATCCTCCACAGGGTCAGTGTTAACAACCAGTGGTTACAACCAGTCATTGCAGCTGGCTGGCCTGGGTAAATCCTTCCCATTGATCTGCCAACAAAAATCAAGGTTCAGTTACAATAGGATGGTGCACACAGCCCACACAAAGGTCACAACGTTGACCTTTGGGTGATAGGGGAGTACACAGCTTGGGTGATAGGGGAGGCTGTGCCACTGGACCCTACAGGACTCCTAATACATTAGGCTACACTACAAGACAGTGTGTCATAGCTGCTATACCTAAAACATAGAAACAAACAAAGGGAGGCTGCCAAAATGAAGAGACAAAGAACATGGCCCAAATGAAGGAACTAATCACATCTCCAGAAAAAGAACTAAACAAAATAGAGGTAACCAATCTACCAGATGCAAAGTTCAAAATACTGGTTGTAAGGATGCTCAAATAACCTATTGAGGACCTCAGCAGCATAAAAAAGATTTAGTCAGAAATGAAGGATACACTAATTAAAATAAAGAACAATTTACAGGGAAACAATAGTAGAGTGGATGAAGGCAAGAGTCAAATCAATGTGGAACATAATGAAGCAAAAAACAACCAGTCAGAACAAAAAGTAGAAAAAAAGAATCCCCCCAAAATGAGTATAAGCAGCCACAGGGACAACTTCAAGAGGTCCAACATTCATATCATAGGGGTGCCAGAAGGAGAAGAGAAAGAGCAAGAAATTAGAAATATATCTGAATAAATAATGAAAACAAACTTCCTTAATTTGGTGAAAGAAATAGACATGGAAGTCCAGGAAGCACAGAGAGTCCCAAACAAGATGGATGTAAAGAGACACACTCCAAGACACGTCATAATTAAAATGCCAAAGGTTAAGGATAGAGAATCTTAAAAACACAAGAGAAGCAGAGAGTTACCTATAGGGGAGTTCCTATAAGACTATCAGATGATTTCTCAAAAGAAACTTGCAGGCTGGAAGGGACTGACAAGAAATATTCAAAGTCTTGAAAAGCAAGGACCTACAGCCAAGATTGCTCCACCCAGCAAAGATATCATTTAGAATTGAAGGGCAGATAGAGAGCTTCCAGACAAGAAACAACTGAAGGAGCTCATCATCACCAACCATTATCATATGAAATGTTAAAGGGACTTATTCAAGAATTTAAATAAAGATTTTTTAAAGCAGATATACAAATATCTAGTAAGAAGATGAAAATATGCTCAATATCATTAGTAATTAGGGAAATACAAATGAAAACTACAGTGATATATCACTGCACACCCACTAGTATGGCTATGATAAAAAAGGCAGACATAACAAGTGTTGATGAGGATGTGGAAAAACTGGAATGCTTATATGTTATCTGTGGATAATGTAAAATGGTTCAGTCACTGCCAAAAAGACTGGTGACTTCTAAAAGGGTTAAACATAATACCAGGGAATTGCCATGTGGCTCAACAATTCCATTCCTAGTTATATACCCAAAAGAAGTAAAAAACCTGTGTTCTTAAAACAACTTACCCACAAATGTTCATAGCATTACTATTCATAAGGACCAAATAGTGGAAACAACTCACATGTCTATCAGTTGAGGAATAGACTCAAAAAAGTCACATATACATATAATGTAGTATTATTTAGAAATAAAAAGAAATGAAGTATACAGACAAATGAAAAACATGTTCACATAAAACTTGGACATCAGTGTTCACTACAGCTTTATTATTAAGTGTCAGAAAATGGAAACAACTCAAATGTCACTTGATGGGTGGATATACAAGAGAGAGTATAGCTATATTATGGAATATTACTCAGCCATTAAAAGGATGAAGTATTGACACATGTTACAACATAGATGAGTATTGAAAACGTTATGCTAAGTGAAAGATGCCAGATCAAAAGTCCATATTTCCACACAGACAGAAAGTAGATCAGTGGTTGCCAACAGCTTGGGGGTAGGGTTGGGATATGGGCAGTGACTATTAATGGGTATGGAGTTTCTTTATGGGGTAATGAAAATGATCTGGAATTAGATAGTGATGATATTTGCACAGCCTTGTGACTATATTAGAAACCAGTGAATTGTACACTTAAAAGTGAATTTTGTAGTATATGAATAAATAAAATACAGAATAATAAGCAATCAATAAAAAATAACTAAAAAGGGAATAAAACACTGATACATGCTACAACATGGATGAATCTCAAAACCACTATATGAAGTGAAACAGCCAGTCATAAAGACCACGTATTTTATGATTACACTGATATAAAACATCCAGATTAGGCAAATCCAAAGAGATAGAAAGAACAGTGGCTACTTAGGGCTGAAGGCATTTGGAGAGGGTAAAGGAAAATGGGGGGCAAGCCTGTAGGCACAGAGTTTCTTTTTAAGACAATGAAAATCTTCTAACATTATTATAATGATGAATACACCACTCTTTAAACAGACTGAAAGCTACTAAAATGTATGCTTCACAAGTGGACTTGATGATATGTGAATGTATCTCAATAAAGCTGTCACCAAAAAAGGTTAAAAAGGATGGACTACATTTTAACACTTCATCTACATTTGCTATATATTCTACAATGAGCATAAAATGCCTATGTTTTTTAAAAAATGGTGTTCAATTTTTTCTTATTTGGAAAAAATTGCTTATTATACAAAACAAAGTAAAAATGAAAGCAAGAAAAAAATCCTGCACATGAACTGCGTTGTAAAACTGAGTGCACACAGAAAAAAATGAGAAAAAGATATCAAATAGATCATAATCATTTCTGAGTTGGGATCCCTGGATGATTTTCATTTACTTGTGAGGAGGGTTTTCTTTTCCTGGTTTTCTATATCAGCACATTTTACCTTTTAATTTTTTTGAAATGCATATATCATCATACAAGAGGGTTTTCAGTGAAGAAAGCATATGCTTCTCTGCATCCTGGTTCCTCAATTCCAGGCTGCTATGTAAGGTTGTTAAGCTGCTTATTGCACAAGGGCATATGGCTGAGGCAATGGGTGGGGTTATTAACCCAGTCCAGGAATGCTGTGTACAGAAGTGGAAGCTCTGCCTGGCTCCCCACCTGAAAGGCAACCATGATGTCCAGTTTCTTGTAGAGCCCTCCAGACATAGTCTATGTTATGCAAACATATACATGATACTGTTTGTACAAAAAAGTTATTTAAAAAGAATAAAGAAATGGCAGAGAAAATCAACACAATATAATCAGATTTCAAATACATCTAGAGAACTCATCAAAGTAGCATAGTAAAATTGGATTTAAAGGAAGGAAAAAAAAACATATTTGGAACAAACGAGCCTTAAGGGAAGAGTCCTAACTCCATTGATTCTTGGACTGTTTTCCACCTTAGCCATTCACAATTCACATACATTACTTAAGCAGCAAATGAAATTGCTTGTTACTCATTGCCAAGTGGGTCCATATTTGGTATTTCATTCACCACACTCCCCACAGTTTAGGAGATGTGATGTGCATGTAGTCTACCCTCCACGGTGCAAAGCTTTGGCTTTTAATATGTTGAGAAACATGAGAATGAGTGCTCCCATGTGAAGATGGGATTTCTATTTCATTCACTCCAGTGTCCCCTAAAACAAGGAAACTGCTCACATAGAAATCCTACAGCACTCTATTAATTTGCATTCCAACATTTCTATATTCATTCAACTTGGGCTGAAGTTTCAACTTGTTTACTTAGGGTAATAATGGCTAAATCAGTAAATAATTCAAATTATGAGATCTGAATTATAAGGATTACTTTGTCACTCTAACATTTTAACTTTGTCTGTGTTTCTGTTACATGTTTTACCTGCCTCCTTACAGAAGGCAATGCTAGTCTTCTGAGTTTCAGCTCTGCCTAAGCTCTTCACCTGAAAAGCTCCTTCATTCCTAAACACTCTTCCCAGGATTTCACCCAATAAACTCCCATTTATCTTTCTAGTCTTAGCTTGAATGTGAGTCTTCTGAAGCAGGCGAGTGCTCCATCACAGCAACTTAATCTTTCCCCTTGAACATTCATTACATTGACAATACTGCTTACAGCCTGATTTTGCCACCAGACCATAAGCTCATGAGTTCAGGGACCACCTATTTGGTCACCACTGCATCTCCATTGCTTAGCAGGGTGTCTGGCTCATAGCAGGTACTAAATAACCTGTTAAATGAGTTTACATTTACATGGAAATGTAAAAACTACATATAACCCTACAAATGGAGAGAATTTGCTCATTAAAAAAATCAGGTGCAATTTAAAAGAGAGCTTGAAATTTACTGAGAGCTAAAAACAATAAAGCTTGAAAGCAACGCTGAGGTCTAGAAGCATTTTCCAACCTCTTTCCAATGAGGAGATAGGGAGAAAAATGAGGCTGATAGTGGATCAGGGCCAATCATTTGATGGAAAACAACCACACTGGGATACAATGGTTGAGACCAGGAAGGCCATCAGATGGCTCAAGTGTGAGACATTTCTAATACATTTGGGCACACTGTAGGCTAAGAAAGTAGGTGACACGTAAGATCTCTGAGCTGAACTATGTTAATTTTAATTTGATTTGATTCAAATAGATCTGGACAGTAGCAGCAGGGATTACTCCAGGCATATTTGTCCTCCTAAGTGGCTTAGTTCTCTAAAACCCTATCAAAAGTGCTTTAGGACATTCAGAAACTAGTTCTGTTTCTATTACTTCAAGGTATGCTAAGAGCAGGATAAGACTTGAACTCATTTGCCTTGCAGATTTTTTGTCTCTATTTCTAGAACAGATACATAAGTCTGTTAACTGATTAACTACAAGAGTGCAAAGAATGCCAACAGTTATTGGCATTCTTTACTTATGTTTTGAATGTCATTTTCCATACATGCTACTGTACAGTTTCAGAGAAGATAAAGAATTAAAATAAATAATTTAAGATATGAAACAGAGAAACACAAAAACACAAACATTATATTTACATGTTCAAGTACAACTACCATAAATACTTGGTTATGTTCAAGCTGGGGAAGATTTTTCAAAAGCCCATGATCATTGAAATATGGTTTTGTGGAAAGGAGAGCATCCAGATTAATTTAATTTGCTTTCATAGCAATGAAAATTTATGGAGACTGGCTACCTTCAACTCTTCCTTCTAAGTAATGACATGGGAAAGAGGGCAGGATATGAACCCTCAGCAGCCAAGGGCAGGTCCCAAAGCAATGTTAGCAATCAGGAATTGAATTCACCTGTTTTATCTTAAAGATTCACATAGATTTTATACTCTTTTTCATACTATATCTTTGTTTTTCTGTCTAAAATTTCACACCATGTTTTTGTTGTTATTGTTTCCCATAATCACTTAGGATACTTCCCAATGCCTTGATGAGGAAATTGCATTATCCTACATAGAAGTACACATATAGACTTTAGGGGATATAGTCACTATAATCTTTATAGATTTTAGAAAAGCTTTTAGCTGAGTAAAATAAAACTTTTTCATCAGTAAGTAATTAGATATAGTAGGCTATGTATAGATGATTCTTCTGCAGTCTCACAGAAACTCCTGTCATATCACATGCCACACTATAGTGAATTTCTCATTTCTCACATCTGTCCAACTGCTGTAGTCATGGGGTGATTACCAACCTCCATTCTACCCATGATTAGCCTAAGCCACTTGCAGTAATTCCATTCTCCTCCCCGTGTGCTTGGTTTAAGAAAGTACATGCCAGTCTTGGTGATTCAGCCCCATGGGGGAGTCTACTGGGGACTTCTGGGAAACTTTGCCTGGAGCTAGTTGAGCCGCCTTTCTGCCAGCTACAGGATGAAACCATGCAGAAATCAATTTAAGCAAAACAATTCCCAAGAAGAAACCTGTAGTGCTGCGAAGGAGCTCAAGCTTTCCCACCCAGACTTCTTGAGGTAATACAATCTTTTTAAATTAAGTCAATTAATTTGTGCCTTCTCTGTTTCTTTAGAAGATCTTTAACAATATACTTTACATTAGACTGGAAGCTTAGTCAAGGTCAGGATGTATGATTTATTTGTCTTTCATCCCAGAGGCCAATACAATATCCTACATATAGTAAGGGCTTAATTCATATATGAAAGAATACATTGAATGAATTATCAAACTTAAGATGTACAATAGGAAATCCCTGTCAACTCGAGGCTTCTAAGACATCTAATATCCAAATGAGCAACCCAGATTGTAGATACTGTGACATGAAGGTAGGTAGAGTGTTGGCTTCAGGAGCTAGTACTACCTTTGACCTCACTATGACTAATATTGTACATGACAAACAGCAATAAAAAGGTATCAGGAACCCATGGGAAGCAAGAACGAAAATGGCTGGCTAAAGAGTAGGTGAAAAAGGTACAAAATGGTTATTTTGTTCAAAGGAGGCACTGCAGTGTGGTGTCTGAGTTATGGTACTAATCATTCTAACACAGGATGCTGGAGAGGAATATAGCATTGTACCTGTGGGACATCCAGGAGGACATGCAGTAGCAGCTGGATGTGTAGGCTATCCTGATGATACCATGTGTATTTACACTGATGAAACAGAAAGACTAGGTAAAATCTGCACCACTTCATTAGCAGGGACTGCTCAGATCACAGAGATGTTTTGAGGTTTAGCATGGATACAGAGGCCTCCAAAGGGCACACAAATATTCCTCAGAAAAGACAAATTTAGTCCTTCCTGATATTCCTGAGAAAAGAAGTTGTGTGTCAGACACTGGGTTAGGGAGTTTCCCACCCATCAATCCATCCTAATGTCCCCAACAGTTCAAAAGTGTTATCATCATTTCCATTTTAAAACTGATCTAATGGAGCAGTTACTTCCATTAAACAAATAATTAATTTAATGGTAAATACAACAGGGAATGCCATATAACATAGCATTCTATCAGGGGTCCTTTTCTAGCAACGGGCTCTGTGATAGGTAAATTTCAACAAGGAAGGAGGAAACTCTTTCTCATCAGGTAAATGGAGAAACAAAAGGAGTTCCAGCAACTACTGCTTACCCCCGAGACTATGAAATATCAGACATTATACAAATAGAGTGACAGGATAGTTCACAGACAGGATAAATGGGTGGACAGGTTTTGGTGTGTAGGAACTTTAAATATGCATTTAATGCAATCAAGCTTGAAAATAAGAGTTTTAAGGATGGTCAGACCTTACAAGTTTAAATGTAGTCCATTTATTAAATACAGCATAGCATTCTCTCTCTATTCCACATGAGTGTACACACATACATACTGATCTCTGCACATTTTAATTCTACCTAGAATCATAGACAAGTCTATTCCTAAGAATGTTTTATTCTGGGTTCTCTTAAAAAACCTCAAATGGGAAATCTAGTGCAAATATATTTTTTCCCATGAGATTTCTGTTCAGTAATAAAACCGAAAAATTTAAAAATGCATAAAATTTAAAACTTTACAAGATCTTTTAAATATAACTTTCTTAATACTTAGGATAAAATATGACTATATTTAAACCTGTTTATTAAAGTGTCAGATGATAACTATAGTTGTTCTATATTGATTTCTTATTATAAAGCACCTAGTTGGCCCTAGCTGGTGTAGCTCAGTGGATTGAGCATGGGCTGAGAACCAAAGCACCGCAGGTTCAATTCCCAGTCAGGGCACATGTCTGGGTTGCAGGCCACAGCCCCCAGCAATTGCACATTGACATTTCTCTCTCTCTTTTTCTCCCTCCCTTCCCTTTCTAAAAATAAATAAATAAAATCTTTTTAAAAATTAAAAAAAGCACCTAGTTAGCATTTAATTCTCACCATCACCTGTGGAAGAGATGTTATTACTATTACCTCTATTTTACAGATGGTGAAACTGAGGCATAGAGAGGTGAAGAAGGTTGACAGGTTAGATTTAGAGTCTGAAGAGAGGCAGACACTGGCGTACCCAGAGGCTGACAATAAAGCAGAGCAGTAAGGTTAGCATTTGATACTAGGTGGAGTTGGGCACAAACAGAGTCAGTCAAGAAAGACAAAAAACCAAATTCATGTGAACAGTTAGAAATGAGGACACCAACAAAGGAAAGCAAGGCATCAAGAAAGGTGGGTCTGGTGGTTCAGAACCCAAAACTCCAGCAGTAATGGAAGGAAGTACAAGAGGTCTTGTGATGCCCACAGTAGTCTACCAAGAGGGCAGGGACCACGAATGACTGTCTTCCTCATAGTCATATCTTTAGGGACTGTCACAGGGGGGTACACCCACAGGCACTCAGAAAAGCTTGCTGAAAGTGGTAGAAGTGGAAGGGGTGAGACACATATTCTCCTAGGGGAGAAATGTGGGTGCCATATAAACAGAGGCTGTGATTTCTTTTTGTTGTTGTTGTTTGTTTGTTTTCTAATTTTTTAAATTACAGCTCCCATTCAATATTATTTGTATTAGTTTCAGGTGTACAACATAGTGGATAGACAATCATATACTTTACCAAATAGTCCCTTGATATTTTCAGTACCCACCTGACACAACACATAGTTAATTACAATATTATTGACTATATCCCTTATGCTGGAATTTACATCCCTGTGACTATTTTGTAACTACCAATCTGTATTTCTCAAACTCTTCATCTTTTTCACCCATCCCCCCACCTCTCTCACCCCTGAGAATTGTTAGTCTGATCTCTGTATCTGTGAGTCTGTTTCTGTTTTGTTTGTTCATTTATATTGTTCTTCAGATTTCACATGTAAGTAAAATCAGATGGTATTTGTCTTTCTCTGACTTACTTATCTCAGATAATATTTTCTAGGACCATTCATGCTGTCACAAATTGTATGAGTTCATTCTTTTTTATGGTCAAGTACTATTCCATTGTATTTTTGTACAACAGCTTTTTAATCCACTTATCTATTGATGGGCTCTAGGGTTGTTTCCTTATCTTGGCTATTATAAATAATGCTACAATGCACACAGGGGTGTGTATCTTATTTCAAATTAGTGTTTTGGGTTTCTTGGGATATATTTCCAGAAGTGAAATCACTGGGTCATAAGGCAGTTCCATTTTTAATTTTTTGATGAGAGGCTGTAGTCAAAGCTCTTTGCCTGCAAATGATAGAAACATAATTCTAATTTAAACAAGGGAGTTTATCAGTTTATATGACCAGACTGGGGAACAGTCAGGGTCAAATGAGTCTTGAGGGTGCCAATAATTTTCTCTTTCTCTTTGTACTTGCCACTTTTTCTTTTGCACTTCATTCATTTTCTGAGGTTTGTTATCTCAACAGGTGGGCTATCTCAATAGAGTATAAAACCACTACCAAAAACTGCTCTAGGTGCATGTTCTGATAGCCTACTGATCGAAGTAAAAAAAGCACTCTTCCCTGCCAGGTCCAGTATGTTAAATCATGTGAAAGAATGTTGATTAACTATCACAAGCATTGCGGCCAGGTTAGAGGGTCTGGGTGTGTGTGTAGTGATTGGCTCAGTCAGCAACAGGAACCATCCCAGGGTCCAGAAGGGTGGGGACCCATTATTAGTAGTCTCTGGTCAAACAACTGGATCAAAAGTGTGGAAAGAACATTTCCTCTAGTGAAGGCAATTCTTGTTCCCAGAAGAAGAAGGTAAAGGGGTGCTGGGCAGCAGAAACATTAGATGTCCTCTCCAAGGCCTCCTGCCTTTGAGGCAAACCAACACTAAGCTAAGGCAGAATCATTGCTAACTCATGTCACCTTTACTGTGGAGTACACCATGAGGTCTGCCTTACTCCAATACTATATTTTCCAGTCCTTCCCTCATTTGCAGCAGAAATTAAATAATTCATGGTGACCTGATTTCTGGTCTGCAGAAAGGTCCTCCTGGTTCCGTGGAAGCCCATCCAACTGAAATTTCAATTTAACTTGGTCCATCTTGGTGAAACAGTACCTCTGGATACACACCATATTGATAGCCATAGTCTTTACATTAAAGTGACTTCTAATAATATTCTTTTGCATTTTCAATGATTTGGTTATATGACAACTTGGGTATAATACTTATTAAATATTCCTGTTTGTTCTAGAAAGAGTGCATTGCTTTTTTGTTTTCCACCCCCAAAATATCAGTAACACCACATTATCAATTTTATTGGGTTTCCATAAATCTAAAAGCTTAAGACATTATTAAAAAGGCTCTCACCATTGTCTTCTGGGAGGGTACTTCTTATTCCCTTTCCATAATCCAATGCAAAAAAGACACAGGTCCCAAATACTAAAACATTTGCCAAGGTTGACTTAACGTTTTTAAATGGCCAAAAGCATGCTCACACTCTCACTGGCTCAACTTTTAAAGTGACAGTTTTGATGAACAATGGCTGTTGGAAAACCCCACACTGGATTCTAGCCGATACTCCACAGTGGTGCTTACAGTTTCTGTCAAGATGCCAAGTGTGCAAGGTGCGAATGAGTTCCTAGTGCACCTGGATCCTCACAGTCAATAGTCATTACACCCACAGGTTCACATGCTCCCCAGACAGTAAGAAGGAGTACATCTCTCTCACCAACAGCCCCTTTAAATATCCTTGTCATGTTTTCTTCATAAAATATTCACTTTCCTTCCTGCCCTCTTCCCCAACTTCTGCAGGAAAAAAGAATCAGAGAAACTCCTAAGTGATGCTGCTTCCTCATTTGCAACCTATCATCACCTATTCCAACTCCTGGGAAGCAGGCTCAGTCAATTTTGTGGCAGTCAACATGACCTTTGTGGCAGGTCCCCACAGCTGTGAATGGAAAACTATCTTTAGCCAATTCTGACCTGCCGCCTCTTCATGTCAGATTTTTCAGTAAGTGTCTGCACCGGCATTTGAGAAGAGTGTCGTATGGGGCTTCCTGAAATTTGAATTAACCAGAACACAGAGTTTAAGGAAGGTATGGTAATATGGATGCCCCAAGTCCAGCCCCTAGAAACAAGGCATACGTGTGTTTACCTGATGTAAATTCAACAATGGAGCTTGGCTGGAAGAAAGAATAAGGATTAGCTGTGAGAGAAAAAGAAAAAACATCAACAGTGTCAATGATTCTGTAGATAAAGCCACTTGGTGATCATGACATTGATATGGGACCCAAGAACACTGTCTGTGGGCCTCAGCTCCTGTGTGCCTCTCATGGTAGGAGCACTGATTTGTTTGTATAATGAATCTCTTATTTAAAAGGAAGTGGAGGCATTTTTCATACATCATGGTCCTTAATTGCAAGCCAACTACTTCATCTGGTGCTTAATCAAAGACACAGAAACAGTGGGTTAAGTTCCAGTTCTGACTTAACAAGAGATACTATGTTTGCCTTTGGCATGGCTACCCAAAGGATGTTCAAGGTTTATCCATTAAACATGACTTTTGTCTTATGTGATTCTCTGATATGACAGTAACCACTTGACAGTAATCATTGGGCTGAGGATGGAAAACAGTTTTCCACTTGACTGCCAACTCCAATTGATTGGTAGAGGCTGCCTGGGAATTGCTTTGAAGAAGAAATCTGAAGCTCAATTGGACATAATACTATGATCAGTTAGCCATGTCTCCAGGGACCCAGAGTGCCTGCAGATGTGTCATACACTTGCTTTCCTTGGAACAGCACTGAGGGTGAGACTGTAGTTTTCCTTCCCAAGTTTCAGGCATTTGATGTTGTTGTTTGTTGTTGTTGTTGTTGTTGTTGTTGTTGTTGTTGCCCAGGCTATGTGAGACTTTTATTTCTGGCCATATCAGGGAACAGTGTTAAAGGTTGTGAAGGAGCCTGTATGGAGCTTAGTTACCTAAAGGGGCTGACAGTAACTATATCAGGCTTTGTGGGACAAAAAGTCTTAATTGTGACTATGCAACTCTGCCACTGTAGTGGGAAAACAGAGACAATACCTTCGTGGCTGCGTGCCAATAAGACTTTATTTACCAAAACAGGCCATGGCCTGATAACCCCTGATCAAGATTATGAATGATACAGGTAAGAGATAATTCATGGGTGAAATAGGAAAGTAAAATCAGGAGGAAATTTGTGTCTGTAAAGCAATTCAGAAGCGAACCTGAAAAGCACCCCCTGAAGGAATGGCAAACCTGCATTTCTGGGACATTCCTGCCAATTAATAGTCAATAATGCAAACATGGACTCTTCTGTGTGCAAGCAAAAGACTGCTGCTGCTACCTGATGGTTTGAGAGCCAAATGCTCCCAAAGACACTGTCTTGCTGGTCTGAAGTTTCCACCTAGTGGACATTTCCTCCAGAATGCCCTCATTGTAAAGTATACCTATCTCTGCAAAACACTTAGGACAACAACCCACAGTTTTGGGGAACATATTAGCTAATAGACACCAGGTCCATGATGGAGGGGGGCACAGAACATATACATTTTGAGTGGAAAATGCAATAAAATGGGAAAACAAAATCAGAGGAGTCAGGGCTTGCTGCATTGGCTGGACAGGGTAGGTCTGAGTGGGCAGTAAACAAGCCCGTCTATCTCGATGTGCAAGACAACACATTTGTCTTGCATGCATCTGGCAGGGGGCAGGGCCACTCTTAGAGCAAGGATGGCTAGGAATAGGGAGAATCTCAAGGAAGCAGGGGGCGAAGACTAGAGAGCTCAATTCCAAGTCCATGAGACAGAGGTGGGTACAGGGTTGAGGCCAGAATGTACCCATCCTGGGATAAAATTCCGAGCTCTGCCCTACCTGCTCTGTGGCCTTGAAGAAATTATTTAACCCTCTATGGCTCTGGTTTTTCATGTGTCAGGTAGAGAGAAACCCTTCCTTCCTAAGGTTGTTAATAAGTAATAGGTACATAGTGGTATCATCTGCAGGGCAGGCCAGCTCCCAGTGAGTTTCCATGAGGGGTGGCCAGTCCTTTAACACTCAGACCTTTTCAGCTGGACACTTCCATTTCATTCAGCCTTTCTTTGCCAAGCAGAGGCCACAAAAGGAAGAATAAGTTACTAGCAAATTCTGGTGTAATCATTACCTAGAGCTAGATGCCTCAACTTCTCTCCTTAAATTGGACAGGCAGATCTATTGGGCTGTAGAATGACTTCGAATAATAAGAATTCACAAAAAAGAGCCCTGACTGGTGTGGCTCTGTGGGATTGTTGGCCTGAGAACGAACCGGTCGCTAGTTCGATTCCCAGTCCAGAGCATATGCCTGGGTTGTAGGCCAGATCCCCAGTAGAGGGCATGTAAGAGGCAACCACACACTGATGTTTTCCTCCCTCTCTTTCTCCCTTCCTCCTCTTCTCTAAAAATAAATAAATAAAATCTTTTAAAAAAGAACTCACACACAAAAAAACTAGTAAAGTCAGGGAGATCCTTAGGCATGGCTCCATTTCTCCATGTTTACCACAGCAAGGTAACTGTAGCTTGGGAGCAAGGGGCATTAGTGTGTCATCCATCAGTCCCTGTAAGTCACAAGGAACATAATGACCTATTGTCAAGGGGTTAGTCAGGTTGTGCAGTGTCCACCAGCACCCATCTTCCCTCTTCTTGTGAATACCTATTTTTAATGTATTTTCACCTTATTCAACCCATGTGCTGACCCCAACCCCCACTCCAAGGGGAAAAATAACTGGCATGAATCAGTTAGCACATGAATGAACCCATGACTCACACCAGTCCATTAGAGTCTCAGGCTTGGAATTCTGGGGGGAGTTACCTTCTCTTTGCACATATAAGGCAAAGATCAAATTGCTTACTGCGGTAAAAGAAGAAAAATGTGACAACAAAGCCCACATGTGGGTGAGGACAGAACAGAGAGAACTCAGAGAACTGTGTCAGTCTCTTGACTAAACCTCACCTGAAATTAGAACTCTCTGGATTTCTCAGCTACACAGCCAATAAAACACCCCTATTGTTTAAGCCTGTTCACATTGGGGTTTTATTGCTCACCTGGATTCTCCTACCTCCAGGATTCTCAGAGCCCCCAGAAATGCCAACAAGAACTCCACCCTTTCTTCAAATGGATCACATTTCCTGACAAATGGGATTTCCTGTGGGGGGTGGGTGGGAGTAGGGGAGCATGCTGTGGCTTGCTGCCCTCAGGCTGTGCAGCAGAAAGACAAAAGTATAGAACTTCACTTTGGCAGCTTCCCACCTCTGAACCCATCTCTTGGTCCTGACTGTTCTTTGTCCTGACATTCCTTTTGGAATGATTTACCATCAACAAAGTCTTAGCAACTTCAAATTCTTAAAGCAGGTCTAATTTCAACTCTGAAATTCTCGTAATAATGCACACACTACTGACATTATTGTGCAAAAGAGTGAATGTGAGTGTTTATGTGTGTTGTAAGTGCATGTGTGTGATGCACAAGTGTGTATGTGCATGCCAATGTGTGTGAATGTATGCAGTGTGTGAACAGCTGTCTCTGGAAAAGTGATTCACCTAGGGGTGTACTGTCACAGACACCCCTCTGATAACACAGGAAGGAATTATGATCCAGGACTGACCTTAAAAAAAAGAAAATAACAAGATAATTTACCCAGAAGGCACAGCTTTCTGTTTTAATAAGAGTAAGTAATGAAGGTTGCGGAACAAAGAAGACAGAGAACTACATTGTATTGTAATATAATGTTTGAAAATCTGTACTTCGGCTTTGTAACAGAGGCTGTAAAAGCTAGAGGGTCAGCCAGGTGAAGAATATGAGCCCTGTGGACTGTGTTTTCCTGTGGCAAACTAGAGATTTGGCGCACCTAATGGAAAGGGACATGATCATTTTGCTCTGAGTATTGACAAGTGGCAATGGTGACCTAGGGGTGGCAGAATGCTGATTTTAAAAGTACACCAACTTTATACACATACCACCCCAATTTTCTGTATGCTGGCTATTTTTTTCTAGGTATTTAAACTTTAAGTCACCAGTGTACAAACCATGCTTAAATTCTCAGTTGTTTCTTTAGATCTGAATAGGTTTAATCTAAAACTCCTTTAAATTCTAATTGCCTTGAGAGTACCTCACAAATATGACTCAACTAAAAAAACATAATACAGTTAACCACCCCACCTCAATCTGAAGCCAGACTTGGGTGATTATAAATGTATCTAAGCAACATCATTCAAACTTAGAGAGGGAGGAGCCAAAGCACTGAATTTCTGAATTCTATTTTTCATCACACAGTATGTGAATCACACAGGGCAAATCTCTTTGTCAGAAGCATAAGGAATTATAAATGTTCTGTTTCATCTTCATGAAAATGTTTACCCACTGAACAGTCTTCAGCTACAAAGCTGACCTTCCACCCCTTTATAGGGGAATCCTGAAGAAGTCTATTACATAAAGTACTAAGTAATTTACAATATTTTGGACACCCAACCATCTAGGTATGTGGTTGTAATATAATTCACACTGGAAGTCTGATTAATGACATACTAGCTTCAAATCCTGGTTTCACCATATATTTCTCAAAATGGAAGATTTCCAAGGTCCATGCTTTTGAACAAATATCTATATCAAATCTGAGCAAACTCCTGAGTGATGTTTAAATTTGATTGTCTTTAAGCTAAATTGCAAAACAAGTAGCTGGGTGCTCAGAACACAGCAAGAATATTACCCACTTGTTTACCTAGTTAGAATTCTTACTTCTCTTTAGATGAGAAGAATAATGGTTAACATTTATTGAGTGCTTACTATGTGCCAAGCAGTACTCTATGAACTTTTCATCTTTTAACTTATTAATGTGCTCAACAACCCTATGAGGTGCATACTATTTTCCTCATTTTCCAGATGAGGCAGAGGAGGATTAAGAAAATTATACAAGGTTTTCCAGCCAGTGAGTAGGAGAGTCAGGTTTCAAATCCCAGACATTTAAGACCCATACCCATGCCTCATTGCCTCAATGGATTGAAATGCAGATTTAAAAGGCCTTTTGAATAAGAACAGAGGATAGATAAACTGAGGACACTTCATGTCCTAGAAAAAGGGCACCTGGAATGTAAAAGAGCTTGTTGTTGGAGTTAAGACTATATGGTGGATTGTCCAGTTGTCAGAAGGTTGATTTTATTTCACTGACTACTACATATATATGGTTTGATTACCCAAAAGTTAGAGAGAACTGAGGGGAGTGAAAGCAGATTCAAGCTGGGAGAAAAGAGATACATTGAACTGTGCACCACCTGAAGTTAGCAGGAGAAGGAAGAGAGTCCTTGTTGGAAGTTCTTTTCTGTAGGCTCCAAAGAGAAATCCATGTAGCTGAGATTCCATTTAAAGCACAAACGGCAGTAATATAATGCAATGTAAGCTTATTAAGCATTCAAAATTTTCTAACCATGAATTTACTCAGGTTACCTGAGATTCAGAACTTGACTGTCTCTCCAAACATTTAAGTTTTATTGTAGAAAGGATTAACTTATGTCAAATGTTCAAGATGGGGGTTAATCAATAGCTACTGGGATTGTAACAGAGGGGTCAGGCCGAATGGCTGGGAGAAGGCAAGGGGTGTGGACAAAACCCCAAGGTGGAATTGAAGATTAAAAGTGACTCTCCCTCCCTGTGAAGGGAGGGGCCACCAGAGGAGGGAGATTGCCTAAGGCAGATGACTGGCAGAAGGGAGTTTGTACAGAAAATGTGTGGTTCAACACTTTGCCCCCTTGCTAAACATGGCCACAGGAAGAGAGGCAAAGGCAAAGATGGCTGATATTGGCCCCCATTGGTTAGGAAGCTGGACACTCTCAATGGCTTCCAGTATATGTGGGATTCTGGGAGAGGACTTTTAAACAGAAGGCAGGCAGAGGCTTGCTGTATTGGCTCTTGGCCTCTTGGCTGTTTGATCTTTTGATTTCATGGGCTGTCTTGTTTTGCCCAACAGATGCTGGGGCTGCTTGGGGCTTAGGCTTCACATGGTCAGAAGCCAGCTTCCAGAGGCAGGGTCTCATCCTGGGATGCATGCCTTACCATGCTCCAATCCTTGGGACTCTACAACCCAGTGCAGTGTAGCACATGTGTCCTGGACTGCTTCTTCTCCCTTGCCCTAAGAGAAATGAACAGAGACTGAGAGCGGCACATTGGACTATGAGCTGGGAAGTTCCTGGTGAATGGAGCTTCCCCTGCATGACTGTCTTGAATGATCTGGCAGTGCAACCCAAACCCTGAGAAAGAGAGAGAGTTGCTGCAAGGTGATGGTGACTTGAGCACCAGAGAGATAGAGAGGGCTTGGAGCTGGAGAGACAGAGGCCTGTTTGAGTAACTAAATTTGGCTAAAGATGAGCAATAATGGGGAACTTCTGGACATGGATTTGAACTTTAATCTCCCTGGGCAGGGGTGAGGTGGGGTGAGGGGGTGGGGCTGGATTTTCTATGCTTTGCAGGAGAGGCTGGCTTCATCAGCTCAGGGCAGGAATGCTCCCAGCCTCCTCAAGTTGGGAACCCTGTTAATGAAAACCTATTTATTTCCCCATGATTCTTCATGTTATGCATATACATGACAACAAAAGGCAGACCCCATGCTGCCTGGTTATAGGGTGAGACCCCTGGGGGGTAGATGGAGGGTAGGCAGAAGATACTTGAGAGAATGCCAACATCAAACTCCATTTTCTTCCCAGATCCTCCAAAGCCACTGGGAAACTTCATACCACCCAGGCACTAAAACCTTTGTGGTTCCCTTTAGTGCTAGTGGATCTCAAAATTATCACCGTTTCCTTGTTGGTTGCAGTACAGTAGTTTATTCATATCTCATACAATAATTCCCATGGTCTCAGATAAGGGTTCATGACCACATTCTTGACACCTAGCACAGTGCCTGATGTATACTGGGCATGAGTCATGTTTGTTGAATGACTGCATTTGCCTAACTAGTCCAACACATGAAACTCGTCAATAATATCAATAAAACAGTTAATATTTCTTGAGCACTAACAAGGTAAATGTTTACATATACAATAATTTCATTCAATCTCCTAACTACTCTATAATGGAGACATTATTCTGATTATCTCCATTTTATAGAGAAGTGAAATAACTTACTCAAGATCACTTATCTAGGCTGTACTTGCCCAGGTCGTGCCTAAATTTGACCCATAACAATCTGATCTCTTAACCTCATACTGCATTTCCCTCATTGACTGATCTGCTTGAAGGCAATTGGGCATCTTATGTTCTCTCACCAATTCTTCTAGAATACTTTCTCACCTTACTGCTCCTTCCAAACTGCATCTGTGCAGTCACTGTAACCCCACCTCATATGCAGGCTTCCTCAAATGTCATCTAATCCAAACAATGGCTTTAAAAGGGACAAATATGTAAGAGGCTTAAAATATGAATGTTTCCCTCTTCTGTTTCACTAGTTTGAAGAGTCTGACTTGACTGTCTCAGTAATCTCAAAGGAACATGACAAATTCATCATGAATCAAAAGCTAGGCAGCATTTTGAGAAGGAGCAGAATAAAGACAATAAAACTCCACATCTCGTCTGCTGCAGAGGGAAGGACAGCAAGAAGAAAACAGTACAAACTGCTCCTAGTTACTTCTCAGAGATGCAAGGAAAAGAAGGGGAGAAAAGAAAATCTATTTGTTAATTTCTTCTGTTTACAGCAATGCCATCCATTCCTTTCCCTTGGGAATTTGGAAACTTCTGGAACTTCTTGATTTCTGGCTGTATTGTTGGGATTTTCATTATACTGAATTTGTTTTTCAGTAAAGGTGATGTTGGCCTAGGGTAAAGATATGCATATGGAATACTTTCAACTGTTTCCCATGTCAGCGAGCTCCCATATCCCAAGAGAGACTAGAAATGATCACAAAGTGATATTTCATTCATGTAGAGAGAAAGCCTCCAAAAGAGAAAGTTGACTATAGGTAATACATGCATATCTGAATAGAACTATAAGATCTTCATGTATAAAATATGTAGCATTCTCTTCACAAGGCTTCAGTCAGGAGGAAATAATGTGCAGAATAGGACTCTCCATGAGGCAGATGAATAATACAAACTAATTCTGCTTGAAAAGTATGCTCCCTCCCTCTAATGAACTTATATGTGGCTAAGAACCAAGCATCTCAGAAAATGAAAGGTTCTTCCTTTCCACATGGGAAAATAATGCTCCCTTTTAACCAGAAGGCATTCCTTCCATGAAAGTCTAGTCAATGGGCAGAAAAAGATCAATGGTAATCTTAGATTTCCACCAGGGTTAAGTCAATAGACATTGTTTTTTGGTGCAGGTTAGCTGCTGTTAAGTTGGATTAGATATGCAGCACATTTCAAGGAAATCACAGGTGTTCCCTGAGGCACAGGTGTGCTCAGGAAGCAGACAGCAGTGTTGTCCCTTAGGAACACCCATGGGGACTTCTTTTTGTAATCTTGGCTTCTACTGAGGATGAGATCCATAGCTCACAAGCCTTTTAAGGCAGTGACCACAGCCCGTAAGAAGAAAGAAGTATTAGACATGCATATTTCGTGAACTGGAAATAAAATGAGTGAATCACTCAAATGGATGTACACAAAGCCCCATAATGGCTTCTCAAGGTTGGGCAACTACCTACAAAGGGAAGGAGGATCACACAATATGGTGAATAGAGGAGCAGATTTACACCATTAATTGTTTTCATTTTAACCCTATGTGCTTGATCTTCCTTTATGAGTGACCCATGTCCACAGTTAGGCCCTGCCACTTCCCTCTCAGTCCCTAATGTACCACACCATTTGGTCTTATGGCTATTGCATGTGCTGTTGCTTCTGGAGGAACCCTCAGACTCTTCATGCATCTCCAGTTCAGTTCTACTTAGTGTCAATGCTTAGATGAAAAGTCATGTCCAGGAAAGAGCTGTGCATGATTTTTTCAGTCTAGCCAAGGCTCTTTTGTTAAATAATCTTCTCAAAATATGTTTCTTTCCTTCAGACTTATCTCAGTCTGAAATTATACATTTATTCATGAATTATTTAATTTTTTAGAAGTTTATTGTTACTTTCTTGGAATAAGTTCTTTATGGGATATGGTTACTGTTAAGCCTGTTCAGTCCAATTAAAGGAATATAATAACAAAATTCATGTTTCATTATATTGACAACCTAGGTTTTCTCCTTTATAATTAGTTTAGTGAGGTAGCTGATGTGGCATCTAATTATTTCTGTAGAATATGTGATAATCTCCTTGCAGAGAGGCATCTTACTCTGGCACTTTAATCCTTCATAGTAAGATTATTACACAGGAAAGTTGAACCAAACCTCAACTTTTCATAGTATCATTCACCCTAGGTGGGGTGTTGGACTAAATCAGTTCTAGTGGCTTTCCCAAATGTCAGTGTTTATTTATAGCAACTAAAAGATGTGTTATTTTTTGTTTGTTTATTTGTGTTTTTTTTTGCAGAAGCAACCAACAATTAATTGTATTGTTAATTAAATAATTTTTTAAAATACATTTTATTGATTATGCTACTACAGTTCTTCCATTTCCCCCCCTTTATTCCCCTCCCCTTGCATATCACCTCCCACCTGCATTCTCCTCTTTAGTTCATGTCCATGTGTCATACATATAAGTTCTTTGGCTTCTCCATTTCCTATACTATTCTTAACCTCCCCCTGTCTGTTTTCTACCTACAATTTATGCTACTTATTCTCTGTACCTTTTCCCCCTCTCTCCGCTTCCCACTCCCCTGCTGATAACCCTCCATGTTATCTCCATTCTGTGATTCTGTTCCTGTTTTAGTTGTCTGCTTAGTTTGTTTTTGGTTTTGGTTTTTGGTTTGGTTGTTAATAGCTGTGAGTTTGTTGTCATTTTACTGTTCATATTTTTGATCTTCTTTTTCTTAGATAAGTCCCTCTAACATTTCATATAATAAGGACTTGGTGATGATAAACTCCTTTAACTTAACCTTATCTGGGAAGTAGTTTATCTGCCCTTCCTTTCTAAATGAAAGCTTTGCTGCATAGAGTAATCTTGGATGTAGGCCCTTGCCTTTCATGGCCTGGAGTAGTTCTTTCCAGCACCTGCTTGCCTGTAAGGTTTCTTTTGAGAAATCAGCTGATAGCCTTATGGGCACTCCTTTGTAGGTAACTCTTTCCTTTCCTCTTGATGCTTTTAAGATTCTCTCTTTATCTTTAATCTTGGGTAACTTAATGATAATGTGCCTTGGCATGTTCCTCTTTGAGTTCAACTTCTTTGGGACTCTCTGAGCTTCCTGGACTTCCTAAAAGTCTATTTCCTTCAGTAGATTGGGGAAGTTCTCCTTCATTATTTGTTCAAATAAGTTTTCAATTTCTTGGTCTTCCTCTTCTCCTTTTGGCACCCCTATGATTCAGATGTTGGAATATTTAAAGATGTCCTGGAGGTTCCTAAGCCTTTCCATTTTTTTGAATTCTTGTTTCTTCATTTGGGTTTGGTTGAATGTTTCTTTCTTCCTTCTGCTCCAAACCATTGATTTGAGTCTTGGTTTTCCTTCCTGTCACTGTTGGTTCCCTGTATACTTTCCTTTATTTTATTTTTCATAGCCTTCACTTTCCCCTCTATTTTGTGACCATATTCAACCAGTTATGTGAGCATCCTGATTACCAGTGTTTTGCACTGTGCTTCTGATAGGTTGGCTATCTCTTCATCACTTAGTTGTATTTTGGGGAGGTCTGTTCTCTCATTTGGGCCATTTTTTTGCCTCTGTTTATTTAATTTTTGTCTTTTCCAGAGTGTGGCAAGTTTCCTGAGAGCAGGAAATGTGTGTTTTTTATCTCCATCCATCATGGCAAATTGTGTAAGGGCTCAAGGAATGTTTTTTGAGTGAAAATTCCTTGAAGCACTGGCTGATTAAGAATCAGATAAAAGATAGCAGTGTGTGCAGAAATAACCCCTTATCCAAAAGGAAAACTAGACACCCTGCTATACAAGGTATCCTGACCTCCCACATAGAAAAATTAAGTATGAAATATTTTCTCTTAGGGGACTATTTTTTGCTTTAACTCCCAGGTAATATCAAGGAGCTCAAAGCCAAATTTGTGGCTTGTCCTTAATAATCGGCATCATCTGGCAGGTGTTTCTGAATAACACATTTTTAAACAAACATCCCCCCAAAATGAAGTGCAGGTTCTCCAAGAACCTTGCTGGGGGAAATATTATGGGATAGGTGTGATTGAAATCCACTGCAATCTGGCTAATTAAATTGTCTTCAGGTTCAAAAACCTCAAATGCAAACCTGATTCTATGTCAGACAGTATCACTACTGTACTAGTTTCCTGAGGCTGCAGTCACATGTTATCTCCAAATGAGTGGCTTAACACAGTTGAAATGCGTTCTCTTATAGTTCTGGAATCCAGAAGTCCAAGTTCTGTATTTCTTTACAAAAATCAAGGTGTTAGCAGGGCTATACTCCCTTCAGAGGCTCCAGGGGAGAACCCATTCTTATATCTTCTGCTTCTGGTGGCTGTAAGCATTCCTTGACTTGTGGCCACACCATTGCAATCTCTGTCTCTGTCTCTGCATTGTCATCTCCTCCTGTGTCTCTCTAATCTCCTTCAACTCATCCCTTTTAAGGATGCTGCCATGGCATGTGAGCCCAACCAGACAATTTGGGAGAATGTCCTCATCTCAAAAACTTTAACTTATTCACATCTGCAAAGACTTTGCCATACAAAGCAATATATATTTCAGGGATAAGGATGGAAAGGAAAAAGCTGGTGACATTTGCTATCATGGCACCATTTGATGAGCATGTCTATGACCTTGTTAAATTTGACTGCCATTTTATTCTTCTGACCTTATGTTCCCAGGACTGGAAAACTACTGGGAAAGTAAGAACAGAACATGACTAACCTCCCACAGCTCTAGGCAAAAGATAACATTGGAGCAAACTGTAGCTTGTGGAAAACCAACCAAAACCTCCTGTGTTGCAATGCCCCTAATAGCACAGAAGCCATACAACAGCAACCCCCCACCGTTTTATAATCCAATAAAAACTCAAAGCCCCTACATCTCACTGCTGGTGTATCTCTCCACACTTAAACCCCTTTCCTTGCTTAGAAAGTGAATAAAACTTTGCTCTCAGTGCTTTCCTCTCTTTGTGAATTCTTTCACAGCTTGCACCACTGGTCACCCTAATGTTTTGGTGGCCTGTATGGGGACATTCTCTATTTCCCCCTTTTCTCTTCCTCCTGAGACTTGACACCAGGGAGTAGTGGGCAGTGGATGCTCATCCCAAGCTTACCCCCAATCTTGTCTCTGTGAGGTCTGAAGAGAGGATCCTAATCCCTTTCTATCTCTATAGACTCTACAGACAGACTCTTCCTCACCCCCTACACATCCAGTGATTGGTAAGTCTTTCTGAATCTCTGGACAAATACATTTATTCTGTCAAAAGCCATAGCTTAGCCCCCTATCTCATTATAATAAACCCCAGTGCTGGGTCTATCACTTTCCTGTGGTTTTGGCTGTAAGGTATACCTCTCAACAATTTCTCTGCTGTGTTTGGTCTGCTCTCAGACTCAGGAATGCCTGACTCTGCGACAGATCTTCATAGCTTAGTTTGCTCTCAAATTCAGAGACACCTGACTCTGGGACAGGTCTTTGCTTTGTCTGCTCTTGGGCTCAAGGATGCTCAACTCTGATGGCACATCTCTAGGCTGTTGAGTTGAGGACACCCTCCTCAATCTTCTCCCTCTGCAATTTGTTCTTATCCTTGAGACATCCTTCCTTTTTTTTTTTTCATCATGCACAATACTCAGTAGACCCCACCAAAGGACTCACCATGGGGATGTCTACTTAAGAACTTGAAGGCTCTGGTACTTACCTACCTCAAACCCATGCACTTGGTTCTCTATTGCAATACAGCCTGGCCCTAATATAAACTGGGTAACCAGAAGGTTTGGTCTAGAGGTGAATCTCTTAACTATAACACTATCCTCCAACTGGACCTTTACTGTCACCATTTTGATCCCCTACTTAGGTTTGTTCTTGAGAAGACAATATTTTAACCTGCAGCAGGGATTACAGGCCTCTTTGTCCTAACTATGCCTTTTCATTCTAATTTACCTTACTCATAAACTTTTTTCCCCTCCTTTCTCTGTCATAAAATGTGTTCATAAAAGCCAACTAAGGAATACTGGCTGCTTACTTTTTGTTTATCATTGGAAAGTAAGGTTTCTAAGAGTTAAAAGCTCAAATTAAATTGGAAATAAATTATATGATTTTAGTAACAGAAGGCATAAGGCATGGATATGAAATTTTGTAGGACAAAGTTTGAAAGTGAGTTGTTTTAAAGATGGTTATTTCTGAATGGATAAGAAAGATTGTGAAAGTCATAAAAAAGCTTATAGAATGTTGTGAAGGTTGTATAAAGTTGTAAAGAAAGAAACCTCAGTCAGGCTGTAACACCCCTTCCTCCACAGAATTTCTCTCTGGTGACATTATGTGATGACTCTGGTGGTACCTGGGGTTGTTTTCATTGTCAAACATGCTCACTTGCCCTCACTCTTTCTCTGCTAGTGTGGTCTCTCAAATGGGCTTTCTATTGAGTCCCCTGTCTGAGTTGGTTAAATCCATTCCCAGGGCATCTGGCTGGTACTCTCCTCATTGGTAAGGTCACTCTGAGGCACAGGGTAAACACATCCATCTTTTTGTATTTCCCTTCTGGTATGGACTATAACACCTGGTGCTCTATCTGGAGCATTTATTTTCTCTCACAGGTTTCTGACCATTCAGGGAGCCAAAGCAACCCCACCCAGGCTCTCCCCTGCTGCTTGATTCTTTGAATTGAAGCCAAGATTTTCTTTATTTCCAATGCTCATTTACAGTCCTTGAAAATTGCATTGAGAGTCAACAGGTCTTCTTACTTGGTATTTAGAAGCTTCCATCCCTTTTCTCAGTCTTCCTAAAGTTGTCAAAAGCAAATGAGAAAAATCTTATGCTTTCCCTACAAAAATTAGTAATTTCTATTATGTGTATCATCTTTATGTGATATGTATTTGTCTATGTATTATGCATGGTACATTTTCTGCCTCTGGATAGCATAACTAGGGGGTAATATTTTATTGGCTTAAAGAAATTAAATACTGACATAAACTAAACAGGATCCTGTGGTTTAGACAAACTGTTTAATATCAAAACCAGTTTTAAATTTGATTAACGGTTTTTAGAGTTATTAAAAATATGTTTGTTTTACAAAAAGGTTATATTATCATCTTTTAGTTAAGCTTGTTTGACAACCTTTTGAAAGTTCAAATTTTAAAAGACCTTTTAATTGAGAAATCACTTTGGGTTGTTCTAATGAGCCCTAGAACATATCAAGGATTTATTGTCTCTCCTTTCAAAAGAGTCTTTGTGAATTCATTAGTCTTATTTAATATGCTTGAAATTACATGGAAAGCTTTGCCAAACAGAATAATAGTATGTTGTATTTATATACATATATTTTTATCAAAATAGATATTGTAGAAATTTCAATTAGACCTAGGAAGAAACTTGCAAAAATTCAAAGGTAAGTTCAAATAGTAAACTTTCAATGGTAGCAGGTGTCCTGTCAGTAACACTGGACAAGTGATGGTTCCCTGTGGGGACATCAAGTAGTAGTACTCTGGTATTTGTAACCCACATGTTGGGAATTTATGAATTGTTTCCCATGCTCAGTGCACACTTTTGATAAGTACTTTACAGTGTTTTACAACCTTGCATACTGCTTGGTCTTTATATATATATTGTGATTGTGTGTTAAATTTAAAAATGTGGGGTTTATATTGTTCTTTTATCCTATTTCATAGTAATTATTACCTGCCAAGAAATTGATGTCTTGAAATATTAAATCTTACACAGATCCAAAGTTCTTTATCAATTTCATTTTAATAGAATCCATAAGCATGTCATTTTAAGTTTTGTCATTTATAGTCATTGTTTTACTCTAATGCATTGGCAAATATGTCTTTGGAAAAGTTCATGAAAACAACTATCTCTTATTCTAAATTACAGGTATGTGAGTAGGTCATATCTTTAAAGTAAATGAAGATTTATAGAACTCTAAGGAATAACAGGATTCATGGAAATACTGGTAAATAAAAAAAACAAAATTGTTTATACAAGACTAAATGAACTTAAGATAATTATTACTCTTATGACTTTGTTAAAAATATTGCTAATTTTAAATCTTTTTGTTTTCCAGATATAAGGAAACATTTTTTCCATAAAGCAATTTGATAAGTCATACCCACATAAGCAATATTGAAGTATTTATATTTTTCTCCCTACCTGGTAATTTGAAAATCTATTTGTTTGCATAAATCCATCAAGAATCTGTTCTGTTTATAATAGCATCAGTTTCCAAGTATAGTTTTTTAATTAAATTTTTGTCTGGAGTGTCATGATTAAAAAAGACATGCCTGGACTGTGGGTGTCATCAGAAAATTTTAAGGAATTAAGATTGACTTTTGAAGCCAATAAGAGGCCTTTGGAGAAATGGCCTGGTATCTTGCTTTGGCATGTGGTTCCTGGCAGTCTTTCCAGGTAAGGAACAAAGGTTGTTTTTCTGAAAGATGGCAAGGAAGGAGCCTGAAGACATTTTGAGGACCTCAATAACTTTAGGAATCCACCCAAACCCATACGTATTGCAGCCAAAGTTATATGCCAACTGTTTGGCTTGGTTTCTGGGTCCTGAAGGGCTAACTAAAGCTCAATCTGAAGTTTCCTTGTGGTATTCCAGCAAAGCAGATTTGGAAGAGCCTACATGATCAATTACTATTCTTGCTGCATTAATAAAACAATCAGGCCAAACTGAAGCTGGACTTAATGCAGTTTCTTTGATAAAAATGAGAGTAATTTTAGGGAGAGAAATTGGATTTAAATGGAAATCACAATGCCCAATTGTCACCGAAAACTGAACTAAATCTTAATTTTTCTATTTTTTCCCAAGGCATATTTCAACCAGGGGAAACACAATACCAATTCAGGAACCTAAATGGGTCTATCAAATTGGGACAGATAAAGTACAAGAGGGAAAGGACAAAAAACCCTGCCTTTTTTCAGGGACAATTAACTGAATCTCTAAAAAAGCACACACATATTGACTCAAGTCTGCTGAGGGCCAAGCACTTCTGGGTATGCATTTTAACCAGGAGGCAACCCCAGATACCAAGAAAAAGCTACAAAAGCTAGCCTTGGGTCTCCAGACCTCCACTGATTGACTAGTAGAGATGGCTTTCAATGTTTTATAGCAATTGAGACAGGGCAGAAGGAGTGAAATGAGCCAATCAATGGAAACAAAAGGCTCACTTGTCAGCTGTAGTTTTAAGCCTTATGCCACCTCAGGGTCACCCAGCCCCTAGACTACAATGGACAATAAAGGGGCAGGGCTCTTTCTACAGGTGAGGAGGACACTGGAAAGGGAGTGCTCCAGAACTGTGCCCCCTCTGCAAAAGGGAAGATTAAAGAAAAGTTGAGGGTTCTAGGGTCTGAAGGGAACCTAATAGCTCCAAAATGTGATGGTGCCTGAGGCCTCCTACCACACCTACTGACCATCTGATCATCACACCAGAGGAGTCTCAGGTGACCTTGGACATGGCAGGTAAGCCCATTATATTTTATAAGACATGGGTGCTGCTTGCTCTAATCTGACCCACTCCTTAGGGCTTCCAAAACCTGTTTGATCATTGAGATAAATGGACATTCTCAATGCTACCATTTCACTCAATCCCTTGGCTATGGCATCTGGAGGATATGACAGGTGGAATTTTAAGAGAAATATATGATCCTGGTTTTCCTGGCTAACACCCTTCTTAGGACCTATAGCAACTTTTTTCTTTATTCTCACTTTTGGCCATGTATCCTCAAATATCTCATATTCTTCATTCCACAGAGCATCCAGGCACTGGATTTTTGCTTCCACAAATGGCCTCCAGTCATACCCCTTGCTTTTGGGGCTGTTCAATTCCACCTATACGCAGACACTGAGGTAGGGACAACTGTACATCCCAAACCAGCAGGAAGTAGCCATAAGAAGATGAGACCACTTCTGGTCAAGATGGTGATGTAGGCAGACATGGCTTGCCTTTTTGCACAACTATATGAAAATTACAACTAGAATATAGAACGACTGTCACTCAGAAACATGAGAAATCAAGTTGAACGGAAGTTTGACAACTACAGAATTAAAGAAACCAAGTCCATCCAACAGATAAGAGGGGCACAAAGGTGGAATGGATTGGTCCCACACCCATGAGTGGTAGATAAAAATTCAGGAGGGATATCTCAGGAGTGAGGAGACCCACTCCCACAAGAAGCTCCTCAACCCAGGGTTCAAGTGCCAGGAAAAGTCCCCACAACTTCTGGCTGCAAAATCCAGCAGGGATTGAGTTGATGGAAGAAACTTCTGGAGCCCCAAGCCCTTCCTCTTAAAGGACTCACCTACTCAGACTCATTCCGTTTGATCTCCAGCACTGGGATAACAGCTTGAAAGGTACCAGTTGTATACAGGGAGACACTGAAGTGTCTAGCATCAAGGCAAGCAGAGGCCATTGTCCCTTTTCTAAACCCTCCCTGCACAAAGCCAGCAAGCTAGTGTCATATCTGAGACTCCATTAACATGGTTAACACAGTTTGACACACCTTGGAGTGCCCAGAGATTCCACCCCATACAATTTATGGGCCCACTTGAGTTGCTTTTCCATATGAATTGCTGGTCTTGGCTCATATTGCACAACTACCTAAATCCCCTCAAACAAGCAACTGTTGGCCTCAGTGAGCTCCAGGTCAGGCTCTAGCAGCAGCCAGCCTAAATTCACAGCTTGGCTTTGTTTGGGAATCTCCAAGTCCAGAAAAGTAGCAGCCATCTAATATTGCTTTACAGCTCAGTCAGGGTGTCCCTGGACAAACCACAGGTAGGGGCTGATTTTGGTCTGCACCACCCAGGACACGCCAGGGTCTGTTTACCCAATAGGCAGTTACAGACCACATTGGAGCACAACACATTGTCCCTACACAGCCGATCCTCTCCACAGAGGGCAGAGATTAGTGGTAAATAGTCACAGCTAATTCTTACAGCTGATTGACCTGGCTAAATTCCTCCCATTGATCTGCCAACAGCAACCAAGGCTCAACTACAAGAGGGGTGTACTCAGCCCACATGAAGGGCATACCTCAAGTACCCAGCTTGGGTGAAAAGGGAGGCTGTGCCACTGGACCCTATTGGACACCTATTACATTAGGCTACACAACCAACACATGGAGTCAAAGCAGCTCTACTTAATACATAGAAACAAATGCAGGGAGGTTGCCAAAATGAGACAAAGAAACATGGCCCAAATGAAGAACCAATCAAAACTCCAGGAAAAAAACCTAAACAAAATGGAGATAAGTAATCTATTACATGAAGAATTCAAAACACTGGTTGTATGGACACTCAAGAAACTTAGGGAGGAGCTCAACAGCATAAAAAAAGATCCAGTCAGAAAAGATGGATACACTAATTGAAATAAAAAACAATTTACAGGGAAACAATAGTAAAGTGGATCAAGCTGAGAACCAAATCAATGATCTGGAACATAAGGAAACAAAAAACAACCGATCAGATCAAGAAGAAAAAGAAAAGATAGTATAAGCAGCCTCAGGGAAAACTTTAAGAGGTCTGACATTCACATCATAGGAGTGACAGAAGGAGAAGAGAAAGAGCAAGAAATTAGAAAGCTATTTGAAAAAATAATGAAAACAAACTTCCCTAATTTGGTGAAAAAAATAGACATGGAAGTCCAGGAAACACAGAGTCCCAAATAAGATGGATGCAAAGAGACACACTCCAAGATACATCATAACTAAAATGCCAGTGGTTAATGTTAAAGAGAGAATCTTAAAAGCAACAAGAGAAAATAAATTAGTTACCTACAGGGGAGTTCTTATAGGATTGTCAACTGACTTCTCAAAAGAAACTTTGCAAGCTGGAAGGGACTGGCAAGAAATATTCAGAGTCATGAAAAGCGGGGACCTATAGCCAAGATTGCTCTTCCCAGCAAAGATATCATTTAGAATCGAAGAGCAGATAAAGAGCTCCCAGGCAAGAAACAACTAAAGGAACTCATCATCACCAAACCATTATTATATGAAATGTTAAAGGGACTTATTTAAGAAAAAGAAGATGAAAACCATAAACAATAAAATGGCAAAAATACATATCTATTAATAATTGAATCCAGAAAACAATCTAAGCAAACAAGAATAGAATCATGGATATGGAGAGCATTTTGATGGTTACCAGATGGGGTAGGAATGAATGAATAGTTAAAGGGATTAAGAAGTACAAATAGGTAGTTACAGAGAAGCCATCGGGATGTAAAATACAGTATAGGAAATGGAATAGCCAAAGAACTTGTATTCATGACCCATGGACATGAACAATGCTGGGGGGATTGCCTGAGGAAACGGGCAGTGCTGGATAGATGGGTGAAAGAAGGAAAAATCAGGACAATTTTAATAGCATAATCAATAAGATATAGTTAACAAAATAGACATAAAAAAGAAGATGATACTTTTCTCTGTATTCCCCAGAACCCAAACTGGGCCAGGTCATTAAGAATAAATCCATTTTGAAACCAGAGGGGGAAATGAAAGGACAAAGCTGACACCATTTGCTATTGTGGTGACATTTGCTGAGCAGGCTTATACCCTTAGTAAACATGACTTCCATTTTATTCTTCTGACTTTATGTCTCTAGGACCTTAAAACTGCTGGAAAAGAAAGACCAAAATATGACTAACCACTCCCCACAGCCACAGGCAAAAGATACCATTGTAGCAAACTGAAGCTTATGCAAAACCAATCAAAACCTCCTATAAAGCAGTGCCCCTAACAGCCCAGCCACCACATGACAGCAATCCTCCACCTTTTAATAATCCAATAAATACTCAAAGCCCCTACATCTCACTGCTGGTGTTATCTCTCCACACTTGAGTCCTTTTCCTCTCTTGGAAAGAATAAAACTTTGCTCTCTGCATTTTCTTCTCTTTGTGAATTCTTTCACAGCCTGCATCACTGACCAACCTAAGGATCATGTCTCTGGAGGCCATAATTCAGCCTACTGTTCCTATCTTTTTCAACCCTAAAATGTACACACAGATTATAACAAATAACATATTTACTAAAAATCTATATCTGTATGCAGAACTTTTTAAATCAATAAATGTTAACTATCTGAATTGGGTTTAGATCTTTTGGTGGGAAGTCAGTTTGGTGTGGTAGGCAGAATTATAACATGGCACCATGGTTCCCACACTGTGGTTTTATGCCCTGTGTAATCTCCCCATCTTGAGTGTAGCTGTAGCTTGGAACTTCTTTCTAGCCAAGAAAATATGGCAAAGATGTGGGACGTCACTCCCTGACCAGCTTATATTAAATGCTAAAGGTGACGGTTGTCACTGCCATGGTTACTCCATTTTAGGAAATTAAAGAGAAAGACTCACCTGCTCTTTGAAGAAGGAAACATCATGTTTGGAGGGAGCACATGGCAAGGAACTGCAGGTGCTCTCTTGAAGCTGACAGCCTCAGTCCTACAACTATAATAACCTAAATTCTGTTAACAGTCCTGGAAGAAGATCATGAGTCTCAGACAAGATCACAGCCCCAGCCAACACCTTAATTTCAGTCTGGTGAGAACCCAAGCAGAGGACCCAGTTAAGTTGGGCTCAGACACCTGTTCACAGAAACTGAGATAATTTGTGTTAAGTCACTAACTTTGTGGTAATTTGTTATGCAGTAAGAGAAAACTAATACACTTGGGTTGTGAAGTGTTTGTTTCCAGATCTGACATGGAGAATAGATCATCATAGACAGCCCAAATGAAGATAGTCAACTGCACCAGATGCCCAGGTAGCATAGTACACCTGGAAAAACATGTGTTACATACATGAGATGGTTTAGGGCCAGCCCAGGACCTATATTAGCTGGTAAATACATTGGGAGACAGATTTGGGAAACTTTGGATACAGAAAGGGGGAGTTTTAGCAGAATTCTTTCAGTTAGTGGCCGACTCAAACTGGCCAAAGCAAATATGAATGACTAGCTCCAGTACAGATGACATTGGGGGGTTTCCTGGCTCACACAACAGAGAAGTTCCTGGTACTGGCTTCTTGCACTGATACTCTGACTGTCTGTCTCAGTTCCTTTCCTCAGTGTTGCTGTCATTCTCACTTCCCAGTGGAGCAAGTGGTGGCCACTAGCAGGTCCAAGCTCACATACAGCTAGCTTTGCAAACCCTGTGGAAGATGGATTCTCTCTTCCAATAATTCCAACAAGAGTCCTTCAGTGATTCTTCATAGGCTTTGCATGGCCAGACATGTTGATTGTCCAATGGTGACACCAGACAAGGTTGGTAAAGCAGACTGGCTTCAGCCAAAGGACAGTTGAGGTCCTCTTATCAGAAGAAAAAAGACTGGCTGCTGGACAGAAAAGGGTCTTGGGTGCCTGTTCCCAGCATGCAACATGGCAGAAGTACATGATGCCAGCTCCATGTGTGGGAAGAGGAGGAAGAAGCCCTTTGAAGTCAAGAATCAAATGGCAAGTGGAACTTTTTATTGGGAGTACACAGAGAAGAATTTCCTTGTTGATATGTAAGAAGAGGTATTGAGGGTTAAAATGAGTCAAGTTGGTTGTTCTGCAAGAGTTCATAAACCAGGTAACCTCAGGGAAAGGTTTCAGAAGGGCTGGGGCCTGAGGAGATCAGCAGAAGCCTGTCTGATGTGGAAGGGTCATATTTAAATGAATGCTGTACCCTTTTCCATCTGCAAAGCAATAATCAGGTCACAGATGCCAAGCTTTACACCTTATGTACACTTTTATTGTCAGGTGTACACCTCCTCCACAGACCTAGGAAGTAGGCACTTTGACTCTTGAGGAAATTCAGCTTAGGCGGTTAAGAAATTTTCCCTGAGGTCACTGACCTGGTATCTGGTAGACAAGGACTCAAACCCAGGTGAGTGTGTCCCATAGTCCCTGAGCTAAACTTCCTCTTTCTGAATTAGCCTTAACCTGACCAGGAAAAAAATGGACAAATGCCCAATCAAATTTAACTCCCATACTGTGAAAGACTATTTCAAAGCATTCTTCATGCATTTAAGTATTTTGGTCCAGGATTTAATTGATCAGGAATTCAGAAGAAAATCAAAAGGTCTTTGGAAGAAGAAAGGTAGACTCCACAGAGCAGAGGAACTGCAGAAGCAGAGATACCAGCAGATAAGCAGGGGACAAGGGTTTTTATGTACCCATGGATACCACTTGGCACTTGAAACTGAGGACACTGGAGATGTCAGAGGTAAACAATGAAAGAAGAAGGGAGAGGGAAATGGCCAGGGAAGTTCAGGCCTCGCTCCCTTCTACATTATCAGTGCCCATTGTGGCTCTCACTGAGTCAGCTCATATAGGAGGAAAGCAGACACCTCACCCACCTAAAGTCCAACCTTCAACTGGCCTGGAAATAGGGAGGATCAGGTTTGTGAGCACAGCCCAGACACACCCAGGTGCTGTATGGGACATGCTTTTCCCACCACCCACACACTCCTGAGACTTCAATCAGGACCCTGGAGTAGAGGGAGCATGGCCCAGGATATTGTGGTGTGTGCCTAAGTATTAATTACTGGATGACTCTGGGTAAGGTACTTATTGTCTCTGGGCTTCAGTTCCCCATATGAAAAATATGGGCTTCAGTTGGTTAGGGACTGTACATTCAAGTGCCATTAGAGACCAAGCAGGTAAGGACAATGATGTGGCAGGCTAAATGTAAGACAGGAGGGAGCAGGGGGGCTACAGAGAATATCCTGTCTAGAAAGAGCATTCCTGGGGTCTCCATCTGTTCCCATTTTCCACGAGAAGCCAAAATTTGGATCTTTTTTTTTTAATCAGATCTCCTAATCTTTTAGTGCTGGCAATAATCCAAACTCCTTAAAACCCTGTGCAAGCAAACCAACAATATAGTAGGTGGTTTGCAATCTTGAGTCTAGATGTGTCCTGGACCATAGAGTAGCCACTAGTCAAATGTTGCTATTTCAATTTAATTAATTACAACTAAACAAAAATTAAAACTTCAGTTCCTCAGTCACCGCAGCCACATTTGAAATGCTCAATAGCCCATGGATGGGTGGCTCCCATACCAGACAATGCACATGTGGAATATGCCTAATGTCACAGACAATCCTGGTAGGCTTGAGCTAAGTGATCTCTAAGATAACTTCAAGCTTTTAAAACTCAATATAAAGGCAAAATGAAATGAGCTTTTCTCTCTCAGTTGATAGGAAACAAAGCAGCTGGAACTTCATTGTGTAATACCAACAAAGAAAGGTTGCTGTCATCATTTTTCTTCACACTGATGAGTTCCTTCCAGCTGCATTTAAACTGGTTTCAACAGTTTTGTTAATCAAAAACAGCTGATACTTTCTAATCTGCTTCAGCATGAAAAGTAAATACTTTAGGTACTTAATTCCTAGGGATATGAAATCTAAACATGAAAAGGAGGTAGGGTGGGGGAAGGAGAAACCCTATTTTATGTTGCCTAGTACTCTTCCCACTCTACTGCTGGATGAAGTTTCACTTCCTTACAGAGATTTGAAGTGCTTGTGACAGCCAGCAAGGTTTTCAATCAGGGTTCAGTGAACTCTGCTATAAAGAACCAGAGAGTCAATATTCCTGACTTTGTGGGCTACATGGTCTCTGTGGCAACTACTGGTCTCTGCCTTATTACATGAAAGCAGTCATGAACAACATGTAGAGAAATGGGCATGGTTGTGTCTCAATAAACTAATACTAATACTAATACTCAATACTAATTTTTGGTACCCATGGATACCAAAATTTAAATTTAATATAATTTTCAAGTATCATGAGTCTTGAACAAATTGGACTTCCGGCCAAGATGGAGGTGTAGGTAGACACACTGTGCCTCCTCACACAACCAAAATAAGGACAACAAAAATTTAGAAACAAAAAAACAACCAGTACTGACAGAAAATTGAACTGTATGGAAGTCCAACAACCAAGGAGTTAAAGAAGAAACATTCATCCAGACCGGTAGGAGGGGTGGAGTTGGGTGGCTGGGCAGAGAACGCTGGCTGCAAGGCAACAGTGGGCAGACACAGTGAGGCATAGATGGTGGAGGGGAATGGTGTACAAGGTGGCTGGCAGACTGGGTGGTCCCACATTCCTGTGCAGATACACCAGGACAAACTGGGGAGTGAGAGAGACTGTGCAACCCAGGGTCCCAGTACAGGAAATAAAGCTCAAACCACCGATTCAAAACACCTGTGGGGGTTGAGGTGCTGGGATGAACTCCTAGCCTCACCAGAGAGTTCATTGGAGAGACCCCAGGGGCCTAGAATGTACACAAACTGACCCACCTGGGAGTCAGCACCAGAAGGGCCCCATTTGCTTGGGGGAAGTGGCAGAAGTGACTGAAATCTGGCAGAGAGTGGAGTAAGTGCCCTAGTCCCCTACTGGACCCCTCCCCCACATACTGCATCACAACACAGCAACTGGGTTGCCCTGCCTGGGGGGAACACCTACAGCTCTGCCCCTCACTACATAACAGGTGCATCAAGACAAAAAAAAATGGCCCAAATGAAAGAAAAGATCAAAGCTTCAGAAAAAAACCAACTAAGGGACGAAGAGAGAGTCAGCCTATCAGATGCACAGTTCAAAGCACTGGTGATCTGGATGCTCATAGAATTGGTTGAATTTGGTCACAAATTAGATGAAAAAATGAAGGCTACACTAAGTGAAATAAAGGAAAATGTACAGGGAACCAATAGTGATGGGAAGGAAACTGGTATTCAAATCAATGGAGTGGACCACAAGGAAGGAAGAAACAACCAAACAGAAAAGAATGGAGAAATAAGAATTCAGAAAAATGAGGAGAGGCTTAGGAACCTCTAGGTCATCTTTAAAAGTTCCAAAATCCAAATTATAGTGGTACCTGAAAGAGAAGAGGAAGAGCAACAAGTGGAAAAGTTATTTGAACAAATAATAAAGGAGAACTTCCCTAATCTGGTGAAGGAAATAGACTTCCAAGAAGTCCAGGAAGCTCAGAGAATCCCAAAGAAGTTGGACCCAAGGAGGAACACACCAAGGCACATCATAATTACATTACCCAAGATTAAAATGAAAGAGAGAATCCTAGAAGCAGCAAGAGATAAGGAGACAGTTACCTACAAAGGAGTTCCCATCAGACTGTCAGCTGATTTCTCAAAAGAGACCTCATAAGCAAGAAGGGACTGGAAAGAAGTATTCCAAGTCATGAAAGGCAAGGACCTACATCCAAGATTGCTCTATGCAGCAAAGCTTTCATTTAGAATGGAAGGGCAGATAAAGTGCTTCTCAGATAGGGTCAAGTTAAAGGAGTTCATCATCACCAAGCCCTTATTATATGAAATGTTAAAGGGACTTATCTAAGAAAAAGAAGACAAAAAACATGTACAGTAAGATGACAGCAAACTCACAATTATTAACAACCACACCTAAAACAAAACAAACTAAGCAATCTACTAGAACATGAACAGAACAACAGAAATGGAGATCACATGGAGGGTTAGCAACAGGGGAGTAGGAGGAGAGGGGGGAAAGGTACAGAGAATAAGTAGCATAGATGGTAGGTAGAAAATAGACAGGAGGAGGGTGAGAATAGTATGGCAAATGTAGAAGCTAAAGAACTTGTAAGTATGACACATGGACATGAACTAAAGGGGGGAGATGTGGGTGGGGGGGGTGTACAGGGTGTTGGGGTGTGAAGGGGGGAAATGGGACAACTGTAATAGCATAATCAATAAGCTATGTTTTTTTAAAAAAATAGTATCATGAGTCTTCATTTGATTCTGCCCCCTATCTATTGTAAGTGAAAAAAACCTTTATTAGCCTGGGACAGTACCAAACAGGTAGTGTGTGGGAATTGGCTCACATGCTGCAGTTTGCTGACCCCTAAGTCCTGTGAGATTCCTGGTGGACAGCCTGGTGAGCCACAGGCCAGGGACAGTCATGCTCTGGCACATGTATATGATTCACTGGACATTTATCTGATGGAAGTTTCAGGCAAAAGCTGTTCAGGAATGAAGGGTGAAACACATAGGCCCTTCTTAGTGACTTCTGTATTTATAGAGCAATCCTCATTATTTAGAGTTTATATTTGCAAATCTGTCTACCTGCCACAATTTACATGTAACCCCCAAATAAGTACTTGTGGTGCTTTTGAAATCATTTTCAGACATGTGCAGAGGGGCAAAAAATTTTAGTCACCCCAAGAACAAGGCCCCAGCTGAGGTCATACAAGGTGATTCTGCCTTTTGTCTCAGCTCTCCTATTGTCAAGAAGTGTGTTTTCATGGTCATTGTAGCACAATGTTTTTACATTTTTGTGGTTTTTGTTGGTGACTTTGCTGTTTAAACTGGCCTCCAACCCTAGAGCCAAAATGCTGGTCAGTGGTCCTCAGCATAGGAAGGCTGTGATGTGTCTTACAGAGACAAAGGTGCATTAGGTAAGTTTCATTCAGACATGAGATACAGTGCTATTGGCTGAGTTTAATGTTAATGGATACACTATGAACAAAGTGTCTTTAAAAACACACACACATAAAACAAGCTTATATATTGATTGGTTGATGAAAATGTTGTGACCACAGATTCACAGAAACATAAACCTGTGATGGCACGATGGTTTAGTAATTGCTAATTCAGTGTTCCTAGAGACTTTATAGAACAGAACTACTGTAAATAATGAGAATTGATTGTGTACATTTTTGCTGACATTAAAAAGCTGTTTCTGTGATATCCTGTATTGTCCTTCTCCCCTACCATATAAGTTGTACTCCAAGTTTACTGAGAATGGTTGAAACTATTTTAAATAAAGTTTTTGAATTATTTCTCGATTTCAGGTTTCCACAATTCTCTCGTTTTTGGTTCTCTGCATAAATGGGCTGTTTTCCAGTATATGACATAGAAAGCTATTTTCAGTAAAGGTTTTACTAGGTAATTTTCAGCCTCACAAACTGTGCCTGAAACACCCCAGGCCTAATGTCTCTATGGGGCTCTTGCAAATTTGGCAGGTGAACACTTTGCCACATTGTAAATATTCAACACAGTTTTGTAGACTATCTGAATGGTACTAAATATCAATCATAATAAATAACCAAAATCTAAGTATTCCTAGCCCTGGCTGGCGTAGCTCAGTGGATTGAGTGCGGGCTGGGAACCAAAGTGTCCCAGGTTCGATTCCCAGCCAGGGTACATGCCTGGGTTGCAGGCCATAACCCCCAGCAACCGCACATCTCTCTCTCTCTCTCTCTCTCTCTCTCTCTCTCTCTCTCTCTCTCCCTCCCGCCCTTCCCTCCCTAAAAATAAATAAATAAAATCTTAAAAAGAAAAAAAAAATCTAAGTATTCCTTGTGTGAGTTGACCAGGGTTTTACAGGAGGCCAGGCACCTTTGTTATGTCCTTGGGAGTGATTTTCATTTGCAACATTGCATAAAATGCACTGGATTTGTCCTTTGGAAATACATCGAGTGAGGTGGCCCAGCATGGGAAATTATGTGGAAACAGAAGAGGATGCTGAGAGCTGATACAACTGAGGATTGAGGTTCAAGCAAAGCATCCCCCAAAAAGTTTCAAATGCATTTAGGAGAATATTAACAAGAACATTGATGTGTCTTAGAGACACATATACACACACTTTCTTTTGTTAATGATTAGCTTCTCTTGACAACATAAAGTCTTTCAGTAATTATTGCTGCAATCATTGGCATTGATTGAGTCCTTCATTATAATCTTGGCTTCTTCCTAAGTATTCTAAATATTAGATGACATTATAATATTTACTTTATGCCAGACACTATTCTAAGCACTTTAAGTATATTAATTGATTTAATAATAAAATAATCTTATGAAGTTATGAAGTTATGAAGTTATGAAGGCATAGTTATTATCATCTTAATTTTATAGGTGATGGGACTGAGAAACAGAGATATCATGTAACTTGCCCAGGGTCATACAGCAAACAAATGGCAGAGCCAGGATTTCAACTTAGGGAATCTTATTTCAGAGTCTTTTCTCTTGATCACTATTGCTACATTGACTCTCAGTAAAGAACAGTCTAATTGTAGAAGAAACCCAGCTCCAATGCAAAAGGGATTTTTACAGTGGCTGCTTCCAGTAACAGCAATGTCTAACTCATTAACTCATCTCTTTCTCATCTCTATCTCTTTCTTCCCTCCCTGCTTCCCTCTGTTTCTCTTTTAGTTCTCATTCACATACCATAAAATTTCCCATTTTCACAAACATATACAGTCATTTAACCACCATCACAATCAAGTATGAACAGTTTTACCACCTCAAAAAATTCCCCCATTGCCCTTTGTAGTCAACCCCTATTCCTATTGAAACCGAGAGACCAAGGGATCCTTGCACAGAATGCAAGAATAGAACTTAAATTAGTGTAAAATAACATCTTTTAAAATATATCACAAACATCTACTCAACATTTACCATTACTTCAGTTATAAGTAACAAACTGAAGATGATAACTAGTCTCTAGTAGAAATCTAATTCTCCTGTATCACACTACACTAATTGTCAATACTGAAAACATTGTTTCTACTCCTGACTGCTTTGAAATATGGTACACTAGATCTTGTTATTTACTGCATGGATAAATCAGCACCTTTGTTATTATTTCACAAATTTTAATACAAATGTTATCACAAATGTTTTATCACAAATGTTTTAATAACACTATTTAAATACAATTCAATATTATTTTAACTTAAAAACATTTTTTTCTGAGAAGGAATTCACCTTACTGAAGGCCTCCCCTTTCCCAGAGCAAGGTGCTAAGAGCAACCCTATTTTGGCAAAGTGAATGACACATAAGTTATTCTTTCATCATCCCAACCAACATTTGCCCAAAGTGCAAGGCAGAACTGAATACAATTTCATTACTGCCCTCCCCAGCCAATGAAGGAATTATGCCTCTCCTTTTCTTTTCATTTTTTAAAAAATATTTTATTGTTATTCTATTACAGTTGCCCCAATTTTCCCCTTTTGCCCTTCTCCACCCAGCCCACACCCCAGTCCCACAGTCATTCCCCACCCTGTTGCCCATGTCCATGGGTCATTCATATGTGTTTCTTGACTAGACCCTTCCCCTTCTTCCCACCATCACCCCCCTCCCTCCTCCCCTCTGGTTGCTGTCAGTCTGTTTCTTGTTTCCATGCTTCTGGTTCTGTTTTGATTGTTACTTTGTTTTGTTCATTAGGTTCCTCTTATAGGTGATATCATATGGTATTTTTCTTTCACCAACCAGCTTATTTCACTTAGCATAATTGCTGGAAAAAGTCTAAGTGCCTATCAGTACATGAGTGGATCAAAAAACTGTGGTACATTTACACAATGGAACTACACAGCAGAAAGAAAGAAGGAACTCCTACCTTTCACGGCAGCATGGATGGAACCAGAAAATATTATGCTAAGCATCTCCTTCTCTTAAAGCTGCTAGGGGAAGCTGAGCTGTCCCCCTCACAGCCCAGAGCTGAGATAGTGCCACCTGCCTGCCTCTGGGATCCACCTGGACCACAGATGCTTTAAAATTTACTTAGGTGGACTGGGTTAATTTCTGAAGCTGATTTCAAAAGGCAAGGCTAAAGAATGAAAGATTCTAAATCACAAATTAAATAGAAGCAATATAAAAATCATAGATTCTGTTGATATTAACTTTACATTTTGGTAATCAGGACATGGAGTATAACAGCCTATATTTCTATGTACCTCTGGTCCTCTGCCTTCACCTATGTTTTGTCCCCACCCCTTTGTCTGTCACTGTAACTGGTGACTTTGGCTGATAGGAAGTTGGAAGACCTAGCAGCTTTAAAAAATTTCCTTGTCTTTCATAGTTTTTCATGACGGTATTCTTTCTTCTTAATAGTTAATTTCTCATTTACAGTATTTTCATAATGCTTTCTTAGGCATCACTCATGTGGCAGCATTACCTCCTCTCACATTGAAATGACCTCAACCACATCTTTATGTTTCTGAAGTACACTGGGCAAAGAGGACATTTAATAAATGTCACTCAAGTATGCTGTCACACAAACATGGACGGAGTCAGGAAACAGAAGCCAGAGTACAGCAGCAGAGTTCATTTTCAGCTCATTGAGCTTGTCATGTTCAGGTCCCACTCTCTTGGGCTGAAGAGCCACCTGTACCCTGGAACTAGCCCTGGAAGTAACTATTGTGTTCACACAGCACACTCCACTGGCCACTCAAGAAAGTTCACCACCAATGCATAGTTTAAAAACAAAATATGTACTCTGCTGGCCCGCCACCTTATTCTTATCTCTGGTGGGTTCGGAATTCAGGAACATGCATGGCTTTCTTTTGCCCCACCTTTCATGACAGCTTCAGCTGAAACAAGAGTACTTTAAAAGAGGAGTAATAATAGTATAAAACTTCAGTGCCAAGGGAATCAAATGCCTGGATCCACTCAATCCTTACAATAATGCACAATAACATTTATTTTGTAAATGATGAACAATGAAATGGGTATTAGTACATCTCTATTTTTCAGAAGTTTGGAGGGGTTAGTAATAACACTCCAAAAGAAGGGGTTGGCAGAGCAAAGAGTTGAACCCCATTTAACTCTAGAGGTCACACTTAATGACTACACTTCCACTGCCCTTATGTTCAATTCATTATTACGTTTATATATTAATATAAATTAAATATAATTAACATAAACATTAAGTTTATTAAAATAAACTTTAGGCATTAAAGAAAAAAAAAACACTTGTTAGATGGCAGTTTCAAAGCCTACTGCACAGGTTGGGCCTGTTAATACCTGACACAACTTTTGCTTCAGTTCAGCAAAGAACAAAGGTTATTTCTGAGAACCTCTAACAAAGCAAAGTTTAAGGGCATGCTAAGTTAAATGGGGCACACAACTCATGACATCAGTAGTAGTCAGAAGTTAAACAACAGAATGGGCCAAGTTTGGAGCCTCTGGCACAGGCTGGGATGTAACAAGGCCCTTCTTCCAAAGAGGTGGGCACCTGTGCAGTGTATTATATTTAGGTAAGATATGAATAAGGGTGTGATGGAGCTGGGATGGAAACATTCATTACAGTGGATCTAAAATACACGTTTTAAAATGTGTGTCTGTGTGTGTGTGTGAGAGAGAGACAGAGAGAGAGAAACAGAGGTTAGTTTAGGATAGAGGATTAGGGAGATAGACACCACAAAAGGATTAATCGGAGGTGGGAGAAATGCACCTATAGGCTTGGAGGACAGCCGTGTCCCACTTGCAGCACTGGCAGTTGGTTGGTAATGCCTGTCTGAAGCCAGTGTGAAGAAGGACTGTGAGGCAGGTCCTGAATCCTACAAAGGGGCATGCTGTGCTGATTAAGGTCTGGCTTGTCATGGGAGGGCACATTCATGGGACTCCACATCTATTCATCACCACAACAGTAACCTCAAAGCTGCCAGCCAGGACTGAGAGGAAAGGTCCCAGTGCAGATCTGGCAAATTTAAATCAGAAAGAATTTGATTTGAAAATACAAGAGACTGTGGGATTCATCATCAGTTGTGGTGAGATAAGCCCATAAGAAAAGCTCTTGGGGGTGGAGGTGATGGGAAGGCCACTTGGCTGAACAACAGGAGGAAAAAGCCAAGTGCTATAGCTGAGAACCAGTGTCCCGGACTGGCTCAGGTGAGATGGGCAGATTTGCTATTTCTTTGGTTCAGCCTCTTGCACTTCGGAAATATGACTACTTATAGAAAATCGTTTCCTGCATGGCATGGGAATGTAGCCCAGCACCCATTCAAAAGGCCAGTGTGGGGGGGTGTGGTTCCAGCACTCAGGAGCCACACCCGTGGATGGGTTCTCCTGCAGGGAATCAGGCCTGTGTTGTATCTAGGCTGCTATGAAACTTGCTTTTGCTAAAACTCCCTCACCCTGGATTGAGGCAGCAAGTGCTTACTGTGACTTCCTAAAATCTGTGCTAAACCTCCCAAGCATGGAGTTTAACCAGTGCAACCACTTTTCCCCTTGATCTGTAACATCCTTTTCTTTGAAGTAATTAGCAACATTCTTTTGTTATCTGTAAAAGGTAATCACCTACAGCAACCTGTACATAGTAAATGAAGAGCATCCTCAATGTAATGTACCCCAAAAAGCAAAAAAGCCTGTCCAGGCAGGGGCAGGGGCCCTCTCTCTCACTTAGAGAGTGGCCATGCTGTCCCTTTTTCTCCACAGGACTTCTGCAGTCTGTGTGAATTTGTCTCTCATGGCCACAACACATGGATCCTGCCGGCCAGGATCCACATCAACACTTATGATGTTTTTAACTTTTCTTTCTTTCTTTCACCCATTAAAAGTCTTAGCAAATTCAACTTGAAAGTGTCAGCCTCTCTCAGGTGTGCTGAAGGAAAATAAACTTTCATTGTTTGTCATAACATAATAGTGTGTGGGGGACTGCCCTCTCATGGCAGGTTTGGGAAATCCTTAGAACTGTGTAAGAGTCCCAAAAGTGTGCCAGGAAACACAAAACCCTCATGATTTCCAAAGGAGAAGTACTCTGTGGTAAAATAACTTGGAAACAATTTTATATTATATACTCATATACTATTTAATATACTAGACATATCACATTCCTCTCTTGGCAATTCAGAGTATTTATTAGTAAGTCCTTAAGACATTCTGCAGTAAGAAACTATAACTTTTCATTAAATATTTCCTAAATTTATCTGAACATAGACATGAAAAATATTTTAATTAACCTATTATTTTGAAAGACGTGAGTATTAGGGGGAAGAGAAGACTATGGGGTCATGTTTTTCCCTCCCAAATGGAGTTTTCCTTTCCAAAGTTTTTTTTTCTGATAAAATCTCAAAAACTTGTATTTTTATGTGTAGCATACTCTTATCTCTCCTTCATAATTGGCATTAGTTAAGAACTGGGTAAATGTTAAAGAGTAATTTTCAGCTTGAGACAAATCATTGATATATTTCAGGTTTTGGGCTTCTTCTGAAGAAAAGCTAACAGTGTCTCAATATGTTCACACTTTTCTGTTATAACCATCCAGTGAAAACGCTAGAAAGGCTTGCACAGTTATAGACAGGTCTCCTGATACTAAAGCTCTGCAGAGAGCTGTGGCCTCCACAGCCATATCTCAAGTGTTTGATGGCCAGCTCTACCTCTCACTAGCTGTGTAATCTTGAGCTATTATACAACCTCTCTGTTCTGGATGTCCTCATCTGTGAAATGGGAATATTAGTGTTGCTTGAATATCAGAACTGAGTGGGAATATCAGTTCTGTTGATGATTAAATGAAGTAACAAAATAAAGTCTTAAATGAGTGCTTGGTACTTGGCTCATAATTTGATGTTTCTGAATTTTTACTACTAAAGTCAGGACTAAGAAACATTGTTTAAAAGAAAAATATTTTTTCTGTTCAAAAAATATACTTTTGTTTTATGTCATGGGACCATTAAGGAATTTTGGCCAACATCAATAAAATGCATTAGGGTGATATTTTAAGCTATTAGCCCTTTTTATTTGGAAACACTGGGAATTTTTCCTTTCTTAACATTTAAAAAATGTTACATGTTAACCATTTTTAAGTATGCAGTGCTGTGGCATGAAATAATTTACATTGTTGGGCAATCACCACCATTCACAACCAGAACAGTTTCATCTTCCCAAAATGCCACTTTGTATCCACTAAAACACTAACTCTCCATTTCTCCCTCCAGCCCCTGGCACCCACCATTTTATTTTCTGTCTAAGAATTTGACTACTCTAAGTACCTCATTTAAGCATAATCCTCTGATACTTGTCCTATTGTGTCTGACTGTTTCATTTAGAATAAATTAAATAATGTCTTACAGGTTCATTTGTATTGTGCCATGTGTTAGAATTTCATTCCTTTTTATGGCTGAGTAATATTTCTTTCTATCTTTTTAAAAAATATTTTTATATTTATTTTTTTAAAAAGGCGAAGGGAGATAAAAAAGAAAGAGAGAGAGAAATATTAATATGTGAGAGATACATCAATTGATTGCCCCTTGCACACCCCCATCTGGGGACATGGATCACAACTCAGGCATGTGCCTTGACTGGGAACTGAACTGTCAAACCTTTGGTTTGCAGGCCAGGAGTCATTCCATTGAGCCACACCAGCCAGAACAGAGTCTCACACTTTTTAAAAAATAGCTACTTATGTAGAATTTATTTGTCAGGTAGTACTCTAAGCACTTTGCATGTGTTAACTCTTTTAATCTTCACAACAATCTCATGAGTTAGTACTTTAATCTTCTCTTTTAAAAATAAATATTTGATTGATTATGCTATTACAGTTGTCCCATTCTCCCCCTTTTATTCACCTCTGACCTGCACACACCCTCCCACCTGCATTCCCCCACTTTAGTTCATGACCATGGGTCATACATATAAGTTCTTTAGCATCTACATTTCCCATACTATTCTTAATCTCCCCTTGACTATTTTCTACCTACCATTTATTCTACTTATTCTCTGTACCTTTTCCCTTCTCTTCCCCTCCCATTCCCCCACTGATAACCCTCTATGTGATCTCCATTTCTGTGATTCTGTTCCTGTTCTAGTTGTTTGCCTAGTTTCTTTTCATTTTGCTTTAGGCATGATTGTTAATAATTGTGAGTTTGCTGTCCTTTTACTATACATGTTTTTTTCTTTATCTTCTTTTCTTAGATAAGTTTCTTTAACATTTCATAAAATAAGGGCTTGGTGATGGTGAACTCCTTTAACTTGACCCTATCTGAGAAGCACTTTATCTGCCCTTCCATTTTAAATGATATCTTTGCTGGATAGAGTAATCTTGGATGTAAGTCCTTGCCTCTCATGACTTGGAATACTTCTTTCCAGCCTCTTCTTGCCTGCAAGCTTTCTTTTGAGAAATCAGCTGACAGTCTCATGGAAACTCCTTTGTAGGTAAATGTCTTTTTTTCTCTTGCTGCTTTTACGATTCTCTCCTTCTCTTTAATCTTGGGTAATGTAATTATGATGTGTCTTGGTGTGTTCCTCCTTGGGTCCAACTTCTTTGGGATTCTCTGAGCTTCCTGGACTTCCTGAAAGTCTATTTCCTTCACCAGATTAGGGAAGTTCTCCTTCCTTCATTATTTGTTCAAATAAGTTTTTAATTTCTTGGCCTTCCTCTTCTCCTTCGGGTACCCCTATGATTCAGATTATGGAACATTTAAAGACGTCTGGAGGTTCCTCAGCCTCTCCTCATTTTTTTGAATTCTTGTTTCTTCATTATGTTCTAGTTGAATGTTTCTTTCCTCCTTCTGGTCCACACTGTTAATGTGAGTCTCAGTTTCCTTCCTGTCATTGTTGGTTCCCTGTACATTTTTCTTTATTTCATTTAGCAAAGCCTTCATTTTTTCATCTATTTCGTGACCATATTCAACCAATTCTGTGAGCACCCTGATTACCAGTGTTTTGAACTGTGCATCAGATAGGTTTGCTATCTCTTTGTCACTTAGTTGTATTTTTTCTGGAGCTTTGATTTGTTCTTCCATTTAGGCCCCTTTTTTTTTTTTGGCACACCAGTTATGTAGTAAGGGGCAGAGCCTTGAGTGTTCACCAGGGTGGGGCAACCCACATTGCTTCATTGTTATGCTGTATGTGAGGGAGGGGTCCAAGGGAAGACAGTGTCACTTGCTCTTCTTTCTGAGGTTTTCAGTCACTTCCCCCACTGCCCACAAGCAAATTGGGCTCTTCTGGTGGTGATTCCCATGTGGGTGGGTTTGTGTACTTTCTAGGACCCTGTGGGTCTCTCCAGGGAGCTCTCCTGTGAGTCTGGGAACGTCTCCCACCACCTCAACCCCACAGGTGTTTTCAGTTAGAGGTTTTGAGGCTTTATTTCCCCACTCTGGGACCATAGGTTGTATGGTATATCTTGCTCTCCAGTTGTTCCTCCCAGTTTATCTGCATTCAAATGTGGGACTATCCTGTCCTCCAGAAGCCACCTTGTCATGAGTCCTCTCCACCTGGCTGCCTTTCTCTGCCTCTCCTACTAATCTGGATTAATGTTTCTTCTTTAACTCCTTGGTTGTTGGACTTCCATACAGTTTGATTTTCTGTTAGTTCTGTTTTTTTTTTTTTTTTAATTTGTTCTTGTCCTTCTTTTGGTTGTGTGAGGAGTCACAGTGTGTCTACCTATGCCTTTAGCTTGGCCAGAAGAACAGTAATATTTCTTTGCATGTACAATATATATCACATTTGGTTTATCCATTCATTCCTTAATGAACACTTGAGCTGTTTCTACCTTTAGCTATCGTGAATAAAACTGCTATGAACATTGGTGTACAAATATCTGTTCAAGTCTCTGCTTCCAATTCTTTTAAGTATATATCCATATATGGATTGCTGAATCATATGGTAATTTAATGCTTAATTTTTTGGAAGACTTGTTTTATAGAAAACATACTGTTTTCTATAGTGGCTATACCAATTTACACTTCCATCATCAGTGCACAGAATTATAATTTCTCCAAAGCCTCACCAAACTTTATATGTATGTATATATACATGTTTGTATATATGTATATATATGTGTATATGTGTGTGTGTATATATATATATGCATGTGTGTGTATTCTAATGGATATGAACTGGTATTTCATTGTGGTTTTGTTATGCATTTCCCTAATAATTGGTGATATTGAGCATTTAACACTTCTTTTAATGTTTTTTCAGGCTTCCATAGGAAGAGCACTTATTTTAATTCCTAGCACTCATTTGACATTCAGGTTCTCCAAAATTCATATGCATCATTAATGATGGAGAGATATTCCTTGCTTTGTAGGGGGAAAAAAAAGATACCTATCTTATATGTTTGTATAAAATGTTTAAAAGTTAACTTTCACATCACAAAATACTTTTACTGTTTGAATAATTTTTACAAAAATCAAAATTAATTTTGAAATAAAAATAATTAAAAAATAGGAAAATGTTTAAAATAATAGTCATCATTTTGGGGGGTGGGTACAGAGCCAGAGGAGAGTCTATTTGTTTTAATCAAACTTCAGCAAAAAATTCAAGTACCAGTAGAAACACATCAAATTCCTTAACATTACTGTTTCAAATGCCAGTCTCCAAATGTCTGTTTCAAGTCCTGTTACTCATACCTAATGATTGTTTATTAAATGCTTGGGAAGATGTTTATTTGTTTTCTTTTTAATTTATTAATTATTATATTTTTCCTTAAATATACTTTAACCAAGCTGTTTTATTCAAAATCTAGAAATGACACACTTTCCAGGGATTTAAAAATATTATTCTATGGCTCTGGCTAGTGTGGCTCAGTGGAGCTCCAGCCTGCAAACCAAAGGGTCACTGGTTCAATTCCCAGTGAGGGCACATGCCTGGGCTGTGGGCCAAGTTCCCAGTAGGGGGTGTGTGATAGGTAACCACACATTCATGCTTCTTTCCCTCTCTTTCTTCCTCCTTCCCCTCTGTCTAAAAATAAACAAATAAAAAGAAAAAATTATCCTAGCATTAAAAAGCAAGCAAAACCCCAAAAACAAAATCTTACTTGCTTCTAAATATGAGAAGAAAACTACCCAAGCTAAAGTAATAAATATTTAATTTAATATCTGTAAAAGGTAACACATTGTCATCTTCATTACTTAATAAGTCCTTATACTCATAAAATTATATCATGTTTTATAATAATTTTTAGGTTAGCTTTTTTTACTTGGCATGAATTATCAAGGACACATAATGAGTCCTAACAAACTATGGCAATATCTTGTAACAAACATCTTCAAAGCAAAATTTTAGGGTTTTTAAAGAAATGTATAGAGTAAGAAATTATTTTTAATGGTGAATATGACCATTTTAATATGCTTGATATCATGTGAGGTGGATATCTAAATATAAATATTCCTATGACTGACAAATATCTTTAAATGCCCTCATTGTAATAATTACAATTAAAAAAATTAAACACATCAAAAACTGTTGCTCCTTGAAACATACTGTTAAGAAAAAGAAAAAAACAAGCTAGATAGTGGGAGAAAATATTTGCAAAGCATACATCTGATAGAGGACTTGTATCCAGAATAAAGAACTCTCAAAACTCAACAAAAAAAAAAAACAAAAAAACCCAAAATTTTTGCAAAAGATTGAATCAGACAAATTATTGAAAAATATATAGATGGCAGATAAGTATATGAAAAGATATTCAACAACTTGTTATTAGGGAAATACAGATAAAAACCACAGTGGGTTATTGCTATATAACTATTAGGATGGATAAAATGAAAAAAAATTGATCATGCTAGGTATTAACAAGAATGTGGAGAAAGGGAAACTCTCATTCAGTGCAGGTGTAGATATAAAATGGTACAATCACTTTAGAAAACAGTTTGGCAAGTTTTTAAAAAGTTAAGCATACATCTAGCATCTCATCCAGCAATTATACTCCTAGCTATTTACCCAAGAGAAATAAAAGCATGTGTCCATACAAAGACTTGAACATGAAAGTTCATAGTAGCTTTCTTCATCATAGTGAAAAACTGTAAACAACTCAAATGTCCATCAGAGCTGAATAAATAAACAAAATGGCATTTATTCAATAAAAAGAAATGGGATATCCATACACACTACAACATGAATGAACCTCAAAATAATGGTGCTGAGGGAAAGAAGTCAGGCAAGACCTCCCATCAAGATGGAGAAGTAGGTAAATAAACACTGTCCTCACCTCCTTCCACAACCACATCAAAATTACAACTGAATATCCAGCCTTAAGATCTGTCTGAAGACTTGTTGAGCAGAACTCCTATAACCAAGGATATAAAACAGCTTTATGGAAGGAAACAGGCTGGTGCCACTCCCACATGTGGTAGTTGAGAATCAAGAAGGCTATCTCAGCTTCAGGGAGCAAGGGTTCTCACCTCTAAAGTGGGCTCCCCAGCCCAGACCATCAGTACTGGAAAAAGGAGTTCCCATAACGTCTGTCTGTGAAAATCAGTGAGTATTCTTTACAGGTGAGATGGAAGGCTGCTGGAATACCAGGTATTCCTTTTTAAAGGTCCAGAGGGACTTTCTCACTGATGGATTCCTCTCACTCTGAGTTCCAGCACTGGGAAGCAGCTCAAAAAGCACCAGGGACAGATGGGGAGAAATTAAGTTGTCAGAATTCAGTGTGAGGGTAGGTGGGGCAGCTCCCAGCCATTTTCTTTGTTTGTTGAGCCCTACCTTTACAGAGCTGGCAGATAGGTACCATTGCTCCTCCGCTCATTCAGCCTGCAGGCACAGGAGGGGACCACATCTGAGTCTCTACCAAACCCACCCCCACTTTGGTGGTTCCCTGAGAACTTGCCTGACCCAACTTGCTCATAGGCTAAAACTTCTTTCAGTGGCTGTTATTGACAAGCAGCTGGCCTCAGCCTACACTGTGGATTTCCCTAAAATCTCTGAAAGGTCCACAAACTCCAAATAAATGGTGACTGGCTTTGGAGCTCCCTATTGCTTTTGCTAAGCTGTAGCCAACCAGGCTGTAGTAGCAGTCAGTCTTGGTTTGAAGCTTAGCCTCTTTTAGGTGCCTCCAAGCCCTGCATAGGCAGCTATCAACCACAGATTACTTTGCAGCTCATACTGGGTGGCCCCTGGCTGAGAAAAGGAAGCAGCTAAGCTGGATCTTCATGGGAGCCCCTCCCCTTGATGCACCAGAACTAACACACCCAGAGACCAGCTTTGGACGACATTAGAGTACCATTAAGTGCAATTAAGTTGATGAAAAACACACCCAGAAGATGGACTAAGCAGGTACCAGAGCCCTGCTACAGTAATCCTTCTCCAGGTGTCAGTCCCCACACAAAAGCTTGTCTGCTGTAGATGTGGCTAGTCTTCATAGCCAGTCAGCCTGAGGGTCAATTCCACCTACTGACATGTCAACTGCACTGAAGGCTCAATTATAACAGGAGGGCACACACAACCCATGTAAGAGATACCCCTGGAATACCTGACTCAAGTGACCAGGAAGACTTCACCACTGGCCCCACAGGATACCTACTATATAATGCCACCCTGAGAAGACAGGAAAATGTAGTAGATCTACCTAATATGTAGAAACAAACACAAGAAGGCAGCTAAATTGAAGAGACAAAGAAAGGTGTCTCAAATGAAAGAACAGGACAAAACTCCACAAAAAGAACTAAACAAAATGGAGACAAGCAAGCTAAAAGATTCAGAGTTGAAAACATTGGTTATAAGGATGTTCAATGAACTTAGAGGAAGAGTGGGTGAACTCAGTGAGAATTTCAACAAATAGGGTAAACTTAAAAGAGTACATAGGAATCATAAAAAAAAACTAGTCAGAAATGAAGAATACAGTATCTGGAATGAAAAACACATTAGATGGAACCAACAGCAGCAAATCAGATGAAGCAGAGCACTGAGTCAGCAATTTGGAAGACAATTGGAAGACAAGGTAGCAAAAAACACCCAACTGGAACAGGAAAAAAAAAGTAAAATAAATGAGGATACTTGGATCCTTTAAGGGACTTCTAGGACAACATCAAGTGTAACAACATTCACATCATGGGGTTACTAGAAGGAGAAGAGAGCAAGCCAGTGATTCAAAACCTATTTGAAGAAATAATGAAATAAAGACTGAAAACGTCCCTGGCAAAGAAAATGGACATGGAAGTCCAGGAAGTGCAAAGTCTCTAACAAGGAGCCCAAACAGACCCCACACCAAGACAAATAATAATTAAAATACCAAAGGTTGAAGGCAAAGAGAAAATCTTAAAAGAAGCAAGAGGAAGGCAGTTAGATACCTACATGGGAGCAGCCATAAGGCTGTCAGCTGATTTATCAACAGAAAATTTTCAGGACAGAAGGGATTGGCATGAAATAGTCAAAGTGATGTAAAGCTACAACCAAGACTACTCCACCACAAGGCTGTCATTTAAAATTGAGGGAGAGAAAAACAGCTTCTCAAATAAGAAAAAGCTAAAGGAATTCATCACTACCAAATAAGTATTATAAACAATGTTAAAGGAACTTCTTTAAGAAGAAAGAACATAAATATGAGTGATAAAATGGCAATAATCACATTGATAATCACATTATCAATAATCACACTAAATGTAAATGGATTAAATGTTCCCATCAAAAGACATGGGGTAGCTGAACAAATAAGAAAACAAGACTCAAGTGACCATCAATAAAGGATTGTATTAAAAAGATGTGGTACACATATACAATTGAATACTACTCAAGCATAAAAAAATAAAATTTTATTATTTGTGACAACATGAATGGACCTAGAGGGTTAGGATCACACAGAGATAGACAAATTTCATATGATTTCATTTGTATGTGGAATCTAAAAACCAAAATAAATGAACAAGCAAAATAGGAACAAACTCATAGATACAGAGAATAAACTGATGGTTGCCAGGGTTGGGGGGCTGGGTAATAAAAGGTGAAGAGATTTTAAGCACAAAATGACAGTTACAAAATAGTCACAGGAATGTAAAATACAACATAGGGAATATAGTCAATAATATTGTAATAACTTTGTATGGTGTCAATTGGGGTACTAAACTTATAGGTGTGATACCACTAGGCTGTATACCTGAAACTAATATAATATTGAATGACAACTCTAATTAAAATTTTTTAAAAATATGTCAAGTAAAATAGAGTACATACTGTATGAAAATGCAAAATATTTGTAGAAATAGAAAACAAATCAGTGGTTGCCATAATCAAACAAAAAGATTACTAGTGTGTGATTGTATTTATATGATGTGATAGGAAATGCAAACTAATGTACAGTGATGGAAAGAAGACCAGTGGTTACCTGGGGAAGGACAGGGCCAGGGCAAGTTGGGAGAGAGGGATTTCCAGGAGGAAGGAGAAAACTTCTGAGAATGATGGATGTTTTCATTGACCTTTTTTTGTTGTGTGTGCTGCTTTTAAAAATTATTTTCTAGTTTTACTGAGATATAATAGACGGAGTGATGTATAAGTTTAATGTGTACTGCATAACAATTTGACATATATATATATATCATAAAATGATTACTGAAATAAGTTCAGTTAACATCCATTATCTTTTATAGATAAAAGAAAAATCAATATTTTTCTCCTTAAGATGAGAACACTCAGGATTTACTCTCATATATGTATATATAGTTAACTATAAATATATATATATATATCACATAGCAGTGTTAAGTATAATCATCACACTGTACATTATGTACCTAGTGTTCTTATCTTACAACTCGAAGTTTGTACCTTTTGACCACCTTGATCTAATTTCTTCTCCACCCTATGCCCTAACTTTGGTAAAAACAAATCTAATCTCTATGAGTTTCCTTTTATTCCACATATAAGTGAGGTCATATAGTGTTTGTCTTCTCTGTCTGACTTATTTCATTTAGCATAGCACCCTCAAGGTCCATTCATGTTGTCACAAATGACAGCATTTCTTCTTTTCTATGGCTGAGTAATATTCCACTGTATATATGTACCACAAGGTCTTTATCCATTCATTCATTGATGGACAGGTTGTTTCTATGCCTTGGATCTGGTAAATAATGCTGCTATAAACATGGGGGCTACCGATATCTCTTTGATATAGTGTTTTTGTTTCTTTTAGATACCCTCCCAGAAGTGCAATCACAGAATCATATGGCAGTTCATTTTTTATTTTTTTAGAGAAGCCTCTACACTTTTTTTCCACAGTGGCTGTGCCAGTTTACATTCCCACCAACAGTATACAAGGGTCCCCTTTTCCTTACATAACAGATGCTTTCATTATCTTGCATATGGTGGTGGTTTCATGGGTACATACATATGTCAAAACTTAACAAATTGCACTCTTTAAATATGTGCAGTTTATGGTAGGTCATTTATACCTCAATAATCCTTTGAGGAAGAGCCCTTAATTATAATAATTCAACACTGCACAGGTATATAAAAATTCAAAAAACCTTTCATCTGATACTATCTATCAGGTAATTTTCCTGAGGTTACCAACATGAATAGCCTGTATACATCCTTCCATATTTTCTCTTTACTTACACAAACTTGTGATCACATTATAGGGTTTAAACTTTTTGTAAAATAGCTAACTGATTATAATGGATCCTTTTCTGCAACTTTATTAGGAGTTTTTTAACTCCTAATAAAATCTGTTATTATCTATAAAAATTTCTATGTGTTCTAATACTGAGACTCATCTTAATAGCCAACATGTCTAAAATACCTTATCAAGTAAAGGAATGTAAAACTACAAACAGAAGCATTTCGCTCTGCAGTAAACTACTAGATAGAGCAGTCAGTCTTCACTGAGGGAGGGGTAAGCCCAAATTCTTTCTATTTTTGGAGACTTTCTCCACAAGATGTAATTTCATCTAGAAACAGAAAACCAGTTTGTGTTTTAAACTGTAATTAAACATTCACTTCAGGTCAAACATTGCACAGGAATGTTAGACAAGAACAAGTTCAACTGCAAACAGAGATGTCAGGATGTGTTGCTGCACAAAGTAGAAAATTGTACGGACTCTAAAGTTTTAGCACAGGTCAGACTGACTAAAAAAAAAGCCCTTCTATTTAAAAAATTATAAAATGTATGCTTACTGAGAATAATGCAAAAAATACACAAGTGCACAAAACAAAATGTTCTCCTCTTCTGCTCTTTTGTCCTAATTCCATCTATCAGACATAACCACCCCCAATATTTGAAGGTATCTTTCCAGACTATATGGTGTGCATGCATGTTTTGGGGCTTTTATTTTTTGTCTGTTCATTTGCCTTTTCTTTACAGTTTTATTTTATTATGATAAAGTATATATGACATACAATCTGCCATTTTAACCACTTTTAAGTACAATTTGGCGGCATTAATTATATTCACAATGTTGTACATCTGTTTCCAGAACTTTCATCACTCCAGATGGTACCCATTAAGCAATAATTCTCCATTCCCCTCTCATCCCAACTCCTGACCATGTCTGATTTATTTTCTGTCTCTATGAATTTGCCTATTCTAGACATTTCATAAAGGTGGAATCATTTAATATTTATCTATTTGTGTCACTTAGCATAATATTTCAGGGAATGAAGTTCTGATACATGTAATTGCAGAACTTTATTCTTTGAAATGGCTGAATAATGTTCCATTGTATAGCAAATTTTGCCTATTTATTCATCTACTGATAGACACTTAGATTGTGTTCATTTGCTTTGAACAAATATGATCATAATATACATAATTTTGGAAGTTTTTTTCCTTTTCACTTAATTCCTTTTAAAAAGTGTATCTTAACACTTTTTAAGGGCTACATTGTTCTATTAGATGGAACTACCATAATGTATTTACTACTTTTATATTAGTAGACATATATATTGTTGCTGTACTTCTGCAATTAAAACAGTGCTAGAGTGAACATACCTGTACATACATTGTTTGATATTTATACCAGTTCTATTACTTGGTCATGAAGAATGTACATTTAACATATTCATAAATCCTGCCAAGATAGCTTCCAAAAATATTGCCCCTATTGACATTCTCACCAATAGTGGCTATGATAGCCTTTTGGTCCATATCCTTCCCACAAAGCATATGTAGAATTTCTTTCATCCTCAACAGTATGATGGTGATGTGCTTGGTTGTTAAGAGTAGGTATAAAGGAAGCTGTGTAGGTATGAAGTGAGGGAAGAGGGTGCAGGGGTGAAATTTGAGGGTGTCAGAGTCCTACATACCAAGGTAGAGAACAGGATTTCAGAAAAAACAAGACCAGCAGGGGTTCCACTTGATACTATGGTTGAGGCTGATATTCTATAGAAATGCACACATGCATCTGTGCTTTATGTCAAAATAAAATACTGAAAATCCCTCCATGTTGGCTGGCAACTGATCACTGCCCTTGGCTCCACTCTCCAAACCTACCCCATGTCTGCACAACCCAGTAATGAAGGGTGAACACCCTGCCCTACACTATGGCTGATGCCTGTTCAAATTGATCCTTATTTGTACTGACCGGTTGTTAATATTTAGAATATTGTTTCTGACTATATGAGTAATTTTTGAGTAACCCATTGATTCCCTCTTCACTCTATTTCTGAACCTTTAAGAGCACTGTAAAGTGATTGTTTATCTCAGTTACAACCCTGTACTCCTTGGGGTAGATACCCTGTCTTTCTCATTCACTCTTTAACTCCCCAAATATTTTCCAGCACTTCATATACAACAGCTGCTGGACCAGGATCCCAGAGTATTACTGTGAAAAGGCAAACACATCCTGGGCCTCATGAAACCTATAAAACAGTAAGAAAGGCAGGTAAAAATAACTGAAGAGCCAAGTGAAATAATTCCCAATAGTAATGAGTGTTATAAAGAAGAAGTCCCCTAAACCCTGGGCCATGGACTGGTACTGGCCCATGGCCCATTAGGAACTAAGGCTACACAGCAGGAGGTGAGCAGTGGGCAAGAGAAGTGTCATCCGTATTTACAGCCACTCCCCATCACTTGCATTACCACCTGATCTCTGCCCCCTGTCTGATCAGCAGAGGCATTAGCTTCTCGTAGGAGAGCAAACCCTACTGTGAACTACACATGTAAAGGATCTAAGTTGCATGCTCCTTATGAGGATCTAATGCCTGGTGATCTGAGGTAGAGCTGAGGTGGTGTTGCTAATGCTGGGGAGCAGCTTCAAATACAAATTATCATTAGCAGAAAGGTTTGACTGCACAGGGACCACAATAAATCAATTGCTTTCAGACTCATATGAAAACTATGACAGTGAATGTCAAGTGACAATTAATCTGCATCTGGTGGGAGGCTTTGTAGAGGCAAGTGAGTTGATGTACTTCAATTGTACAGCTGGATCTGATGGCAGGCTATAAGTCAGAAATGACATATTTTAGTCCATGTGTGGCCCACCCATCATTTTATTTACCACTTCTTTCCATGCCTCTTTCCCACACTGTGCACTTGCCTCAGACACAGTTTTGGTCAGGCCACATACTAATCCTAGCCAAAATGTGTAAAAGGCAAATGTCACTGTTCTTTGAGAAGGGGGAAAGACCCAATGATAAGACAGTTCTTGAATAATTATTCATTTAGGTATAAGTGAATACCTTAATTCACTTAGAGAAGACTCTAAGACTGCTAACAAAAAGTAAACTGCATTTAAAAGAAAATACCAAGAGTCTTACTTAAATTATGGGTTCATTGCAACAGGTGATTCACATTCTAAGCCCAATTAGTATAATATGTGGCGACTGGCTATCTAACAAAGCCATGGAACCTTCAAAAGCGCTCAGGACATAGAGACCAAGGGCTCTGCATTAAAATACAAGGCTTTGGAGTTTTCAAAAGAAAAAATATGAACACAAAGAATAGAAGCAATTATTGAAGGCCACCACTTCATCAAATGTATCTGCACTGACAGCATTATTCTTCATGCCTAACTACATTGGTAAAGCTAAGAAGCCCTTTACTATTAGTGAAGAGTTGATCAGGCTTGCTGCTAAGGACAGTTGTTATGAACTTTTAGGAGAGGCTATATAGTTCAAAAGATGGCACCTGTTCCTCTTTCAGCTAGCACCACAACTAGACTGATGAAATAGCAGAAGATACTGAGGCACCATTGTTAGAGAGGATTAATGAGTCACTGTGGTACACAATATAGGTTGATAAGTCTACCGATGTTGAAAACAAGGCAATAATGTTTGTTCTTGTGTGATATATTTTCCAGGAGGATGTGCATGAGGATATGTTATGTGCATTTTGGTGCCAACAAACACCACAGCTGCAGAACTATTCAAGTCTTTAAATGATTACATATCAGAAAAACTGAAGTGGTTATTTTGTGTCAGCATATGCATGGACAGAGTGGCTGCCATGACTGTATGGCTTCTGGTTTTGCTACTCAGGTCAAAGAGGTCACTTCTGAATGTGAATCTACATACTGTCTCATCCGTAAAAAAATGTTGGCAAGCCAAAAAATGTCACCTGAACTTAACAACATTTTACAGGATGTGGTTTAAATTACCAACTGCATTAAAGTGCATGCCCTTAATTCACGTCTGTTCATGCAGCTCTGTGAGGAGATGGACACAGAGTGCACATGTTTCCTCTCATACACAGAAGTGAAATGGCTTTCTAAAGGTAGATCACTGACCAGAGATTTTTAGTTATGCAAGCCACTTCAGAGATTACTTTTAGAAAACCATCACCAGTGGCAGCACATTTCAGTGACAAAGAATGGGTTGCAAACTTGCTTCTTTGTGTGACATATTCAACCTGCTCATTAAACTAAATCTGTCATTTCAGGGTAGAACAACAACTGTGTTCAAGTCAGCAGATAAAGTGGCTGAATTCAAGGCCAGACTAGAATTATGAGGGCAACGAGTGAACATGGAGATTGTTGACACATTTTTAACATTAACAGAGATTTTGAAAGAGACTGAGCCAGGGCCTTCTTCCTTCCAGCTAATGCATGGTCACCTACCTCAGCTTTCAAAAGAGGTTGAGTATTACTTCCCAACCACAAAGACCTTCAAACTGGGAGGGAATAGATCCGTGACCTATTTGCTAAATAAGACAGGTAAATTGAGTTTGTGTTAGAAGAAGATCAACTGTTTGAGATCACAAATGATGGCGGCCTTAAAAGTGTGTTTGGGACAACTTCAAATCTCCATACATTCTGGGTTAAAGTTAAGGCAGAACATCCTGAGATTGCCACAAAAGCATTGAAAAGCTTGCTTCAATTTCCAACATTCTATCTTTGTGAAGCAGGGTTTTCTGCAGTGATAGCAACCAAAATGAAATTATGGAGTAGAGTGGACATAAGTAACACACATCTGGTGTCACTGTCTCCAGTCATCCCCAGATAGGACCACATAGTTGCAGGAAACAAGCTCAGGGGTCTCAAAGATTCTGCACTATGGTGCATTGTATAATTACTTCATTATATATTATAATGTAATAATATGAGAAATAAAGTACACAATCAATGTAATGCACTTACATTATCCCAAAACCATCCTCTGCCCTCGATCTGTATAAAAATTGTCTTCCATGAAACCGGTTCCTGGTGCCAAAAAGGTTGGGGACCACTGTTATCATGGAAGCATGCTTTGGAGATGAATTAATGAACTGACTAACCTCAGCCTTCATTTGCATATCTGTTCATCCTCTCTTATACCTGTTGTAAATAACCAAGCTATCAGACTGACAAGGATGAAAAAAAAATTTGAGTACTCCTGTTGCAAGGATATGGACAAACAAGCTATCCTAGTCACTGTTGATGAGAATGACAGTGGGGTGATAATTTGAATGATAATATCACAAAGAGGGCCCTTTTTAGTAGAGAACCAGAGAAAGACTAGTCTGAGGCTGAAAGAAAAAGGCAAAGGAGTCAGGTGTAAGGCTGAGAAAGCACCCAGGCTGCACTGGGCTGTGTGCACAAAGGCTCCAGGTGGGTATGAGCTGATGTGACTTAGAGGGTCTGGAAGGAGTCAATAGGAGTGAGGTTGGAGAACATGTCTAGGGCCAGGTCTTACAGATTACAGCAAAGTGATTTAGATGATCTGATTTGTACATGACGTTCTCAATAGGTTCTTGGAACCTGACTTTACAGGAAATGACTGTATAATGAAACCATTTTCACCATAGGCTAAGTGATAAAAACAAGAGTTAAATTCTTATAGCATATTTCTGGTCACAGAAACACGACCAAACTTCTAAATGAAGACCCCAAACACTTAATGTTATACATCAAAAGAAGTATGAGCTATGCATACATTTCAAGAAGATGAATAAAAACAAGTAAGATAATTATTTTCCAATCCACTTATTCCAGTTTAAGTTTGTGGGTGGCCAGAGCCTGTCCCAGAAGCTCTCAGCACAAGGTGGAACCCACCGAGACAGAATGCCCATCTAGGACAATGCTACTCACATTCACTCATATTAACTTAGATGGGGACAATGGAGACATGCCAACTAACTTAATGTGTACAGTTTTGGGATGTGGGAGGAAGTCCTGGTGAAAACCCATGCAGATGTGGGGAGAATGTGCAAACTCCATACAGATAGTAGCCCCACCAGAAATTGACTTTAAAAAAAATCAAGATTATAATAAAATGATGTTGAATAAAAGGACATTATTTGAGGATATGCTGTAATTTAAGAAGATTCTACATCATTTGACTATATTCCCCAATACTTCTCAAAATACCTAAATCAGTAAGTGTTTGAAAAACACACAGAGCCAATAAACCATTATACTTTCTCAACTGCCCATGGAACTTGAGCTGGTCAACTGCTTAACTGAAAATAAAAAGAAAATAATTTTACTAACTTATATATAAAATATTGGAAACATGCACAGTACAGTTAGTGCATTGTTTATTTTGTTTGTTTGTTTGTTTTGCTCTCTGGGAAGAAAACCCCTTTACAAAATGTAACACTATTATCCAACTTTTGGGCATTTAGCTTTTATTTGAGAGTAGGGGACTAAATGTATTTACTAATTTCCTACCTCATTGCTAGTAGTGTAATAGAGAGGTCTGGCCAGATCACTGGGGAGTGAGAGGCTGCACTCCTGTGGAGGAAAGATGTACACCTAAGAGGGGTTGGGAAGGACCAAAGGCAGCCCAGGATTGAAACCAGAGCTAGGACATGATTCCATACCCACCGAGGCAACAGTAAACAAGCTGGCACAGTGCACCAGCATGCATTGCCCTGGCAACCAAATAGTGTGGTGTGGCACAGCCAGGGGCAGCTTGCACAGATCCTGTGAGGTGCTGAAAAGGTCCCAACACACGTGTAAGAAGGTGACACCTCACCCCAGCAGAGAGGTGGTACCCCTGTGTGGCTAGAAAACACTTTTTACCTGCTTCTGGATCATGGCAGTGGGAGGACAGGCAGAGATACAGTGAGGGCTGAAGTACATGGTGGACACTGGCCCAAAATGCCTGGGAATTTGGACACTTCCACCTCGCATGGGATTTGGGACTGAAGTATTAAAAATGGAAGACACAGAGAATCTCACTTTATTTCCTACCTCTTGCCAGCCCAGTTAGAAGCCTGGGTGTTTGTGGGACCCAGTGGATGATGGGCCCAGCTAGCGGCTCTTGTGTTACCCTGCTCACATGGTCTGGGGCAGGCTCATGCAGGATGTGCACCCCACCAATGGCGGGACTGTGGGACACTGAAGTCCCAACCTGCATGCTATGGGTCCTGAACTGCCCCCATTCTCTTGCCCTGAAAGCAGCACACAGACACGTGGGCTGGGAATGTTTTGCCAGCTCCCAAGGGTGCAAGCAGCCCTGGATGCTGGGGCCCAGTGGACTGAGCCTCTGGCAGACTGCTGCAGTGATCTGGCAGTGTGCCCATCCCAGAAAATGGAGAAAGGTGTATCAGGGCAATGGAGTTCCTGGCTTCACAAGTGTGCACTTCAGAGAGAGTAAAAGGCTGGAGTTGGAGAGACACAGATCTATCTGTGTAGCAGCCTTGGGCTACAGATAAGAATGGAGAGGGAAGGTCTCTTGGGAATGTCTCTGAGCATGGATTTGGATTTCAAGTCTTTTTGTGAACAAGTGGATTTCTGTATTTTGCTGAAGAGAATGGCTTGGAGCAGGGGAGCTCCAACTCCCCCATATCTGGCAACCTGTTAATAAAAACCTTTTTCCTTCCCTAACAGTTATTGTGTTATGCTTCTGTACAACAGCAGGTGGCTGAATCCTATTTTGTCCTGTAACAGTAACACAAACATTTTGATGGTAGATCCTATCATATCCTCTCTTACCTCTACCTGACAAGTGGATGAACACTGACACATAAACATGACAAAACTACTCTCCCTTCTGATACATCCAAGTTCAGCATTTACAGAGATGTTCATTTACCTTGAACTTGGAGTATTCTCTTGCCTTCTTCTGTTTTCACTTTAATAATCTTCAAATTTTGTTTGCCATGGCAGAGGTTATCTTTTTCTCTTACATACTGTTTCTTCTGGATTTCTCATTAAAGCCTGTAATACAGAAGAGAGAAGCTCCTTCATTCTGTAGACATGTAGGAAAGAGTTAAAAGCTCAGGTTAGTGACACTGCTAATTTATTTCCAATGTTCCCTTGGCTGGCTACAGTGTAATCACAGTTTTAGGAATTCACCTAATCAGATGAGATTTAGAATAGAGCTATCTCAAAATACAGATGAAATTGAGGCTATTCTCCTTAACAACTAAACATTTGATATTACTTTGACTTCTTACAGATGCATTTCATTGAAAACAAGGTGTTAGACTTCTCTCTCTGTAGAAGGAGATTCTGAAGCAGTAAAAGTTATCTACAGTAAGTTGTAAAATCAGAGCTGTCAAAGTGGGAGAAAGCAATAAAACATCATGTCAGAATTTGTGTTTCAGAATGATTGAAACCAGGATGGCACTTCTTAATCTAATTTTTAACAGATGTCAGTTGTGGAGGGAATGAAAGGCAGATCATGAGTACTGATGAAATTTAGCATACTGCACCATATAAGGTATTCATTTATATGTATTTGTGATTCCCCCTTGTCAACACCAGGCCCAAACTGTCCCATACACAGCATTGTGCAAACACTGAAACAGAAGAAGGCAGAGAAGCAGAGGGGTGTGCACTGTTTTACCATGTGGTTAAGGGAATGCTACATCGTACCTCCTCCCTGAACTCTCAACCCATCTTGCCCTCAACTCTCCCAAGACGAGAATGTTGGCATGAGGTGAAAATGGTGCCAGTAAGCAAAAAGAACTCAGAACGATTGTGTCACAAGCATTGTTGCCCCTTCTCTCATTACTGATGCCATATGACAAATCCATTTTTTCTAACAGAAACTAGATCTTCAATGAGCTCAACTACAATGAGCATGGAGTAGGTCAGGAGCTTCTTGTAGGCAGTGCTTTTCAGTATCCTATTAGGAGGAAAACCCTTACAGCTAATAGGAGGCTAATTTTATGTTAAGTATTTTAAATTCATCATTAACAAAATTAAATTTAAATACTGAAAGCTAATGTTAATAGAGTGTAGTCAATTGCATGGGTAACAGTTTGGGTAGCACTAAATCAGAATGAAGACCTCTCACACTCAGTCATCTCCTTAATTCTCATGACTTTTAGATAAAGCATTGGGGTTAGAAGGAGTCCAGTAAAAGTATGTTGAATACCAAGCCTATGCTTTACAGATGGGATAAATGAGGCTCAGAGTGAAGGCGACTTGCAAAAGTTTCCACCAAGATCCTGGTCCTGGAATGACTCAACATGTTTTCTACTTTATTGATGCATCTCTCCACAGCTGTCATCTTACTCCTTGAGAACGTTAAACTTTGTCTAACAAGCAGTGTCTACATCATGTGTAAGAAACAAGTTAAGTTCTTTACTTCTTTAGGTTGACAAAAACTGCATAGCTGATGTCAGCTCAGATCACAAAACAACATAAACAAACAAAAAAACAAACATAGTTCCTGATTTCCTAGGAAAGCTACCACATATTGAATGCCCACCATAAGCCAAAGTGTCTCAGGCACATCACTTACATAGCTGTTAATGCTTGTAGAAATTCTGAAAGTAATATAGGTATTATCATATCATGAACATGAGAAAACTGAGTCAGTGAAATATGATACCTCATCTAATGTTACACACAGCTAGTCAGTTCTCTGATTCCTTGGCCCACCATGCACACCAATTTCCTGCCTGTGACATGCAGCACTATAAAACACAGAAACTGCAGCATCTCTCGGAAAAACTCAGAACAGGAATAGAAGCATAATGGAGAGTATTTGGATGGAGACTAAAGAAAGGAAGAGAGGTAAGAGCATTATGAAAATATATAAGATATGAGAAAAATCATATCTTAAGATTTTTAGACATGCTAAACCTGCAAATACAATTACAGCATATCATATAACTTCACTCATAAAGTTCTGAGAAAGATACTTGTCATAAAGGGTGACCAAAGAAGTTTAAGGTCTCAACAAGTTACGATCATCCACTGTATTAGTTGTTCAGGCTACCATAACAACATACCACAGACTGAGTGGCTTAAACTGCAGACAATTATTTTCTTACAGTTGTGGAGGTTGGCAGTTCAAGATAAAGTACTGTCTGGGGTCATTTCTCTTGAGCCTCTCTCCCTGGTTTGTAGATGGCTGCCCACTTCCTGCCTCTTCATATGGTCTTTCCTCTGTGCTTGTACAACCCTGGTATGTCTTTTTGTGTCCAGATTTCCTCTTCTTATAAGGACATCAGTTAGATTGGATTGGGACCACATTAATAGCCCCATTTTAACTCAATCACCTTTTCAAAGGCCCTATTGCTCTGTTTAATCATATTTTAAGGTACTAGAGGTTAGACCTTCAATGCATGAATTTTGGGTGAACATAATTCAGCCCATAACATCCACCACATAACTAGTTCAGCTTATGTCATTACCTTCAGTGTCACTCATGAAGAGTTAAAGTCCTCTAATATTTGAATTTAGAAATCTAAGACTATTATAGATTTTAGGTTTTTTTAAAGGAGGGAAGGGCCATAATTTAATGTAATTTTCCACAATGGTCTAAACCAGAGGTCATAAAACTTCCTGCAAGTGAAATATAGCCTGCTGCTTGTTTTATTAAATAAAGTTTTATTGGCACATGGTGAATGTCCATTATTTACAGATTGTCTATAGTTGCCATGGAACTACAACTACACAGTTGGTTGGTTGTGATGGAGACACAGGGACAAAAGTATTTACTATCATGTCCTTCAAAGAAATAATCTGCCAACATCTGATTTAAACTATGTTAATCAGAGGTTATTTTTGTAGGATTCCTTAGGGTCTTGAAAACATACATTTTCAAACTTTAAGAGGAAGATGTATAGTACAATTGTATCTTACATGGGAAGGAGTTTTTAAAGTCAGCTCAAACTGAAACTCTGTATGGTCAAAATTCACACTGAATACTCACTCCTTAAGGAAAGCAGTGTGGAGGAGTCCACTATCCCAGGCACCATCCACAAGGCCATTTTTCCCTCCAAAGTTATAACAGATGAATTTTTCTTCCAGCAATTCTATAAAATAATAGGCTTTATTTGCCACTTATATAAAAAAGATGCGTATTTTTAAATAATAGAATCACTCTGGGCTTGGTAAGATGGTTGAAGAAACTAAGATGAAGCAGGGATTGGGAGATTCAAGAGAGCATCTCACATGCACTTCTTGAATTTTTTGAAGTTAAATATGCACTTCATCTGACTTTGATAGTTTGCATCACCTCTCAATGTTATTTAACCTCAGATACCCCCTATTCTATTCCCCCACCCCTACAGAAGCCAGTAATAGGACCTATGTTCCATGTAAAACATTTGGGGAAATGCTGATGTACTAAAAGATGTGAATATTATGGATCAACCAGACAGAAGACATGTACAATTCTTTCTTATACATGAAAGAAGTATAGGACAAAGGCATAATGCTACACCATTACCACTTCACACCCAATACTTTGGCTATTATTTAAAAACTGGAAAATAACAAGTGTTGGAGAAAATGTGGAAAAACTGGAACCCTTGTACCTTGCTGGGAATGTAAAAAGGTACAGCCCCTGTGAAAAAGTTAGGCAGTATTTCAAATAATTAAACATGGAATTGATCTCTGATCCAGCAATTCCACTTCTGGGTATATATTCCAAAGAACTGAAAACAGGGACTCAAATAGATATTTGTAGATGATGTTCACAGCTTCATTATCTATTATATTGTTCAGAATTGTCAAAAGGTGGAAACAACCCATGTGCCCATTGACAGATAAACAGATAAACCAAATGTGATATAAACATAAAATGAAATTATATTTGTTCTTAATGAAATTCTGATACATGCTACAATGTGGATGAGTCTCAAAAACATAATGTTAAGTGGAGTAAGCCAGGTATAAAATGACAAATGTTGTATAATTCCATTTGTATGAGGTATCTAGAGTAATCAAATTCATAGAGACAGAAAATACAAAAGGTTATTGGAATGAGGGAACTGAGAAATGGGAGGTCATTGTTTAATGGGCCTAGAGTTTCAGTTTAGGCTGATGAAAAAGGATGATGGTAATGGAGGATTCTGTGTAGGATCCTCTTGGAAGGTCTTACCTGGTGTAGTCCAGCTCACCTAGGTGTTATTGGGAAATGTGTGAGAGTGTTTTTGTGAGTTGGGGGTGGGGTGAGGAAGAAATACTAACTTTTCCACAGTGCATGAAAGCCCTGAATGATCAAAATGCATTGCCTCAAATACCCAAAGTCCCTCCTTTGAGCAACACTGCTGATCATTGCCTTTAAAGAATCTCTGTGTTGTACAATATAAGCATGTTCAAGTCTAATGAGGAATGACAATCTGCTCTCCAAAGTACCTGTTTACGTTATTTCCTTACTAAGTCTCTTTGTCAGCCTTTTAAATTTCTGCTACTCAGATAGGCATAAAGTGCTATCTTAGAATTTTAAACTTGCATTTCCTGATTATATTAGTGATGTGGAAAACATTTTCATATTGATTGTTATTGTTCATTCATAGCTCCCTCTTAGGAAAGCACCTGTAAATAGCTACCCTTTTTTTTTTTATTGGGTAGTTTGAATCTTCCTTATTGATTTGTAAGAGTTAACTGGAGATTCTAGAAATGTAGTTTTTGTTAGTTATTTTGGGTTACAGATTTCTATAGGTTTGTTGTTTGCCTTTTAATTTTATGGTGCTATTTTGTGTAGAAGTTATACATTTTATTACAGTGAAACTCATCATTCTTGTTATTTTTCAGTATGATTTTTGTGTTTCTGGCTTATAAAGTCTACTCTATCCTAAGAGCATAAAGATATCCTCTTTTTTCCTTCCTAAAGGTTTAAAGGTTCTACTCACTCTATTTTAAAACTTACTCTAGGTTTCTGCATAATTTTCAGTGCTGAAGTGATTTTTTAAAACAACCAAAGTCTGAATATGTCAACTCATCCCTCCCTGAACATAGCTGTCCTAAGGCTTTCTATTCCTCTTGCAATGAAATTCAAACTCATTTTTGTGGTGTGATTACAATGCATGGCCTGGCCCTGTCTTCCTCTTGAACTTTGTCTTGCATCTTCTGTTAGCCATTAAGCTTTAGCCACACTGGTTTTCTATATGCACAACACGTCAAGCTAATTTCACCTTGGGACTCTTGTCCTTGTCACTTCCTTTTTCTAGAACCCCGTTCCCCAGATATATGCACAAGGCTGGTCTCTTCTTGCCATCAGAGCCTCAGATCATGTGTTATCTCTCAGAGAGACTACCCCTGCACACCAGAGAATAGCCCCCCAATCATTCATAATGACATAGCTCCTGTATTTCTTCACAGCACTAATCATCATTTAAAATTATCTTGTTTAATTCCTTTTTTTTGTTTCCCCATAGTAGACCATATGCCCCACAAGGTCAGGGACACTGCTGTCTTGTTCTCTCCTGTGTCCTCAGCTCCCCAAACAGTTCCTGGCACATACTAGGTGTTCCATGAATGTTTGTTGAATAAATGAGTGAATAAATGAAAGAACTTGGAGCTCTCCTGGTCCTCCTGGTTGTTCTTTCTATTCTCTTAGATTAACAAAGGAGTATTCCCCTTCTCCTACTGGCCACACACACACTAACAAACAGGTAATGTTAGTTGGACCTTTCAAATACGTCAAAAAATAACTTAATTGCAGGAATACTTAATTAAATAAATCTGAAAACACCTATGCTCTGTATATCCAGGTTTCTAAGTTACTTAGACCCATTCATTCATTCACCCCATTTCTACTCCCAAAAGATAACCATTAACAAAGTCTTGGTATGGAGCCAGAAACTTTTTATTGATTTATATCTTCTATCTATCTATCTATCTATCTATCTATCTATCTATCTATCTATCTATCATCTATCTATCATCATCTACCTATCATCATCTATCATACATTAGACAATTTGAATGATTGAATATAAGAAATTTTATTCTTGTTGACAAAATTTTTTTCCCCAATGGATCAGAGTTTGCTAAGAAGGCAGATTCTCCCTCCTACCTCTAGAGGTTCTGATTCCACAAACCTGGGGTAGCCCAGGAGTCTTCATTTTCAATAATACCCTTGATGATTACAATGGAGGTGGTCCAAAAACCTTCTTTGAGAAATGCTCACCCAGGTCAAAGCCATTTAATGCCATCCTTATTTAAGACCATGCAGCCTCTGTAACACCATGGGGCAGATGGAGCCACATGCGCACATAGTTCAAGTATATCATATTCTTTTGATCAAAAAGGGGATGTATCAGGTCCTTGTCTTCTCCCTGCAAGAATCTGACATGCTTATGAAACCACATAAACAATTAATGAAAGTGCTCAGAACTGTTAGTTAGGAAACCTGGATTCCAAACTCCACACTGCCCTGCACCTTAGATCCTTCGTATGCAAAATGAGAAGTTGGACCAGGTGATTCAACAATTCCCTTTCTGTTCCAACATTTGATGAGAAATTTCAACGTCTCATGGATTTCTTTGTGATTGTAAGATGGCTAATTTTTATCCCATACCTTGAAAATTTTCTAGGATGAGCTTATATTATAATGGAAAATAATCCAAAACATCTAAAAATAATTTTCTCATTGTTACTCAAACAGGATTTTTACAAGTTGACATACTTTCCTTCTCCTTATGAATATAAGAAAGAACAAAATCTCAACACACCTAGGTCAAGGTTGATACTGAATAGTAAACCTAGAGTTAAACAACCCAAAGATCCAATCTTAGCTAAAATCTCATACTATACGGAGAAATTAGAAATATTTAAATATTTAATATCTTGTAAGTTTTTTAGATTTCTAAGTTCCAACATTTCTGACAAAGTAGTTCCTCCACTATAATTAACAAAAATAGGTAGCCTTCCAAAAAGCACCCCCAGAGGAAAAGTAAATTCATAGGAACCCTCCCCCTGCAGTGACTTTGCTGTCCCAGTGACACACCAGCAATAAATGACAGAAGCCAGAGTGGTTGGATCTCACCCTGGACTGATGTCTGCTGAAAAGGCTCTAGGAAAAGCAGGCTGTGATTAAATCATGACATTCCCAGCACCCACTTATTAGCATGTCTGGAGAATCATAGAAAGGGATTATAGTGTCTTAACAACCAGAGTTTCTGTCACAGGATATTTACAAACATGACTATTCCAATCTTTGAAGTAATTTGGTTACTGCTATAACAGAAGACAAAAGGATGCAGATATCCCAACCATCACTCTAGGTGATCTGCTAAGAAAGACTCCCACAACCTCTTGGTTGTTCAGGTCATAAAAGTATGTATTCTTTTCCCTTTTCATACCCTTTCCCATTTGTTAACCCCTAGCAGCACTGTCTTTAACACTTGTTCTCTCTGCTTGTTTATGTCTGCTTATTTCCAATGCCAGAATCCTAGTCCGATCCACTGTCATGTTTTCCTAAAATTGCTTCAATAGCCTTTGTACTAATTTCCCCACTTGACCCCCTGAAAAAATTCCTTCTTCACATGGTGGCCATATTTATATATCAGGTAATTTCTTTCCCCTGTTTTGAGCTTACCAGTGTTTTCTGATTTTCATTCAATAAAACTTAAGTTCCATCCTCTCTGCATCTCTCAGACCTCATTTTATGTAAGTTTTTCCTTTACTCTCAAAACTTCTTTTCCTTCATTACTTTGCAAGTCCATTTGCACTTTTGTCCCTACTGCTTACATGACTGTTTCTGCACAGTTACAGAGTTGGCTCCATCTGGACAGTCCAACTCAACAAGCATGACCTTCCCTAACCATTATATCCCAAATAGTAATAACCTGCATTTGTGTTACTCTACACTCTATTTATTTATTGTATGATCCCAAAATTGCATTGTTTATTTGATTGCTGCTACCTCCCACCACCTATACATGTAAGCTCATGAGGAGGGAGATCTTGTTTGTCCTGTTCACTGCTAAATTCTCAGAGCCTAGGATAAAGTGCTTGGCAGATACTCAGTGACTTTGTATAAAATGAAAACAAGTGCTGTTTTAGATTAAATCAGGGCCCGAATTTTTCAATGTTCTGTCCATTCAGAGCAAAAAACTCAATTTCTTGTCTGGAAGACAAGTTGTTAATTTTCAGAAGAGACATCTCTCTCTCTATGAATATCTTTATCGTTACCCCACAACTAGGTTAGAGTCTGAAATCAGAAGAATCTTTGGAGATGTCAAATGAAATCTAAACCTCACTGACAAACTGAAATGACATGTAGAATGTGTCTTGACTTGGGGGAACAATTTTATAGGTTGTCACCAGTGGAAGTGAAGTACTTAGAGTCTGAGTGGGTTAATCAGTATGTCACATGGAATGAGGCAGATGAATATTTTTAAAGTGCTATGGAAATTTGGTAGGTTACTCTGTGTTCTAACTAGGCATTCAATATGCCAGGTGGGGGGTAGTTCATATAAGGCCCAAATAAAAGGATCAACGAATTTAAATTATAAATGGGCCCAACCTTAAAGGTAATTTCACTCTTACTCGCACAGTGAACTACACAGTGGTAGTGACAAGCCATGCGAATTTTCTGCACAATATCCTGTTTTATATATCACTTTTATATATTCAGTATTTCTTTTGTTTCTCAGGGCAATTCTAGGAGGTTTGTCAAATGTACTTTTCAGATCTCATAGATCCTAAATGAGTAAAAAGTACAAAGCTTGATTTGGAATCAAGATCTTAGAAGATCAGCTACTATGGATATTAATGAACCAACAAGAGAGATTGCAAATGGCATTCCAAAAATCAACCACCTTGTCCCTACTTATTATCCCTACTTATTGAAGGGGAGTACAATAAAATACTCCCCTTCAGTTTATGGGATTTTTGACAAATACATACACTCCTATACCTACCACCACTCTATCACTTGAAAGTTCCTTCATGCCCCTCTACACTCTACCCTCCCCATCACCTCCTACCTCTGTACCAGGCAGTCAGTGATCTGCTTTCTGTCACTAGATATTAGTGTACTTTACTAGAATTTCATATAAATTGAATTGTACAGTCTGAATTTTTTGTGTCTAGCTCCTTTTGATAAGCATTATGAAATACATCCATGTTGTTGCACATATTAGTGGTTTGCTTTTTTATCATTTTGTTTTATTTTATGGCTGTACACCAATTTGTTTATCCATTCATTTACTGATGGATATTTAAATTGTTCCAGTTTGGGGTTATCATGAATGCAGCTGCATGACTATTCTAGTACAAGTCTTTGTACAGACATATTTTTTATTTTTCTTCTGTAAATACCTTGGGGTAGAGTGGCTAAGTCTTATGATAAGGGTATTTCATATTTTATAAAAACTGAACACTGTGTTCCAAAGTGTTTTTACCATTTTATAATCCAACTAGCAGTGCACGAAAGTTCCAGCTGCTCCATGTCCTCACCAGCATTTGGTATTATCAGTCAATTTTAGCCATTCAAATAAGAATGAGGTGGTATCTTAACAGTGCACTGAATTTGCATTTCCTTGATGCTAATAATGTTGAGCATCTTTTTACATGCTTATTGCTTATTTGTATCACTTCTGCAAATGGCAATTTCAGAGGCAAGAGATATAAGTAATTTCATTTCTCATGTGAACAAACTTGCTTTATTTTAGAAACAATCTTGAAAAAATGTAACTTGGAAAAGAATTTATAAAATATTTAGACTATAAAAATCAAATGTATTTAGAAGATAAACTAAAAATAATGAAAACAATAATATCCACATTTTATTAGCTTTGTATTCTTTACATTCATCTAATGCTCTAAGAAACTACGGGGACTAAATTTGTAGGAAGGGGCTGGGATTGAATTAATATGACTTCAGCAAAGAAGGAAAAAGCTTTGCTCTCTTCATTTAAAATTACTCCCTCTTTTTTAGGCTTCATTTTATAGACCATGGGATCAATTATTCACAATATCTTTTTTATATGTAGTCATAAAACTTTAAGGTGAATCATTACAAAATTAATATTCAACAGGCTTTATATAACTCAGCTTAATGCAATGCATAACTCAAATTTTTATCACCCCAAAACTGCTTGAGATCTACAAATGTAAGAAATTTAATAAAAACCTGAGTATTTTAATTCTAATATTACCTTCACAATCTCAATATCACAAAACAACTAAAATTAGACAACCAGACAGACATTGAAGACAGAAATGTTCTATAATGAAATGCCATACTTTGCACAGAGACACTGAAGATGACAACAGATACTGTGTCCTAACACATTTGTTTTGAGAAACTCATGATTTTAATGTAAAGGAGGTTATTTTGCTTCCAGAGTAGTCACACAGGAGCTATGAAAATTCTTTATCATCAAAGAGTGTCTGACTCTTAAATAATCATCACCTACCAGGACAAAAAATAGTTGATGAATGCATCTACTAGACGCTACCCATTAACTCCCACTCAATTAAATATAAAATTTCCAACCTAGAAGGACACTTAGATATTTTGGTCAAATAATCACATTGTAAAAAATATTTCAATTCTATTTTTCTTTCTTTCTTTTTTTTGCTTTTTTTATTGTAGTTCAGTAAGAGTTCTCCCAAGTTTTCCCCCGTTGCTCTCCCTTGCCCTGTCCAGTACCCCACTCTCAAAGACAATCCCTACCCATTGTCCTTGTCTATGAGTCCTTTGTACATGTTACTTGATCCTTCCCCTTCTTCTCCCCATTACCCGCTCTGCCCATCCTTGTGATCATTGTCAGTTTGCTCTTTATTATCATGTCTCTGGTTGTTTTTCGCTCATTTGTTCATTTTGTTGATTAGATTCAACTTATAGGTGAGATCTTATGGTATTTGTCTTTCATTGTCTGGTTTATTTCATTTAACATAATACTCTCCAGTTCCATCCATGCTGTCCTGAACAATAGGAGTTTCTTCTTTTTTTTTTCTGTTATGTAGTATTCTATTGTGTAAATGTACCACAGTTTTTTGATCTACTCATTTACTGATGGACACTTAGGCTATTTCCAGCACTTGGCTACTGTAAATAACACTGCTATGGACATTAGGGTGCATATAGTTTCTTTGGAATTGGTGTTTCAAGATTGTTAGTGTATAAACCCAGCAGTAGAATCACTGGATCAAAAGGCAGTTCCATTTTTAATTTTTGAGAGAATTCCATTACTGTTTTCCACAGTGGTTACACCAGTCTACATTCTCACCAACAGTGTACTAGGGTTCCCTTTACTCCACAACCTTGTCAGCACTTCTTGTTTGTTGATTTGTTAATGATGAGCATTCTGACTGGTGTGAAATGTTATCTCATTGTGGTTTTAATTTGCATCTCTCTGATGACTACTGATGCTGAATATCCTTTCATATGTCTCTGGGACCTCTGTATGTCCTTCTTGGAGAAGTGTTTGTTCAGGTCCCTTGCCCGTTTTTTATTTGGATTGTTGGTCTTCCTGGTGTGGTGTCCTGTGAGTTCATTATGTATTTTGGAGATCAAACCCTTGCCTGAGGTATCACTGCAAATATGTTTTCCCATATGGTTGGTTCTCTTCATTTTGCTGATGTTTCCTTTAGCCATGAATAAGCTTTTTAATTTCATGTAGCCCCATTTGTTTATTCTTTCCTTTATATCCCTTGCCCTAGGAACATATCAGTTAAAATACTGCTGAATGGGTTACCTGAAATTTTTTTTGCCTATGTTCTCCTCCAGGACTTTTGTGGTGTCACGATTTATATTTAACTCTTTATCCATCTTGAGTTTATTTTTGTGTATGGCGTAAATTGGTGATCTAATTTAATTTCTTTGCTTGTACCTGTCTGGATATCCCAACACCATTTATTGAAGAGGCTATTTTCACTCTATTTTATATTCCTGTCTCCTTTGTCAAATATTAATTGATCATAGAGGCTTGGGTTTATTTCTGGGGTCTCTATTCTGTTCCATTCATCCATGTGTCTTTTCTTATGCCAGTACCAGACTTCTTCGATTACAGTGGCCTTGTAATATAGTTCAATACCAAGTATTCTGATCCCTCCTGCTTTGTTCTTCTTTCTCAAATTTGCTGCAGCTATTTGGGGTCATTTATGGTTCCATATAAATTTTTGAAATGTTTGTTCTATATCTGTGAAATATGTCATTGTTATTTTAATGAGAATTGTATTGAATGTATACATTGTTTTTGGCAGTATGGATATTTTAATGATGTTAATTATTCGGATCCATGAATATGGTATATGCTTCCATTTATTTGTGTATTCCTTAATTTCTTTCTCCAGTGTTGTACAGTTTTCTGAGTACAGATTTCTACCTCCTTCATTAGGTTTGTTCCAAGGTACTTTATTTTTCTTGTTGCTATAGTAAATGGGATTTTATTCCTAATTCCTGTTTCAGATATTCCATTGTTGGTGTACAAAAATGCCTTCAATTTCTGAATATTGACTTTGTATTCCTTCATTTTTTCAAATTCACTTATTAGGTTGAGTAGTTTCTTGGTGGAGTCTATAGGGTTTTCTCTGTACACTATCATGTCATCTGCCCCCAGTGATCGTTTTACTTCCTCCTTTCCAATTGAGATGCCTTTTAATTCTATTACTTGTCTGATTGCTGTGGCTAGAACTCCCAGTACTATATTGAGTAAAAGTGGTGAAAGCGAACACTCTTGTCTTGTTCCTGATTTAAGTGGGGCAGCTTTTAGTTTTTGCTCATTGAGTATGATGTTGGTTGTAGGTTTCTCTTATATGGCCTTTATCATGTTGAGGTATGCTCCCTCTATTCACACTTTGCTGAGTGCTTTTATCATAAATGGGTGCTGTACTTTACTAAATGCTTTTTCAGCACCTATTGGGATGATCATGTAATTTTTGTTCATTTGTGAATGTTATATCACACTTGTATTCCTGGGATGCATCCTGCTTTATTGTGGTATATGATCTTTTTAATGTAGATCATTAAACTGCTAGATGCAGTTTGCCAATATTTTGTTGAGGATTTTAGCATCTATGTTCATCAGTATATTGGCCTGTAATTTTCTTTCTTTGTTGTGTGTTTATCTGGTTTTGGGATTAGGGTGATACTGGCTTCATAAAAAGAGTTTGGGCATCTTCCCTCTTCTTGGATTTTTTGGAATATTTTGAGCAGGATAGGTGTTAGCTCTTCCTTAAATATTTTGTTAAATTCTCCTGTAAAGTCATCTGGTCTAGGAATTTTGTGTGCTGGGAGGTTTTTGATTACTGCTTCAATTTCACTAGCTGTTATTTATCTACTCAGGCTTTCTGCTTCTTCTTGATTCAGTTTTGGAAGATTATATGTTTGTAGAAATTTGTTCATTTCATGCGTGTTTTCAAATTTTTTGTCATATTGTTTTTCATACTATTTTCTTATAATCCTTTGTATTTCTGTGGTATCAGTTATAATTTTTCCACTTTAATTTCTGATTTTACTTAGTTGGATCCACTCTCTTTTTTGCTTGATGAGTCTGGAAAGCTTTTGCCAATTTTGTTTATTTTTTCAAAGAACCAGTTCCTGCACTTATTTAAGCTTTGAATTGTTCTTTTAGTCTCTATGTCATTTAATTCTGCTCTGATCTTGATTCCTTCCTTCCTTTTACTCACTCTGGGCTTTGTTTGTTGTTGTTCCTCCAGTTCTTACAGTTGTAGGGTTTCATTGTTTATTTGAAATGTTTCTATGTTTTTTAGTTACACCTGCATTGCTATGAACTTGCCTCTCAGGACTTGCACCATGTCCCAATAGTTTTTGGGATATTTTGTGTTCATTTTCATCTGTTTACAGAATCTTTTTGATTTCTTCCTTGACTTCATTGTTAACTCATTCATTGTTTAATAGCATTTTATTTCATCTCCATGAATTTGACTGTTCTTGAGTTTTTTCCTTTAGGTTGGTATCTGGTTTCAAGCCATTGTGATCTGAGAAAATGCCTGATATGATTTCAATTTTCTTGAATTTGCTGAGGCTTGGTTTATGTCTTATCATTCAGTCTATCTTTGAGAATGTTTTATGTGCATTTGTAAAGAATGTATATTTTGCATCTTAGGGGTGAAAGGTTCTGTATGTATCAGTTATATCATTTTATCTAGGGCATTGTTCAGTGCTACAATACCTGTGTTCATTCTTTCTTTGGAAGATTTGTCCATTGTTGAAAGTGGGATGTTAAAATCCTCTACTATAAGTGTATTGCTATCCATATCTTTCTTGAAGCCCCCTAGATTTTCCTTACACATTGGGTGTTCTTATGTTGGATACATATTTGTTTAAAATGTTTATGTCTTCTTGGAGAATTCCTCCTTTCAGTATTATGAAGTGACCTTGTGTGTCTCTTTTTATGGCTTTTGTTTTGAAATCTATTTTCTCTGATATAAGTATTGCTATGCCAGCTTTTTTCCTGTTCATTTCCTTGGAATATATTTTCCAACCCTTCACTTTAATTTTGTGTAGGTCTTTTTCTGAGGTGGGTCTCTCGTAGGCAGCATATACACAGGTCATGTTTTCTTAGCCATTCAACTACCCTATGTCTTTTGATTGGAGAATTTACTTCATTTACACTTGAGGTTATTATTGATATTTATTGCTAATTCCCCCCTTTTACCTATGTTTCTCTCTTTCTCTCTCACTCTTTTCCTTCATCTTCTTAAAGCAGTCCCTTTAGCATGTCTTGCAATGCTGATTTGGTGGAGGTGTATTCTTTTAGCTTTTTTTTTGTTTGGGAAACTCTTTATATCATCTTCCATTTTAATTGAGAGGGGTTCAGTATAGAACAGTCTTCATTGCAGGCCTTTGCTTTTCATTACTTGGAATATTTCTTGCCATTTGCTTCTGGCTTGTAGTGTCTCTGTTGAGAAATCAGCTGCTACAATTATTAGAGCTCCCAGGCTTATCAGAGTTCCCTTGTATTTTACTTTCTGTTTCTCCCTTGCTGCCTTTAAGATTCTCTTTTTGTCTTTGATTTTTGCCATTTTAATAATGATGTGTCTTGGAGTGGGCCTCTTTGGGTTTATTTTGGGTTTTATTAAGCCTCCTGAACTTACGTGAATTTTTCTTTCATTAAGTTAGGGAAGTTTTCTGTCATTACTTTTTCAAATGTTTTTTTCTATCCCTTGTTCCTCTTCTTCTCCTGGTATTCCTATGATATGGATAGTAGTACTTTCATGTTGTCCTGAAACACCCTTAATTCCTCCTCATTTTTTTTTGAGTCTTCTTTCATTTTTACCCTCTGTTGTAAATTTTTTTTCTACCTTGTCCTCCAGCTTACTTATTTGATCTTCTTTGTCATCGAACCTGCTTTTTAATTCCTTCTACTATGTTCTTCATTTCAGATATTGTATTTTTCATTTCCTCTTGTCTTTATTGATGGTTTCTATGTGCTTTTTCATGCTGGTGTACTTTACAGTATTTTCTCTGAAGCTTCCCTCGAGTTCCTTGAAGTTCTCACTGAGCTCCTTGAGCATCCTTATAATTATTATTTTGAACTCAAAGTCTGATAGTTTGGTTGCCTCAACTTTGTTTAGCAGTATTTCTGGGGATTCTTTTTTTTTCTTTCAACTAGGTGTTGTTCATTTGTCTCCCCATTTTAGGTGACTATTCTTGTTTTTTTTTCTGTTTGTTAGATTTATCTACTTTGACTCACTGTCTTTGTGGTGTGATGAAGACAGGCAGTCAAAGTGGTAGGAGACCTTTGGGACTTAGTGATGCAATACACTTGATCACCTGCACTTGAACCTCTTGTGGTGCCCTTTATTCATTTTAAGTAATTGTAACTGGATTTTGGTGGTTGTTTGGTTATATTTTGGTGGGTTCTTCCCTCTGAACGACTGACTGAGAGTCACTCCCCTTTCCATGTGTTTTATACTATCGTATAGGTGCTGCCAGGATGCAAACCAAACAGCCCAGGAGACTCACACCCGCAAAGAAATCCCCTAGGCACAATTATGATATCAATATATAATTTGCTAATATTAATAATGGTATAAAGCAGGGGTGTCAAATTCATTTTCACTAGGGGCCACATCAGCCTTACCTTCAAAGGGCTGAAGGTAATTTTAGGACAGTTTAAATGCAACTACTCCTTAACAGTTAAGTGAGAGCTCAGTGCTGCCACCAGGTAGAAACAAGGTGCTGGGCCAGTCAAAACAAGGTGCTGGATTTGGCCCACTGGCCTTGTGTTTGCCACCTGTACTATAAAGAGATTAAAACTATTATAGGAAAGAGAAAAAAATATGAGATGACTCACTGAAAGAGATTTGGTGAGGGTAGAGGGAGGGGCCATAATAAGAGTAGGGAAGAGAAACAAGGCAATGTGGGAAAGAGAACAAAATTTACTTTGTAACTATAAAACAGAGTAGGGAAGGTGGAATGGAGTAAGTGAGAAGTATGTGATATTAGGTCAATACCAAAATTTAAAGAAAAAATATATATTTGTATATCTAGTGATAGAAAAAACAGACAAACATAAACACACACACACACACACACACACACACACACAAAATATGGCCCTAATTGTAGAAAAGTCTCCACCACAGAGATATCAACAACCAGTGAACTAAGATTTATATAGGTGGAATGGGAGTAAGAGGGAAGAAGAAAAGAGGAGTTTAAGAGATGTCTACAGGAAAGAGAAGTTATTTTGGGAGGGTAGAGGTAGAAGGAATACTAAGAGTGTGGGTTGAAAACTCAGCTAAGACAGAGATTAATTAATGTTTAAAAAGAAAAAAGGGAAGGGCAGTAGGAAGGTGAAATGGAATAGGAGTGGGGAACAGTGAAATCTGAGATTTGAAATGCAAAGATAATCACTATGTAGAAATACGAATGAAGAATTATAACAATGACCACCTTATCAACTATTTATGAGGAAAGATTGATAAAGATAGAGAGAGAATAAGGGTATTTTAAGAACAGAAGAAGGAATGTGAGTTGACTAATTACAATCAGAAATAGTTTTGAGACACTGGAGGAGGTAATAATAGTAATAGTGAAGAGTAGAAACAAGTTGTAGCAACAGAGAGTACAGAATTTAAAACAAAAAATGAAGGGGGAGGAAGGAGGTAGTATGAAATAAGGGAAGGGAAGAGCAATATATAAAATTTGAAATAAGCTATATTATAAAATTTGGTACCATATTATGCCCAAACTTGAAGGATATGAAATGAATGTTAAACAGCTTTGGCCCTGGCTTGTGTGGCTCAGTGGACTGAGTGCCAGCCTGTGAATCAAATGGTCACCAGTTCGATTCTCAGTCATGACATATGCCTGGGTTGCAGGACAGGTTCCTGGTAAGGGGTGCATGAAAGGCAACCACACATTGATGTTTTTCTCCCTCTCTTTCTCCTTCCCTTCCCCTCTGTCTAAAATAAATAAATAAAATATTTATAAAGAATAAACAGCTTTGCATGAGAGAAGATAGCATCTTGTTGTGCCTGTTTCTATTTTCTCTGTTCTGCTGGGTTTAGTAATTTAGAGCCTCAGGAGCTCTGTAGCATGTAGTATTTGGTGAAGGGTCCTATTGGCACTTTTTCTTCTTTCCCCTGAGGATATGTATGCAGCAGAACACTCTTGGGCCTGATCTGGCTGCTCTGCTGAGCCCGTAATCCTGCAGGTGGGGGTTGGGTTAGCCTGTCTGTGAAAGGCTCTGGCTGACTGGAGCAAATCTCAGGCCCAAGACTGCTACTCTCACAAGGGTTTGTTCTGAATTTTCCACTCTGCTCTACCCTCTGCTTGTGAGCCATGCTGGGATGAGTTTTCTCAGTGTATTCTCTGCCTCCGAGTTTTTGGTTAGCAAAGCTGTGCATCCTGCCCACACATGGGCTTGCATGCCCTGGTCCCTGCCAAGCCTTGACTACACCTCAGGTCCCCTTTTAAGAGTTGCTCTATGGCCCTCATGCTGTACTGTGGGTCCCTGGGGGTCCTCTTCTCCATGCACTCTCTCTCCCCATAAACTGCAGTCTCTCACAGTCAGGGCTAGACACCTCCTTACAGGACTTCTGACAATCTTAGAAAATGTTTCTCTCTGAATCTTTCCCAGATGGCATCGGGAAGATCCCCTCAGTTCTACTATAACACAAGACGGTGATGACATGCTGTTCTTGCTTTTCCCAGAGGTCTTCAACCTCAGGCCTGCCTGTTTCTGATGTGTTATTTCTGAATCCCACACCTCCCAGGCTTTCTCTCACCACCACAGTAGCTCGTGGGTCCTGAGCCAATCTACAGCCACCCTGACTCTGTGCTGCTGGTTGTGCTGGGCTGGGCAGTGGTGGCAATCCACCTAGAAAACCTGGGTACTCAGGCCTCCATTGTCCTGTAGGAAGGCTGGTTCCTGAGTACTCCTGCCCACTCTCCTCTGCATAAGCTCTCACTCACAGACACTTCACTCACTCTATGTTCTGTGTTCTGACTTCAAATCTGGTCTGTGTCTGAGAGTATATGAATAGAGTTGTCTTAGATAGTCTAATAACTACATTTTACAGCAAAGGATAGCAAGGCACAGACAAGTGAAATTACTAGCCTTAGGCCCTATATCCAGTTAAAAAGAGCTGAGTGTTCAATTCAGATCTCCTCACTCAGACTCCAGAATCTTAGTCTCGTGACTTCTTTCAAGACACACTGTTTTCTGATTCCAATAATTATATAGGGTAGATGTAAAGATCTGAGAATACTCAGAAAAGCACAAGGGAAAAATATTGTTAAATCCCTTCTAATGCCAAGTTACTCTGAGATAGTCACCCTCAAACTCTGGATGGGACTGCATGGTGCAGCAACTGTGAGAGATGCTTTGATGTTACATCTTTGACTTCATATCCTGGCTTCTGTGCTTGACAAAGTTGTGACAATGGGAAAGTTACTAAACCTTCCCTAGCCTTGGTTCTCTTGTCAGGAGAATGGGGATAATAGGGACACTTATTTCTCAATGTTGTGATGCAAATGAGATGGAATGGAATTTGTATAACATTCATGTGGTCCCTGGCATGATTATATCCTTTCAGACATTCACCTATGCCAGAAATTTTCAACCTTCATCTCATGACACATAAACTAATTACTAAAATACTGTGGCATACTAAAACATATACTTTTCCCAATATGACAAAAATATGTATAATTTTGATTTATTCACCCTGGACAACTATTGTTTTGTTTGCTGTTCTCCTTTTTTAAAATTTGACAATCCAAAGGGAAAAAAGGTCAGTGCCCCTTACTGAACAGTCGGGTATTGTATGTTTTAAAAATTCTTGCAGCACACCAATTGAAAATCACTGATTTGTATATCTACATTTTTTATTCTTTTTTTAAAAGAACAAGCTGATGCTGTGACTTTTCCCCATTTAATAGTACATGTGTCATGAAATGTCATTCCCAGTGGCCATTTCACTACACAACACTCTGGAGACCCATATACTGGGGTTCTAACTACTGAGAAGATATCTCCGCAGTCCAGCAAATATCTGACAGTTTGGATTTGACCCCCCAAACCAGGCTGCACACTCCTCCCCCACCATGACCTATGATGACTTTCTAGTGGACCTTCAGAAAGAATATGGCTTCCGGCAATTCCCTCAAATCTCACTCTAATCAAAACTTTGACACCTCATGATAGCCAGGAACCAGAAGGGCTCAGGTGACCTTTATACAACAGAGTCATCTCAGAGGATGACTTGTAATGTCACCATGACCAGGGTGGTGACTGCCAGGTCATGCAGGGAAGGCTTTTGAGAATAAAAACTGTCCTACTGTAATCTCTTCTTCCTTCCCTGCATGCACATACAGACACACACACAACTGTGGGCTTGGCAATGATCAGTGACTGAAGGGTGACAGCAATGGGAAGTGCTATAATAAGGTCTATGGAGCTGCACTCAGGATCAATGGGAAAGTATACTGTGATTGATTAGCAGTGTCTGAAATGGAAGATAGCACCAGTGGTGTGGTAGGTATGCCATGTTGCTGTCCTTTTGGATCTGTCTGTTTTAATTTCCTCAGTTTTATAGATATGAAAACTAAGGTTCATGACAATGAGGAATCTGGCTCATCCAAAGTAGAAGAGAAGGAGAATGACAAAGCTGAGAACAGTGATGATTCCTTATGACCTGCAGCTCAGTGCTCCTTTGTCCATGCCTGGCTGCCTTTCTTCTCTGGGAGGCAGGATGGTTTTCTGTCTTATAACCATTAGGTGGTCTTGGCATGTTAAGACAGTTCCATAATGAATACATTATGCAAAGGTTATTTAAAAATCTCATAAGACCTAGGTTTATACCAAGGCCCTGGCAACAGCTAGCATACAGCTGTAATGAGGGTGCATATTCTATTTAGACAAAAGACAGGAGGCCAGTTTTGTCATGTTTGTTTGAGATAACACAGTGTGCAGAAAGAGAGACCAGTGGAATGGAGAGATTTTTTTTTTTCACCCTGGACTCTAACATAAATGGATTTCCTCTTTACATAATGGAGCCCTACATAAATAAAATGCTAAACAAATGTCTACATTATTACAGTTGCTGAGAAAGTGGCTACAGAGTTTTATTTTAATTTATATCCCCTCCAGAAAAATATGAACGTTATAATGGTGGGAAGAAGGCATTATCATTTGTTCTTCATATGTTCAACAGATATTTAGTAAGTGCTTACTAGGTACCAGTGATGAAAAATTGACCAGACAAGAAATAGTTTCAGTCCTCCCATGAAGTCCACTGGAAAAGATGGACTGAGCCAACATTGTAATAAGTGCACACTACAAATACGAAGGATTTATAGCTGAGGGAAAGATCCCAAGAGGGTCAGCATGCTAGTGGTAAGGGCACATGGTTCAGACCAGACAAAAGTACTGGAATCCTGTTTCTTGTCACTTACCTACCATGGCCTTGAGCAAGTCCTTAAACTTTCTACCACAATTTCCTTATCTGTGAAGCTAAGTAAATAATCCCTACCCTATAGGAATTATTCCAGATACTGAGTAAAACTGTATTAACTTCCCAGGGGAGCCTGGCCCTGAGTATGGATCAACACATATTTATCTAATGAATGAAATAAATCATCATCACACTCACATATTGAATCTCTAATAGCAACAGAGGCACTTGGACAGAAAGTGATGAAACAGTAAAGAGACCTTACTGTCTTATATTTAGTTAAAAAGACTGAGAATAAGAGATGTGTATGTGTTTGTGTGTCTCTCAGTGTAACAAACAGAAAAGTCCCCCCTTATCAATGTTCTTGATTTCTGCAGTTTGTTACTTATAGTCTACCATGGTCCAAAAATATTAAATGGAAAATTCCAGAAATAAACCATTCATAAGTTTTTTGAGAGTAAAATAAGTTAATTAATTATATATTTTTTACTTTATCTTTGTTTTAGGTGTACAGCATACTGGTTAGGAAATTATGGAATTCTAGTACTTACTGGCACCATACATAGTTTTTATAATATTATTGACTATATTTCTTATGCTGTACTTTATATTCCTGTGAATATTTTGTAACTTCTTACTCCCTTCACCTCTTTCACCCATCCTCCCACTCCTTTCCCATTGGGAAACCCTCAATTTATCCACTCTACCTATGAGTCTGTTTTTGTTTTATTTTGTTTTTTAGATTCCACACATAAGTGAAATTATCTGGTATTTGTCTTTTTCTGTCTGACTTATTTTACTATTATATTTTAAATCCTTACCTGAGGGTGTGTTTATTGATTTTATGTGAGAGAGGAAGATAGAGAGAGGGAGAGAGAGAAACATCAATTGATTTCGTCCCATATGCACCCCAACTAGGGATTGAACCTGCAATGTGGGGATCAAACCTACAACCTTTTGGTGAGAGGGATGACATTCTAATAAACTGAGCCACCTGGCCAGAGCTGTCTGACTTATTTTGTTTAGCATAATACCCTCCTGTGTGCCATTCTGAGTAGCATGATGAGATTTTGTGTCATCCTGCCCAGGACATGAATTATCACTTTGTCCAGCTGATCCATAATGTACACACTTCCCACCTGTTAATCACTCAGTAGCTGTCTCAGTCACTAAATCAACAGTAGTAGTATGGCAAAGGTTATTTTAAATGACCTTTATATCACTTAATAATGGTCCTGAAGTGTAAGAATAGTGATGCTGGCAATTTGGACATGCCAAAGAGAAGCCATAAAGTTCTTCCTTTAAGTGAAAAGGTGTGTGTGTGTAGGAAAAACTACAATATGTATAGGATTTGGTAATACCCATGGTTTCTTGTTGGGAACCGCCCTGCCTGGTTTCAGAAGCTGTAACCTCCACCCTGCCCCCACCCAAGGCTAAGGCTGAGTGAGTGACCTTCGGACCACAAGCCACTAAGGAGACAAAGCTTATCTTCCTGGAAGGAGCACTGCTTCTGCTCCTTTTACTTCATTCATAACTGGCCCCCAATGCTTGGCTGGTTAGCCAACAACAGTTAAGATTCCCCAAGTGGGGAACACCCTAAGACAGGCAAAATCACGCGGGAGGCCCCCAAGGAAGGACTTGGGGGGCTACAACAAAAGAGGGCGATGGACCCTTACCCCTCAGCTTTGAGAAAGTCTGAGTCCTCAACCTGTCTGCAACAAGTCTCCTAATCTCTTGGCTGCCTTGCTTCCTCTGCCTGACTTAATCCTGAAACAATGACAAGGGGCGGTGCAGCCCTGTGCTGGAAAGGGCGGGCTCCCCAGATGATCCGGCTTGAGAAAGAATATATAAAATCCTGTGAAACCTGCTTTGCTAAGAATGTTCTTAATTAAATGATAAGGGTCTGAGCAGGAAATGAGTTTGTTTCCCAAAGTTTTGTAGCCCTTTAGCTAATAGACCCTGACTCAGAATAGGCCCTCAGAGTTCTTTGTATGTTATCTATTGTTTGATCCTTACTGCCTGACAATGATTAATGAGATTTACCTGTATTCCTGTGCAAAATGAACCCAATAAAAGCCCATTGAGGAAAAGGCTCTTGGTCCTTTTCCTTTGAGAGACTGACCACCTTTCCTCCCCAAGCAGATCATGTCTTGGTAGACTTATTCTCATCTGTGACTGATGGGGGGCTCTGCAGGCAAAGCTCCCCCACAGTTTCTGGCATCCGCTGTAGGTCTTGTAACCTGTAGATACAGGATATCTCCTGTGGATAAGATGGGGGCTGCTATATAAAGCAAAGTCACAAAGAAGCACACTTGATGTGGTTGGCTTAGTGAGTTCTCTACAACAGGACTGTCTAGTAGAAAGTTAACATGAGACACAAATAGGAGACATATAGGTTACTTTCAAATTTCTAGTAGCCACATTAATAAAAGTAAAAAGAAGCAGATAAAGTTTAATAACGTATTTATCCCAATATAGCCAAAATATTATCATTTCAACATGTAACCTATGTGAGTTCATTAAAGTGATACTTTGTATTTTATTATTTTGCACTAAGCTTTCAAACCCTGCCTGTATTTTAGACTTAGACTACATCTTGGTTTGGCCTGGCCACATGTCAGATGCTCAGTAGCCACAGTACAGATGACAGAATTTGCTGAAGGCAAAGTCTGGTAGCCTTACGAATAAGGGAGGCTTGAACATGGTGGGCATTTAAAGACCTGACTTGGTGTTTTTAAGAGATGTCTCCCAGCTCACAGGCTATATTTGCAGCCCCTTCTAGAAGTCTCCTTTGCTTGGCTTGTTCTTCCTCAGAGTCTCTAGATCACCTCTGCAGTGGTGTAGGGGCCACACTCAGGTGTGATTTTTGCTGGAGGAACTCCATTACTTGACATAGTGTCTAATGTGTGGGAAGTACATATATGTAGAAGTGATTTTTCTTTGCACAATTCAGCTCTAAATAAATAAAACACAACATGAAGAAGACTTTAGTTGGCCAAACTCTGGCTCCCAGAGCCATGAGTCTTGTCAGATTCCCAGTATTCCCTTCAGTTGCAGATCTGCAAGCTAGACAAATGCAGGGAACTTCCCCAGAGGAAGACCCATCTGTGAAGCACTCTGAGTGTGGGAATGGTGGACACATGGCCAGACTGTGGGGCCTGGCATTTGGCAGAGATGAACTAGAAGAGGAGGAGCCACTGGTCTAACCCTTTGTGAGCAGGTTCTGGCCAAACTGTTTTCTAAGGTGATGTGGAATAGAAAGACCTGTGTGGCCAAGAAGTGTGTAGTTACCTGTACTAAAAAATAATTTAGATGATGAATAAAGCACAGGTGAGAAAGATGGTGTAGAGGGGAAGAGGCAGGAGCCCAGAAACCAAGAGCCTGGCATACCTTCATCTAAGTAAGCATTAGAAGTGTTCCCTTCACTAGGACCCATGCTAGGTGTTAGTTGTGGCTGGACACACTTCTGTTTCCTTCTCTTTAGGCCTAGTGATTACCAGGAGGCAGCATGCCTAGACAAGCAAATTAATAAGATAAGTGAATTGGATGAGGAGGTAGCACAAGCATCCTTCCCATAACTCCCTGAAGTGCCCCAACAATAAAGTTACACTGGTTGGAAAGAGGATGAATTTCTGAGAGTTCACTAATCTTATCTCAATAAAATCATTACCAGAACACATATCCCCTCTATAGGAGCCACCCTCTGACCCCCTAACTGTCACCAAGTGGGCATGTGACCCCAGTATGCTTAGATCTTGCAATTTTCACAAAGTATGAATTTTACCTTACATGTTTTAGTTTTGAAATGTTTTGGAACTATGGCAATACATTTTTAAACACTATGCTGGGCCACACTGAACCAAAGGAAACAGACTGTAGAGCTTCCAGCTTAAGATTCCTATCCTGGTTCAAACACACATGGTCATGGTCCTGCTCTACCACCATTGGGCCATTTGTAGTTTCTCAGACCTGTTTTTATTTATTTATTTTAGAGAGAGGGGAAGGGAGGGAGAAAGAGAGGGAGAAAAACATTAATGTGTGACAGAAACATTGGTTGGTTGCTTCTTGCACAGGCCCCAACCAGGGACCAAACCCACAATCCAGACATATGCCCTAAACAGGAGTCAAACTGGCGAATTTCACTTTGCAGGACAACTTCCAACCAACTGAGCCACACCAGTCAGGGCTCTCACATCCATTTTGTTCTGAGGCTTAACTCACATTATGCACATGAAGGGCTTACCATATTTTCTGGCATACAGTGAAGGCAATTAGTAACTAGTGTCATTGTTACAGGGTGCAGCCGGGGGGAGGGGGCTCAAATAGGCATTTGAAATGGGGTCCAGAACTTAAGGTGTCTAGAAGATTTTGGGATGTCTCCATCCCTCCCCCCCCCCCCACCCCTGCCCAGGGTGTGGGTTGGGGGAAGGGAAAAATGGAGCAGGGCCATTGAGAGCTGTTTAGCATAGCAACAGCCTTGCAGCTAAGCTCTGGTGTGGTCGTTTGGCATATTTATAACCTTTGACTGGTTGCATAGATATGTTAAGTAGCTGTGATCAGCTCTAAGCCAGGGGAATGGAAGTAACTTCCCCACCCAAATGTAACTGGGGGGGCGGGTCCCCTGAGTAACAGCGCCTGCGTGGGAGCTCAGAGAGGATTGGCTCCAGGACATGGGGCCATGCCTGCCCAGACTCAGGATAGCAGCCCAGTAAAGCTGGAAGGATAGGAGTTCTGGCATGTGAAGCTGAGTGTGGGAGGAGTTGGAAATGAGGCTGCAGAGGAGGATTGGCTGCGGGGATTTAAAACCCAGACTTGGCGGCCATTGAGAGGAGGTGAGCCATGAGCAGCCTTGAGGAGGAGGACCATGCGCAGCCCTGAGAAGAGAGCCTTGAGCAGCCCTGAGGAGAGAATCATGCGGACTTGACAGAGTGGAGACTCCTGCATCCCAGAGTGGGGATCCCCACAGCTTTAGAAGGGGGAACCACCACCTGGTTTTAGCAGAGATCCCGGTGACTCAGCCGAGGGTGCCAGGAATCCAGGGAGGTCTCCCAGTCAGAGGGATTACTAACTGAGAAGAACAAGAGGACTGCCTGAACCATGGACTTCTATTTCCTTTCCTGAGATACAGTACTCTGGACTGGGCAAAGGGGGAAGGAAGGAAGGACTGTGTCTGTTTGTGGGTGTTTTAAGGGACTTTGGGATTTTGGTAAAGACATTAGGTCACTACTTTAAGTTTGTATAGCATTAAATAAACATTTCCTTTCCTTTTCATGAATCTCTGGCATTGAGAGACGTCTTTCCTAGGGTGGCGGACATAACGGACCTGGGGCCTTCTTTCAATAATAGTATATTGTCCCAGGCCCCTCTTGTTGTGTTCTGTAACATCAACTCTAAGGAACTTCCGAGATTTACTTCTAACTATTACATAGAGACCAAATCACAGGACATCCCAGAGACAAGCCATTTGAAACAGGGTTCCTCTCCCAAAAATGGTTCCCTAACTCTTCATTTCTATGTCACAGCTGAGAAAGTAGTTTGGCAAAGACCAGCACAAGACCAAAAATATTTGTATGTTTTGACTCAGTAGTTTCATCTTAAGGAATTTAGCCTAAGTAAAAAATGATGGTTTTTCATAAAGATTTAATCCCAAGAATGTTTATGGTAGCATAATATACAATAGAAGTAATTAAGAAATTAAGTGCCCATGAGCAGAGGATTGGTTGCAAAAGTTGTGATATACTCGAACGCTCATTTTGTCTGTCACAGCCCATGCCTTTCAAAGCATTTGTTATGCTCACTGTGTGTCTCCTGCAGTGAACACTACAAGAGCAGAGTCTCTGCCAGCCTTGTTTACCACTACGTGCACCACTGTACATGACTGGCCACTGATAAATACTTAAATACATATAGGGCAGCTTATCTAGCCCATCCCATTTTTGTTAAAAAGATAGACATACATTTCTAGAAATGTGTTGTGCTTTTTCCTAGATCAGACCTCAGCTAACTGTTGCTGGTTTCTGTAAATGAAGTTTTATTGGAACACAGCCAGCCATGTTTACTCTTTTGCACATCATGGCTCCTTTTGCTCTATAATGCAGAAATGAGTTGTTGCAACCGAAATCACCTGGCCTGAAAAGTGAAAATAGTCACTATCTGGCCTAGAAAAAGCTTGCTGACCCATGATCTGGATGGTGGGTGTTTTCTTTCTGAGAGGTCTAATAGAAACACACAGATACACAGGGGTGTATATCTGTATTTGTGTGTGTGTATTTTTTACAATGAACATGTATTACTTTTGTAACAAGACAAAAATTAGAATTATTTTTACAAAAGAAAGAAAGAAATGGAGGGAGAGGGGAAGGGAAAGAGGAAAGAATGAAGCAAAGCAGGGAGAAAATTATTTATATTTATCAAAATAGAAAAATGTCCACAATGACTGCAAATTTTAAGAATAGTATGAGCAGAATGGTGCCATTTTGTATTACCTGTATAAAATGGAAAAGAAATACACTAAATGTTGGTATGGTTGTGTCTAGCTAAGGGACAACAAATGGCTCTCACTTCCTTCTTTGCTCTTAGTTGTACGTGTGTTGTACACATGCACAATACAGTTTTGAACTACAAGGGTCCATTTATAAGTGGGTGTTTCTCAATAAATACCTGTACTGTTTTCAAACTGCGTTTGCAAGTTGGTGGATGCAGAACACTGGTTGTATGCACTGTTCTGTGCCATTTTATATAGGTGACCTGAGCGTCCATGGCTTTTGGTATCTCCAGGGTCCTGGAACCAATTCCCCTAAGATACCAAGGAATGGTAAGTTTTTAGGGAATCAAAAGTTATTCACATATTTTTGACTGTTGGGGGGTTGGTACAACTAACTCTTGCATTGTTTAAGGGTCAACTGTAATTTCTACATTTCCCAGAATAATCATGTTTCACTTTCATAACTAGAAAAAGAGAAAATAAGTGATATTAGAAGACAAACAAAAGACAATATCAATCTACATAAGTAGCAACAGTGTTTCTACCAGCCTACCACACTTAAGTAAAGAAACATCTACAGGGGTCACAGGGGGATGCCCCTTTTGGCACAGTTATCACTCCAGCACTCAGTAAATGGTAACATGGCCAAGATGGAGAGGGTAAACCAAGTGCCACTTTCTATTAAAAAGTATTAATGCTGGCCCCCAACCTAGCCTGGGTGTTTTTTCATTACATTAAAAAAATTTTTTTAAAAATAATCCACTTAATGCCCTGACTAATGTGACTCAGTCTGAGTATTGTCCTCCAAAGCAAAAGGTTGCCAGTTGGATTCCTGGTCAGTACAGATACCTAGGTTGCGGTATGGTCCTGTTTGGGGTGTGCACCAGAGGCAAACAATTGATATTTTTCACACTGATGTTTCTCTCCACATCTTTCTCCCTCCCTTCCCCTCTTTCTAAAATAAATAAATAAATAAACAAACAAATAAGCAAATAACAAAATCTTTAAAATAACCCACCTAATTCCTCCCAAAGTACATTTACCAGTTCTATCTGGATTAGAAAGTGTATTTAGAAATGATGTCTTCTGGCTTTGTAGCCAGATGCTCATAGTGCCTATGCCTCAATCCCATTTCCCTAATGTCAGTCTTAGCTGAGAGGGGCACTTCTGACAATGAGAACAGTTCCTACTTCATGCTTTCACTGTTTCTCTCTGCTTTTCCACATCTTTGGGGGTAGGGGAAGGTAGCATCTGAGGTCCCACTCTGAACAATGAGGGAACAGTGGATAAAGGCCTCAGCCTCTGGTCATGGTAGAGAGGAGCACAGTTGCTCACAAAGGCCATATTTCTTTTTCTCCTTCTCTTGTTCACTCCTCCAATCCCTCTTTCTCCTTCCAAATTAGATTCCTGAACCGAAGATCTTATTTCAGGTTCTGCTTTGGAGAAACTCATATTGAGAGAGCTCATAAGCAAATATCAAACCAATAACAAGAATTATACCATAGAACCCCAGAAAGTTCTTATAGATGGCATGAAGTAGAGTTTTTTGGGAAATATTCTTTCTTTATACAACTATTTACTAGACTGCTACACTGGGCCACACACATGCTAAGTATGTAGTGTGAACCGGATAGAGCAGAAGACATTAAACAATGACTATTCAAACTATCATTAAAGTCTAGAAAAATATAGAAAAGATTAATGTAAGAGAGGAAAAATAATTTTTCTGTTACCCCTCTGAGTTTTTTGCTGAGACTCCTATAATAAAAGACAGGTTAACAGAAGAGAAACAAGCAGGCTTTATTAACAGGTATATCTCATGAATAGATGGCAGAGACTTAGGGAAAAATGAGTAATTCAAAGAGGTGGCTAAGAATTCAGGCTTAAATACCATCTTAATAGGGAAAGGAGAGAAGGCATGTAGGCTTCTCAGGGGAGAGGAAATGATTTTTAAGAAAGATGAATGGGCCCTTAGAGGAATAGAAAAGAGGCATGAGAGTTTGTGTCACAGTGTCTGGGTATTGTGTGGACTTCTAGTTTGCAAGCCTGTCATGACTCAATCTTCCTTGGTTAAAGGGGATCTAGGATAATTGGGGTCCTTGTGGAGGATCTGTCTTTAGGCAGATGAGGGAAGATCATAGAAAGCGTCTCTCTGCATCTGCTCCCCTTTAAGTGCCTACAGCTCAAAATAATCAATACACCAAAGTGGCATATTTGGGGGTAGCATGTCCTGAACTTGGACAGTCATATTTTGGAGTAGCATATTCTTCACTAACTTAGTCTAAGATGATTCAGCATGAGGTTTTAGAGAAGACAACATTGGAACCAGTACCTAAAGTAGGGCTTAAACAAAGGGTGAGGAAGTTATACGATGTTTCTTCTCTGTATGAAGACTAAGCAAAGAAGGTGCATATTTGGTGGACGGTCTAGCCATGTTAAAGACTTTAGGATTTCAAAAAATTAAAGAATAAAATATTTCATCAAACATTATCCTCTTTCCTCTCACATGGGTTAAATATTCCAAGAGCTGAACAAGTGCCTGGACACCTTCAGGGTATTAATTACTGACAGGACCAAGGTTTGCCATTAAGATTTAAACATGGTCTGGAGAAGTACCCCTGCAGTCAGATGGGCACTTGCAGAGAGTGTGGCTCTTCTACTAGGTAGACAAAAGCACCCTCACCTTTTTCAAAGACCCACAGCTTCAGTTTCACACAGATGTCACTTTAAATTGATTTGAAGTGCACCTACCCTCTGACTCCCCTGAAACAGCCTCAGAAGAATCTGATCCTGACAAACCTCCAGGGCACACATGCTCCCTGGAAATCTAAATCAACTCAGTTCTTCCTAAACATGCTCCCTTTTGCTCGATGCTATATATGCTAAGGAACTGAAATAAATACCTCTTCAGTGTGTCTAGGTTTATGATTGATTTTTCTTGTAGCAATCTTGTAATAGTATTATTTCCTATTTTTATTATTCTCACTGCATACTAATACTTCAAACATTTTAGTAAATGATGATTCTCTAGTTCCTACTGCAAAATCATTTAACTGATTTAATGAGCTCTGTCTAATTAGTCTATTTTACCTCTTACAACAGATGAGTGCAGCAGTGTTTGGGCTGATATAGCTGGCAATAGTTCAAACAGTCAGAAAGGTAAAAATGAGGATGGCTCATGGAGGACTCACAACAGTTCATTTTATGCCAGAAAGAATATATGTATACATGTATATAGTTATGTATACCTTCATTAATTCATTAATTCATACAAAATTCAGTAGTCATATGTATGAACCAGGCATTGCAAAGGACCATATCAGCTTAAGCAGCTTTTTCTTAGGACTGCATCCCCCTGTTGAAGGCATAAATCACATTAGTTAAGGACTCTTGAGTTAGACCGTGTATATTTAAATCCTGGCTTCACCATTTCTTACCCATGTGACCTAGTTAGCCAATTTGGATCTCAGTTTCCCCATCTGTAAAATGAGGGTTATAATAGCAGCTACCTCTACAGGTCTATTGTGAACATTAGCAAAGTCAGTACATAAAATACATGTAAAATACTGCTTGGGCCATAATAGGCACTCTTAAATTATTGCCTGTTTTTTTGTTACTAGTGTGTTTTGTCTATAACATTCACCACAATTACATTGTTTATCTCTATATCTACCTATGTATTTATTTAACTAGCTATTTATTATTTATTGTTTGGTTGCTTCCTTCATCAAATTACAGGGAGCATAAACAGAGACTGAAATTCCTGTACCCCACATTGTGCTTGGCTGAGAGTGAGGCACCTAGTAAATATTTGTTGAATGAATGAAACAATGAATAAATGATTCTCTGTTGTGATGCATGACCCATCTCAGTCTCAGTCTGGACAAACATTTTACTTCAGAGATTTCCATTGTGCATATCTACCAAATGTCATTTGTTGGAAATTCCACTTGGTTTTCTGTCCAGATGGTGCCATGACAAAGGGAAAATGTCTGGCATGCACATACAATGCCAGACAACAAGCAGTCACCGTATTATTCATCATCCAATGCTGTTGGCCAGGAAACACTGCTGTCAGCTGAGCTTCACAGTGACTGAAGAGTCCAATTTTTAACAGAAGATAAGATTGCCATTAGAGAGACGGGGTGATGTGGCAGGAAGATGAGGGTTAAAAGAAGAGATGTTTCTCATTCTTGTCTTACCTTTGTCCCCAGGGCAAGTCACTTTACCTCTTTGGACTCCTCTGGGCCTCTTGGCTTAATGTTTTTACAAATGAAGGATACAAATTGTCATAAAAAGTTCCCAAACCTGATTGTACACCAGAATCTTTTGAAAAGCTTTTTAAAAATACAGATTCCTCTAGACCAGCAGTTGGCAAACTTTCTCTATAAAGGTCCAGATAGCAAATATTTTAGGCTTTGCAGGCTACAAGGTTAATCTGTTTGCAACTGCTCACATTTGATGTTCCTACTGAGTAGTCACAGAAGGCATAGGCTATTTGTACACAAAAAAAGCATTGCTGGACCCAGCCAGCTTGCTGGGGGCCATAGTTTGCTGACCCTTGCTCTAGGCCAGGTGTGGCTTCCCTAGGTAAAGACCAATTCTGTGCAGATTTACAAAAGTTTCTCTAAGTGCTCTGGAGAGGTGGCTACATACATTTGGGAGCCAGGGGATTAGCTGTAAGATACACACAAGGTTTGTTCCACCTCTTACCAGAGCAATGATTCTACATCTCTTATTTCACTGGTAGAAGGGGCTACTCTCAGTCAATACTATACAATGATCTTAATATTTTCTCAAATGCATCACATTTGGGGGGTTAGCTTTCTACAGCTGAAATTTTTACTCTCTCAAAAGTAAACTCTGTACTGTACTGAAAGCAGTTTGAATAGTTCTTTTCATTGTGTTTAGACCTAAAACATCTCTCTCTGTGTGTGATATCTCATCAGTTCTTTGTAAGTGACATTTTCATTGCTAACTTGCAAATGAGAAGTTTAAAATGATCCTTTTAGGCATTAAAATGATACAATACAGGTGAGGCTCCACTTCAAGAAAGGATAATACATAAAAATGTAAATTTTGAAACAGTTAAATTAAGCAGTGTCTACAGATTTTGGGCGAGCAGAGAATTCCTTTTCTACTGAAGTCATAACCGTTGGGTGACAATACATCCTTGTTTTCTAGGGATAGTCCCAGATCCAACATGGTGGAAGAGTAAGTGGAAGTTACACTAACCTCCTCTCAGGAACAATATGGAATTACAACAAAATTATAGAGAAATCACCCTCAATAACCAACTGAACACTAGTTGGAGAGAAGCCTTATAACCAAGGACAGACAGAAGAAACCACTTCACTAAAACAATACTGGTAGGCAGTGTGGAAGAGGTGCGAGAGAACTGGCTGGGCACCCATGGGCAGCAGCTGAAGTTCCAGAAGGGTATTTCAGATGTTGGGAGGTTCAGACTCTAAGATGGCATCAAAATAGGATGGAGCAGATTCAGCTTCCCTCTGCACAGGGGAGAAAATCCTGGCCGATCTATGGAGTAGAGGAGCAAGCAACAAACATACTTGAGCATATGTGAAAATGGGGGACCAAGGATTGTGGTGGAACTGAAAAACCGGACCCTAAGAGGAGTGCTGCAACACGGTAGGGTCCCAGGGACCAGCTCGGGGTCCGGGGGCTGCAGCTCCAGGCCCAGCACCCACTGCTGGGTTTTCCACAGAGTCCTTGGGAGAGAGCTGGGACAACTGTTCCCTCCCCACCAAAACAAGGTCTAAGTGGCACTGGGAGGAACCCAGTTGCTAGCAAACACACAAGGGCTGTGAGCACCCTTGGAGGCTGTGGACACTGGCAGAGTTGGGTCATGCAGCAGACCCCGATCCCCACGGTCACTGGTCTGGCTGGAGAGTTGGGCTGCAGGAGAAGCCAGGCCATTGTGTGGAGCGGCAGGCTTGAATAGGAGAAATTTCTCCAGAGGAAGGAGTGAAAAGACAGACACTGTTTGGGGAATTCTCCTAAAGTGATCAATCGCACCAGCCTCCCTGCCACCCAGCCGAGGGCCTTTGGGGAAAGCATCCCCGCACCCCAGTCCACAGCAGTAACCCTGGGGAAAGGCCTGATTGCCACACCCAGGGAGCAGGGCTGAGGAGCCATGATAGCTTCCCAGACAGTGCCCGCTGCTGACCATTGACTGAGGGAGGAAAGCCATCCCAATCACCCCTCAGCCTGCCACAGCCAGCAAGAGCAGAAAAACCAGTTTGGCCACTTTGAAACCAAGAGACTTTTTAATTTGATTCTATTTTTTAACAATTCTTTTTTTCTTTTTTTTTAAGATTTTATTTATTTATTTTTTAGAGAGGGAAGGGATGGAGAGATGGAGAGAGAGAGAGAGAGAGAGAGAGAGAGAGAAACATCAATGTGCGGTTGCTGGGGGTTATGGCCTGCAACCCAGGAATGTACCCTGGCTGGGAATCGAACCTGGGACACTTTGGTTCCCAGCCCGTGCTCAATCCACTGAGCTACGCCAGCCAGGAACAATTCTTATTTTTTAAAATTTTTACTGTTTTTATTCTCTTTTGATTTCTTTTCCCTCTCTTTCCTGCTTTCTTATTTTATTCCTTTCTCCTTTCTTTCCTTCAATTTTATCTCTTCTTCCTTCCTTCATCTGCCTTTTTTTTTATTTTTTAAATACCTACAAGTGAGACAAAATTCTGGATCTGTGAAAAGACCAAAGTTGAACCTAAAGAAGGGGCATCACAACAGACGGAACAGTGAGACAAATTTCACTCTGATATTACAGAGAACCTGCAAGTTATTGCATATTTGTATTATTATTATTTTTCCAGTATTCTTACATCTTTTTTTTAATAGTATTTTTGTATCCCTTTTCTTTTTGTATAGTCTACTTTGCTAGGCTGGTTATATTGTATGACCTGACAGCTTTCCCCTGATATCTCTTTCATAGTGTACCGCTAACTACTGTCCTTTCACTCACCTGTGTCCCATTAGCACACTACTCAAGGTTCGGTACCCCCTATTCTTGTTACCTAGATCTCATAGATTCTGTCATATGATTGTTGCCCTAATATTATTGTAAATAATTGCTGTTCCATGCAATTGTAATTACTTCACAATACCCCTCCCAGATCTTAGCCCATTTCAAAGTTTCCTGAAGTTTATTATTGCAGTGGTTAACTCTATTCTCTCACACACTACACCTATTTACTATCCTTTACTCTCAACTTTCCTCAGAATCTGAACTCCCACAACCTCCCTGCTTTATAGATCGAACTCACAATCCTTCCTTCCACAACAAGAATCTTACCTTCTTTCCATCCTTTCTAAAAATCAGCTAGCTGGGTGGAAGATCACGGTTAACACTATACAGCGTCAAAGGATCTCCTACGTCTTCTCCACTGGCTGCTACTGTAAATATCATAGAATACTTTTTTGCTGTCTTAAACCATTTTGCCTTCCCCCTCCAACTGATCACAAAAAAGAGTAGGTAGAAGTGGTGAACACCAGAATACCCACTGGAAGAGGAAACCCAACAACAAAGAAACCACTAACAGATAACAACAGAAAAAAGTGAAGGAGGTAGTGGTAACCACACAAACCTCAACCCAGGACCTATCTGGAAATACAACTAAACAGTAGAGACAGTACCCAATACAAACAACTAAACAAGAGCAAGAGAGAATCCCCAAAACCTTGTACACATGGAAGAACCAGCTTCAGCACAACCTGCCCTCACCAGCACAACAAAATACAAGATGTGGTGGACAGAGTGACCGTCATTTGACCAGCTGGTGGGAACGAACCACCAAAGAAAGACCCAATAACAATCAAAACCCAAAGGCAAACACAAAGCCAACTTAAATGACAGCCCAAGACCAGTGAGCTTGGGAGATCAAGGAAACTGCACCACTGAAACTCACTGCTATTCTACTAAGGAAGTTCACACCGCAAACCCAGGGAGCCAGAACAGATCAGTTTAAGAAGCTGAAGCTAACAAGAAGAGTCTCACAAACAATGGGAAGACAAAGAAACAATCCCTAAATGAAAGGAAAGGAGGAAGCTTCAGAAAGAATGCAAAATGAAATGGAGGCAATTCAACTATCAGATATTGAGGTCAAAGTAATGATCGTCAGGAAACTCAATGAGCTGACAATGAGCTACCAGAAACTACAGGGAAGCTACACTGAACTCACTGAAAACTACATCAACATGAAAAAGGAAATAGAAACTATCAACAAGGGCCAAGAGGCAATGAAGAACACAATTTCTGAACAGAAGAACACAGTAGAAGGAGTGAAAAGCAGGATCAGCAAGCTAGAGGACAAAGTAGAAGAAAACACACAGAAAGATCGATGAAGCAGAAGACTGGATCAGCAAGCTAGAGGAAAAAGTAGAAGAAAACACCCAGAAAGAGCAAGAAAAGGAAAAGGGGCTCAGAAAGAATGAAGAGGGATTAAGAGAAATGCAACACAATATGAAACATAATAATATCCATATAATAGGGATACCAGGAAGAGAAGAAGAAGAGCAAGAGATAGAAAAGCTATTTGAAAAAGTAATGATGGAAAACTTCCCTAATTTGATGAGACAAAATGTTACACAAATCCAGGAAACATACAGTTCCAATCAAGAGGAACCCAAAGCAGCCCACCTCAAGACACATCATAATTAAAATGGCAAAATACCAAGACAAAGAGAGAATCATTTTTTTAATTTTTTAAAATTTTATTTATTTATTTTTAGAGAGGGAAGGGAGGGAGGAAGATAGAGAGAGAGAAACATCAATGTGCAGTTGCTGGGGGTCATGGCCTGCAACCCAGGCATGTACCCTGACTGGGAATTGAACCTGCGACACTTTGGTTTGCAGCCCATGCTCAATCCACTGAGCTACGCCAGCCAGGGCTCAAGAGACAATCTTAAAAGCAGGCAGAGAGAAACAGGACGTAACATACAAGGGACCCCAATAAGGTTAGCAGCTGACTTCTCAATAGAAACACTCCAAGCCAGAAGAGAATGGCAAGAAATATTCCAAGTAATGAGAACCAGAGGTCTGCAACCAAGGCTACTTTATCCAGCAAGGCTCCCAATCAAGACAGAAGTCCAAATAAGAAGCTTTCCAGACAAAAGAAGGCTAAAAGAATACATCTCCACCAAACCAGTGCTGCAAGAGATGCTAAAGGGCCTGCTTTAAGGAAAAGAGAAAGAAAAAGAGAGGAACACGGGAACTAAAACGGCAATGAATAAGTACCTATCAGTGATAACCTTAAATGTAAATGGAATGAATGCTCCAATCAAAAGACATAAAATAGCTGAATGGATAAGAAAGCATGACCAAAACATGTGCTGCCTACAAGAGACCCACTTCAGGACAAAAGATATACACAGACTAAAAGTGAAGAGCTAGAAACAAATTTTCCAAGCAAATGGACAGAAAAAAGAAAGCTGAGGTAGCAATACTCATACCAGACAAAATAGACTACAAAAAAAAGGGCCATAAAAAGAGACCCAGAAGGTCACTTCATAATATTCAAGGGAAGAATCCACCAAGAAGACATAAACATTGTAAATATATATGCACCCAACATAGGGGCACCCAAATACATAAAGAAAATCTTAGAGGACTTTAAGAAGGATATTGAGAGCAACACAATTATGGTAGGGGGATTTAACACCCCACTGGCAAAAATAGACAGATCTTCCAAACAAAATATCAACAAAGATATTGTGGAATTGAAAAATGCCCTAGAAGAAATGGATTTAACTGATATATAGAGAGCCCTTCATCCCAAGGAAGCAAAATACACATTCTTTTCAAACACACATGGAACATTTTCAAAGATAGACCACATGATAGGACACAAAGCAAGCCTCAACGAATTTAAGAAAATTGAAATTATACCAAGCATTTTCTCTGACCACAAGGGACTGAAACTAGAAACTGACACCAAGGGAAGAAACCCGAAACACTCAAAATCATGGAGACTGAATAGCATGCTATTAAACCATGAATGGGTCAAGAATAAAATAAGGGAAGAAACAAGAAGTTTTTGGAAACAAATAAAAATGAACTCACAACAACCCAAAATTTATGGGACACAGCCAAGGCAGTCCCAAGAGGGAAGTTCTTAGCAATACAGGCCTACCTAAAAAAGATAGAAACATTTCAAACAAACAACCTAACCCTATGTCTACAAGAACTGGAGGAACAACAACAAAGACAGCCAAGAGCAAGCAGAAGGAAGGAAATAACCAAGATTAGAGCAGAATTAAATGACATAGACACTAAAAGCACAATTCTAAGGATCAATGAATCCAGGAGCTGGTTCTTTGAAAAGATAAACAAAATTGACAGCCCTTTAAGCAGGCTCATCAACAAAAAAAGAGAGGACCCAAATAAACACAATCAGAAATGAAAGAGAAGAGTTGAAAATTGACACCACAGAAATACAAAGGATTGTAAGAAATTACTATGAAGAACTGTATGCCAAGAAATTTGAAAACCTAGGTGAAATGGACAAATTTCTAGAAAAATATAATCTTCCAAAACTCAATAAAAAAGAAGCAGAAAGCCTGAACAGAACAATACAGAAGATGAAATTGAAGCAGTAATAAAAAAACTCCCGACACACAAAAGTCCAGGTCCAGATGGTTTCACAGGAGAATTCAACAAAGCATTTACAGAAGAGCTAATCTCTATCCTTCACAGACTATTCCAAAAAATCCAGAATGATGGAAGACTTCTAAACTCTTTTTATGTAGCCAGCATCATCCTAATCCCAAAACAAGATAAAGACACAAGAAAGAAAGAAAACTTCAGGCCAATATCACTGATGAACATAGATGCTAAAATCCTCAACAAAATACTGGCAAACCCCATCCAACAATACATTAAAAGGATCATACACCATGATCAAGTGGGATTCATCCCAGGGATGCAAGGATGGTTCAACACTCACAAATCAGTAAATGTAATACATCACATAAACAAAAGCAAAGACAAAAACCACATGATCATATCAATAGATGCAGAAAAAGCATTTGATAAGGTACAGCACCCATTGATGATAAAAACACTCAGCAAAGTGGGGATAGAGGGAGCATTCCTCAACGTAATAAAGGCCATATATGAGAGACTTACAGCCAACATCATACTCAATGGGGAAAAACTAAAGTCTTTTCCACTAAGATTGGTAACAAGACAAGGTTGTCCACTTTCACCACTTCTATTCAATATAGTATTGGAAGCTTTACCACAGTGATCAGACAAGAAGAGGAAATAAAAGTCATCCAAATCAGAAAGCAGGAAAGAAAACTGTCATTGTTTGCAGATGACATGATATTGTACCTAGAAAATCCTATAGACTTTGCTAAAAACTGTTTGACCTAATAAACGAATTTTGCAAAACTGCGGGATACAAAGTCAATATCCAGAAATCAAAGACATTTTTGTATACCAACAATGAAACAGCAGAAACAGAAATCAGGAAAAAAAAATCTCATTTGACATAGCAAAAAAAAAATTCCTAGAAATAAATCTAACCAAGGAATTAAAAGACTATATAAAGAAAACTACACAACACTGAAGAAAGACATTAAGGAAGACGCAAATAAATGGAAACATATATCATGTTCATGGATTGGAAGAATTAACATCATCAAAATGTCCATACTACCCAAAGCAATTTACAGATTCAATGCAATACCTACTAAAGTACCAATGGCATATTTCACAGACATAGAACAAACACTTTAAAAATTTATATGGAAGCATAAATGACCCTGAATAGCTGCTGCAATTTTGAGAAAGAAGAGCAAAGTAGGAGGGATCACAATACCTGATACCAAAATGTATTACAAGGCTACTGTCATCAAAACAGCCTGGTACTGGCATAAAAACAGGCACATAGACCAATGGAACAGAACGGAGAGCCCAGAAATAAACCGAAGTCTCTCTGGTCAATTAATATTTGACAAAGGGGAGCAACATAAAATGGAGTAAAAACAGCCTCTTCAACAAATGGTGTTGGGAAAACTGGACAGCTACATGCAAAAAAATGAAACTTAAGCACCAACTTTCACCATACACAAAAATAAATTCAAGGTGGATAAAAGACTTAAATACAAGTCATGTCACCATTAAAGTCCTAGAGGAAAACATAAGCAGGAAAATCTCAGATATTTCACGCAGTAACATTTTTACTGAACGTCCTCCAGGGCAAGGGACATAAAGGAAAGAATAGACAAGTGGGATTTCATCAAAATAAAAAGCTTCTGCACAGCTAAAGAAAACAGTATTAAAATAAAAGAAGAACCAACTGTATGGGAAAACATTTGCCATGATACCTCAGACAAGGATTTAATCTCCAAAACATATAAAGAACTTACATGACTCCACTCTAAGAAGACAAGCAACCCAATTAAAAAATGGGTAAAGGACTTGAACAGACACTTCTTCGAAGAGGACATACAGAGGATCCAGAAACACATGAAAAGATGCTCAATATCGCTAGCTATCAGAGAGATGCAAATTAAAACCACAATGAGATACCACTTTACACCGGTCAGAATGGTCATCATAAACAAAGCAACAAACAATGTTTGGAGAGGTTGTGGTGAAAAGGGGACCCTAGTACACTCTTGGTGGGATTGCAGACTGGTACAACCACTATGGAAAACAGTATGGAATTTTTCTCAGAAAACTAAAAATGGATATGCCTTTTGATCCAGCAATTCCACTGCTAGGGTTATATCCTAAGAACCCTCAAACACCAGTCCAAAAGAACCTATGCACTCCAATGTTCATAGCAGCACAATTTGCAATAGCCAAGTGCTGGAAGCAACCTAGATGCCCATCAGTAAATGAATGGATCAAAAAACTGTGGTACATTTACACAATGGAATTTTATGCAGCAGAAAGAAAGAAAGAAGGAGCTCCTACCCTTTGCAACAGCATGGATGGAACTGGAAAGCATTATGCTAAGCGAAATAAGCCAGGCAGTGAAAGACAAATACCATATGATCTCACCTTTAACAGGAACCTAAACCACAAAACAAAGAAACAAGCAAAATATAACCAAAGACACTAAAATAAAGAACAGACTGACAGAGTGCAGAGGGGAGAGAAGAGGGAATTTCAGGGGAAAAGGGGAAGGGTTTACAGGAACGAGTATAAAGGACACATGGATAAAAACTAGGGGCAGGTGGAAACGGGAGGGAGGAGGGGAGGGCTGGGTGGGTGGGTTGGGATGGGAGTAAAAGACAGAAAATTGTACTGCAACAACAATTTTAAAAATAGAAGTTGGGAGATTCCCCCTAAGAAGTACGGGGTCTAAACCCCAAGCTGGGCTCCCTAACCTATAGCACCAGAGACATGAAAGAACTCAGATAACACCCAGCTGTGAAAAGCAGCAGGGTTTTTGTCTGCCAGGGAGAGCTACCTGGAGACACAGAGAGCCTCTTAAAAGGTCAATGCACAAAATTTTGTTAGCAGCCACTTAGCCAGGGCTCCCACAGAGGGAAGGCAGAGTGAACAAAGATACTCAAGGAGAGTCTAGGATTGGTGGCTCTCTGGAGAGAGTTGAAGGAACAGCTGCCAGGATCTCTGTGCTAAGTCATTTTCCATACTGCAGAAGCCATCTTTCTCAAGCAGAACACTCCTCTCCATGTGGCATCAGTCTGAGGGGAAGTAATAGCTCCACCCACAGAAATTACTCTGCCCCACCCTATGGTGCTTAAGCCTGGCTGCTGATTACAGCTTGAGGCTATATCATTGATTAATTGAACAACTAAAGCAGAAAATACAAAGCAGCAGCCAAAATGGGAAGACAAAGAAACAGATCCCAAATGAAAGAACAAGAACTAGATGAAATAGAGGCAAGCAATTTATCATATAAAGAGTTTAGAGTAATGATTCTGAGGCTACTCAACAGCATGAAAAAGGACATAGAAACCATAAAAAGGACCAGTCAGAAATAAAGACTGCAAGATCTGAAATAAATAATACACTGGAAGGAATAAATAGTAGATTTGATGAAGCAGAGGACTGAATCAGTGATTTGGAAGATGAGGTAGAAAAAAAGCACCCAAGCAAAACAGCAAAAAGAAGAAAGAATTTTTAAAAAATGAAGAGAGCTTAGGAAACATTTTGGACAACGTGAAGTGGAACAACATTCACATCACGGAAATATCAGAAGAGAGTGAACACAAGGGTTTGAAAACCTGTCTGAAGAAATAATGACCAAAAACTTCCCTAATATGGTGAAGGAAAAAGACACACAAGTCCAGGAAGCTCAGAGAGTCCTAACCAAGTTGGGATAGTTCCAGTTTTCACCTTTCTCTCTGAGTAAAATAGTGACCCCTTTCATTCTCAAAAGTATTCAAATTGGATAGTAAATTACATGGTTGTCCTTAGTGGTGACTGTGAGGGAAAATGGAATGATTGATCCTCTTATTGTAAATTGACTAAAAAATAAGTACTGACCTGAGTGCTTTATCTATATTTTCTCAACCAATCATTATGTTTTGCTGAGAGTTGATGTTCTTGAGTTGGGTCTCTCCAAGAGCAGACCCTGAGGCAAGAATTTAGGGACAGGTGGTTTTCTGGAGAAATCATCTCAGGAGGCACAAAAGGGGAAGGGAGGTGTGAGACAGGGAGAGGAAGGAAGCAATCCACAGTGCACCTGTGCACCCATTACATTATGAATGACAAGGACTCAGTCTTACCAAGAACCTGCTGAGAGGGCACACCTCTGTGTTTCCCAAGTGAGGGGCAAGGAAGCTGTAGTTTTATTCCACAGATCCCATCCTTCATTGGTTGAGTGTCACCCTTAGAGATATTTACTGTCCTTCCTGCCTGCATATCTTACCTGTTTTGTAACTAGAAGGAGCTCACTTCTGTGGCTAAAAAATGAACTCTGTCAAGCAGGAGGCACTAAGAGTTGTGCATGAGAACTGTCCCAGCTTCCAGAGCAGACCCAGGGCCACCAAGAGCATCTGCTACTGGGACACTGTGACTTAAAGAGGTTGGGTCACCTGCCCAGAAACACATAACTGGTGGGTAGGTGGTAGAGACAGAATCCTGACCCATGAATTCTGGCTCTGGAGAGTTTACACTTCACCATGGCATGTGACTTTTCTATTTCTCCCCCTGAATCCAATGTGCATCACCTAGTCTCTGTACATGGGCTTGCTATGGGCCTGAGAGGCCCTCACACTGGCTTCAAAGCTCCCCCAGCTAGATAGCCAGGTGCTGCTGCCCATGCCATCACCACAGACTGAGATATCTATGGCCATGGGTCCCCCCAGGCTCTCAGGGAACTGACAGGCAATCTCTTCTTCTTTCCTCTTCTGGCACTGTTCTGAGGCACGGTAACTATCTCTGGTTCTCTGAAGGCATGCCTGTGAGATGTCGTCACAAAGCCACAGAACTAGAAGGCAAGTTTCTTGTATATGGCACACTTCCTGTATTTGCCTTGTCCTTTCCTGCCTTACACCTTTTACCCTCCCTCCTGGTCCCTGGGACTGCACTCCCCAATAAAGTGTTGGCACATAAGTTTTCATTTTGTAATTGAGCATAATCTACCTGCAGTAAGTCTTGACAAATGCATACATCAAGGTAACCCACACCTCTAAGATCCAGAATAAGTCCATCAGCCCAGAAACTTTCCTTGAGCCCTTCCCTAGTCATTCTCCTCACCCCTACAAAATCACTATTCTGACATCTTTCACTAGAAGGCCTCACCTGTTCTAAAATGTTATATACATGGAATCACAGATTACAGCACATAAGCTTTTGCCTGGGGATCTGTTTTTCAAGGGACCTGGGTTAGAGCTTGACCTGGTCTTTAATTGATATTTGTTGAGTCTTTCTCATAATTCTGGTTCATTAAATTATGGAGACAACTTTAGAGTGAACCAAAACAGTTATACATATTGGCATTTAAAGTTCATTATCAAAAGGTTTTCTTTTAATGATTGATTATTACATGCAAGATGATGGCCTTAGTGCATCATATCCCTTATTTTTATATTTCTTCACAATAAGTTTTCAGAACAGATCTTATCTTTAATTTATAGGTAAGGAAATAGAGGTTCTATTTAGGTTAAGTGGTGATATGAGATAACACAACCTAAAGGAGGCAGGTAGGACAAGTGGGTTTGAGCTCAAATGTGTGTAACACCAAGCCCTGCTCTGTCACAACATACCCTACTGATAATTTGTCTGAATCCTCTAACTCAGTAAGCATGATTCTAAGGAAGTCCATAAGCAAACGTGGGCTCATGATGCACAGAGTTAAGGGAATGAGGAAACTTTTAAAGGACAGCGCTCTCTTCACAAAGAACCAATTGCATTACCACCTGATCAAATCTTGAAAGGCTTTCCAGTAAAAGTGTACCCAGTAGGAAAATTACTGGGGACCACAAATTACAGATCACTGACTGCCCACAGAAGTCAGGCTGCTTAAACACTACTCTGGAAGCAGGAGACAGCAAGCAGTGAATGGGTGAAGGCTTGTCCTGATTCATTTGGAAATGTACACTATACCTGTATTTAACTCATTCACTCATTCAAAAATATCTATGAGGCAACTGCTATGAATAGACCCACTGCTCTCCAATCTAAGGTTAAAGCAGTGAACAGGTTGACCTTCTAAATGAATAATTTACATTGAATTACTGTTCATAGTAATTTTAATAATGCTGGCCACCTTTTTTGTCCATCAGTACCTGTTTTATCAGAAATGGGAAGGATGTATTGGCCAGGAGGTTCCCTGGTAACAGGACAGAGGTAGTTTACTGACCACTTAGGGAGCGCCTATAAAATCCACTTGGCAAATGAGTTCAGTGGGATAAAATAACCTTATCAGTGCCCTTACACATCAAATGTCCAGGAGTCAGAAAGTACACCATCACACATATATGATTATCAAGGCTAATAAAACCTGAAAATGATGTTTTTCTCTTACCTTTTTTATAAAACATGAAACCAGGCCTGAAGATAGTAAAGACCATGTGACTACTCAATGTAGAGTAAATGCAGTAGTTTGCAAACTGCTTTAAAAAGTAGAGATGGTCACATTTCTTATAAAAGTTATCCTGCTAATAAAGAAAGAAGGTATGATAGAATTACAATATCACTATTTTGCAATCCTTAATGAATTAATGGATCCATCACTGACTACAACATCACAGAGTAACCTCCAATATCCTGGGGCTCCTGAGGGAAGAACACAGCATTCGTGAATAAGTCTTTAAAAAAATTGAACCTCAATCTGATTAAACCTCTAGCCTAACTACCAATGACCAAGTAACAGAAAAGCATGGTGAAATATACCATGGGGATAGAACCAGCAAAATCTAGACTGTGAGAAACTCTACAGGTCAAATAACCTAGCTTCTCCAACAAATAAATAGCAAGAAAAAAAAAACAAGATACGGAGGGGAAAACAATAGATTAAAAAACCCAAGACACATATCAACCAATCTGAATGGATGGATGTTATTTATATCTTGATTCAAACAATTTGCAATAGAATGTACACTACTTATGAGACAAATGGAAAGGTAAATATTGGATGTATGATGACAAGAAATTAATGTCAAATTTAAAGATGTGATACTGGCACTATGGAAAATGATTCCTTAGTTTTTGGAGATACAAACTTAAATATTTGTAAAAATATGATATTTGAGACTTCAAAATAATGAGGGGAGAGTGAGGATATTAATACAACATAGTTGGTCATGGGCTGATAATTTTTGAAGCTGGGTGATGGGTCCTGGGATGACCATGATACTGTTTGGTCTTTTTTATATGGATTTTATATTATATATATGGAGAGATATATCTTGTATTTTGATATTCTATAATACAAAATGCAAACAAACAGAAAAGCACAGAGCTCTTTCAAAAAATAAAACCTTATACAGAATTCAAGTCTTTAAGAGATTTTTAAACTGTTGCTACTCTGGACAATGTGAAGTTAGGGACCAAGAATATTTCTCATTTGCCTCCATCTCACTTCCCCAGCAGCCCTGGATGCAAGATTGAAAGAACACAAGCTTTGGGGTGAGAAAGAAATGAATTTGTGCCCTTGCCCTGCATCTTAACAAATTACTAAGTGAGGTTAACACTACCTTAGGGACTGATTAAGAGAGGTGGTACATGGGTGGTATGCTTTGGGGACAAGTCCACTTGACTTCAAAAATCTATGCTTGTAACCACTATGCAAGACTGTCTTTAATAATGAGGTCTCACTGATTGTGAGTTGACCTTGAAGACTCACGTCATTTGAGCCCTGGGCTAAAAAAGGGTGACTTCATTAAAAAAGGGACCACGTGTTCAGCAAGACCCGTGGTTCCCTGAAATCCAACTTCCAGTGTTTGAATCCTAGTTCTGCCATTATGTGATCATGGGCAAATCACTGGAACTCTTAAGCCTCAAAGCTTTTTCATCTGTAAAATGGGGTAATGACAGTATGTTCCTAGGGGTTTGTGAGGGATAAATACAATGATATAAGCACAACCTGTTATTTTGCCTACCTAGTATCCTCCTGTCTTTCCTTTGCTTTGATTCTTTTTAGAAGAATAAGCCTCTCCTACTCCAGGGTATGTGAGAAGGACTGAGACTACTCTAGCTCAGGGGTGGAATTCAACTAGTCCCTCTGAGCATCAATACCCTGGCCACAACTGGTTTAGCCATGGGTACTGGATCCATGCAAGGTCAACAGGACCCCAGCATGAAACTTAATGCTGCAACCACCAGAAAGGAGCATATTCTTTCCTCTGGGACATTGAAGAAGCAGCCAGGGGCCACTAGGCCACTGCCCAGATATCCCACCAATTGGAGAAAGCACAGCCAATGAGGTGTTTCCCCGGGCCTGAAGCCACATCAGTAAATAAATTCTCCTGTTTACCTAAAGCCATTCTTAACTGACAGAGTTTCTCACAAAGAGCAAATGCTCAATAATGTCAGTTAACATTACTGCTAATATGAAAACAGATTCAATTTCTCCTCCTACTTTGTCTTCTGTTGCTTTGCTTAGATTATTTACTTAAGTTTTTTTCAAATTATAGGTAATTTGAGTAGATGCAAAAGCAGAAAGAAAAGTGTAATAAACCTCCATGAACTCCAATAATTATCAATTTGTGGATAGCTTTGTTTTGTTATATACCACCTACTTTGCCTTTCCCATGTTATTTTGAAGCAAATACCCAATATACACCTTTTCATTCATATTTTTTAGATCCTTCTATAATGTTTCATTTTGTAGTAGACATTGTGGTGGTATGCCCATTATCCATGTTTTCAGTTATTCCATCGAATATTGTTAATTTCTCACTTCTCCCCTATGTAGTCAGAGATATGGACATTACTGAAGCCTCATGGTGAACCTGTGTAGTCTAAGAGTAATTTAATTCTCCTTGTCCATACCAGAGTCATGAATACAACTCAATACCGGACATTTAAACGAATGGGATACTGTTGGGGGGCGGGAGGGGGCTGGAATACTCAGGAAGACTTTCTGCTTTTTTAAGAGGCAGTCACAGAATATGTTCTTCCTTTTCCTGTGAATGCTGTCCTATCCGGAGGTGATGCTCAGAATTAAGCACACGTATTTGCTACTGGACTGAAGATGATGAGGTAATGTTAAGGACGGCTGAGGATGGTGCAGGAATCTGAGTCCTTAATGATATTACTGAGTCACTAAATCAAGCAACCCAAAAGGGTATGCCACCTCTGGACTTACTGTTTGGAGAGTTAAAAATCTACATCATTGTTCAAGCCGGTATGCACCAGGCATTTGTCATTTGCAGCTGAAAAGACCCAACTATGCCATCAGTACAGACATGTATAGGCTGGGTTTTAAAAGTAAGGAGTCAGTTGAGATGATATAACAAAGATGACATAAGAGAGAGTAGCTTAATCCAGATGGAAGTTGATTTCTTTTTCTTGTAAGAGTTTGCATAGGTGATCCTGGACAAATTATGATCAGGACCAAGTTTCTTCTGCCATAGTTTTTTAAAAATATATATTTTAAACCCTGGCTGGCGTAACTCAGTGGATTGATTGCAGGCTGGGAATCAAAGTGTCCCAGGTTTGATTCCCAGCCAGGGTACATGCCTGGGTTGCAGGCCATAACCCCCAGCAACCGCACATTGAAGTTTCTCTGTCTCTCTCTCTCTATCTCCCTCCCTTCCCTCTCTAAAAATAAATAAATAAAATCTTAAAATATATATATATATTTTATTTATTTAATTTTAGAGATGGGAAAGGAGGGAGAAAGAGAGGGAGAGAAACATCAGTGTGTGGTTGCCTCTTGTGTGCCCCCTACTGGGGACCTGGCCTGCAACCCAGGCATGTGCCCTAGACTGGGAATCAAACCCACAACCCTCTGATTCACAGGCTGGCACTCAATCCACTGAGCCACAACAGCCAGGACTTCCTGTCATCTTTTGCATATAGCTTCTGCCTTTTCATCTTAGCCAGCTGCTCTGATTCCCACCAGCACATACTCCAGCCACTGGGAAGAAGACATAGATAAGGCACACACCCAGTGTCTTTAGGATACAACTCAGAAATTAATCACATACATCACATCTCATTGCCAGAACTTAGTCAACAACTTATAGCAAGAACTTATAGGAACAACTGCATGGAAGTCTGGGAAATATAGCTATTATTCTGAGTGGTCATATGTCCAGTTCTATTTCTACAAGAAAAGAGAAAATGAATATTGGGGCACAGCTACCAATCTCAGACAGAGAAGAAGCAGGGAGGATTAATTTCATTTGGTTCAAATTACTGTTTTTAATTAAAATAACCTCAGAATGTAAACAAGATTTAAAAGAAATGTCCCAATAATTTAACAGAGCCTATTTACTTAGAAATAGGTAAAAATACACATTGCTTTCAACTCTTCTTCTTAGGGGAATTCAGAGGGATACCAATAATCAGTAATACCATGTTAGCACAGTTTATTACCTTGTGTACTAAATTAATAACTGAATTTTACTGATTTCCCCTAATTAAAGTATCTTTTTCTCAGATTGCACAATTGTTTAATTATATTCTGATTGATAGTTACTAAAATCCCACAACAAGCTCCTATTTCATGATGTTATTAGTAATCAGAGTAATCCAATTTGTGGAAAAATACAGACAGACAAATAGAGAAAAATGATGGAGCTGGCAAGAAGCACAGTAGTCTGTAGCCCAACTAAAATCACTGTCAAAAAAAGAGAGAAAGGTTTATGTAGGTAAGATATAAGAAAGACTTTGATTCACTGGCAGCAGGTTTTAAATGATGCATGAGAAACCACGAAAGCAAATCCTTTTCTCCACAGGTCCCTCAGAGTCGAGTACCATGTTTCAATTATAATTTCACCAAGTTGCTTTGATGCAGCAAACATTTCAGATGTGCAGCAGTATTGCATGGTTCTCTGTGAATCAGAAAGTCAAGTTCAGAGGTTTGTTGACATATACCCCAAGATGTTCAGCTGCAAAACACATTAAAGTCTCCAAGAGGATGGGAGTATTTCTGATCTGTATTCCAAAGAAGTTACTTTTGCAAAAAACAAGTTTATTATTTATGGTAACAAATAAGATTTCTCAGTGCAGCTGAGGAGGCTTCTTGCAATTCCCTCAGGAAGGCAGAGCCATTATGGAAATCATATTTACATTAATAAGGAAGGCTATTGTTCTGCCAAGATGTGTGTTTTTTTTCTAGAACATATTCATGATGAGCTTGCAAGGGAATGCTAGTTTAGTTTGGCTTTTAATTATTAATGGTTTCATTCCTTGGAAAGGATTTTTTATAGAAAGACATTACTTTACAAGTCCTACTTCAAATTACCAGTCACATTTTCAGAAGATGTTTCCTAGGGGCTTGCCATGGGTCTAATGGCCATGGCATTGACATGTTCAGCATATTGGGAGTAAAGAACTCCCAAGGACTGCAAGTCCAAACTGGTGGTGGCTGTGTTAGCATTTTGAAACTCTGCGTCAATCTTTGGAGAATTGTCATTTTGGCTGATTTTCTCCCTCTAATTCTAAGCAGAGGAGAAAGGACTTTCCCTAAAAGAGCAGGTTGGAAGAAAACCTGCAGATCCTCTCTCCAGGAGTAATTTATGTGACAATAATGACAGGAGTTCAATTATTAATATATAGCCTCTGCTTTCTTTAGCCTTTTCTCTTTCTCCTAAACTGCACACCTACATCAAGCATGCACATTTTCTCTGCCCTGCTCTTAGGCTTGACAGGGGTAAGGCAAAGTGCAATATTCTATCCAGTTGGTAGGTAAGTTAATATTACACCATATTAACTCTTCCAAAGTTTGGGCTCTGAAGTCTGTATAATGGGATGAAATATAATGAAGATAACTTTGGCTTCACATCTACAATGAGCCTTCATCACTAGTAGAACTCATATTTTGATCCCCATCTCATTCCTCATTCTGTTCTTGGAGTGATGAGAATAAGATTCTGTCTGGCAAATACAAACTCCTGGAAGGGCTTTCACAGTGTAATCTTACATTTGATCATAATTTGTCTCTCTAGCGGTACCTGTCTTCTCCCCTATAGTCCTCTAAGTACAGGTATGACCATTTCATCAACATCCCTATATTTTTATATCTGCTGAAATTCATTTTGTGGTTTGTAATCCATCTGGATGGGCATGTAGAGTATTTAATCATGAACTTAATGTGACTGATGTCATTGATGAAATTTTGTCACTGCTAAACGTGACATGAAAAATTAGTTGAAAAACAAATTAGCTTTAGGCAGGAGGTTTGAAGAAATGATTTTATACAACATTTAGTCAGGAGGAGAAAACCTATCAAATTCAGTAAGAGAAGGTCTGGATTACTTGCTCTCTGCTTGCTTTCTCATCTTTAATTTGGTCTTAGCTCATGCAGCAAAAGGGACTATTGAGTGCCTGTGACAGAAATCTGCTCTAGCAAACTGAAGTTAATAAGAAAGGAGTAAAGAAACATGGTTCCTGGTACTTCATCCATGAGCATTTCTGTCCCCAAAGACACAAGTTTAAATGCTGCATATATGATTACAACAGCAAGTGTTCAACACAGCAAAAACCAAAGAATTACAACTGGAAAGGAAGTTCTAATACCATGGAGCTCAATTGCTTTGAGCACCAGAATGCTTCTGTAGACCCTATGTGCTTTTTACTCATGTATTTAGGCACCATTTAGACATATTAAGCGTATGCCATGTGAAGGGCAGTAATAAATCAGACAGAGAAGGTTCTTGCCTTCATAGAGGCTACTATGTTGGGGGAAGATGAACTATTTAATAATCATTTAAACCAGGAATAAAATGCTATGAATGGAGAGAGAGGCTAGCAGGAAAGCCTAATAGCAAATGCAATTCACTTAGTCTAGGGATTGAAACTGAAGAATTTTGTGTAGTAAGTGGATTTTAAACTTACACCAAAAAGATGTGTTTGAAGAAAAAAGAAAACATCTTGGTGTTGGGAGATAAATTCAAGTTACAGAATGGCCATACAATAGCTATGAGACCTTGGGCATATACCTTTTCTTCTTAGGGCCACAGTTCCTAATCAATAAAATGAGGGTTTGAAGAATGTAATCTGTAAGGTTCCTTTTGTGTTTATAGGTTCCATGACCCTGGAAGAGATTGCCAATCAGCATAGTGTATCTTTAGTTCATCCTTTCTGACAAGATTCAATTCACACAAATAAGAGAAAATTGAAGAAATATCCACGAGGAGGCTACAGCGCTAAAACTGCAGAAACAAGTAAACTCTGAAGTAAGACCATCATAGGTTGAAATCCTGGTTCTGTCCCTTACCAGCTGGATAACTCTAAGAATGTTTCTTCACTTCTCAGAGGTTTCCTAACATGTAAAACAGGGGAAGGCTGTTACTTACCTCATAGTTTGATTGTGAGGACTGGAGTCTGAGATATTGCAGGTTAATCCTCTGGCTCACATCTATTTTTTCTCTGTTCATAGTAGCACTGGTCACTGAATGAGACTCAGTGTATAATAATCACTTGTCACCTATTTGATATTTTTGTGGTTACAGATGAATAAATCTCAACATGAAATAACCTAAGCCAAAAGGGATATCTAGAAAAGGATATTCTCATATTTACACACCAGATAGGCAATGGAAAGTTGAGGGAAGAGAGCCAGGCCTTGGGAAGGATATAATCAGGGATTCAAATGCAGCTGAAATCTAACTCTCTCTCTGCATGTCAACTCAGTCTTCTGGTTCACTGACTTTTTCTACAGAGAGGAAAACTTGCCCACAATAGCTCTCAATCTTCACCTTTTACAATGTCAGTCCCAGGAGAGAGAATACCACAACCTTCAGGGTCCCAAGTGTAAGGATCCCAGGGAAGATGCAGGTCACTCAAGTCTTGGACAAATGGGCAGTAAACAGAAAAGAGGGTATGGATGTATACAAATGCTGCTCCTATAGCCATCACAAAGCAGGACTTTACTAGGCAATTGTTCAAATAAGGAAACTGAAGCAGAGCTGAGCAGAAAATCCTACCAATGTGGACTAGATTTTAGGTGAACTGCTTCCCTAGATGACACCAGTGACACTAATCACCAAATAGGTAAAACAAATTCTTTTAAAAACTGAAATTCTGCTTGGGGAAAAAATCATCACCTGGGTTTCAGACATCACTGAGTATGCATTCATTTGCTTTGTTCATGCCAAATTTTTGTCACAAATCTGGTTCAATGCCTAAGTTCAATTTCCTTAGACTTTAGTTTGCTTTCTTAAGGAATAGAGGTGGTAAGAGCTGCAGTGAGACATATTTAATAATACCCTAAACAAACATTGGTGCTGAGAGTTTCTCTGCAGCCCTTACTAAGAATATTGTGGGACTGGGTGAACTGGGAATTACAGGCCATATTCTGGGACACCTGAAGTGTGTCTGTTCCTGCAGTTAATAATCCCAAAACACACTCCCACAGGTGACTGTCCTATGAAGATATCTAAGAAGGAATGAGAAGGAAGAGGAGGAGAAAACAGGAGAGGAGGAAGATAAAAATGGATGGGAGAATAAAGGAAAAAATGAAAGGAAGAGTCAGGAAAATTAAGCTACTCTGACTTAGGGCACTGCTGTAACATCTTAAAGAGCAAGTTTCATGCAAGCATTCCACACAGTAATTTGTCTAGAGCTTCTAGACAAATCTTACACTAATTTTCCTCTAATTTAAGGATCAGATCTTCCACCAACATTTTCTGAAATATATTGGAAGGGGCAGAAATTGCCAAATAGGTCCAAGGGATGGCAAAGTGGAAGCTTATGCCACTGCTTGAGATGACTTTGTGGGATCCCCATAGGGGCTTCTAAATAGCACTGCAGCCAGGGTGAAAAGATGTGCCTTTATGTTTCTCTTTTAACCCCTCTGACTAGTTCTCAGAGTCTTGGTTTGGTGCCATCAAATACTGAGTGCCTCTCTGAAGCTGGTTCTATCTCTACTGTGCAGACAGCAGAGCCTTTCCTGGAGAGGAAGACCTACATTGATTGAATAACACTGCTATGTTTTCATTGCATTTAGTAGCCCAATAATGCAGTCTAGGAATATTGATATTTTATACTGGGCACTTTATGTTACCTTTAAATTGGGGGGAATCATTAAAAAAGGCAGCAAATTTAAAGAAAAAGATCATGAGTGGTGGTAGCAGATACAGGAAAGATATAGCAAGTACTCTTTAGTCACTGAGCATGGATGCCTGTGAGGGCCATAGGTCAAAAGGAGACCTTACATTTCAAACCCAACTCAGTGTGCCAGTAACAGTCAAATAATTTATGCAGGCAAGAGTGCCAATGTATTACAAGACCTTTGCCAGAGCTGTATGCGTTTGAAAGTAAATATTAAGAGCTGGTTTCCTTCAGTGCAAGGTTCTCCCTTTTCAAGTGCTTACATTGGTGACAATAATTATAACATTTAGAAGCCTAAAGAGATTTCTTCTTATAATCTTTAGTCTAAGAGGATATTGTGGAGTCCAATATAAAAAGAAAGTGTGCCAAGTTTCAAGACTGGACTAATGGAAAACTTAAAGTGGACTGTAAAACTGCCTCAGTTCATATTAATGATAAATCACTGGAAAATATGGGACTGTCTTGAGAACTGGCCACCAATGAGACATTTCTCTACATTTCATGATGCAAAACTTCATGAGGAGGAGAAGACACAGAACACCTGTAAACTGTTGATGGAAAAATAGTGATAGAGCTCTTTGCCAGCTTCTGAAAATGAAAGCAATAAGTGTTAACTAACTGAGGACCTGTGCAGTTATTTTAAAATCAACAGAAATATTTTATGAAAAAGTTAATTTCTATTATGATGACCTTATCAAAAGTCCCAAATTGATTATTTTATTTGAAAGAAAATAACACTTAAAAATAAAAACCAGTTAAACCCAACAGATTAATAATGAAACCAGAATACTGCTCAGTAGGGTTTTTGTGGATTCAGCTTGCAACATTGGTTCTTCTTGAAATAAAGTATATTTTAGCTTATTTTCCCTTTATACATGAAGTTGTGGTACCACATTTATTATATGCTCCTCGTTTCTTTGATCCTGGTTGATTATTTGGATTTCTCTTCTATTTTCTTGTGATATATGTATTTTAAGAAATATGACCTTTAACCCTTTTAAGGAGTGGAATGAATATTTTGAGAACGAGTGGGAAATTAAAATCACTCTAATGCATTGATTAGTACCTTACAAACACAAGTTTTTACAGGAGATACTATAGAAGGAACATTTCAATGTAATGAAAATGACACACAAAAATGAAGAACAAGGGAGGAATAATTTAACAGTTCAAGAAAACAAAGAGAAGGTAATTACGATTACAGGGATTAGATGGAGAATATTCATGAATTAAACGGAAGGCCTGTACTAGACACAAGCAGTGGATGTGGTGGTGAAAACATATACATGTCTTGCTTAAATGGGAGCAGTTCCACATGCAAGCACATGCAAGTTGCCATGTGGGAATATAGAGCTTTGCTTTGAATTTTTCCAAGTTGGCTAGAAATTGATAAAAAAAAAAAAAAACAAAACACGGAAACCTCAGGATTGCAACTATTGACAACTAATTTAAAAAATTAAAAAAAACATGATGTGGGTTTTCAACATATGCCCAGGTGAGACTGAGGTTGCTGGTCAGGGAATCAGGCTTGGAGAACCTGTGCAGAAGAGACTCACAGCTTTAAACCAGGCCTATATTTTACACATACTGTTCCAGGGTCTCAGATGAATGAACCACCAGAACTTTGGCATTTAGCAACCCAAATCCAAATCAACACTTCACCATCAAGACTGTTCCATTCTTTTTCCAGACAGAGTTGTTGGTCAGTGGATCATATGCAGAGATCCAGATAGCCAATTGCTACAGATCTCTTCAGTACGCTGCTGTCCATTAACAGCTTTGGCACTTCCAGCATTATGTACCTACAGCAACAAAATGCTGGAGTTCTGGTCATGATGGCAGGATAGATAAATGCTGTGCTCCTCTCCTCCCATGACCACATAAAAATACAACCAAAGTATAGAACAGTCAACCTGGAGAAAAATCTGAAAACTAGCTGAACAGAAGTCCTATAGCTAAGAATATATTGAAGAAGCCACATTGAGACTGGTAAGAGGAGCAGAGACGTGATATGGGCTCGTCCCAAACCCACATGTGGTAGTCAAAACCTGGGAAGGATATCTCAGCTGCAGAGTTCCCCTCTGAAGATCAAGTGGTCTCAGCCCCACACTAGATTCCCCAGGCCAGAGCACCAGTGCTAGGAAGATAAATTCTCACAACATCTAACTGTGAAAGTCAACAAGGATTCTGTCTATCTTTGTGAAATGGAAGGCTGCTAGATATGCAGATATCCCTTTTGAGGGCCTGTACACAGACTCACTCATTCAGACAATTCACCCTGGGCTCTGGCAAAGGGGCAAGAGCTTGAGGGGCACCATAAACATATGGCTAGAAACTGAGTTGTGTGGCCTTAGGGTTAGGGCTTATATTGAGCCCTCCTCCTGCAAGGCCAAATCTGAATCTGCATTAGCCTGGTGGGTGTTATGCCACTAACCCCACCCTGGTGACTTCCAGGAAGAATGTCTCACCCATCTCTCATACGACACAAGGCTCTTTCAGCAGTTGACAGGTAGTTGTGAGCCTGGGGGTACCCTGAACCTTTTGTTAAGCTGCCCAATCTGGCACTAGTAGCAGCCAGCCTCAATACTCAGCATGGTTTTTCCCATGTGCTCCTGGTCCAGAACAGGAAACCAGCAACATTGGATCACTTTGTAGCCCCTACTAGGTAGCCCTGGGTCAGTCACAGGCAGTGGCTAACCTTGGCTTGCAATGGATCCCCTTTCAAGAGTCCCAGAACCAACACACCTGATGGCTGGCTTTCAACCACAACAAAACACCACAGGATTAGCTCCACAATGTGCACATTCAAAGGGTTATCTTGGCAGGCAACACAGCACAAAGGTGCAAATCTTGTTCCATGGGGTTTGCCCCATATAATAAGTCATATGCTGTGGTTGTGGCCAACACTAACAGCTAGTCAGTCTGAGGGGCAGTCCCATCCAATGGCAGGCTAAAAGCAGTCAAGGCTAAACAACAAAAGGAAGGCACACACAACCCACACAAGGGACACTCCAGGAGCACCTGGCTCAGGGAATCAGGGAAATGGCATCACTGGCCCCCAAAATACACCTACTACATAAGGCCACCTTGCCAAGGCCAGGAGATGTAGCAGATCTACCCAATACATAGAAACCAATATAGAGAAGCAGCCAAAATGAGGAGACAAAGAAACATATTCCAAATGAAGGAACAGGACAAAACTGGAGGAAGAGAACTGAACAAAATGGAGGCAAGCAATCTACCAGAAATAGAATCCCAAACACTGATCATAAGAGTGCTCATGTAACTTCATGAAAACTTCAAGAAACAGATTGTAAGCAGTTAAAAATAAAAAAAGAAACTGTAATAAAGAACCATTCAGAAATAACTGAAATGAAGAATATACCAGACAAAATGAAGAGCAGATTCAATGAAACAGGGGAGAAAACACCTAATCAGAACAGAAAAAAATTAAAATGAAGATAGTTTAAGGGACCTCTGATCCAACATCAAGCATAACAACATCTACCATCGTAGGGGGACCAGAAGGAGAAGAGAGAGAGCAAGCAATTGAGAACCTATTTGAAGAAATAATGCCTGAAAACTTCCCTAACCAGGTGAAGGAAATAGGTACCCAAAACTAGGAAGTACAGAGAGTCCCAACAAAATGACCCCCAAAAGGCCCACACCAAGACAAATCATAATTAAAATGGCAAAGGTTAAAGACAAAAAAAGAATCTTAAAATCACCAAGAGAAAGGCAGTTAGTTACCAACAAAGGAGCTCCTATTAGACTGTCAGCTGATTTCTCAACAAAAACTTTTCAAGCCAGAAGGGATGGGTATACAATATTCAAAGTATGAAAAGCAATGACCTCCAACCAAGCTACTCTACACAGCAAGGCTATCATTTAAAATTGAAGGAGAGATAAAGATCTTCTCAAAGGAGAAAAGGCTGAAGAAGTTCAACACCACCAATCCAGTATTACAAGGCTGTCAAAGGGACCTGTTTAACAAGAAGAAAAAAAAAACATAAATGTGAATAATAAAATAGAATTTCCTACATACCTATCAATAACCACTTTACAACCACTTTAATTGTAAATGGATTAAATGCTCCAGTCAAAAGACATAGGGAAGTTGAATGGATAAGAAAAAAAGATCCAAACATATTCTGTTTGCAAAAGACCCACTTCACAGTGAAAGACACACACAGACTGAAAGTAAAGAAATGGAAAAAGTTCATGCAAATGGATATAAGAAAAGCTGTGGTCACAATACTTAAATCAGAGAGAATAGATTTTAAAACAGCTATAATAAGGGGCAGAAAACATTTCATAATGGTAAAAGGATCAATCTAACAAGAGAATATTACCTTTGTAAACATTTATGTATCTAACATAGGAGCACCTAAATATATAAACCAAATTTTGATGGGCAAAAAGGAGAACTCAACAGTAATGCAGTCATAGCAGAGAATTTTACCATTCCACTGTTATCAATGGGTGATCTTCCAGACAGAAATCAAAAAGGAAAGAGTGACTTTAAGTGACATATTAGACCAGATAAATGGAATTGATAAATTTAGGGCATTTCATGACAATGCTAAGTACACATTCTTTTCAAGAGCACATGGGACACTTTCCAGGGTACACTCCATATCAGGCCACAAAACAAGTGTCAATAAGTTTAAGAAGAGTAAAATATATCAAGCATCTTCTCTGACACAATGCCATGAAAACTATAAATCTATTAGAAGAAAAGAGCTGAAAACCAAACAAAACACACAGAGATTAAATAACACACTAGTAAACAATGAATAGGTTAGTGAGATCAAGTAGGAAATCAAAAGATACCTTGAGACATATGATAATGAAGACACAATGACCTAAAACCTATGGGACACAGCAAAAGCAGACCTAAGAGGGAAATGCATAGAAATACAGGCCTATATCAAGAACAAACAAACAAAAAAAACCCTCAAATAAACAATCTAATTTTACACCTAAAGGAAAAAGAAAAAGAACAACAAAGAAAACCCAAAATGAGTAGAAGGAAGGAAATAATAAAAAGTCGCAGTTAAAATAAAAAATAATAAAGCCTAAAAAATACAAAAGATCAATGAAACCAAGAGCTACTGCTCTGAAAAGATAAACAAGATGAATAAACATTTAACAAGACTCATCAACTACAAAAGATAGAAGACTTAAAATACATAAAATCACAAAGCAAAAAGAAGTGAAAATGATACCACAGAAATACAAAAGATAATAAGAAAATACTACAAAACAATTATATATCAACAAATTAGACAATCTGGAAGAAATGAAATAATTTCTAGAAATATATAATCTTCCAAAACTGAATCAAGAAGAAACAGAAAATCTGAACAGAGCTATAACTACTACTAAAATCAAATCAGTATTCAAAAAACTCCCAACAGGCAAAAGCCTGACTAGATGGCTTCACAGGTAAATTTTAACAAACATTCAAAGAACACTAACACCTATCCTTCCAAAACTATTCCAAAAAATTCAACTGAGAGAAGGCTCCCACACTCATTTTATGATGTCAGTATTATACTGTCTGTAAAAAGAAATAAAGATATTACAAGAGAAAATGATATGTCAATATCCCTGATGAACATAGATACAAAAATCCTCAACTGAAATCAACAACACATTTAAGAGAGCATACACCATGCTCAAGTGGGACTGACTTCCTGGATGCAAGGTTGGATCAGTAATCACAAATCAATTAATATGATACACCATGTAAACAAAATAAAGGATACAAATCATATGATCATATGATCGATAGATGCAGAAAAAAAGCATTGACAAAATCCAGCATCCATTTACAATAAAAAGTCTCTGCAAAATGGAAATAAAGGAAACATATAGTAACATAATAAGGACCATAAATGGCAAACCACAGCTAGCAATATCATCCTCAAGGAGGAAACACTAAAAGGTTTCCCTTAGATCAGAAACTATCACTATTTTTATTCAACACAATATTGGAAGTCTTAGCCACTGAAATCAGACAAATAAATGAAATAAAAGGTATCCACATTGGAAAGAAAGAAAAAACTGTCATTTGCAGATGACATAATACCATATATATAGAAAACCTTAAAGATTCTACCAAAAAAATACCACATTAGAACTGATAAAGGAATTAAGTAGAGGATACAAAATTAATATTTAGAATTTGGTTGCATTTTTATATGCCAATAACAAAACATCAGAAAGAGAAATTAAGATCTTAATCCCATTTACTATTACATCAAAACATTAAAATACCTAGGAATAAATTCAACTAAGGAGGTAAAAAACCTGTACTTGGAAAGTTATATGACACTGAAGATATAAATAAATGGAAGCATATACTGTGCTCATAGATCAGAAGAATTAACATCATTAAAATGTCTATACTCAACTGTGTAACCAATTAAAATTTTTAAAAAATGTCCATACTACCTAAAGCAATCTATAAATTTAATGCAATACTTATGAAAGGACCAATGACATTTTTTTTCACAGAACAAGAACTAATAATTCTAAAATTTATATGGAAAAACAAAGACCCTGTAATAGCAACAGCAATCTTGAGAAAAAAAAAAAGAACAAAGTTGGAGGTATCATGCTTTGTAATATCAAACTAAACTGTAAGACTAAGTAATCAAAATGGCATGGTACTGTCAAAGAAATAGAAACATAGTTCAATAGAACAGAATAGAGAGCCCAGAAATAAACCTATGCCTATATGGCCAATTAATATTTGACAAAGGAAGCAAGAACATACAAGGGGATAAAGACAATCTATTCAATAAATGGTGTTGGGGAAAGTGGACAAATACGAGCAAAAAAATGAAACTAGACCACCTTTTTACACAATAAGCAAATATAAACGCAAAATGAATTAAAGACCTAAATCTTATACTCAAAAGCATAAAGAAGAAAACATAGGCAGTAAAATCTATGGTGATGATTTTAGTAATATTTTTTTCTTATATATCTCCTTGGGCAGGGGAAACAAAAGAAAGAGTAAACAAATGAGACTAGATCAAACTAAAACTTTCTGCACAGGAAAGGAAATCATCAACAAAATGCAAAGACAACCTACTGATTGGGAAAGGATATCCACCAATGATACATCTGATAAGGGGTTAATATCCAAAATGTATAAAGAACTCATACAACCTAACACAAAGAAACAAACAATCCAATTAAAAAATGGTCAGAGGACCAAAACAGACATTTTCCCAAAAGGACATGCAGATGTCCAGCAGATATATGAAAAGAAGTATATCACTAACAATCAAAGAAATACAAATTAAAACCACAATGTGATATCACCTCACACTTGTCAGAATCACTATCACCAATTAATCAACAAACGAGTGTTGGCAAGGATGTAGAGAAAAGGAAACCCTCATGCACTGTTGGTGGGGTTACAAATTGGTGTAGTCACTATGGAAAACAGTATGGAGTTTCCTCAAAAAATTGAAAGTAGAACTACTGTATGCCCCAGGAATTCTACTTCTCGATATTTATCCAAAAAAATAAAAAGCACTAATTTGAAAAATATATGCACCCCCATGACTGTTGCAGCAGTATGTATTGTTCAGTAGCCAAGATTTGGGAGCAACCTAAGTTCATATCAATAGGCTAATAGATAAAGAAGAGGTGGTACATATACACAAAGGATATTATTCAGCCGTAAAAAGAATAAAATCTTGCCATTTGTGACAACATGGATCAACCTATTATGCTAAATGAAATAAGTCAGAGAAAAATGAACACCATATGACTTCACTTATAAGTGGAATCTAAAGAATAAAATAAACAAACAAAAACAGAAACAAATTCATAGATACAAAGAAGAAACTGATTGTTGCCAGATGGGAGGAAAGTTGGGAAACTGGGCAAAAAAAGTTGAAGGAATTAAAAAGTAAAAATTGGTAGTTACAAAACAGTCATGGGGGTGTAAAGTACAGCTTAGGGAATATATCAATAATGTAATAAGTATGTGTGGTGCCAGGTGTGTACTAAACTCTTCCAGGGCACCATTTATTAAATTATATAAATGTCTAACCACTATGCTATACACTAAAAACTAATATAAAATAATATTGAATGCCAACTATAATTAAAAATTTTTAAATTAAATAAAATCAAAGGAATCAAGAATTGTAGTTTAAAAAGACCTTATGTGGACTAAAGAAAACATTTTGCAACCTCCAGTGTGCAACTGCCACCATACAACTAAGCCATGAAGTTTTTAGATTTGAACCTTCACTTCACTCTAGAGTAAGAAGAAGAAATTAGGATTTATTTTGAGTCTTGCAAGAAAGGAGATATTTGTATAAGGAGAAGGAAGGGCAGACATGTTACCTGGGGAACCAAGGTTAAACAAAGCCCAAAAGCAGGAATGCTCAAGGCATGTGCAGGAAACATGGAACTGTTTAGTTTGATTATAAGAGAAACTCAAGTATGGAGGAAGTGAAAGATCAGGCTTGGAAAACAAATGAGATGCCAGACAGACAAAGATATGGAATATTAAACTATGATGTTTAAGTCTTATCCTATAGGCAATGAAGATGTAGGTCTCTTTGTAGGTTTCTTACAGATGTAGGGGTCTACAGATTGCTGTAATCAAGGAGATTTTCCAACAACATTAACCCTATCTATCTGGAAGAGAAAAACAGGGAAAAAGAGATTGGTCAGATTGCATTATTTCAGGGTTCTCAGGTGTAATGACAAGACCCATAGCAATAAATAAATCTATAAAACTGACAAATTATTTTTCTTAGAAGATGTCAAAGATAACTCTTTTGTTTGTGGCTTTCAGTATTAGTAGACATCCTAGTGCAAATACCTAGCAGGACTTTTGGAACCTGAATTTAGAAGACTGTCCAGAAATACTATGCAGTTTGAAGTGTTCTCCATACAAGAATGGTTAAGGGAGAAACTTCCCAAGAGAAAGGCTTTAAAGAGAATAAGCATGAATATTGGAGGATGAATGCCCAATGCCTATGCTTCTTATAGCTTACTCCAAACACCTTGCTAAACTGAGAAATCATTACCCTTGAGTTTGTGTGATTAAGTGATCTCAAATCTCCATACTTCTATTCGCATTAATGTATGCATCACCTAATTTAAATGTGTCCATTTTATCATGAGTGTAAATCTCATCTCTTAAACTAAGGTTATGTTTTAATGGAAGGAAAGAAGGAGAGAGAGAGAGAGAGAGAGGGAGGGGGAGAGAGAGAGAGCACTTTAGAATAGGTATTCACCTGTCAAGAATGGTTCAGATGAGCCCAATTAATACCAGAGCCTTCCTTCATAAATTCATGTGATAGCTATAGGAAATGAAGCCTCTTGAATCCAGAATTTACCTGAGCCATTAGCTGTTTTATTACCTAATCAGAGCTTGCCTCTTTGAAGGTTTCATGCCATGTTAGAAAGATGCCATCAGTTAAAATGCATCCTCCTGAGAGCCCAGAAATAAACTCTAATGTTCATGGTCAATTGATTTTCTACAAAGGGGACAACATAATACAATAGGGAAATAATAGCCTTTTCAACAAATGGTATAGAGACAACTAGACAGCTGCTTTAAAAAAATGAAGTTGGGGAAGGTTGAAGATGGCAGCTGAGGAGATGTAAACTGAGTCTACTTGCTCTGGACCCCAACTCGGATTTTCTGCTGATCTTCTAACAATTAACCCCTACAATCAACATAATCTTAGCTGATATAAAGTTTTGAAGTCAAGGAATACAGAGAAGACACTTTGTACCATCTGGTACAGAAATGTTGTAAGTGAAAGAGCTTAATATCCTGTGTGTGGCACCTGTAGCAGCTGAGAGAGCAGACAGAAATTGCAGCTTAGGAGCTTGCTTCTACCTCAGAGCAGGGGGCACTAGTCCCATACAGGGATCCACAACCCTAACCAGGAGAAACTTGAGAGGGTATATGGTATCTGGGAGAACTAGGCTACACACACACACAGTGAGCAACATGGCCATAATGGTAGCACCAATCTGGATAATTCCAAATAGGGATTCAATCTCCTAAAATGATCAGGTTGCTGCACCTGGCTCTGTCCAAGGCACTGGCATGCTGCAGCCAGCTGTGACCATAAAAGACATTTTGCTGTTGGGGAGGGGGTATGTGTAGAGAAACAGAGTGATTCAATACTGCAATATGGGTACTGATAGAGTCTTTTTAAAAGGAGCTGAAAAGTGGCTGGGCAGACTCCACATGCAGCTGCTCTTCCAGCAGAGACCAGATTGAAATCACAGTTTCTTCCCACTGAATCCAGCTAGGCAGGGAGTACAGACAGTTGTGCAACAAGGGGTTTTCTGGACCCCATCCAGCTTGGTTAGCAGGCCAGGAGCTGCATAGAACAGAGTTCTGGACTGCATCTCCTGCAAATGCAATTTGCTAGTAGTTGGATGAGCAAGAGTTGAGTGTCAGAGATTCTTAGCAGCCAGGAAGATCCCCAGCCCTTCAGAGTAAAAACATCCAAGAAAGAAGGCATGCCCATCCCCATGACCGAACAGTCAGGCAGGCTCAGGAGCCCCTTCCTAGGTACATATCTGCAGAGGAAAAAAAGGGAGATGCTGGGGAGGGGGGGGTGCAGGGCACTTTCTGAACTTTTCTCATTTATGACAACACAAGCTGGTTCCTTGGGCCCTATTCCACTGAAACTAGCTGGATAGAGTGCAGAAATTGGCATAATAAAAGGAATTCAAGCCCCCACCCTGCCTCAGCTTTTATACAGAGTTGCCATTAGTGCCAGGCAGGAAAGAGCTGTCCCTTTTACAGATTGGCTCCTCACATGAAATGGACAGGCAATGTATCAGAAATTATACATTATTGGAAATAATATGGGACAGACCAAGATGTGTAGAGCAGGGGCATGTGAATACACACTCCATCTTCTCTGAGGTCTGAACAGCACTTCCAGGGAGAGATCCAGGGGCCCCATATGCTTGATCATCCCAAAAGCCCTCTCAATAACAAATGGCTCAACAGTGAGGCTAAGACTAATGGCAGGGCCACAGATAGAGGGAGGTGGAGTTGGTACCTGCAGTACTTTTGGACATTGGATAACCCATCACTGGGCCTTGTGCTAATGAAAAGCTAGCAGAAGGGTAGAGCAGCGAGGACCATCCTGGACATAGCCAAGTCTGAATGAGACAGCCACATACTGTGGATCACTTATACTCTCAAATAAGCTACATAGAGCTAGATGGGATGATGTCTGACATTGCCAGAGTCAGATCCAGAAGGAGAGGCTTGCAGCCAAGCACTGGACTCTGCTGAGATGAATTCCACATAATTCTTTTTCATTGTTTGCATGTTTTTTTCTTTCAGATAGCTTTTAAAAATCTTTTTCTTTAATTTTTTTCCTATTTGTTCACTTTTTTATTTCAAATATTATATTTTACTCTTCCCTCTTCCTACTCCATTTTGACTTCCTCCTTTTCTTATGCTTATTTTTGTTTTAAAATTAATTTTTCTCTTTTTTGGCCTCTTTCCTGTTCCATACTCTTAATATTTATCCTCCCTATATCCTCTCAAAATAATTTTTCTTTCCTATATTTACCTCATATTCATTTTCTCTTATAATAATCATGTTCTCTTTCCTCCTTCATTAATCTTCACTCATTTGTCATTGATGTTGGCTGCTGTAGTTAATTATTTTTTAATTTTGTTCCTATGTGTTCAGTAATTTGTATATCAAATCTCATATTTTACTTTTGTCTTACTCTAATTTGCCTTCTTATACCTTTCTTACTTAAGTTTAAATTTTATTTTTTCTCTTTGTCTTTTTCTTATTCCTTTCTCTTATTGTTTCTTCTCTTTTATCCTCTTAAAATCATTTTTCTTTCCATTGGTCATTGCATATTCTTTTTTCTGGTTTATAATATTCTTATTCTCTATCCAAATTTGTTGATCTTTGCTCATTTATCATTGATATTGTTGTGGTTATTGTTTTTCCTCAATTTTGTTCTTATTTTTCACAATTTTTTCTTTCATATTTAGTTTTATTAAGTATATTTTATTGATTATGCTATTACAATTTTTCTAGTTTCTCCCCCTTTATGCTCCCTCCATGCTGCACCCTCCACCCGTCCAGCATTCCCCACCCCTTAGTTCCTGTCCATGGGTTATACATACAAGTTATTTGAGGTCTCTGTTTCTTATACCATTTTTGATCTCTCCCCATCTATTTTATGCTTATCAATTACGCTTCTTCTTCCCTGTACCTTTCTCCCCATATTCCTTCCTTCTCCCTTCCCACTGAAATCTCTCTACATGATGTCCATTTCTTTGATTCTGTTCCTGTTCTAGTCGTTAGCTTAGGTTTTTTTTCATTGTTTTGTCTTTTCTTTTACGTTCATTTGTTGATAGTTGTGAGTTTGTTGTCATTTTACTGTTCATATTTTTTATCTTCTTTTCCTTAGATAAGGCCCTTTAACATTTCATATAATAAGGGTTTGGTGATGATGAACTCCTTTAACTTGACTTTATCTGGGAAGCACTTTATCTGCCCTTCCATTCTAAATGAGAGCTTTGCTGGATAGAGTAATCTTAGATGTAGGTCCTTGCATTTCATGACCTGGAATAGTTCTTTCCAGCCCCTTCTTGCCTATAGAGTTTCTTTTGAGAAATCAGCTGATAGTCTAATGGGAACTCCTTTGTAGATAACTCTTTCCTTTCCTCTTGCTGCTTTTAAGATTCTCTCTTTATCTTTAATCTTGGGAAAGTTAATGATGATGTGCCTTGGTGTGTTCCTCTTTGGGTCCAACTTCTCTGGGACTCTCTGAGCTTCCTGGACTTCCTGGAAGTCTATTTCCTTCACCAGATTGGAAAAGTTTTCCTTCATTATTTGTTCAATAAGTTCTCAACTTCTTACTCTTGTTCTTCTCCTTCTGGCACTCCCATAATTCAGATATTGTAACATTTCAGGTTGTCCCAGAGATTCCTTAGCCTCTCTTCATTTTTTTGAATTCTTGCTTCTTCATTCTGTTCTGGTTTGATGTTTATTTTTTCCTTTTGTTATAAATTGTTGCTTAGAGTCCTGGTTTCCTTCCTCTCACTGTTGGTTCCCTGAATATTTTGCTTTATTTCATTTTGGGTATCTTTTATTTGTTTTTTCATTTTTTTACCAGGCTCAATCAGTTCTGTGAGCATTTTGATTACCAGGGCTTTAAATTCTCCATCAGATAGGTTGGCTATCTCCTCATCACTTAGCTCTCTTTCTGAAGCTTTGCTCTGTTCTTTCATTTGGGCCATATTTCTTTCTCTCTGCATACCCGTTAAGTTGTAAGGGGGCAGAGCTTTAGGTATTCACCAGGGCAGGGAAACCCTCCTTGCTGTGCTGTGGGGGAAGGGCCAGAGAGGGAAAAATGCAACTCAACTGCGTGGCTGTAGCCTACTTTTCAAGGAACTCTCATGTGAGACTGGGAGTTTCTCCCACCATGGCAATGCTGTAGTTCACAGTGAACTCTCTCAGTTTCCTGTTCAGCCAGCCTCGCCCACATAGTCTGCCACCTGGCTGTGGTTTCTCTAAGCAGCTCCTAAGCCTGCCAGAGGCACCACAAAGATGTGGCCAGACCTGACCAAGAACAATTTTCTGCCTTTTGGAGAAGTGGAGTGCACAGAAAGCTGGGCAGCAGCTTGGAGCTGTGGAGTGGGTGCCACATAGGGACTTTTAAAAGAGGGGAGTGGAGGATGGCTGAGCAGGGAACCCACACATGTGCAGCTATCCTGCCAGCGAAGAGACCAGATTCAAAGTCTAGTTCATGCTCACTTGAAAAAGTAGAAAGCTGCACAGCAAAGGGGTGTGAGGCTCCACTCAGCATGGCTGGTGAGTGTGGGGGCTGCGTGCACAACAGAGGATTTGTGTCTGAGCCTTGAGTAAGAATAGAGTCAGGAACTGGATGGATTAGAGTTGAACACCTAAGATTCCTGGCAGCCAGGCAGCAGACAGGGCCACGCAAACTTCAGAATACAAACCTCTGTGAAGAGGAAAGCATGCCCATCTACCACCTGCAGAACTGCAATCTCCACAGAACAGTAAATCCAAGCTCAAGAACCCCCTGTTGGGCACATACCTGCAAGGGAAAGAAAGAGAATCTTCAAAGGAGCCCTCTATAAACTTTTATCTGATGCATTGCTGGCTTCTTCTTAGGCCCTATTCAATGGAAAGCAGCAAAGCAGAGAGATTAGAAACTGGCTCAGCAAGTGGTATGTTCAGGGCCCTGACCAGCTCTGCTCTCACTCAGAACTGCCATCAGTGCCAACCAGGAAAGAGCTGACCTTTTTACACAGCTTGGTCCCACACATAAAACAGATAGCTAATTTATCAGAAACCATACATTAGCAGAAATAATCTGGGACAGACTAAGACATAGGGTGCAGGGGCAGGGAACATACCCACTATCTTCCCAGAAGGGTAAACAGTGTCTCTCAGGTGGTGATCCAGGGATCCTACCCTCCTGATCACACCAGAGGCCCCCTCTGGAGGCAGATGGAAGTGGTACATGTGTTGCTGTCAGATGTTAGATGAACCACCACTGGGCCTTGTGCTGATGAAAAGCCAGCAAGACAGAACAGCAGGGATCAGTCAAGCCTGGAGGAGACAGGCACAGACTTTGGATTGCTTGTAGCCTTGAACAAGCAGCCTCAAGCAAGAATGGGACACCAGCTGACATCAGGGATGGATCCTGATAGGAGAAGACAGTAGGCCAACAAACACTAGACTCTGCTGAGATGAATGCCTCCTTCTTCTTTTTCATTATTTGCACTATATTTTTTCTCCTGCATAGCTTATTCACATTTGTTTCTTTGTCTTCAATTTTGTTCCTGTTATTTCACTATTTTTTAGTTTTTAATTTACATTTTTATATTTATTATATTTTATTTTTATTTTAGTTTTAATCCCAATGTCATATTTTACTCTTCCCTTCTCTAACTCTATTTTGCCTTCAACCTTCTTTTTCTTATTTTTGTTTTAAATTTCTTTTTTGCCCTTTCTATGCCTTGTCCCTATTCCTCACTCCTACTATTTCTCCTCCCTCCATCCTCTCAAAACCATATTTCTTTCTATTAGTCACTCACATTTCTTTTTCCCTTTCTTGTAATATCCTTACTGTTGTTCTACCTTCATTAATACTTGCTATATTGTCATTGATTTTGAGGTTGTTGTTGTGTTTCTTGAATTCCATAACTGTGTGTTCACTATCTTTTATATTTTTTCATTTTAAATCTCATATTTTACTGTTCTCCTGTCCTATTCCATTATGTCTTCCTCCTGCTTTGTCTTATTTGTTTTAAACTTCATCTTCTCCACTTCTTAGCCTGGTTTATAAACCTTATGCTTATTATTTCTCTTCCCTCTATCTTATCAAAATTAGTTTTTTTTTCCTTTAGACATTTCACAATTCTTATTCTTTTCTTTCTTTTTTATTTCTTATTATTCTCTTTCCACCTTTACCAATCTTTGCTCCTTTCTTGTGGGTATAACTAAGGAGGTTGTTTTACCACAGTTTGGTTCCTATTTTTCAGTATTTATTTCCCTTCCAAACCTCATATCGTACTATTATCTTGTATTACTCCATATTACTCCATTTTCCCTATTCCTTTCCTTTTTATTTACATGGTTAAATTTATTTTCTCCCTTTCTTCACCTAGTTTCCATTCCTTACACTTATTTTTTCTCCCCCCACTATCTCAAAATCACTTTTCTTTCCATTAGTCACCTCAAATTCTTTTTCCTTTCATATAATATTCTTATTCTCTTCTACCTTTATAAATCTTAGCTCTTTTGTTGATTATATCATGGTAGTGATGGGGGTATTTTTGCTGGTGTGGGTTTTGTTTGCTGGGTTGTTTTGTTTTGTTCTGGCAGCTCTTATACAACAATATACAAGATATGGTATAGATCGTAACTATTAATCAGCCAAATGAAGAGGAGAACGCTCCAAGAAATGAGTTAAAAACAACCAAAATGAAGTCACAACAAGAGAGCCCACAAAACTGCATAAAGAGCATCCCTAGGGTATCAAGCACAGGAGTTCAGAGAGGCTATACCACTCAGTCCCATTGGTCTCCTACAGCAGAGGGCCATGCCATAAAGACAGGGAGTCAAAGTAGATCAATCTAATATGCAGAAAGAAACCAAAAGAGCAACATAAAATGGAGAGACAAAGAGACAACCCACAATTGAAAGGAAAGGAGGAATTCCTAGAAAGAATGATAAATGAAACTGAGGCAAACAATTGATCAGAAATAGACTTCAAAGTAATGTTTATAAGGATACTAAAGTAAATCAGTAGGAACTACAGGGAACTTACTGGGAGCTGCGTCAGCATGAAAAAGGACCTAGAAACTGTAAGTATGAGCCAGAAGGAAATAAAACATACAATATCTGAAATGGGGAATATACTAGAAGGAATTAAAAGCAGGCTAGATGAAGCAGAGGGCAGAATTGGCAAGCTGGAAGACAAAGTAGACCAAAACATGCGGTCAGTGCAACAAAATGAAAAAAAACCCGTCAAAAAGAACAAACATAGCTTCAGGGAGCTCCAGGACAACATCTAACTTAACAATATTCACATCATAGGGATTCCAGAAGGAGAAGAAAAGGAGCAAGAGATAGAAAACCTGTATGAAAAAGTAATGACAGAAAGCTTCCCTAACAGGGTGAGGGATAAAGCCATGGAAGTTCAAGAAGTACAGGGGGCCCCTATCAAGATGAACCCAAAGAAGCCCACTCTATGACACATCATAAATAACAAATTATAAACAAACAGAGAATTTTAAAGACAGCAAGGGAGAAACAGCTTGTAACATACAAGAGAACTTCGATAAGGCTATCAGCTGATTTTTCAACAGAAACACTATAAACCAGAAGGGAATGGTAAGAAATATTCCAAGTAATGAAAAGCAAAGACCAGCCACCAAGACTACCTTACCCAATAAGGCTCTCATTTAAAATGGAAGGTGAAATAAGGAGCTGCACAACAACATAACAACCAAAAAGGCCAAAGGAGTACATCTCCACCAAACCAGCATTGTAAGAGATGCTAAAGGGATTGCTTTAAGAAGATGAAGAAGGGGGGGGGGGGGGGTAAGAAAGAGAGAGAGAGAGAGAGCGGAATGTAGGCACAGATGGAGAAAATGAATAAGTACCTATCATTAATAACTTTAAATGTAAATGGATTGAATGCTCCAATTGAAAGATGTAGGATAGCTGAATGGATAAGCAAATATGCACAGCATATATGCTATCTACAAGAGACTCACCTCAGAACAAAAGATCTACATAGGCTGAAAGTGAAGGGATGGAAAAAAATATTCCAGTCAATGGACATGAAATAAACCTAGTGTAGCAATACTTATATCAGAGAAAACAGACTTCAAAACAAAAACTATAACAAGAGACAAAAAATAATCATAATATACATAATACTTAAGAGAGTAGTCCAAAAGAGGATATAACCCTTGTAAACATATATATACCCAACATAGGAGCACTTAAATAAATCAGGAAAATCTTGGAGGACTTTAAGGAGATTGACAGAAATACAGTCATCATAGGGGATTTCAACACCCCACTGTCAAAATGGACAGATGACCCAAATAAAAAATCGACAAGGATATAGTGGTGCTAGGTGACACCCTATACAAATGGACTTAATTGATATTCACAGAGCATTTCACCTTGAAGAAGAAAAATATACATTCTTTTCAAATGTACATGGATAATTTTCAAAGACAGACAACATGGTAGGACACAAAGCATGTCTCAACAAATTAAGAAAATTAAAATCATATGAAGCATCTTCTAAGATCACAATAACTTGAAACCAGAAACAAACCTTAAGGAAAACACTCAAAAACATTCAAATACATGGAGACCAAATAACATATTATAAAATAATGAATGTGTCAACCATAAGATCAAGGGAGAAATCAAAAAGTACCTGAAAACAAATGAAAATGAACACACAACAGCCTAAAACCTATGGGACACAAGATGGTGGTCCTAAGAAGGAAATTTATAGCAATACAGGCCTACCTAAAGAATATTGAAAAATCTCAGAGACCAGGAGAGATGGCGGAGGAGTGAGTGGAAGTCACATGGACTTCTTCCTAGGGCCAATTTGGAATTACAACTGAATTGTGGAGAAATTACCCAGAACCCACAACTGAACAATAGAGAGAAGCCTTATAAGCTTGACAGACAGAAGAATCACCTTCAGCACAACCTGTCTCATAAGGAGTGTGGTGGGGACTTGAGAGGGCTGGCTGGGCACCCATAGGTGGCAGTGCTGGAGTGATAATTAAGTGGCAGGTTGGATCTCCTTGAGAAGAATAGGGTCTAAACCCTAAGCTGGGGTCCCCAGCCTAAGCACCATAGCCCCAAAAGTACACAGATAACAACCAGTAGCAAAAAGTGGCAGAGTTGCTCTCTGCCAGAGATGGATAGCTGGAGACAGAAAGAGCTGTTTAAATGCAAATGCACAAATTTTCATTTGCTGTCACTTACATGGTGTTCCAGCACAGGCGGTAGTAGAGTGGGCTGGAGATGCCTGAGAAGAGACTGGGGATGGAAGTTTTGGGGAGAGAGCAGAGAGAGTAGCTGCAGGGATCCCAGTGCTGAATCATCCCCCAAATGGTAGCAGCCCTTGTGCTCAGGCAGACCACTCTCCTCCGAATGGCAGCACTCTGAGGGGAAACAACAGCCCCACTCCAAGACAGACTATGCCATGGCTCTGTGGTCTTTAAGTCTGACTGCTGAGTGCAGAATGACTATATTAATAACTGAAGGAAACACCACAGATGTAGACCCCTGGCCAATGGGGAGGGAGGGAGCAGAGTGGACTAGAGATGCTTGAGAAGAGACAGGGGATAGAGACTTGGGGGAGAGACCTGAGAGAGTGGCCTATGGGATCCTGGTGCTGAGTCATCCCCATGGAGGCAGCCATTGTGCTCAGGCAGACCACTCCCTTCTGAGTACCAGCATCCTGAGAGGGAAACAATAGTCCCAAACCCAGGAGGAATTCTGCCCTGACCTATGGGGCCTAAACTTGACTGCTGAATGCAAAGTGACTATATTAACAAATGAAGGAGACAACCATAAACAGCACATGTCTGGCAGCCTCAGAGCAGGCTGCCTAAGGTCAGACTGGGTCAACACCTGATCACCTGAGGCAGATCCAGGAAGAAAAAACACTGGTAAATACTAGAGGCTACTGAGATGAAATCCACTATGTTTTTTTCCATGATCAGGGATATTTTCTTTCCTGCATAGCCTTTTAACATTCATTTCTTGTCCAGCAAGTTTGTGCACATTAAATCACTAGAATTAATCCTGTAGGTTATTTCTCTCTTTTCTTGTAATAGCCTTAACCTCTTTATACCCTTATGAACACTGGTTCATTTGCTGCTGATACTGAGATTGCAGAGGGGAGATATTTTTTGCAGATGTGGCTTTGTTCCCTGGATTTTGTGTTTATCTTCTGGCAGCACCTCCACAAAAGCATAAAACATGTATTGGGCTTAGTGACCCTCAGTCAACCAGCTGGAGGGAATGAACCACAAAAGACAACCCAACAACAATCAAAACCCAATTATGTCCAGAGAGGCAACATAAATGGCATCCCAAGAGCAGCAAGTTCAGGAGATCAAGGAGATTGCACCACTGAATCTCACAGGTCTCCTACATAGAAGTCCACATCACAAACCCAGGAAGTTAGAACAGAACCATTTAAGAAGCAGAGGCTAACAAGAAGAGTCTCACAAACAATGGAAAGACAAAAAAAATAATAAACCCCAAGTGAAAGGAAGCAGGAAGCCTCAGAAAGAATGCTAAATGAAATAGAAGCAAGTCAACTATCAGATATTGAGTTGAAAGCAATGTTTGTAAGGAAGTTCAATGAGCGCATAGAGAATTACCAAAAACTACAGAGAAACTACATTGAACTCTCTGCAAACTATATCAATATGAAAAAGGAAATAGAAACTATAAAAATGGGCCAAGAGGAAATGAAGAATACAATTTCTGAACAGAAGAACACAGAAGAAGGAATCAAAAGCAGGCTAGATGAAGCAGAAGATCAAAAGAGTGAGCTGGAGGACAAGGTAGAAAAAAACTCCCAGAAAGAGCAAGTAAAGGGGAAAAGACTCAGGGAAAAAAAAGGTGTTAAGGGAACTGCAGGACAACATGATACATAATAATATCCATATAACGAGGACACCAGAAGGAAAAGAAGAAGAATATGGGATAGAAAACGTGTTTGTAAAACTAATGATACTATTAGTAAAACTAATGTAAAACTAATGTAAAACTAATGTAAAACTTCCCTAATTTGATGAGAGAAAAATTCACACAAATGCAGGAAGTACAAGAGGGTCTTGATCAACAGGAACCCAAAGAGGCCCACTTCAAGACACATCATAATCAAAATGGCAAAATTCCAAGACAAAGAGAGAATCCTAAAGGCAGCAAGGGAGAAACAGGAAGTAACATATAAGGGAGCCCTGACAAGATTAGCAGCTGACTTCTTAATGGAAACACCACAAGGCAGAAGGGCACAGCAAGAAGTATTCCAAGTAATGAAAAACAAATGTCTGGAACCAAGACTACTCTACCCAGCAAGGTTCTTAATTAAAATATTAGGCAAAATTAAGAGTTACCCAGACAAAAGAAGCCTCAAAGAATACATCTCCACCAAACCATCACTGCAAGATATGCTAAAGGGACTGCTTTAAGAAAAGGGAAAAAAAGTTGGAGACAGAGGAACACAGGTACGAAAGAAGTAAAATGGTAATGAGTAAGTACCTATAAATAATAACCTTAAATGGAAATGGATTAAATGCTCCAGTCAAAGGCATAGGAGTAGCTGAATGGAGAAGAAATCATGACCCACACATATGCTGCCTACAAGGGACCCACCTCAGAACAAAAGACCTACAAAGGCTGAAAGTGAAGGGTAGGGAAAAATATTCAATGCAAATGTACAAGGGAAAAAAGCCAACGTAGCAGTACTCATATCAGACAAAATAGACTTCAAAAAATGGGCCATAAAAACAGACTCATGAGGTCACTTCATAATACTCAAGGGAAAAACCCATTAAGAAGACAAACATTGTAAATATATATGCACCCAACATAGGAGCACAAAAACATATAAGGAAAATCTTGGAGGACTTCAAAAAAGATATTGACAGCAACACAATTATAGTAGGGGATTTTAACACCACTCTGTCAAAAATGGATAGATCTTCCAAACAAAATATCAACAAAGATATTGTGGCATTGAACAGTGTTCTAGATCAAATGGACTTAACTGATACATATAGAGCCCTTCATCCCAAAGAAGCAAAATATGCAATCTTTTCAAATGCACGTGGAATATTTTCAAAGATAGACCACATGATAGGACACAAAACAAGCCTCAACAACTTTAAGAAAACTGAAATCATATCAAGCATCTTCTCAGACTACAAGGGCCTGAAACTAGAATTCAACCTTAAGGAAAAAACTCAAAATCACTGAAATTCATGGAGATTGAATAGCATGCTATTAAACAATGAATGGGTTAAGAATGAAATCAAGGGAGAAATCAAAAAGTTTCTAGAAACCAATGAAAATAAACTCACAACAGTCCAAAACTTATGGGAACAGCAGAGGCAGTCCTGAGAGGGAAGTTCACAGCAGTACAGGCCTACCTAAAAAAGACAGACACATTTCAAATTAACAACCTTATTCTACATCTGTAAGAATTTGAGGAACAACAACAGAGACAGTCCAGAAAAAGAAGAAGGAAGGAAATAACCAAGATCAGAGCAAATTAAACAACATAGAGACTAAAAGAACAATTCTGAGTTCTGAATCAATTCTGAATCAATAAATCCAGGAGCTGGTTCTCTGAAAACATAAAATTGACAAGATTTTAAGCAGACTTATCAAGAAAAAAGAGAGAAGATCCAAATTAAAACAATAAAAAATGAAAGAGGAGAGATTACAGCAAATGCTACATAAATATAAAGGATTATAAGAAATTACTGTGAGGAACTACATGCTAAGAAATTTGAAAACTTAAGTGAAATGGAAAAATTTCTAGAAAAATATAATCTTCCAAAACTGAATGCAGGAGAAGAAAAAAACCTGAACAGACCAATAACAGCAGATGAAATCAAAGCAGTAATAAAAAAAAATCTCAGCAAAAAAAAAGTCCTGGACTGAACAGTTTCACAGGAGAATTTAACAAACATTTAAGGAAGAGCTAATCCCTATATTTCACAGACTATTCCAAAAAATCTAAGAAGATGGAAGAGTTCCAAACTTTTTTTATGAAGCTAGCATCATCCTAATCCCAAAACCAGATAAAGATATAACAAAGAAAGAAAACTATAGTTCAATATCGCTGATGAAACTAGATGCTCAAATCCTCAACAAAATATTGGCAAACAGCATTCAGCAGTACATTAAAAAGATCATACACCATGATCAAGTGGACTCATCCCAGGGATGCAAGGATGGTACAATATTCACAAATCAATAAATGTAATACATCACATAAACCAAAGCAAAGGAGAGACAAAAATTGCATGATCATATTAACAGATGCAGAAAAAGCATTTGATAAGGTACAACACTCATTTATGATAAAAACACTCAGCCAAGTGGGAATAGAGGGAGCATTCCTCAACAATAATAAAGGCCATATATGAGAGACCTACAGCCAACATCATACTCAAAGGGCAAAAACTAAAAGCTTTCTCTCTAAGATAAGGAACAAGATTATGGAGTCTGCTTTCAACACTTCTCTTCAACATAGTATTGGAAGTGCTAGCCACAGCAGTCAGACAAGAAAAAGAAATAAAAGCATCCAAATTGGAAAGAAGGAAGCAAAACTGTGACTGTTTGTGGATGACATGATAGTGTACATAGAAAATCCTGTAGACTCCACCAAAAAACTACTTGACCTAGTAGGCGAATTTGGCAAAATAGTGAGCTACAGGTCAATATTCAGAAATTAAAGACATTTTTGTACACCAACAATAAAATATTGGAAACAGAAATCAGGAAAAAAGTCCCATTCGATACAGCAAAAAGTAAAATAAACCTCCTAGGAGTAAATTTATCTAAGGATGTAAAAGACCTGTACTCAGAAAATGACACAACACTGAAGAAAAAATTAAGGAAGACAAAGAAATAGAAGCATGCACCATGTTCCTAGATTGGAAGAATTGACATCATCAAAATGTCCATACTAACATCTATGTCCATAGATTCAATGCAATCCCTGTTAAAATACCAATGGAATATTTCACAGATATAGAGCAAACATTTCAAAAATTTATATGGAACCATACACAACTCTGAATAGCTGCAACAATTTTGAGAAAGAAGAACAAAGCAGGAGGGATTATAATACCTGATGACAGACTATATTACAAAGCCACCGTAATCAAAACAGCCTGGTACTGGCATAAGAACAGACTTATAGAGCAATGGAACAGAATAGAGAGCCCAGAAATAAACCCAATTTTCTATGGTCAATTGATATTTAACAAAGGGGGCAGGAGCATATAGTGGACTAAAAATAGTCTCCTCAGTAAATGGTGTTAGGAAAACTCGGACTGGTACATGCAAAAAAATGAAACTAGACCACTAACCTACACTATACACCAGAATAAACTCAAAGTGGATAAAAGACTTAAATATGACTCATGACACCACAAAAGTCCTACTGGAAAACACAGGTGGTAAAATTTCAGATATCCCATGCAGCAGTATTATTGCTGATATATTCCCTAGGGCAAGAGGAATAAGGGAAAAAATAAACAAATTGGAATACATCAAAGTAACATCAAAACAGCTAAAGAAACCATCGTCAAGATGAAAAGGGAACTAACCATTTGGGAGAGCACACTTGCAATGATACATTAGACAAGGGTTTCATCTCCAAAATATATAAAGAACCCACACAACTCAACATCAGGAAGACAGACAATCCAATTAAAAAATGGGCAATGGACCTGCATAGACACTTCCCCAAGGAGGACATACAGAGGGCCCATAAACATATGAAAAGATGCTCAATATTACAAACCATAAAAGATGCAAATTAAAACCACAACAAGATATTGCCTCACTCCTGTCTGAATGGCTACCATTAATCAATCAACAAACAACAGGGGCTGGCAAGGATGGGGAGTAAAGGGGAACTCCTGCGCACTTTGGTGGGATTACAGACTGGTGCAGCCACTGTGGAAAACAGTAAGAAATTTCCTCAAAAAATTAAAAATGGAACTGCCTTTACATATGCCCTAATAATTCTGAAATACCAATTCAAAAGTACTTATGCACCCTATGTTCATAGCAGCACTATTTACAATAGCCTCGTGGTAGAAACAGCCTAAATGCCCATCTGTAGATGAGTGGATCAAGAAACCATGCTACTTTTACATAATGGAATACTACACAGCAGAGAGAAAGAAGAACTCCTTATTTTGTGACAGCATGGATAGAATTGGAGAATATTATGGTAAGTATTAATTCACTTAGCATAGTAGTGAAAGAAAAATACCATATGATCTCACTTATAAGAGGAATCTAATGAATAAAATAAACTAACAAGCAAAACTGATCCAGAGACATGGAAACATGTAACTGCCTGACAGCAGCCCATGGGGAGGTGGGAGGAGGATAATGGTTGAAAAAAAGGGGAAGGGGTTAGTCAAAGAACATATATGAATGACACATGGACTTGGACAACAGTGTGGGAATTGACTGTGGGAATGGGGCACGAGCTGGGCAGAAGAGAGCAAAAGGGGAAAAATTGGGAAAAATTAGGGAAAAAGGGAAAAAAGCTGTAAACAAATAACAATAAAAATAATAAAGTAAAAAAGAAATGTTCAGAATAGAAAAATCTGCAAAGACATAAAGTAGATTAGTGGTTGCCTGGATCTGGGACTCTAGGAGCATGGGAAGGGTCTCTAATGGATACTGGGCTTCTTTTGGGGATGATGAAAACATTCTGAAGTTAGATCATAGTGATTGGTTGCCCAACTCTGAATGTGCTAAAAGCCATTTTCTTTTACATTTTAAATGGTAACACTTTAAACAGGTAAACACTTTTCATTGGATGTTGGTATGTCAATTACACCTCACTTAAGGTATTTTAAAAAATCCATCTACACCAGTACTGCATGACGTTTCAGCACTAGCCAGACAGGCAACTGCTGCTCATGACAACCTCCTTTTTTTTTTTTTTTTTTGGTCCTCTGTACCAGTACCTCTCTTTATCAGGAATGCCATGATTCTGTTCACAGCAAACTGTCTCCTCTTATCTTTTAGATGGACTTCTATGTACCTGTCTCTCAAACATGTCAGGCTTCCTTCTGTCTATACACTTGCAATTGTGCCTGTTCCTACTTGGAAAGGTTCTCTCCCAGATCTCTGCAAGGTTCTCTCCTAATCATTTGGGTTAAATGCAAAAGAGAAGACTGGATTTCTTTAGCTCAGGCAGCCCACAGTCACTAGCTGCTGCTCATAGTTTGTTAGTCCCTTTGTCTATCTCCACTCAAATTTGTGCTTGTTTGTTCACCTGCTCACGGACTGCCTGTCTTTTTGCACTAGAGCACACACTCCCTGAGGGTGTGAGCTCCACCCAGCTGTCTCTCAACATATCTCCTAAACTATTTATGCTTCTTTTGCAAAAAAGAATATTTAAAAAAACCATAGTCAAAGTTGAGAAAACAAAGCCATTTAGTTGATGCTTGATTTCTTTCTAACCTAAGACAGAGTTAGTGAAAGCACAGTCAAAACATCTGAAGTCCTTCACAATTTACCCGTTGCATCATGAGAGACATCATGCCCATATTACTTGCTGATACTTAAGCCTCAAGATAGGTTCACAAGAGAGATGAAGACCACTTTCAGATAGAGGGAAACAACTCAGACTATTGTAACCATTACTCCAGGCATGCACATTTGAAGACCAGTATTGCATCTTAAGAGGACTAAATATTTAGGACCATTATTCAGGAAATATTCTCATGTTCAAGCAAGAGGAGATCACAGATTACAAAAGGATTTTGCACCTAAGTCTCTTGGCCTCCCACTTTCCCCTTCTCTGCCCTATACCCACACATCCCAACAGGCTCTGCCAAGAACAAGTTTAGTATCAGCTTAGCCCTGCAATTACATCTTGCCCTAGTAGGAAACTGAACCTGCAATCAAGACTCCCTTTGGTCTCTGATTTCTGCATCTTGCCTGTTTGGGGAGGTGGCAGAGAATGTGGAATGACCACATGCAGAAATGAGAGTTTGTGAGACCTGCCCTAGAATACTGGTTTGGGCACTTCACCTAGTGACTTGGCAGCTGGCTGTTCTTCTGTTTATCACTGGTGAACTGGTATGGAGCATCTGACAATTCCTGACACCCAGCAACCATATAATGTTTTTGAGATTTTCCAGTAGCAGATGGGTTTATACTGCCCAGAGCATAATGCAAATGACCAGATACCCACAGCTCATCAATGGTTCAGAGCATGGGATCAGAATCAAATTAGACTTGGATTTCTGGGAATCCTTTGGCCAAATTCCTCTTTAAAAGCCTTGATACTCAGAATTTACATAATGACTCTCATTGAGACCCTTGACACCAAGGAGAAAACTTGTCATACTGGGTTCTGTGGGTGCCTTACCAGAAGACCATTTGTAAAAATTCTCAAGGGAAAATTCCGATGCCTATTTTTATGAGAACATAGTGATGGGTCTACCCATTCACTCCCATCAAGTGAAGATTGGAATTATGATTAGACATTGCTGTTCCAGGTGAGGCAATAAAATGGTCATGATATCTTCTTGCTTGAAAGAGTCACCTGTTTCACTGGGCTTGCTCCCTCCCTGGCCTAGGCAGCTGTGCTGGATTTGGAGGCAGGACTGCTAAGATGCAGGACAACAAGCCTCCCTGCAGAGGGCTGTGGGCATTGGGGACCACTCCCAAGTTGCTTAGCATAGCTAGATTGAAACGGGGACAAAAGTTCTGTTCTCTTATCACTGATTATATTTCTTCAGGTTTAAAAGAATCAAGGTAAGAACTCATCTAGAGAATAAAGCTATTTCTAATTTGGGCAAGATTTTAAAACAATGGTTCAGAGTCTAGCTCTATAACATCCTAGCTGGGTGGCCTTGAGGGAATTAGTTGAGTGTTCTATACCTCAGTTTCTCTACCTACAAAATGTGTATAACAGAAGTTCCTTCCTGCTAATACAGGATCAAATGATATTGTATGCACTGTATAATTGATCAGATACTGCACATGACAGTATTTTATGTTGAATCCTGGTTCTAGTGTATAGCCTGGCACTCTCCCAAAGGAGGACTGGACAATGTAAATACACTTAAATCTACTCAAATCTCAATAGTAATTCATCTTTTAAGGAAATTTGTCCCACTTGTTCTACTATCCAACACTATTGATCAAATTGATTTTTAAAAAAGTATCAGAGGCACCAGAAATAAAGCTGCTTAACAAAATATAGAAGGACTTCTTTCTATCAGATTTTGTAGTTGAATTCCAAATAGATGTCAAATTCTTTTTTAAAAGAAAGGTTTTATTTTTTGTTACATAAAGTGTTACTATTATGTTATTTTTTTTCTATTCAGTACACAAAAAAGAAAAGGGAGAAACATGTTCAAGAGAAAAAACATGTTTTACAGTATTAGAGTCAGTTAAATGCTATTTGGCAGAAATTAAATGCAATACAAGATAATGAGAAGCAAAACCATTGCTTCTGAGCCAGGGTGAATAAAGCCATTTGCTTTAAGTTTTGAATTAAAAATCAAGTTATCCATGTGGGAAATCCCTGTTCATGGAGGTTTCATGCCTTAAGTTTCATTTTGCCTTGAGCATGAATATGTATACAATTAAAACTCCAAACCTCTTTATTTCCTAAAAAAACAATGATTTAAATATTAGTTTTTCTTATTTTTGAAAAATAGTCTATAATCTTTTTCTCTACTTTAAACAACTTCTGCTATTATATACTTCTTAGGACTTAGATTTATAGTTCTCCAGAACTCTAAATTTTCTAAATATCTCTAGATCAAGCTAGATCATCAAAAAGCTGAGAATGTGAAACATTCTTGATTCCCAGAGTCATAGTATTATACCCTTGGCTTATATCAAATGTTGATAGAAGAAACACCATGGTGACAAAGATAATTGTATAAAAGTACTTACTGTGGCACTGTCCATAGTAGAAAAGATTACAAATATTCTAAATGTCCCTCAGTAGGGTATTGGTTAAATAAGTTATGATGCCGCTATACAATACAATGCTATGTGGGTATTAAATCAAATGCCCAAGCTTCATATGCTTACTGATGTGGAGTGACTTTTTTATTTTTATTTTATTTTTTTAATGAATAAGTAAATTTATTTTATTTTTTTACAGTTGTCTCCATCTTCCCCTCACCACTCCCCACAGCCCTATCCATCCCCTCCTCCCACCTTGATCCTACCCCTCTTTGGCTTTGTCCATGTGTCCTTTATACATGTTCCTTGATGACCCTTCCCCTTTTTTGACCCCTTTATCCCCTACCCTCTGGTTACTGTCAGTTTGTTCATTATTTGATATCTCTGGTTAGATTTTGCTTGCTTGTTTGTTTTGTTGATTAGGTTCCACTTATAGGTGGGATCATATGGTATTTATCTTTCACCACCTGGCTTCCTTCACTTGGCATAACGTTCTCCAGTTCCATTCATGCTCTGGCAAAGGGTGGGAGCTCCTTCTTTCTTTTTGCTGCTTAGTATTCCATTGTGGAAATGTACAACAGTTTTTGATCTACTCATTTACTAAAGGCACCTAGGTTGCTTCTAGCACTTGGCTATTGTAAATTGTGCTGTTATGAACACTGGAGTGCATAGGTTCTTTTGAATTGGGGTTTCATGATTCTTAGAGTATAATCCCAGCAGTGGAACTGCTAGAATGATTTCATTTATATATATATATATATATATATATATATATATATACACACACACACACACACACATAGTAAAAGAGCAAACTACAGAGCAATGTATACAGTGTGCCTGAAATTCAAACCTCCACTACACATACTTACACATATAGACCCATATACATATGGACATTGTTGCACATGCCTGGTTGCACATCTCAGGCCTTGAAATCATGGGTTGTTCTCTCAAGAGAGAATCTCAGGTGCGAAGGCAGATATATGTTTTAACTGAATACCTTCTTGTACTCTTAAACCAAAGAAGAATGGCTACTGTGAAGTTCATTTTGGATGTGTATGTCACAAAAGTCAGCTCTTTAAACTGTTACTAGGTGTCCCACAAAAAAGATATTTATCCTCTGCTCACCTCAGGACTTCACCAGGTAGTTCCCTGCATTTGAGCCTCTGAGTAGATCTGCAATCAAGAATCTAACCAGCAATTCTCAAATTCCTTGACCACAGAACGTTCCACTTCTTTTGAGCAGCATTGCCTGTGAACACCACACCCGAGGAGCACACACTGCAGTTTTATTTTTAAAAGGTTGTGGCCACCATTGCTACCACTGGCTCACTGAGAGGTAAGAATTTAGCAGTAGGATTACTTTTTTTTAGTCTCTGTACTTCCTATGCTATAAGAAGTCTGTATCTAATTATTATTTTTTATACTTTGGCTGCCAGGAGGTACAGACTAACTGTGCCTCAACTTTCTCATCTTTAGAAGGGATACAACAACACACTTATTAGTCCTCACTGAACTTTCTTCTCCTCTACACCAATAGAGTGGAGTGTAGTTCCCAAGAGGCAGTGGAGTAAAGATCAAGGAAATCCCAACAGCATCACCCAGGACAACACTGGGAAGCCCAGAGGAGCATTGAATTGTCTTTGTTAAAGAACAGAGTATTTTAATTACCTTTGTTGCTTATTACCAGAGAGGTCAGTGGGGAAGGAGTCTAGGAGGTAAAAATGAAGGTACAAAAACTATGCTGTTCACCATCATTCAGTGAATATTGGCCAGGCTTTGGGAGGACTGAGCACAGTTGTAACTGAGGCAGCCCTCTTATCCACCACTAGCTGGTTTCTGCAGGGACTATTCTGTTTGTAAACATCACTCAGCTTTCACACTGACTAAGGCTGAGGCATGATGTTTATCCACCAGCTGCCTTCTTTGCAGGATCTATTCACATCTTAAAGAAAAAAAATGTGAGTAGATTTTACCCAAGAGGCCACCCCAACAACTCAATAGCAATGTTGTATTAAAAATCACAGCACACAGAAAACAAATTTTCACTTATCTTCAAATTTTTAAAGAAAGGGGAAATTCAGTGTATCTATAACATGTTTTAAATAAATAAAATTATAAACCTAATGATACTTAGCTGCCTATGTGCTGTGAAACCTTGGATCAAAATTCCACTGACACAAGAAATTATTTTTCTAGGTATTGAACACTTTGAAGAGGCTAATACCTAGAAACATGTACTGGAAAAGGACTAAGTAAGATAATTTTAAATGACTATCTGCTACTTACAAGTCTGTTGATTTTCATTAACACCAGACTATAGGGGGTCTAGTTGAAAATGATGAAGACTGATACAAGTAAATACAATCTGTTCCCTTTAGAAATATCAACATCCATCAGAGTCTCTGACACACAAAATAAGATAGAATCCCCAAGGGTGGGTCTCAGATTAGAAGTTACAAATATTTCTTGGTGCCACAAGAAGAGCAAAAGAAGTCTTGTTGTTCATAGATGGAGAAGAATGACACTTCAAGTGACAAAGGAAGTAATTAATATGCTCAAGTGAGAGATAAATATTGAATTAAAGTGTTTGATATATAAATGTCAGGTTAGGTATGCAGACTTCTTGTCAAGATGGCAATGCACACAGATGTGGCTCACCTCTTTACATAACCACAACAAAATAACAACTAAAATACGGAACAACTATCACTCAAAACCAACAGAGTTGAATGGAAGCTTGACAATATAGAATTAAAGAAACCACATCCATCCAGGCTGGTAGGAGGAGCAAGGATGTGGAACAAGCTGGTCTCGCATCCATGTGTGGACAAAAATTTGGGAGGGATATCTCGGGAGCACAGTCCCAGCCCCACACCAGGTCCCCCAGCTTTGGGTTCCAGTGCCAGGAAGATAAGTCCCTACAACTTCTGGCTGCAAAAATCAGCCAGGATGGAGACAGTGGAAGAAACTTCTGGATCCCCAAAAAGTTTCTCTTAAAGAACCCACACATGGAATCACCTACTCTGACTCACTCCCTCTGGGCTTCAGAGATGGGGTGGTGGCTTGAAAGGCACCAGTGGCATGCAGGGGGAGACTGAGGTGTCTGGCATCAAGGCAAACAGAGGCCATTGTTCTTTTTCTGGGCCCTCCTTCCACAGAGCCAGCAGCCTGATGCCTAAGATTCTATCAACCTGGCTAACACTGTTTGACCTGCCTTGGAAATCCCCAGAGACTCTGCCCCACCCAACTTGGAGGCCTACTCAAGCTGCTTTTCCAAATGAATGGCTGGTCTTGGCTCAGGCTTCATGACTTTCTAAATCCTCTCAAAGAAGAGCAACTGACCTCAGTGAGCCCCAGGTCTGTAACTAGCAGCCTAGATTCACAGTTTGGCTTCACCTGACTGAATCCAAGTAGCAGCCATCTCAGATTGCTTTAGAGTTCAGAAAGAGTGGCCCTTGGCAAAACACAGATGGGGGCTGATCTTGGCCTGCACTATTCAGGAAACCCCAGGGCCTGTGCACCCAGTGGACAGCTACAGACCATGTTGAAACACTGACACCCTGCTGCTGCACAGCTGATCCTTCACAGAGGGTGGAGGTTCATGGTAAGTGATCAAAGCCTATCCTTGCATCTGACTGGCCTGTGTAAATCCCTCCCATTGATCTGACAGTAGCAACCAAAGCTCAACTACAAGAGGAAGATGTACTCAGCCCACTTGAATGGCACACCTTGAGTAGCAAGCTTGGTGATAGTGGAGGCTGTGCCACTGGACCTTACAGGACACCTACTACATTAGGCCACACTACCAAGACACAGAGTCAAAGCAGCTCTATTTAATACATAAAAACAAACACCAGGATGCTGCCAAAATGAGGAGACAAACAAACATGGCCCAAATGAAAGAACAGATCAAAACTCTTGAAAAAGCTAAATGAAATGGAGATAAGCAATCTATGAGATGCAGAGGTCAAAATACTGGTTAAAAGGATGCTCAAGGAATTTAGTGAGGACTTCAGCAGCATGAAAAAATCCAGTCAGAAACAAAGGATACACTAATTGAAGTAAAGAACAATTTACAGGCAAACAACACTGGAGTGGATGAATCTGAGAATAAAATCAATGGTATGGAATCAAGGAAGCAAAAAACAACCAATCAGAACAAGAAAAAGAAAGACTACAAGAAAATGAGGATAATGTAAGCAGACTGTGGGACAACTTTAAGCAATCCAACATTAGCTTCATAAGGGTGCCAGAAGGAGAAGAGAAAGAGCAAGACATTGTAAACCTATTTTAGAAAATAATGAAAGAAAACTTTTCTAAGTTGGTGAAGGAAATAGACATGCAAATGCAGGAGGCACAGAGAGCCCCAAACAAGATGGATGCAAAGAAGCCCACCCCAAGGCACATCTTAATTAAAATGCCAAAGGTTAAAGAAAAAGAGGTGGAAAGGTGGCTGTGGGAGAATAAGTGAGATGTAAGGGGATTAAAAAGTACAAGTATGTAGTTACAGAATAGCCATGGGAATATAAATACAATATTGTAAAGGGAGTAGCCAAAGAACATATACGAATGACCTGTGGACATGAACAAAGGTGGGGGGATTGCCTGAGGGAGTCAGGGGGTGCTGGGTGGAGAGGAGCAACGTGGGAAAAATCAGGACAACTGTAATAACATAATCAATAAAATATAATTAAGAAAAAATAAATTATGTGCATAATTTTTAAAAGATTTTATTTATTTATTTATTTCTAGAGAGGGAAGGGAGGGAGAAAGAGAGAGAGAGAGAAATATCAATGTGCGGTTGCTGGGGGTCATGGCCTGCAACCCAGGCATGTACCCTGACTGGGAATCGAACCTGCGACACTTTGGTTCACAGCCCGAGCTCAATCCACTGAGCTACGCCAGCCAGGGCTCCTATGTGCATAATCTTTGACTCAGCATTTTTATGTCTAGGAATGCATTTAAAGGGAAAAATTAAGATATTTGCAAAGATTAATCTATAAGTTTATTCATCATGGACACAACCGAAATACCCATCACTGATAGCCGAATAAATAAAATATATCCAGACTTCTGGCCAAGACAGAGGTGTAGGTAGACACACTGTGCCTCCTCACACAACCGAAATAAGGACAACAACAATTTAAAAACAAAATAACAACCAGAACTGACAGAAAATTGAACTGTATGTAAGTTGAAGAACAAGGAGTTAAAATAGACATATTCATCCAGACCAGTAGGAAGGGTGGAGTCTGACAGCCGGGTGGAGATGGGTCATGGCACAAAAAGCAGTGCACTGGGTGAGTAAGGCAACCCAGGTGCCCAAGACCTCAGCAGGTGGGCCCTGGGCACACAGATGGCAGCTGGCAGACCCCAGGCCCTGGGTGGCAACGGGCAGACACAGCAAGGCAGTGATTATGAAGCAAGGCACTGTGTGCAAGGCGGCTGGCTGACTGGGTGGCACCACATGTGCACACAGATAAACCAGGTGAAATTGGGGAGCAAGACAAACTGAGCAACCCAGGGACCCAGTGCAGAGAAATAGAGCCTCAGGGCACTGATTGAAAACACCTGTGGAGGGTTGAGGTGCCAGGAGAGACTCCCAGCCTCACAGGAGAGTTTGTAGGAAAAACCCATGGGGTCCTAGAACATGCACAAGCCCACCCACATGGGAATTAGCACCTGAAAGGCCCAGTTTGCTTAGGGGAAGTGGTGGAAGGGACTGAAATCCGACAGAGAGCGGAGCAAGTGCCATTGTTCCCTCCCAGACCCTGCCCCCACATACAGGATCAAAAACCCAGCAACTGGGTTGCCCCGCCATAGTGAACACCTGAGGCTCCACCCCTCATATGTAACAGGCACAATAAAACAAAACAAAAAAATGGCCCAAACAGAAGAACAGATCAAAGCTCCACAGCAAATAGCACTAAGCAACCAAGAGATAGCCAACCTATCAGGTGCACAGTTCAAAACACTGGTAATCTGGATGCTCACATAATTGGTTGAATTTGGTCACAAATTAGATAAAAAAATGAAGGCTATACTAAGTGAAATGAAGAAAAATGCACAGGGAACCAATAGTGATGGGAAGGAAACTGGGACTCAAATCAATGGAGTGAACCAGAAGGAAGAAAGAAACAACCAAACAGAAAAGAATGAAGAAATAAGAATTCAAAAAAAATGAGGAGAGGCTTAGGAATGTCCAGGACATCTTTAAACATTCCAACATCTGAATTATAGGGGTACCAGAAGGGGAAGAGGAAGAGCAACAAGTGGAAAAGTTGTTTGAACAAATAATAAAGTAGAACTTCCCCAATCTGGCAAAGGAAATAGACTTTCAGGAAGTCCAGGAAGCTTAGAGAGCCCAAAGAAGGTGGACCCAAGGAGGAACACACCAAGACACATCATAATTATATTAGCCAAGATAAAAATGAAAGAATCCTAGAAGCAGCAAGAGAAAAGGAAAGAATTACCTACAAAAGAGTTCCCATGAGACTATCAGCTGATTTCTCAAAAGAAACCATGCAGGCAAGAAGGGGCTGGAAAGAAGTATTCCAAGTCATAAAAGGCAAGGACCTACATCCAAGATTGCTCTATCCAGCAAAGCTGTCATTTAGAATGGAAGGGCAGATAAAGGACTTCCCAGATAAAGTCAAGTTGAAGGAGTTCATCATCACCAAGCCCTTATTATATGAAATGTTAAAGGGACTTATCTAAGAAAAAGAAGATAAAAAATCATGTATAGTAAAATGACAGCAAACTCACACTTATTAACAAGCACACCTAAAACGAAAACAAAAACAAACTAAGCAATCTACTAGAACAGGAACAGAACCACAGAAATGGAGATCACATGGAGGGTTATCAACAGGGGAAAGGGAGGAGGAGAGAAAGGGAAAAGGTACAGAGAATAAGTAGCATAGATGGTAGGTAGAAAATAGGGGGAAGGCAAGAATAGTATGAGAAATGTAGAAGCTAAAGAACTTATGACATATGGACATGAACTAAAGTGGGAGGGAGAGGGTGTACAGGGTGGTGGGGAATGAAGTGGGGGAAATGGGACAACTGTAATAGCATAATCAATAAAATATATTTTAAAAAATTATATCCAGCCTATAGGGTGTTTGGCAATAGAGAGGAATAGTGTACTTGATAGTGCTACATCATGCTGAACATAAAAAACATTATGCTAAGTGAAAGAAGCCAGTTCCAAAATACAACATATTGTATGATCCCATTGATATGTAGTGTGCTAAAGAGGCAAATATATGGAAACAGAAAGTAGGTAATTAGTGGTTGCCTGGGTGTGGAAATGGTGGGAGATGACTATAATGGTACAGGTTTATTTTTAAAGTGGCAAAAATGTTCTAAAATTAGATTGTGGTGATGGTTATTACCACTCTGAATATTCTAAAAGCAACTGAATTGTATAATTTAAGTGAGTGATTTGTATGACACACAAATTATATCTCAATAAAGCTTTAAAAGAGATTATCCATCAGTGTTGTTTAAATTAGAAAAAACATTAAGAAATCACAAATGACCAACAAGAGGGTTTGGTGAAAAATTATTCTGAGTCTTTAAGATATTCTACTTTATAGCCACTAAAAATGGGTCCAATAAACAGAATACACACTATAATCCCAATTACACAAAATATATATCTGTGTATATAGAAGTTTTAGGAAAAGGTCTAAAAATATGCCAATTTATATATTACAGTCATCATGTATGATCCTGTGGGATTATGAATGATTTTTTCTCTATGCTGATTTAATACAATAACCATTACTTTTGTGACAATAATCACATGTAACATTTTCCTGAGTACTGATCGTGTACCAGGCAGGACCAGGTCTAAGTGTTTGACTGGATGTAATACATTTAATCCCACACTGTCCCTGGGAATACATAGACCCTCATGCTGCCCATGTACTGCAGCATTCACTCTCATCTCCCTCATCTTCTCACCTGTCCTGGCTTATGAATGTGAGAATTATTTTTAAAGATTATTACAAATCAGTAAAAAAAGAGGAAAAGAAGAGGAGGGAACTGTTTGTGTGTAGAAAGGAGATGCAGATCCTGTGACTCAAAGTGAAGGTTGGAGATCCCTTGCTCCCTCTTCCATGCTGGGTCTTCATTTGCCTGCCCTGATCCACAGTGTTCCCTCTGCTCCCTCTCTCTGCCCAGAAGACAGGCAGGAGATGATGTCAGGGGACACCCATCCCTGCTCCTTCCTGGCTCTAGACTTCATGTCTGGCAGACTGCTTTCTCCAGGTTTCCAGCCACTGCTATGGTTCCTGGTTTCACATGACTCAGTTGTGCCCTTTGTCTCCTTCAGGTCTTAAGTGGTAACAGCTTGCCTGCTAACCTCTGGGTAGCTCCCCAGCCCTGTGTCCCCTTTGCTCCACCCAAACCTCTGGAGTAGTTTCTTTGCTAATTCTCTTCATTTCAACTATCAGAGGTGAGTCTTATTTTCTACCAGGATCCTGATTGATTGATACTCTCCTCTAAGCCCAAGCAAGACACTTAAATTTTAAGGGGTAAGGATGACCTACTCAGTGTCAGAGTCCAGATTTCCACCTGTAGCAAGAATACACCCTAGGAACCCTCCATGTATCTTCAACCAAGAAATGATCATTGCCAAGCACAGCTGAAGTTATAAAATCTATTTTCATAAACCCTGACTTGAATTCTGCCAGGAACACATTTGTAATTTTGACCACATGCCTGACCTTCATGCCTTGTCTGAAGCCAACTCTGGAGCAGCTTGGGGAAAGCTTTCTCCACCCTGCTCTCCATCCAAACCACAGTGAAGACCATGCTCCACCACAGCACTGAGCTCTGGGCCTGTCCTGGGAGTGAAAGGGGCCAGGCTGTCATCTTGTGGCCTCTGTGGGACAATCAGATGCCCTGAGCACAGTCCAGATTTCCTTCTAGAACACATCTGTCATCACATGTTGGCTGGCATGTAACAAAGTCTTCCCACTAAGTCATGACACTGGTTACAGGAAGTACACTGTAGGCAAAGGTCAACAACAGGAAGGCCAGCCAGGCCCATGTTGTCAGCCTCCTTGTCCTCTTTAGATCTGAGGAACTGAACACTAAGATTTACACTGTGCCTGGTGGAGGCTGTACCCACAGCTGTCACTAAATTTATCAGGAATATCAGAGCAGATATCTAGGCAGGCAACCTAAACTCAGATGCAACCTATAAGTATCAGTCTCCTCCTAACTCCCTCTAGAGTCTATATAGAATAATAAGATGAGACTTCAAAAGTAAGAATTCCTCACCAGAACAGGAAATTAGATACTTGCCTTTCAAAAGAAACTGCTGGAGTGTTAGGAGATCTGGATCGGCTCCTCAGTATAGCTTCATTATTTAATTGCTTTGGTCAAAACTTAGAAGTTGCTAGTTTCTATTTTTTCTTTATCTTTCACATCTAGTCCACAAAAAAAAATACTATCAGTGAATGTTCAACAGACATCTCACATATATGCCCTTCTCTGTATGTCTTTTCCTACAGATGTGGTCCAAACCACCAGTCCCTCTCAGCTGACTTTCTTCTTATACTCTGGTGTACCTACCTTGTCTATTTTTCCACAAAGGAACTAGAAAGATCTTTGGAAATGCTACTCAGTTTACATGACTTTCCTGCTTGAACCCTCCAATAGTTCCCCAGTGTACTGAGAATAAAATATTAGCTCTTCATTGTGGCCTGAAAGAGTCTCTTGACCTCAATTATACTCCTCCTTCCTGGTTCATGACATTCGAGCCACATGGCTTTCTTTTTCCTGTTGTAGAATCTGCCAAGCTTGTTCCAGCCTCAGGACCTTTGCACTTGTTGTTCCCTGCTTAAAATGCTTTTTGCCCACAGATTCCCTCTTATCAATACTGTCTCAGCTCAAATGTTTTCCCTTGACAAAGAAGTTCTTTAACCCAGCACTTTTTTTAAATGAGTCTCATCACATTCTACCCCTTGCCCTTTTTTATTCTTTATGGCATTAAAGGCAATGATATGTTTCTTTTTGGCTTAGTTATCTTTCCAAATACAGCATGAACTCCATGAGAACAAAGAATTTATTAAATTATATTATTTCCTTGCAAATAGTCCTGGCATACAGTAAATACTCAATAATTATTTACCAAATGAACATAGCTTTGAATAATAGTGAGTACTTTTGAGTCTATAAGCAAATTAGTTCATATTTATAAGCCTCAATTTTCTCTTTTAGAAGAGATACAAATAAGTGCCCATTATTTATTCTCATAACACTTATAAGAGTTATGTTTTATATTATAGAATTATTTATATAAGTGTGTTTTATAACTAAGCCATAACTCTAATATAGTCTAAGAAATAATAAACACTGAGAACAGCTGAAGTCATAGAATTTTTTCTTTATTAAGTTGCAGAGATAATTCCTTGAAGGGCATGTTGTTCTGTGATATCCTCAGGCTTCTTAAGCAGCTGACAACTAAAGGGCATCAAGCTTGGGGGCAGGGGTTGTGGAGAGTATTACAGTACCGCACAGCAGTTTGACTTCACAGTTTGGCCTGGGGCTGGAATATTCAAATTCTGTCTTCAAGTGGTACTTAATATTCTGGGTAGTTGTGTTGACTTTAGTTGTGACTTGGGTAACAAACACATTATATGCTAATCTTCAAACATCAGGGTTCTAAGGGAACTCAGCTCAAGTGTTAGTGAAGGGACATTTTATCAAGTCCCATTTATCTCTGCCATAACTTATGCTGGGGCATATACTTCATTTTCCTTTTCATGGTGCATTTATGAAGTCCTCGAGGGCCCAGGGAGGGCAGTTTAAAACCCATTAGTTCTTCTTGACATCACTTTCTACACTCCTATGAAATTCTTTTCCAAGTGCAATTGAGTTTACCTCCTAAAGTTTTCTGAAATTGGTCCACTTCTTTATTATCAATCACCTCCCTGGACTAAGCCATACACTCTCTTTGCTGGGATCCTTTCTCAAGCCTTCTAACTAATAGTCTGTACTCATTATTGAATCTTCATTTCAGCACCGAAGTCAGAATAATCTTTCAAAACTCAAATCTGACTGTACCACCTCCCTGACACCACCAGACAAGGTGATATATTCCCTTGGTAAACATCCTCATGGTTTTTGTAACTTTCCTTCTTTGCAGGTACCCCTTATAGTGAGGTACCCTCACTATAATTCCATATTTATTTATGTTATGACTTAAATATCTATGTTCCTTCTTAGACTGTAAGTTACATGCAGATCACAGACAATGTCTGTTTTCACCCATAGTTGTATCCCCAGATACCTAGCACAGTGTCTGGCTCATTGTAAGTGCTTAGTAAATATTCCTGAATAAATGAGTCTCCACAACCTTTAGCCCTTAACACAATACCTCAATACAATACATGAGAAAAGAATCTTTATTGAAACAAGGAAGACTGGAAACATCCACAATTCCCAGAAAATATTTCTAGGCCTAATGTCTTCTTTTCTCTTCTAGTTCATATTCTGATATTTTCCACATCACGCACAGGTCTTTTAATCATTCAAAAGACCTACTCTTCATTATTCAGAGATAATTGTCATAAGTATTCTTGTTATAAAATCTCCTCATCCTCTTTTCCAAGAATATTAAATAATAAGTTCAGCTAATGTAACTTTTGCTGTCTATGAAAACAAATTTTCCAAATGCCAATTGTAAATAAAGAGGACTATTCAAGGACACTGACTAGATCCTGGTTTCCTTCTCAGTTCTGACCTGAGGACCAACTCTGCTGGCATCATTCTCTCTTCATTTACCTTCAGGGTACACAGAGAGTCAGAGGACAATAGGCTATCTCCCTTTTCAATGTATCCCCTCAACTCCCATTCAACTTCCTCAGTGGGATTCTCCCCAGTGTTGTTGCCAGAATGATATAGATGCAATTAAAAAAAATGTCTTGGGAGTCTCCCCAGGATGGCATCTGTTAGTGAGTGGTGTTTAATATCGGTTAGACTTAGCTTGAACCCCACCCAAGGTAGCATCAAAACACGTTCATCAGCACACTTTCTTCTATAATGATAAAAATATAGTTACTATTTACTGAGTATTGTACTCTGTGTCCTGCATTATGTTTAACTAAGTAGGTACAAAAATCTTATGAGGAAGATATTATTATAAGGATGACATTGAGACTCAGAGAATTCAGTGGTTCACCAGTTACTAAACTTTACTGCTGCATGTAACAGAGCTACCAACAAACAAACAAACAAATAAGAAGGAAGTATAAGCTTTGGTAAGCATTCCAAAGATTGCAAGTATATTGGCCAGCTTTTGCTAGGTTATACTTTAGTAACAACCACCCCAAAATATTAGTAGATTACAACAAAATAAAATTATTTCTTGCACATGTTACTTGTCATCTCAGGGTCAGCTGAGGCTCTGCTCCAAATATCTTCTCCATTCTGGGAATCATCCTGGGATTTGATGGCTACTTCATAGAGGAAAAAGAAAAAGAAAAATATCAGAACCATGTGATAGCCCTTACAGCTTCTGCATGGATGTGGCATCTGTCATTTCTCCCCATGTCCTGTTAACCTGACTGAAACAAAAAGGGGGATTTTATTGCCTTGGATTAATGAAAAGTTCATGGAGCTACAGCTATAACTTGGTCCAGACACTCAAATGATGTCATTAGGACCCAATCCACTCTCTGTCTCTCTGTCTCTTTCTCTCTCCATCAATGCTGTTTTTAATGCTGGCTTCATTCTTAAGTAAGATGGCTTCCCACAGCACATCGCTTTATAGCCTTATAACTCCAAACCACCACTACCAACAACAAAATACCTCTCTTTTGATAGATGCTGAATAATTTTGCAAGATTGCCCTAATTGGACCAATTCGGTATCTAACCCAGCTCTAGATCAATCATTATGACCACAGGGTTCAGTGTTTTAATTGTCCAGCCTTGGGTCACCCCCAGAGCAGGAAGTAAGCTTTCCTGAACCCTGTGCATGAAAAAAAAATTGAGTCCTTTTAACTAAAATGACAGCAATAAAAAAAAAATCCTAGATGAGTTTCAACATTAACAAATTTCAAAGCACTCACAGTAACTTGCATAATCATACAGATTTGAGAGTCTGGCATTTTTATAATATTTACTAAGGCTACCACCTATAACAATTTTTCTCTTACATTAGAAATCAAACTTGTTTTCATTACAAATAATAACTAATAAGATGAACTGAAATATTAACTTAACATCTACTGACTGAAACAGAGAGAACACCAAATAAAACAAATTTAGATTTAGAGTTGAAACATAACCTAACTTACTTACTAAGGCCAGACCCAAAATATTTTCTATCCAGGATGCAAACTAAATACTCAAAGTCCATTCACATGCCATACAATTGCTACATACTAATTTAGGTGATTTTAATTAGGGAAATCTGTGTTGTGAATTGCTGGTAAATTTTAAGTAAAACAGTAGTCCACAGTTTAAAATTGAAACCTGAGAGACAGAATAAAATATATGGTATATCTATTTCATAAGTTGAATAATCATAATTCCTTGTATTACTTAAGGCAATGCTAGCTGCTGTAAGAAACACATCCCAAATTTCAGTGGCTTCACACAATAGAGGCTTTTTTCACTCAAATGGACAAGCAGCTTTTCTCTTGTGTGGTTCAGCCTTTCTGGCCTCATCCACCTCTCATCCAGTGGCTATCAGTTCTCTAGAGCAGGGTTTTTAACCTTGGCACAATTTAGATTAGAGAATTTTTTTGTTATGCATCATAAGATATTTAGCAGCATCCCTGGCCTTTACTTGCTAGATTCCTGTAACTCCTTGACCCAAGTTGTGACAACCAAAAATGTCCTCAGTTTTTGCCAAATTTCTACCAGGAAGGCAAAAGTGTCCTTGGAATCACCTGGTAATCTTTTGTTAAGATTACTAGGTGATTCCAATGTATAATGAGAGATGAGAATGTTCTCATCATGAACTATGCCCTGGAGGTCCTGGAGAAAATAGTCACTTATTAACAGTGTTGGCTTTGGAGTATCATACATCACATACACTCACCTGATGTGGGCAAGAACTAGTCACATGTATACCCCCACACCTCCTCAACCCCCATGCAGGGAACGAAAAGTGCTGGGAAATACAGCCCCTGGCTGGGTAGCCACTTCCCAGCAACAACTCTATGTGGAAGTAGAGAGACAGCTGTGACACCTTTGCCTCATCTCTCAGTTTTCTCCTTTTGAAGGGAGATCCCATCCTCTACATGATTGTACCTCCATCAAAGGCTGATCTATTCAGAGTACTTCCTAGATGTTGTCTTTAACTGATCTGGCAGGGTAAATCATCCTCTACCTTCTAGTATCAGAGCTGCTGAGTTAAGAGCCAGACAATCTAGTTGCCAATAAGAGTACTTTCTATGTACCAGGTACTGTTCTAAGTGTTTTACATTTATTAACTCATTTCATCCTTGCAACAATCTATAATATATGTGTTATTAATTATGCTCATTTTACAGGTGAAGAATTTGCCATCTAAAGTCAAGGGGCACAGGTGAAAACCACACCAAGGCTCTGAAACTACTCAAGTTCATGCTCTTGACCATCAGACTACATGGTCCTTTTTAGTGAAAGCCCACCTCCAACGGATGAAGGTGAGGCCACAATAGAGTGCAGCATAGGCAGAGATAGCATAACCCCAAGTCCAGCTCTGCTCCTGCACTCCTGCCTTCACATGGTGTGTTTATGTGTGCCAATAGACTCTTCTTTCTCACTTAAGTTAGTTTGAATGGTCTTTCTATTACTCATAATTAAAGAGTCCTGACTGGTAAATCACATGATAGAATTAGCCCACATGTGCTCTCCTGTTTTTGAATATTAAACAGTCTAGGATCATACTAAGGACAAAAAGTAAGATTGGGAGCTCTTCTTTCTATAGCCAAGTGTGTTGATGTTAGTCTCTCGGTCACTGGCACTAATGTATTCTTAGTGGGGATGGAATTTATTAGGGAACCTGACACCAACCAACACCAACCAACACTAACTGGTGTGGGCCTGACTTGGGCTTTAGTGATTGCTCTGCATGGATGCTGAGGCTAAGTCTACACCTTGCAACCATTTCTGGAACTTTTAAATCCTAAACCATTCTGGATGCCTAAATGTTTTCTTAGTGCCTTATGCCCTGTTGGGGTTTTCTATCACCATTCTCACCATGTGTGACCGTAGCCTTCAGCTACAATGGACTTAGTTCTACTACCAGTTGGCTTACTTGAGGCAGACTGCAGACTGTTATCTGGGGACACTGACCTTTCCTGGATTTTTAAATTTTTGTCCATCATCAAATGTTCATGATGCCAACAACTTGCTCAGCTTGGAGTCGTGCCTCATTAATATCCATAAAAGATTATTTCCTACTTTTTGTCTCACTTAACTTCCTTCCAGAGCTGGTTCTAGTGCCTACACATTTTCTCAGCCTAGTGACCACATCTATTTCTAAACTTTGACCTCCCCGCCCACAAGTAAACTACTCTGTTAGCCATCTGTCTACTACTCTAACTACTCAGTTAGCCATCTGTCATGAACCATGGTCACCAAATATTCCATTCAACAAATATTTCCTGTATCACGACTACTATACAAAGTGCTGGGGGTACCAAGATAAATAAGATTTATCTTGTCACATGATAACAAGACATATCACACTTTTTGCTTCATACCACCACCAACTCTTATGAGAACTAATTATGTGCCTTTCCTTGGCTAGTGCTGATAATTACAAATACAAGCAAGATAAACAACAGCCTCTGCTTTCATGAGGCTTAAAGTTTAGAGAGAAATAGATTACAAATAAGTAAACAAATACAAAAGGAAACTAATTACAGAGATTGAGATAAGTACCAGGAAAGGGAATAAACGAAACATTGGAATAGGGAGCAAGGGCAAGAATCTACTTGGAGACAATGGCCAAACTTCTCTTAATATGTTTCCTTGTCTTGTATTAATCTTGCTTTGTAGTATCTAGAAATTTTCCTATGCCAGCCAGTTCTGGTCTAAATGAAGCTTTCAATATGTTTTGCATAGCCAACATAATGTCTTTTAAAAAAGACATTCAAGCCCTGACTGGGTGGCCCAATTGGCTGGAGCATTGTCCCATATATCAAAAAGGTTGCAGGTTTGAATCCTAGTCAGGGCGCATACCCAGGTTGCGGGTTCAGTCCCCAGTTAGGGCATGTATAGGAGGCAACCAATCAGTGTTTCTCTCTCACACTAATGTTTCCTCTCTCCCTCTCTCTCTCTCTCTCCCTTTCTCTCTCTATAATCAATTTTTTTAAAAAGTAATTCAAGTGGGACTTGGTTCTCCAGTTTGTTCCAGGCCCCACCTCTCCCTACGGCTTCTACTCAGCCTTGATTACACACTCTGTAATCTGTTTTCTTGTCCTTTACCAGTATTTTGAGTTTGTAGCTCTTGAATGAATCTTTAAAATACTTGAAACAATAGACTATCTCCATCCACTGCAGCCTCCATAATCTGATAAATTTTCATGCAAACTGGCCAACATTCCTCCTCTTCTAAAATGTTAAACTAGAAATTCAGCTAAAAATTAATGTGTATGTAAGTGGGTTTGTGCTCTTGAGTGTGTACTAAATAAAGCACATTATTGGCCACTTTCATGAACTGAAGTTTGCCAGCCCTTCAAGTAACAGCTCTTGCCTTAATAAAGACCTCAGCCAGTCACTTAAGAAGCCTAATGGAAATGTAAGACTGAAGACAGAGAGGTGGCTCCGCAGAAACATCTCCTATCTTTGAAACATTCATACATAAAATATAGAATTTATGATACATTTAGAAGACCAACAGTGCTAACATGTATCAGGCAATATTTACTAGCGATGAAGTGATGAAAGTCTACTTAGGAAGCTTGTAAGTAACTAAGCAGACACATAAGACATTGCAGACATGCTAGAAGATTAGGTCACTAAGCATCAAAATTTGTACAAAATATTGCCTAGATGGAGCATTTAGAGTAACTACAGCTGAGTCCTCACTTTATAAAACCTTGAAATTACAAGTCAAGTAAATTAGGAGAGTGGTTCCTTGACAAATGGTTTCTTCCAGGGCCATAGAAGGACTGACCATGTATTCATTCACATAGCAGGTTCTCTGCATCCCTTCAAAGTATGTTTCTATGGGATTAATCTCACGCCTTTTTTCTAAAAACATGTGCAAATAGTCTATAATAATACATAAAACAGTCAAATTATATAAAATAAAGGACTTCTTTCCTGTCAAATCAGAGATAAACTGGCTAGATTAGAATAACAGTTTTCTATACAGCTAATATTTATGTTTCCTAAGTCCATTTCCACTTATGTAAAGAGTGGAAAAAATTCTGCCTACTTCAAAGGGTGGTTATGGGATTGAATTATACAATCCCCATGAAGTATGTAGTGCTATTACTAATACGTATTTTTAAAATATTTTTCTTTTTCTTTTTTGTGTGTCTTTTTAAAGTTTATTTTATTGATAATGATGTTACAGTTGTCCTAATATTTTCCCCTTTGCCCCCTCTGCTAGTACCCTGTTCCCTCTAGCAATCCCTCCACCTTAGTTTATATTCATGGATTGTGCATGTGAGTTCTTTGGTTTCTCCCTTTCCTACACTATTCTTAACACCCCCTTGACTATTTTGTTCCTCCCAATTATGCTTCTTGATCCATGTGCCACTTATCCCTTTCTCCCTCTCCCCGCTCCCAGCTGATAACCCTCCAAATGATTCCATACCTATTCATTAGGTATACCATTCCTTTCCTGCTCTGGTTGTATGCTTAGTTTGTTTTTCTCTCTGTTTTTATTTTATAGACTCACTTGTTGATAGTTGTGAGTTTGTTGTCAGTTTAATGTTCATAGTTTTGATCTTCTTTTTCTTAAGTAAGTCCCTTTAACATTTCAGGTAGTAATGGCTTGGTAATGATGAATTCTTTTAGCTTTACTGTGTTTTGGAAGCACATTATCTGTCCTTCCATTCTAAATGACAGCTTTGCTGGATAGAGTAATCTTGCTTGCAGGTCCTTGCTTTTCATCCCTTTGAATGCTTCTTGCCAGCCCCTTCTTGCCTGCAAGGTTTCTTTTGAGAAAGCAGCTGATAGTCTTATGGGAACTCCTTTGTAGGTAATTCTCTGCTTTTCTCTTGCAGCTTGTAAGATTCCCTCTTTATCTTTAACCCTTGGCATTTTAATTATGATGTGTCTTGGAGTGGTCCCCTATGAGTCCAACTTGATTGTGACTCTCTGCTCTTCCTGGACTTGCATGTCTATTTCCTTCACCAAATTAGGGGAGTTTTCTTTCATTAGTTTTTCAAATAGATTTCCAATGTCTTGTTCTTTCTCTCCTCCCTCTGGCTCCCCTATGATGGGAATGTTGGACATCTTGAGGCTGTCCCAGAGGCTGTTTATAGTATCCTCATTTTTTTGGATTCTTTTTTCTTTTTGGTGTTCTAATTAGTTGTTTTCTGCTTCCTTATGCTCCAAATCATTGATTTGATTCTCAGCTTCATCCACTCTAGTGTTTCCCTATAAATTATTCTTTATTTTAATTAATATATCCTACATTTCTGCTTGGATCTTTTCTATGCTGCTGAGGTCCTCACTAAGTTCCTTGCATATCTTTATAAATAGTGTTTTGACTCTGCATCTCATATATTGCTTGTCTCCATTTCATTTAGCTCTTTTTCTGGAGTTTTGATCTGTTCTTTCATTTGGGCCATGTTTGTTTGTCTCCTCATTTTGGCAGCATCCTGGTGTTTGTTTTTATGTATTAAATAGAGCTGCTTTGACTCTGTGTCTTGGTAGTGTGGTCTAATGCAGTAGGTGTCCTGTAGGGTCCAGTGGCACAGCCTCCACTATCACCCAAGCTTGCTACTCAAGGTGTGCCTTTCATGTGGGCTGAGTACATCCTCTTCTTGTTGAACCTTGGTTGCTACTGTCAGATCAATGGGAGGGATTTACACAGGCCAGTCAGATGCAAGGGATTGGCTGTGACAACTTACCATGAACCTCCGCTCTCTGTGAAGGATCAGCTGTGCAACAACAGGGTGTCAGTGTTTCAACATGGTCTGTAGCTGTCCACTGGGTGCACAGGCCCTGGGGTTTCCTGAATAGTGCAGGCCAAGATCAGCCCCCATCTGTGTTTTGCCTACGGCCACTCTTTCTGAGTTCTAAAGCAATCTGAGATGGCTGCTACTTGGATTCAGTTTGGAGATTCCCAGGTGAAGCCAAGCTGTGAAGCTAATCTGGCTGTTGCTAGTGCCCAGCCTTGAGCTCACTGAGACCAGCTGTTGTTTGATAGGATTTAGAAAGCTGTGAAGCATAAATCAAGACCAGTCATTTATATGGAAAAGCAGCTTGGATGGAGTAGAGACTCGGGATCTCTAAGATGGGTCAAATAGCGTTATCTGTGTTGATGGAGTTTCAAATATGGCAGCAGCCTACCGGCTCCAAGGATCTGCAGGGGAAGAGCTCAGAAAAGGGATAATGGCCTCTACTCACCTTAATGCTAGACATTTCAGCCTCTCCCAGTATGCCTCTGGTACCCCTCAAGGTCCCACCTCAGTGATGGAGTTCATAAGGAGTTGGCCTGAGTAGGTAAATCTGTGTGTGGGTTCTTTAAAAGGAGCTGTTTGGGACACCAGAAGTTTCTTTAACTGACTCAATTCACACTTGTTTTTGCAGCCAGAAGTTGTGGGGAATTATCTTCCTTGCACTGGAACCTTGGACTGGGGGTTATGGTGTGGGGCTGGACATTGTTTGCTCCTGAGATATCCAACCCAAATTTTTATTCACCACACATGGGTGAGAGACCAATCTGTTCTGCATCTATGCCCGTCCTACTAGTTTTGATGGATGAGGTTTCTTTAATTCCGTAGGTGTCTGATTTCCATTCAACTTGATTTCTGATGGTTCTAAGTAATAGTTGCTCTATATTTTAGTTGTAATTTTGATGTGGTTGTGTGAAGAGGGAAATCACACCTTCGTATGCTGCCATCTTCTATTTTTATTTTTCAATTGTAGTTGATTTACAGTTTATGTTAGTTTCAGCAGTATAGCATAGTTGTCAGACATTTATGTAACTTAACAAAGTGATTCTCCCAATAAGTCTAGTACACACCTAACACAACAAATAGTTTTAATTTATTATATTTCCTACATGTACTTCACATCCTCAAATTTTTTTATAACTGGCAACTGGTATTTCTTAATACTTTCACCTTTTTTACCCAGACCCGCAAACTCCCTCTCATCTGAAAACCCTCAGTTTGTTCTTTTATTTGTGAGTTTGTTTCTGTTTTGTTTGTTCATTTATTTGTTCTTTAGATTCCACATATAAGTGAAATAATATGGTATTTGTATTTCCACCTGACTTATTTCACTTAGAAAAATACCTTCTAGGTCCATCCAAGTTATGGCAAATGGTAAGTTTTCATTTTTTTGTGGTTAAGTAATATTCCCTTGTATATATATGTACCACTTTCTTTTTTACCCATTCATGTTTCAGTATATGCTTAAGTTGCTTCCATTTCTTGGCTATTGTAAAGCTGCAATAAACATAGGGATGCCTATACCTTCTCAAATCAGTGTTTCTTCAAATAAGTACTGAGAAATACTGAGACCTGCAGTCTCTATTGATGTTCCAATCTAAAGTGAGTCTCTTATAGGCAACATATGTAAGGCCTTGTTTTCTTACCAATGTAGCAACCCTATGACTTTTTATTGGAGCATTTATTCCATTTACATTTAAAGTAATTATTGAGGAGATTCAAGATGGTGGTGGAATAGGTGAAAGTTAAATTCACCTCCTCCCAGGACCAAACTGGAATTAAACTAAAATATAGAACAATCAACCTAAATAAACAGTGGAATACTGGCTAAATAGAAGTCTTATAACTAAGAATTTACAAAGAAGCCATATCAAGACTAGTAGGAAGTTTAGAGATGTGAAAAGGGCTGGCCCTGTTGCTGTAGACAGCAGCTGAGAATCCAAAGAAATATGTCGGCTGCAAATGTTTCCCCTGAGAATTGCAGGATCTAACCCCAAGTCGGGCTCCCCAGCCCAATGCACCAGAGCTGGGAAGAGGTGCCCACATAACATCTGGCTGTGAAAAGCAGCAAGAATTCTGTCCATCAGGGAGAGACGGTAGTCTACTAGAGACACAGGTGCCTGCTTAAAGGACCAATGCACAGAATCTGATTTCCAGCCATTCAGCCTGGAATCCAGTCAATGGAGGGTAGGGCAGACTACAATTGCCTGAAAAGGGTCTGGGGTTTGTGGGTTTGCACAGGGTCCCTGTGCTAAGTCCTTCTCCCACACCACATATGCCACCTTTCTTGGATGGAGAACTCCCCTACTTACTGCATTGGCCTGGGGGGATATAATAGCCCCACCATCTAGATACTCTGTCATGACACTCTGTGGAGCTCATGCCCTGTGGAGAAGTAAACTGCCTGGGCCTGGGGTACAGGGGTCTGGGAAGACTCAGAGGAGTGAGGGTCAGTGACTGAGTTGTGTGGCACTCAAGAAGGGGCTATTTCCCCCCGCCTTCTTGTAAGGCTGACCAACACCTTCTCTTCACAGGAGAGCCACTAGATCTAACCTCTAGACTCCCAACTGTCCCATCCTTCTGAATCATGGTGAGCCCACCTAGCCAAACTTGGGATGTCTAGAAGGCCATGACAGAATCAGGGACAGACTGAGTTGTGTGACTATAAGACTGGGGCCATTTTCCCTCACATTACTGACTGGTCCAGAGCCCTCCCTTTATATGGCCAAATCTTGGTCTGTTTGGGCCTGATAAATTCTGCTGGCCTCACCCTCACAATTTCCCTGAGACCCCACCATACCACAAAGGTCAGTGGACATCCAGTGGGTGGCAATTAATAGTGACATTCCCTAAGACTTTTGCTGAGTCACCTCACCTATTACTGAAACTGAATTTGAACTTGTATCAGTCTGGTGAATGCCACTCACCCCTACCTGGTGACTACTGAGAACCAAATTTATGCAATTGGAGTACAGCCAGAGGCTTTTTCAGTGACTGAGCCTAATAGGCAGCTAGAAGGCAGAGGCAGGAAAAAGAGGACTATGGGGTACCCTGGACCTTTTTTCCAGGGTTCTAAGCTGGTGAGGACCAACCTTGGTGCCCAATTTGGTCCTTCCCATGCACATGCAACCCAGCAAAGGCAGCCATAAACTGTGGATAGCTGGTAACCACAAACAGGTTGCCAAAGCACAGGTAGTATCAGATATTGATCAGTACCAGAGTATCTATCCAAGAGGCCCCAGGACAAATACACACAGTGAACAGCTTCAGACAACTTCAGAGCAAGATCTAATTTGTTGCATAACCAAATGAAAATATCAGCAAGCTCCAGACCCTGCTGAGACAAATTCTGCTTTATGTGGTCAGCACCTGCCTAGCAGCTCATACACTGTGGTCGAGATTGGTCCTCACAGTCAACCAGCATGAAAGTTGACTCCAACATGAACAAACCAACAACAATCAAGACTTGATTACAAGAGAGCTCACATAAACCATACAAGAGACATTGTTGGAGCACCCAGCTCTGGTGATCAATAAGATAGCACCACTGGGTCCCACAGGACACCTACTACATAAGGTCACCCTACAAAGACTGGAAAACATAGGAGACCTACGTAATACATGTAAACAAACAGAAAGAGGCAGCCAAAATGGGGAAACAAAGAAACATGTCCAGAAACATGTTCTATTAAAGAACAGAAGCAATCCCCAGAAAAAAAAGAGCTAAATGAAATGTAGGCAAACAATCTACCAGATAGAGTTCAAAACAATGGCTATGACAATGTTCACAGATCTTAAATAAAAATAGGTGAAATTAGTAATAACTTAAACGAAGCATAATAAGCATAAAAAGAATATAGAAACCATAAAAAAAGAACTGAGGAAGAATACATATGAAATGAAAGATATACTCAAAGGAATAAACATCACGTTAGATGAAGCAGAGAATCAAATTGGTTTGGAAGACAAGGTAACAGAAAACACCCAAACAGAGAAGCAATTTTTTAATGATATTTTTTAAAAATTAGGATAGTTTAAGGGACCTTTGGGACAACTCAAAGCATAACAACATCTATATCATAGGAGTACCAAAAAGGAAAGAGAGAAAGCAAGGTATAGACAACCTATTTCAAAGAATAATGACTGAAAACTTCCCTAACTCAGTGAAGGCAAAAGGCACACAAGTCCAGGAAGGGCAGAGTCCAAAACAAGAAGAACCCAAAAAGTCCCACACCAATACATCATAATTAAAATGACATAGGTTAACTACAAAGAAATATTCTTAAAATGGGCAAGAGAAAGACAGTTACCAACAAGAAAACTTCCATAAGACTGTCAGCAGATTTCTGAACAGAAAAATTTCAGGCCAGAAGGGATTGGCGTGCAATATTAAAAGTGATGAAAAACAACAACCTATAAAGGAGACTACTCTACTCAGAAAGGCTATCATTTAAAACTGAAGGAGAATCAGAATTACAAGAAATGTTAAAGGATTTTCTTGAAGAACTAAAACAAGGAGCATCGTTATAAAGAATAAAATGTCAATAAATAGGTAGTTATCAATGATTGCTTTAAATGTAAATGGCCTAAATGCTCCAATAAAAAGGTATAAACATAGCTGAATAGATAAGAAACAAGATCCATATGTGAAGGGGGGACCACAAAAATGGAATTTATTTATAAAAATTGTGTATTTATTCTTACATATTTAAACTTTAGTCACCTTTAAAGTACTCTCCATTTGATGCAATGCAATACACCTATCAAGGCATTTTTTCTATAACTCAAAATAGTTTTTGAACTCATCAATTTTCATTCCCTTTAGAGTTTCTGCTCTTCCCTTTAGAGTTTTTTTGTTTCACTTCTTCTATATATGCAAAATGTTT